>NC_082684.1:32956848-33674757 GCF_949987515.2 Delphinus delphis
CACTGGTGTTCTCTTTCCCTCAGAGGAGACTTGATTAATCAGGTCAAATTCATAAGGTCATGTACTTAATCAGCTTTAAATTACAGTAAAAAGAGAGAGAGATTAATTACCTTCAAGGGCATTATCTGTGTTGCCTTTAACAGAGGCAGTGTAAATAATGATCGTCAACATAGAGAACCAAGCCTCAGGCTGTGCAGAGTCCCAGATCACCAAAACAGGGTACCACCTCCATCATTCGACTGTTCTTGCTGACACAAGCACCTCCACACTTCAGAAGCACTTCCAGCTTTAAAGTGCCAACAGAAAGAGATTTCTGATTAGTACTAAATTGATAAGAACGTTTAGTGAACCAGAATATCCCACTTCTTAAAGCTTCCAGGTGATTGCGCTCACCCCCAGGTTGCTCCGTAGACTTGTCTTTTTCCACCGTTTGACTGCATCTCTAGCCTGCATGTCCCAGGAAAACGTTAGGCAGAGGAGCATAAGGAAATCTGGCATTTCTCAACACAGCCCGGGAAGGGGCTGTCAGAGACCCAGCAGACAAGTCTCTGCTCTAGAAATGTTATTTAGGCCTTAGATGTGACACACGGGCTTTGGGTATCTGATGCAACCCCTGCAGCATTACGCCTGATCACATGCTTCGGTTACGTGACCCTACGCAAGAGCGCTTCGTCTGCTCACATACATGCTCTGTTCCACGGAGCTCTGGTGCTCTGGACATGCACCTCCTCCCAGCCCCTCATACTCTCCCTGGTGCTGCTTTGTCGTCACATAGGTCGGGGCTGGGACAGAGGGTGCAGTTAGTAGCAGGTGTTAGGATATAGAAGCGGAGGCGGTTTCTTTCTGAGGAACACTGGTAATCACTGTTCGCAGTCTTGTTACTTCCTGATTCATCAAATGCCGTCATGTCGGTATTCGAGCGCAAAAACCTAGTCCGCAGTGATTTTTCAATTAGCTGCCACTTTGAAGTGTTCATGCCTTTCTTCCTCTCCACTAGTACAGTATTGATGGCATGTTTTTGTGTCAGGCACTTGAACGATTCACAGGACTGTCAGAAAGATGATCCATCTCTACTCCTGTGTTGGAGTGTACACGTGCACGCACACACACGCTCCTACCCACCCCAGCATCAGCGTTCTTGCAGAGGGAGGGGACGTGTAGCCATCTCATTTTTCAGAGAAGGGTAAGCTCTGGGAACAACGAGCTGCCCCCTGGTGGGGGTCCAGTGATTCCACCTATACCTCCAGTTCCAAGGCTGCTTCAATCTCTGGCTTGTGAGCATGGTGTCCATATTTCCCAATTCCACCACTGAGCCACATGGGTGACAAAGGATTTTCATGTTGCCACTACACCTCTTCCCCCTACTTAGTGTGAGAGACTGACTGGGAAATGGAATTTGGTTGCCAAAATGTTGACATTTAGAGCATCTCAGTGTGACAGAATGATTGATATCTACAAAATTCTGAACATCCAGTCCGTGTGGCTACCATACCTTCAAGGCAAAGTGTTTGGCAAAGGAACAAGCTTTGTTGACGTATTCAAACCATTACCTACTATTCCACAGGCCCCTCCTGTCATCTGTAAAATGAGGACAAGAAACCCTACTTGGTAGAGAGTTACTAAGTAGAGTTAACACTTGGAAGGCAGCACAGTCCTTGGCAGATAGCACTCAACTTGTGGATACTGTTATCCTGAACTTGGGAAGGTGGCAAAGGAAGGAATGGGGTAGGTTGAACTTTAGCCGGGTGGTACTGGTGGACCCCAGGCTCAGATGGCCGCCCTTTGCCGTTGTATGTATCCCTTGCTGTGTGGCAATCCCTCAACCATTCCAAAGGAAGGGGCTCTGGAATAATGGGTCCCAGTAATGTGTCATAGTCTGGGGCGGGGAGGGGGGCGGATTACCGTGTTTACCAAATGTTTGGCAATAAAATTGATGTACGATGATAATTTTTGAAATTTTATCTTAAGGCTTGACTAAAATGACAAAATGTTTTTAAATTTACATCTCTTCTTGGGGAAAAGAGGGTGTGCTGCTGTCTTGGTTAGACTCCAATGCTTTGGTAACATCTTTAGCAGAACCAAGTAGAAGAGGGTGTGGGAGAACCACTGTTCTGGGGTGCTCTGGTAATGCAGGATGTGGTACCTGGCAGGAATTCTGAGATATGCAGCCATCTCTGCCATGGCCCCATGGGCATGAGGAAGAGGGTCTGGGACAAGCCCAACCCGGGAGAGCGCTGATGGGCTCACTGTGGGAACCGATGTCGGACCAGGAAGGAGAGAGGTGGGTGTGCATTAGCATTGCTTCATCCTCAACAAACGACATTCTCTGATGAGGCACAGAAAATGCCCCCGTCCCCTTCCCTGTCCCCCAACCCTGCACACAGTTGCATGGAGGTTAGCTGCAGGACTGGATCTGCAGAAGTCCATTCCCCGCTCTGGATGTACATCAATGCACAGAGATGCTGAACAGGCCTCCTGGCCCGTGCCGGCCCGCACTGTGCATCGGGAAGTGAGGACCCCAGGTGAGGTGAGCTGCTAGGAGCTCTCCTGCATTTGTCACCTTTCTTCTGCCCTTGGATACCCTAGAGGGAGGCCCCAGTGGACCATAGAGGCCTCCTGAGCCCTCATTAAAATCATAGAGGAGGCAGAGCATGCCTCCCAAGAACATCTGCTTGTTTGAAGAGACCCCACAGGGTGAGCAAAACACGTAGCCAGAGGAAAACATTTGCTCATGTTGTGACTGCAGGGGTAACGATAGCGGGATAGCGGACGCACGCTAAGCACTTAGACTGGGCAGCTGACTGCTTTCTGGTTTTGGTTTTGGGTTTTTTTTTAAGCACTTAATCCTCACAAGGGCTTTAGGAGGAAAGTACATTCTTATTCCCATTTTACAAATGAGAAAATGGGGGCACCGAGTTTAAGTGACTTGCCCAAGGTCACACAGCTAGTGCTGGGCAGAACTGGGCTTGGGGAATTGAGTTTAAGTGGACTTCACTTCGGCTGATACACATGTCACTTACTAGACCAGCCCTTCCTGCCTCTTGAGATTCAAAGCAAAAGGATATAAGGAGTGGAGCAGTTTATTGTTGGATCCAGGCTCAGCCGAAATCTCTGGCCTTACGTTTCACAGTCTGCCTCGGTTGCCATGTGTGGGTCAAGAATTCTGCCTGGGCTCCTCCTTCCTGCAGCCACTAAAATAAGTGGAAACAAATGACAGGGAGGGAGGAAAGTGAGCTTCTTTGGGAAAGGAAAGGGCTGATTTATGAAGGGTCCTTAAAATAAGTAAGAGCATCATTATGTCCAAGAGAGGAGAAAATGCAGTGACAGTGGAGGAAAAAAGGAAGGGAATCAAAAAAGAGAGAGGCTGGGGCAGACTAGGAGGAAGCCAGAGACAGAAGAATTCAGCTGGGATCTATATCTTGTGAGTCTGAGCACAGCTAAATAAGTCAGTGCCTCAACAGAGGAGCGACAGGCCCACCTCTGGAGCCGCCTTAAGGCAACTGAAGCAAGACTCAGGGAGGAGAAAGGAGAGAGCAGGCTCCTTAGACACTGATAGTTGCTGTAGGTCCCACTTCAAAATTATTCATAGTCTAGATGTGTCAGATCTACAAAGATAAGGCTAGGCAAGCCATTTCTAAAGGGCTTTCCAAAAGTCGCCAAACTTGTAGCCAAAAGAAAGTACAAGTAACGAAAACATACATAATTTCTTGTGCTGGTGATTAAGCCAGTTAAGAAATCCCTGGAATCCATTCGAAGGTACTCTTGAGATACCTCTTCTCTATGTGGGCCCAGAACAGATATAGTTTCTACCTCAAGTCGCAGAAAAGTAACCAACGCTCAAGGCCAAGACAGATGCTTTGTAACGTTGAGGACATGATGGGTAGCCGTATGTGGAAGGTGAAGACTTGAAAGGTACACAGTGCACTAGAATGTAGAACGATTTAGAGGACGATAGATCATATTTATTAGGCAAGAGAAAATCTATTATTGATTTTCTTTAATGTTCTCATCATCTAATCCCAATGAAAGAGACCAGATTGCCCTGAAGCTTTCAGTTTGCCTGAACAATATGAAACCGTTGATATTCAACTGTTTTTTTGCCCTACAGAGCAGCGAACAGCGGGATGACTTGCGCCCTAAGTGGGCTGTCTGAAGCTCCTACCGGAACTGGAGGTGGGGGCTGTGGGTGTGGGTAGAGGCCCAGATGGCTGGGGCATCCAGGTCTCACGCAGAGAGAGGTGTCCCTTAAGGAGGTGGGACAGGTGGGTCAAGGGCAGCCTGCTGGCCTGCATAGCAAAGGGCAGCTTTTCTGCCTGCAGGGAGCGTACATTTGCATCAGCACGTCTAAATGGGAATCCATTTGGTCTCCCGCCACAGATTGGGCTGCACGGCCCTTCATTTTCTTAAAATCTGCAAACTTTTCTGCAGAGGCTGCGGCCTCCTGGCTGACTGCACACTCCCAGGAGTCCTGCAGGGAGCAAGTTGACCAGCACGCTGCTGCCTGCCCAGAATACCAAACAGCCAACAGCAGTGCAGGCTCCCAGTCCTCTGCTGCAGCCGGCTACCCCGGCACAAGCTCCACCCTCCAAGAGCCCTTTCTCTCCCTCCATTGTCGCTTTTCTACAAGCCCACTTGTTTCCAGGTGGCAGAAATACGTCTGCAATCCAGCAATATATTTCTAAAACCTTCTCCATGACAACGCAGGGCCGTGAGCAGACTGCCTGATCTGAGCAGCCAGAGAACCGCCCTGGGGGCAACGGCGTAAAGACAGCACAGGGCAGCTGGGGATGCTAGAAGTCTGCCTTAGCAGTGTTGCAGTTTGCGGTTAACACTCCCCATCTTCTGGGGAAGCAGTGAGCCCGTGTCTCCAGATGCCCAACAATGATAATTCATAAACCCTGATGTTAGCACAGAAGCCAAATAGTCCAGGGAAGCTTGGACGTCTTTTCTTCTTGAAAGATCTTTTGCAGCAGAACAAGAAGAGAGAAATGCAGCAAAGAAGGACCTGGGTTTTATAATGGGCTGCCAGTGTTTTGTGATTGTACAAAGTCTTTATATATCTCAAGTGCCATCCAGATGGTATGTCTCACAGATGTCGCCTCCCCACAACCGCCCAAATCACCCCTAGCCCCAAACAATCTCACAGTGGCCAGGGCCTAAGAACCAAAATCTCTACTTTCCCTCCCCGATATTGAATGACATTAACCTTGGGGCAGAACGCCAGGCACAGCAGAGATGGCTCCTCGAGACCCAGCATCCACAAAGAAGCTTCCTAGGAGCTTGCTGTCGGGAAATGGAGGTCATCAAACAAGGGAGAAAGCCAGAGGAGCAAGGGAGGGCCATATCCGTGAGCTGGAAACAGGGGTGAAGGCAGAAGCCAAACCAGATGGCACTGATTCTCCTTCCCAACTCTGCCCTTCAATCTAGCTTCTTTATGGCTAAACCAGAGGCAGGACCTCCAGACCTCAGGGCATCATTTAGCGAGGAGCCAGGTGCTTTCCCTGCCACGCTCACACTGCACCCTTCCCCAGCCTGCACCCCACCTGTTTAAGCAAATCCCTCACCAGTGGTGTGGTGGCTTAATAGTTTGGCCTCAAAACAAAGGGTACCAAACCTCTGCGCTCCGATCTGGGTTCAGAAGGACATACTCATGTCAGAGGCATTGAAATCAGACCATTTGCCACCAGTCAGGGCATCAAGCAAACCCAAACTCAGGGAACCTTGAGCCACCTACCACCATTCTCCTGGGGTTTTCAGATAGGATCAGGACTCCCTCCACCTCCGTTCTCCTGATGGGGTCAGTGCTGAGCTCCTGCTCTGCGGTCAACACCAGCCCTCGCTGCAGGGCAGGGGAGTGGACGTCTCCTCTGGGCTGTTTCCTATGGTCGCTTACTCTCCACACAGTGAGTGAGTTGACAAGGGGGTGCCACAGGCACGTCAGCTTTGACTCTGGGGTAGTTCACAGCTACGGCTACTCTGTGTCGTTAAGTACGTTATTTTTATCTCCTAAATTACAGGACTGGCAACAAAACGCGCAGTGCCCAGTGCAAACTGAAAATGCATGGCCTTTCATTCAAATATTATTAACAATTTCCAGACGGCTACAGCAGAACATTCAACACAGCACAGGACCCTTCTACAGGGCACCGTGAGCTGCACAAAATCTACCGCCCTGGAGCCAGGTCTGCCAAATCCTTATCCTCGGTAGAAGAAGCTGTAGCCACACACCAGGAGATAACATTTCTGGAGTTTTATTTTGTTTTATTTTAATTTTTGGCTGCGTTGGGTCTTCGCTGCTGCGCGCGGGCTTTCTCTAGTTGCAGCGAGCAGGGGCTACTCTTCGTTGCGATGCGCGGGCTTCTCATTCCGGTGGCTTCTCTTGTTGCATTATGCAGGCCCTAGAGAGCGCGGGCTTCAGTAGTTGTGGCTCTAGGGCTCAGTAGTTGTGGCTTGCAGGCTCTAGGGCGCACGGGCTTCAGTAGTTGTGGCGCCCGGGCTTAGTTGCTCCACAGCACGTGGGATCTTCCCGGACCAGGGATCGAACCTGTGTCCCCTGCATTGGCAGATGGATTCATAGCCACTGTGCCACCAGGAAAGTCTGTTTCGGGAGTTTTAAACTTTAAGAATGATAAGGACTTTTACAGTTGCAAAATTAGACTCAGAGAAAAGAAATTCAGACATCCTATTTTGTTGTTTTCCTTTATCTAATTCCCATTCCGATCTTTCCCTACACATGAGTACAAGGGTTGGGGAGTGTTTTTCTGGGCCCATCAGACGTGGGTGGTAGGACACAGCCTTTGCCAAGGTGGAAGAACTTGGTTTCTGCCCATTTCATTAACAATCAGCCTTTTTACAAAATTATGCAGTGGTTAAAACTGTAGTCAGACAACCTGGCCTTCAGATCACCTTGAGCAAATTATGTAATTTCCCTGAGCCTCAGTTTCCTCATCTGTAAAGTAGAGACAGTAATGGTACCTACCTCACAGGTGGTCGTAGGAACTAAATGAGATAAAAAAGTGAAGAGAGAAGAGCACAGTGCCTGGCATGTTATATGAGTGCAATAAATAGCTTTTATGATTAATCTCATCATTATTTTTTTTAAGTAGGTGCTTCTAAAAGTTGAGCTCTGTTGAAACAGAGGTAACCATGAGCTGAACTATTTCTCTTAACCTCACTCTCAGGGAGAAAGTGCTAGAAGGGATACAGAGAGACTGGCCGGAGGTGTCCATGTTCAACCCAAATTGTCTATCCTAACAGCCCATTAGGGTGGGATCATGGACCCTCAACTCACTTCCTGAGGTTTCTCCCCCAAAGCTCAATTAAGGCAGTTCTCTTGCCAATTCACAGACAAAATTAAGGCAACGCATAAAACTGCTTTAATTTTAGATTCCCACCCCCACCGTGAGGTTTTTCTTAAGACTTTGGTGTGTGCTTCTGGATAGCTAAACTAGAATGTAGACTAAAACGGCAACCATTTAAAACCAACGTAGAGTGAGTATCTTTAAATTTAGGACCACAAAGATTCATGACTTCCACATGATTTGTCACCTGAACATATTTAAGTAAGGTGAACATGAACTTTGCAACAGTGACCTTGCATCAACATTAGCTTATGTGAACTAATCCCAGGCCCTAGGGGGTCCCCCTGCTTGATGACTTATTTGAGGGTGGCCTCCCCTCCGACCCCTCCTCACCCTGTGCTCCACTGGGGAGGAAATCTGAGCATGGCCCTAGGAAGCTCAGCCCTTTGTATCCCTCCACAAACATGTGCGATTCTGGCTCAAACACCAGGAACAATTAAACCACCATCATCTCCTTGTCATGGTCAAGGACAAGTCGGAGACGAATGTGGGGTCTGAATGCCCCGCTCTGAGGCAGCACTCCCCTTCTTCTCCAAAGCTCTTTTTTAGGCTAAAAAGAGTTTGCTCTGGGGCAAACTCAACCCCTTAAAGACTTGCTTACACCCCAGGCTGGGGCTCACTAGACCCACGGAGCCGTCAGGAAAGCTGACGTTATTTCCGGGCCTCCCGGGCTGCGGGATCACAATAGTGCATGTTTGGAAGTTTGGGAATGGGGATGATGCTGTGCGTTTGGTCCCCAAAGCCAAGGCTGGTGGACAGTGAGACAGGCCAACTGTGCTCTTCTGAACCCTCAGGTCGCAATTAAAGCTGCTGTCCATGCAAAGCACCCCAAAGAAAGTCTGACAAAAGAGAAGGAAGCACTAATAAAAAGCAGCGGCATCTAACTGCTGCCAACGCTAGTGCTCTTGGGAACTGTCTTCAAGGAAATGCTGGCGGGAGGCCAGAGCCCCGGCTTTCAGAGTCAGCTTCCAAGGCCTTGTTCCATTGGATGGTTCCCTCCATACAGTGACCAGAGAAATCCACCAGGGCTGCCCTGCCCCAGATTTATAAACAGACCTCCCTAGCTGTCTATAAATTGAAAACAAATTACAAAAGAGTTTACATACCTTTTCCAATTAAATTTGATCTATGGATTTTTCCCCTTTTTACCAAGAGACTACTTTTGCCCAGGTTTTCAAGGCAAAGATAATCTAGTGAGACCTAATCAAAATACTCCCAGGTCTCATATTAGGGTGGAGCTTTCCTGATAACAGGGGCCTTATGGTAATGTACCCCATGGACTGGGGTCCAGCACTGGGCTGCACTTAGCCCATAGTTAACAAGCTCCCTGGGGAGCGCTTCCCTCCGGAGCCTAGACTGGCTGACTGGAGGTGGAAGAAAGCCCTGGGTGTGTTTGGAGGAAGGGAGAGAAGAGTGGAGATTGTTTTTCAGGTTTTGCTTGGGATTAAGCAGTGGAAGTGTTTGAGATCCCTTTAGGCAAGAACCAAGGCAGTTTGCAAGTGAGTGTCGCTACCATTGATCCAATCAATATTCACTTAATTCTGACTGTGGTCCAGATCCTGAGAACAGAGGGCAGGTGAGAGCGTGGTGCCTGCCTTAAAGCTCTGCCAGTCAGGTAGGGTTGCAAACAAGCCAATAAGTTCTGTGGGTTTTTTTTGTTTTTTTTAAATTGCGGTACGCGGGCCTCTCACTGTTGTGGCCTCTCCCGTTGCGGAGCACAGGCTCCGGACGCGCAGGCTCAGCGGTCATGGCTCACGGGCCCAGCCGCTCCGCGGCACATGGGATCCTCCCTGACCAGGGCACGAACCCGTGTCCTCTGCATCAGCAGGCGGACTCTCAACCACTGTGCCACCAGGGAAGCCCAAGCCAATAAGTTTTTACAAGACCCTGTGATGTGTATGCTCCAGTGAGGACACGGGTGAGAGCTCACAGGAAGTGCTGGTCCTGGGAGCAGCAGAGACAGCTTCCTAGAAAAGTGATGTCTAAGCTGAGACTGGAGAGATGAGTAGAAGGCTGAGAAGAGGCTTGTTTTTCTCTTGCCTGATATTCCATAGGCAGGCAGGTGGTCCAGACTGGGTAGACAGCCCACAGCACGAGGTTGTCCAGGGCCTGGCTTCCTTCTATCTTACTTTGCCATCTTCTATGGCATTTCCCTCGCTTGTATAATCAAAGCTAACTCACCAACACTGCTTCCATATTCCAGGAAAAGAGAGAACGTGGAAGACAAACAATTTCCTCTTCTGGGAGTTGCATGCATCACATTTGCTTCCATCTCACTGGCCAGAACTTAGTCCTATGGTCGCTTTTTGGCTACAAAAGAGGCTGGAGAATATAATCTCTGGCTAAGTTGCCATGTCTCAAGCTAACGCTAAGAGGGAAAAGGGAGAATGGACACTAGTGGACAATTAGAAGTCTTTGTCACAGTGGGAGAGAGAATGGTCTATGCATGTATGCCCTTGTCAAGGGCAAGAGGTGAAAGAGAGTACAGTGGACTCGGGGAGGAATGTACCATACACTATACTAAGTACATTACCTACATGGTTTCATTTAAACCTCATAATCCTACAAGCAAAAAGTGTTACCATTTTAATTTTAAAGAAGAGGGAAGTGGAGGTCAGAGAGGTTGGGTGATTTTCCCAAGGTCACACAGCTGTAAAGGTGAAGCCAAGATATTGATCTAGGTCCACCCGGCTCCAGACCTGCTGGTCTCTCCATGAGGCTACAGTGCCTCTCTGTGAAGCCACCTAGAAGGCAGAGGGGAGGCTATGGGAGACTCCAGGAGTCACTGGCTGAATGGTGCCAGTGGTGGGGCACTGCAAGGAATGAGTGAAGACTAGGAGGCAGGGAGGGGACTGGCAACAGTTGGCAAGTGAATCCAGGAAGGCACATCTGATAAAGCCAACCATGTCTGAGTCTAAGAGAATCGGTGTTTAGATTCTGCTTTGAGATCAAATTATCCCTAGTAGTTGAATTCTAGAATCTCAAGGCACTCAGATGTAAGGATCTGGTTCCTCAAACCGATCAACAGGATAGTTTTGACGTCTAGTCCTACCCGACTCACAGCAGGAGCCCCTCCCGCAGCGTGCCTGGTGGTTGTTCATCATGGGCAACTCAAACACTTTCAGTGCAAGGAGCTCACCACCTCCAGCCAGTGTCTGTGTCAGAAAACGCTGGGTACCCTGATCCCCTTCTGAAGGGTCCAGCTGAGGGGGAGATGGATTCTACACAGCTGTAGAGGTTGGGTGAGGCCCAGCTATCTGCTGGTGCATTTAATCCATCAATCCACTGATTGAAGAGTTCAGGGAGTCCAAGGCCAAGGTTATGTGAATCTCTGCACAAGACATTTCTCTTCACTATGCTTGTCCTAGGGCCTTATGAGACAGAGACCCTGGACTCTCTGATTTCTGAGGGCTTTTCTGACCTCCACGAATGTTAGGCATGTTCATTAATCCTTTTACCCGTAGCCTCACAATCACAACCTTGAAGAAAAATCACTTTGAAATTTGCAGCAGATTTGGCCTATGAATAATTCAGCACGGCTCTCGACTCAGGGGAAGGATTCAGTTTCTGAAGCTTCTTAACCTACAGGAGACAGTAGATAGAATACTGCAGGGATGCATCTGCTTAGATTTGAGTGAATGGATGGGAGGAAGGATGCAGGGAAGGAAGGATAAAAGGAAGGAGGACAGGGAGGGTGGGAGGGAGTGAAAAGGGAAGGGAAGACAAATTTCCTTCTTCAAGCAGTCTTAGAAGCTCCCAAGGACTTCAGCTCATGTTGGGGAACAGGCACTGGGGGAAGAATTGTGGTCAGGCTGTGGTGCCAGGCCAACCTGCCTCGAGAGCAGCTACAGGAGAGTAACCACTGAGTGGTTCCACCATGGAACCAAACTCGAACCCAGGTAGGAACCCGGCACCAGCGTGCAGAGCTCCTCCCTGGAATGCCCAAGCCTGTGGGACCATCCCCCATCCTCCTGTTTTGTCTTGGCTTTGTCTCCAGACTAGAAGAGAGAGAAGGAAAGAGATGGGGACTTGGCTGAGTTTCAGCCCCGGTTCTGCTTTTCATGGCAGTGGGACCTCAGGCGGGTCACTAATGTGTGGTGTCATCAGGGTAACTTTATCCGGCTAAGGATGACCGTATCTGGCCAGAGCCCCTCCCACTTCCATCACAGGTGGGGTCTCAGCTTACTATCTTGGAATTCTTTTGCTTTTTAAATAAATGCATTTTTTACTATTCACCTCCCACTCCAAGGAGGTGAAGTGGATAGAATTTTTTTTTTTTTTTAAATCCTATCCTATCACAGGTCAAACAAATTCAAACTCTTTACTACTGAAGCTCATTTGCCCTGGTGGACCAGGTTGCCCCATGTAAGGGACTCCCTAATGCAGGCTGAGGGCTCACTTAAGAAGCCTATTTTTTTTCTCCTGTATCCCCAAACTACTTAACACTCCCATAGAAAGGAAAGGTGAGTCCCAGGAAAAGCATGCCAAGGAAACGTGAGCAAGAATTTCTGTCCAGGATCCAGACAGAGCAGGTCCAATCCACACACCTCAGGCTCACTCAGGGAGGGAAGTCCCCAGGCATGGAGAAGAGCCCAAGGAGGCACCCTTCCCCACCCTGTGGGCCTGGAGTGATGCCTCCTTCCCCAGGCCCTGGATCACCCCTGATATCATCCTGTTCCTTGGGGATGGGAGGAGAGGGTGGGCAGGGCTAGGAAGAGTGAGATTTCAAGCTTCTCTTGAAGCCAGCAGTCTCTGATCTCTGTTTCTCCATCTTTAAAATGGAAATTGTAATAGCACCAGCCCTGTTTCTTCATGGGCTGAGGCAATGGAGGTGAAGGTGTCGACAGCGAGGAGCCTCACAATACTGGCTCTCATTGTGGGGCTGCCGGTCCCTATTTCAGGAAGCCCTCGCCGGACTGGAGATAGACAACGAGCATCCTCTGGCTGCAGCAGGTTCCTTGGAGGGACGCACACTGTGTATGAAATATAGTCCCTGCCTGCAAGTTGCCTAAATGCTTGCCGGGAACAGAACATACTCCTGCACTACCCCGAGGAACCACCCTGCAATGGTGGACAACCTGGTGCAGGTTCTTTGCTGCAGACTGACGGTTGTATGAGTTAGCGTGCTTGTCCTAGCACCTGAGTCCCATGGCCTCCCTCCAATCGGGCTCCTGGCATCCTCCACACCTTGGTGGAGTCACCAGGACTCCCAGCCTGGTCCTTTACTCAGTAGCTCCAAAACCCTTTCAGACACTAACCCACCCTGGGAAAGAGGTTCACGTCAGCCTGATCCAGATGTCAGTGCACTGTTTACAATGGAAAAGCAGCCCCTCATTTGCACGGAGCCCACATCCTTCCGAGAAGGCATACATCCACGTAAGGGACCCAGTGAGAGACCGGAAATTTTCCTCATAAAAAGAGTGAAACCAGAGGGTACTGGGCAGCCTCACGAGGCATCGTCTGTTACTCCATCACAGTTGCATGGTGGCTGCCTCCTTTGCCCTTCTCATCCACAGTCTCTTTCTCGCTGGGTATCTTGGGAAGCCTCACTCTCCTGAAAGTCCATTTCCTCTTTTTTTTCTGTCCTCCATGAACAGTTCTGCCAAGAAAATAAGTTAAATCACAGTTTATCTGGTGCTGTTCGCACATTGGACATGGACCTCCTTAGTAAGACTCACGGTGAGCCAAACCCCCAAGAACTGCCCCACCCTCCCGGGCTGCCAGCCCCAGGGAGCAGCAGTTCCTTCTGTGACTGGCCGTACTGCAGTCACTGTCCGAAGGACCAACTCTATTTTTCAGGAGAGACTTCACGCCCCCAGCCAAGGAACTTAGTAGCGAACAATCTCTTAGGCCCTGATTCTCGACATTTTAAAATTCATAGTCCACAAAGATTCAAGCAAGCTTTACTACTATCTGTGGTTTGAAGGACAAAATGCTGGATGATGACAATGACGAGGACGATGTTTAAATTCTATTAGAATATTGGGTGTATTTTCAAACTCTGCTGCCCCCAGTCCATGTGCTGACACCCTGCCCCCTCCCAGAAGGAGGTTCCCTTCTACCCCCCACATTGTTGTAAATTGCTGTTTGGGGGTCACCTCTTCAAATGAACCTTCTCGCTTGTGCTGCAGGAATCAATTCTACAAGCGTTGGGAGTGCCAGGCTCTACGCTGGTATCGCCAGCCTGTTTGTGGGTGGACGGGGGGCGGGGAGAGGCAGAGTTTCAGATGGAATAGCACAAAATTCAATAGTGAAAGAGTGTTGGTTTCTTTTTTTTCTGTGTTGGAGTTCTGAGAGTGGATCTGGGGGTGAGGTGTGGCATCTCACGGAATGTAGGAAGATCTTTTCAGCTGTAGAAGGAAGGATATAAGGACCCTCTGCAGGGAGCCGAGGGAATACTGGAGAAGGCTGTCTGGTGCACCTGGCTGGACCTGGCGGTGCCGCAAACGGAGAGGTAAGGGTTGGGTGGGGTGACCCAAGACAAATAAAAACCCCTCTCCTCGGTTCCTTTCACACCTTTGAAAAGGTGACTCAACCTGGCCACTCCTGGGCTCCGCCTCTACAGTCTACGCAAAGAGCGGCTTTTTCCCAGTTTCCTGTGGAGGACCTAATGGTCTCTTTCCTGCGGTTCTGGGAGGGCAGGTGGAGCCTCTCTGGGAGTTTTCTCATTATTAATTATCCCATGAAGCCTCCAAGGCTTTGTCTCTGCTGCGAGTGAGAAAAATGAGTCGTGAGCACCCCCAACGCTGTGTGAGTCATGGGCAAGAGTGAGGCTATTTTCCCATGGGTTGTTTTTCTGGGTGAAGCCACACTCCTGTACCAGTGTGCGCTGTGGGGAGCTGGGAAGGCTGACTGCCGCTCATCTGGCAGGTGAGAAGGTGAGTAGGTGAGAAGATAAGGTCCTCAGGTGCCGCAGCAGTAGCCACGGGGAGGAGAGAAGCCAGGGAGTGGGGTTGGGTGAGGCTGCCAAGGGGGTGCACAGGGAGGAGCAGCGGCAGCAACGCCCCTCATGGAGTGGATCAAAATGCGGCACGGTGGTAGGGGACCCTCACAGGTGTTCCTTCTTCTCCTGGAGGCTAGAAATCAGCGGATGATCAAAGTAAAAACTTTCAACTCTCATCTCAGATTTTTATGCTTTTTTTTTTTTTTAAGGTTGGATATTTGCAAGCATTGAAAAACTCTAGGCCATGGTATAATAATCTTAGAGGATAGACTGGGATGCAACCTTGTGAGGAGGTTAAGATTGGAAACCTGTCCCTGGGAACCTACAGGAAGTGGTCTCTAGTTCTCTGTCTCCCCTTTGTCCTCTCCTGGAACGCTGGTTCTTAGCATATCAGCCTTGTTCTCAGTCTTTCTGGCAGGTTCCTCCTCTTGTTGGGGTGCCCCAGGGTCAAACCTTTGTCCTGACCTTCACTCACTCCCTTGATGGTCTCACCTAGTTTCACGGTTTTAAATACCATCAGGATGGGATGACTCCCAAATTTATGTCTCCATCCCAGCCTCTCTCCCAACACCAGGCTTAAATATCCAATTACCTTCCTGATACATCCACTTGGATATCTAGCAGACATCTCACATTCAATATATCTAACATGGGAACACCTGATCCTTTCCCCTAAACCTCCTCTACCTGCAGCCTTCCACATCTTAACTAATGGTGACTCCATTCTTCCCACTGCCCAAGCCAAAATCTTGGCATAATCTTGACTCCTTTTCCTCTCCCACTCCATATCCAATTTGTTAGGAAATCCTGTGGATTTTCCCTTCCAAATAGATAAAGAATCTGACCGCTTCTCACTGCCTCCATTCTCATCATCCTGGTCCAAGCCACTGTCATTCCTTATCTGGATTTCTGTGAGCGTGTCCTAACAGGTCTTCCTGTTTCTACATGGTCTAGTCTCAATACAGTACCAGGTTGTCATTTAAAACGTAAGTCTGATCATGCCGCCCCTCAGCTCAACCTCCTGAGATGGCTCCCATCTCTCTCCCAGGAAAAACCAAAGTTCTCACATGGCCCACAAGGCCCTGCATGATCTGGTCCTGTCACTCCTCTAACTTCACCTCCTACTGCTACTGTCCCCTTGCTCACCCCACTCCGGCCACACTGGCCTCCTTGCGATCTCTCTAACTCCTGGACACATTCCCACCCCAGGCTCTTTGCAATAGCCATTCTGTTGCCTGGAATGCTTCCCCCAGGATATTCCAATTCCCTCACCACCTTCAATCCCATCTTCAAATTTCGCCTTCTCAGTAAGGCTTATTTTGGACTGAATTGTGTCCCCCACCCTGCCCCTGAGTTCATATGTTGAAGCCTTAACCCCCAATGTGATGGTATTTAGAGATAAGGCCTTAAAAAGAGGCAATAAAGATTAAGTGACATGATGAGGGTGGGGCCTTCATCCAATAGGGCTGGTGTCCTTTTAAAAAGAGGAAGAGACACCAGAGCTCTCTTTCCTTGCACACACAAAGAGGTCATGTAAGCACACAGAGAGATGGCGGCCACCTACCAAGAGAAAGAAGAGGCCTCAGAATGAAACCTAACTTGCCTGCACCTTCATCATGGACTTCCCAGGGTCTGGAGCTGTGAGAAATAAATTTCTGTGGTTTAAGCCACCTGATCTGTGGCATGTTGTTATGGCAGCCCTAGCAGACTGATCCTGTTTCTCTATTACTATTGCAATCTGCCCACCCTTCCTTCCTGGGGCTCCCAAACTCCCTTACCTTGTTCTACTTGTCCGATTTACCATAGCCCTTAGTGCCTTTTAATAAATTATATAATTTATTTTTTTCTTATATTTACTGTTTACTGTC
Organism: Delphinus delphis; assembly: GCF_949987515.2. Lineage (NCBI taxonomy): Eukaryota > Metazoa > Chordata > Mammalia > Artiodactyla > Delphinidae > Delphinus > Delphinus delphis. The sequence goes on from NC_082684.1 coordinate 32,973,021, forward strand.
TGTCTCCCCTGCTAGAGCATAAGCTCCATGAGGGCAGGAATTTTTGTCTGTTTCGTTTACCAGTGTATCCAAGTGTTTGGAACGGTGCCTAGTGAAACCGAAACTCTGCAACTCAGGTTGGGACTTGAACCCATGGCAGGGACTCGGACCCAGCCAAAACTCAGATTGGGACTTGAACCCATGGTCTTCTAAGAAATTTATATATATATATATATATATATATATATATATATATATTTATTTATTTATTTATTTATTTATTTTTGGTTGTGTTAGGTCTTCGTTGCTGTGTGCGGGCTTTCTCTAGTTGTGGCGAGCTGGGGCTACTCTTGTTGTGGTGCGTGGGCTTCTCATTGTGGTGGCTTCTCTTGTTGCGGAGCACAGGCTCTAGGTGCGCAGGTTTCAGTAGTTGTGGCTCGTGGGCTCTAGAGCACAGGCTCAGTAGGTGTGGCTCATGGGCTTAGTTGCTCCACGGCATGTGGGATCTTCCCAGACCAGGGCTCAAACCCGTGTCCCCTGCACTGGCAGGCAGATTCTTAACCACTGCACCACCAGGGAAGCCCAACCCATGGTCTTGTTTTTTTTTTTCAACCCATGGTCTTTTAACTGAGATCACACACCAGGTCTCAGGACTTAATAAGCTCAGGTTCTTGATGTCTCATCACAGAAAGAATTCAGTGAGAGACAAAGTGATAGGTAGGAAGTGGATTTGTTTAGAGAGAAACACACTCCACAGACAGAGTGTGGGCCATCTCAGAAGGCGAGAGCAGCGCCTGGGTGTGGGGTTGTCAGTTTTTATAGGGTGGGTAATTTCATAGGCTAGTGAGTGGGAGGAATATCCCAGCTATTTCGGGGAAGGGGTGGGGATTTCCAAGAATTGGGCCATTGCCCACTTTTTTTGCGGTACGCGGGCCTCTCACTGTTGTGGCCTCTCCCATTGCGGAGCACAGACTCCGGACGCGCAGGCTCAGCGGCCATGGCTCATGGGCCCAGCCGCTCCGTGGCATGTGGGATCTTCCCGGACCGGGACACGAACCCGTGTACCCTGCATCGGCAGGCAGACTCTCAACCACTGCGCCACCAGGGAAGCCCCATCGCCCACTTTTTGACCTTTAGTAGTCAGCCTTGGAACTGTCATGGCACCTGTGGGTGTGTCATTTAGCTTGCTCAAGGTCTAGTGGAAGTCGATCATCCACCATCTTGGGCCTAGTTGGTTCTAACCAGTTTATGTCATGTCCTCAGACTAAGTCATTCTTTTAAAGGTTGTGCCCTGCCCCCTTCCCTCCTGTTTCCCTAGTGCATAAGGGATATTCACCAAGTCTTGTCAAATGAAGGGATGAGTCATCTTTTTTGAAGGTGCAAAAGAAACCAAGGAGGGGGTTTTTTATTTATCTTGGGTTTGCTTGTCTCTAAAGGGAAAGCAGCCCAACCTGGCCAGGGGGTGGGGGGGGCAGGGGGGAGGGGCACGTGCGCAGATGTGCTGGGCAGGTGTGGCCGTGGCCTCCAGCACCCAGAGGGACAAATGAGGCTCAAAACGCTCGAGCACGGCCACTTGGCTGGTGCTCTCCTAGACTGAGAGTCATGCAGATGGGAGGAGCTGTCACCCACTTTGTTTAAAGAAGGAGCCAACATTCTCCAATGGAAGCAGGAAGACGGTCCAAGCACACAGCATGTGCAAAGGCACCAGGCATGAAGCCATCTGGGAATACAGATCTGCAAGGAGTGTGAGTGGAGGAGAGTGAAAGCAAAGCAGAGTCCAGAGAAGACGAGGTCTTGAGGACAAGGAATGTCAGGTTCAGGCACTTGAGCTTTATTCTGTCAGCGATCAGGGACCACTATAGGACTTCAGGCAGAGAAGCAGCCTGATGGGATTTACTTGCTAGAAAGATCACTCCCTGAGTGCAGAACACGAGTCTTTGTTAACCGATAACAGGCAGAGCTACCGCCAAGCCTCCCTTGCAACCACAGGGAGGGAAACCTAAACCCCACTCCAACCCCCTCTCCTCAGAGTGAGACAACCCAAATAGCTGGGCTCTGTCTTTCTTTGGCTCTTAGCAAGAAAGGGACTTATCTATAGGCAAATACCATTCAAAACACTCCAGCCTCAGTCTTTTCCTTAAAACACTCCCATCAGGCTGTTGCCATGACAACCATGGCTGACCCAGCCTCCAGGGAGCTATTGGAGTCCCGAGAGGAGCTATTGGAGTCCCGAGAGGATGTGGTCCTGCTGCAGCTGCTGCTCATCAACTCCTCAACAATGCTCGCCCAGCGATGCAACAGTCCCGCTGGCTACGGTTCACACACACACCCACAACCCTCCCACTCCTCTGCATCTGTCCTGTGCACATATCCTTCCCACTCACATCTGTACTGGTGGATTTCCTGACCAATCACAGATCCAGTTCTCCCCACCTACAACAATGATTCAGCCGAGAGGCGGGCATATGACCTGAATTGCAGGACCAGTTCATTCCTTGGGATGAGTACAGGGAACCTCAAAAAAGGAGCTCCCCTTCCTCTAGGGTGCCAAGCTGGGGCTGGCAGCGGCCATGCCCTCTCCCAGATGTTTGCGGTGGGAAAGCGAAGTCAACACACAAATAGAAGCAAAGATAAGCAGAAAAGAGAACCAACATCCCGGCGGCAGAGTCTCCAGTTCTAGGCCCTAAGCCCTGGCTCCTGTCACTCATGCTTTGATTGAGTCCTTCCCAGCCTCCAAAGCCAATATGTTCTGTCACGGGAACCCGAATTGTCCCAGATGGGCCCTCCCTCTTTCCAAGTGAATTCTCCTCAGGCACCGCCCATCCACCTCTATCCCCTTTCTGAAGAAATCCCCTGCCTCTCTGTGCCTTAATTTGCATAGCTCTACAATGAAGACAGTTCATCTTGTTCCCAACCTCCCTTCAGCCTAAGAACTGTTAATGGAACAAGAGGAGACAGAAAAGGCTTGGAAGGCTCGGAAACTCAGGAATATGTCACAGGATTCAGGAAATGACAGAAATGGTTCATGCTGAAGAGACGTGGAGGGACAGAAAGGGCCCAAACCTGCCACGCTGGCCTGAGCAGGGTGATAAAACTGTGGGCCCGGCACTGGGCACTGGGCGTGTGGGCTGCTCCTGGCATCCCAGCCACTGCCAGGCTGCTGCCAGTGAAGAAGGCATCCGGTTGCCACACAGGGTGAGAGGACAGCACGACCCGCAGCTTTCCTCACCTTCCCAAGGATGTCCCACTAACATTAGGCTTCAGTTCCTCAGCCCTGACCCAGAGGCTTTACCCTGAGTACCAAAGGGAACAAGTTCCTCTGTGTGTGTGAAGGACAGGGAGAGACTTTCAAACAAGCGGCGTAGAAATGCTGAATCCGAGGCAGAGAGCGTGAGGAAGACCATCAGGATTCACCCAAGCAGCGTTCACGTGGTCCCTCCTAAGTGCGGAGGTGGCCCTCTCACCTCAGCACAATACCTGTTTGCAAAGGTTTACGGTTCCCAAAGGTCTCCCTTACTTCAGCTCTCTGGATCCTCTGAACAGCCTCTGAGGTAGTAAGGGCAGACATTACAGCTACAGTTACTAGTGAGGAATGTACACTGACAACTGAGGAATCCAGTGCCCAGAAACGTTAAGTAATTTGCCCAAGTCACACCACTGATAATTCGTGAAACCTCAACTCCGTCATGGGACTCCATTGCTCTGTTCTCCCTCCTGGAGACTGGAGCCCTGTGTCCCGAGACACTAGCATATACGTCACTGAGCAAGCGAAACTTTCCCCTCTTAGCCCTCTGGGCAGGCAGAGTGGTGGTATGGGCAGTGCTAAGTGACGGGGCTTCACAGACACTCCAGAAAAACGTCTGCCCCAAAATAGCTCAAGTAGAGATCCATGGTTTAGGATAAGCGCCACAGCCTCCATTAACCCCGTCAGCTTATAGCTGGTTACCCATGGGGCTAATATTCTGAGTCATGGACACCTTCCTGTTTGATAATGGGTCTGATATTCAGGACCAGCATCCCCAGACAGAATGTGGTAGGATAAGCAGGTTGGTGTTTTGTTTTGTCTCCTTTTGGGAGGCTCTGAGCTGCTGGGACTCTCCCCGACCTCCACAGTGTCGCTTACGGTGAGGGGTACCGACCGCTGGCTGCTCGTCAGCGTCCACGTTCGCCTTCTTCCTGGTGCTCAGCCAGGCTACGTTTCCCAGACTCCCCTGCAGGGGAATGTCGCCATGTGATAGTTTCAGCCAATTAAATGAGGACAGAGGTGCTCTGAGCCATTTCCAGGCCCAATGGAAAGGCATTAGGGATGGTGGAGACTATGACACCAGGGCAACTTTGGAAGCCTTGGGTTGATAGCGAAAAATTGGCCGCTATGCAGTTTCCTGAATGACATATATAGGACTCTCCACAGTCAACCTGCACAAACAACCAGGCTTTGTCTCTTGTCTCCTGTCATCTCCCCAGCACCAGAGCAGGGCTCGGCACATAGTACATATCATCCAACATAAGACATCATTAGATATAGGGCACACCACTATTCTATGTACCACTAAGAAATAAAGGGTGGGGACTTCCCTGGTGTTGCAGTGGGTAAGAATCCACCTGCTAATGCAGGGAACACGAATTTGATCCCTGGTCCGGGAAGATCCCACGTGCTGCCGAGCAACTAAGCCCGCGCACCACAACTACTGAGTCCGCGCCCGCGTGCCTAGAGCCCGTGCTCCACAACGAGAGAAGCCACCACAATGAGAAGCCCGCACACCGCAACAGAGTAGCCCCTGCTCACTGCTGCAACTAGAGAGCGCCCGCACGCAGCAACGAAGACCCAACGCAGCCAAAAATAAATAAAGAAATAAAAGAAAGAAAGGGTGTCGTCAAACTATGACACTATACTTGCACTCGGAATTTTTTGAACTAAATTTATTTATTTGGTTGCACCGGGCCTTAGTTGTGACATGCAGTCTCTTAGTTGCGGCACGCATGTGGGATCTAGTTCCCTGACCAGGGATCGAACCCGGGCCCCCTGCGTGAGGAGCGTGGAGTCTTAACCACTGCGCCACCAGGGAAGTCCCCCCAGAATTTTTATTTTACACTTATTGAAAGAGCTGTTTTAGATGTGGTTAGTCATAGGTTTTCATCAGATATCACTCTTGTGCATAATAAAATGGGAAATAGAAGTGAAATAAGTGAGCTAGGGCATTTCTAGAACTCCTCATCCCAAATCTGACTCCTCTCTCTTTGACTAAGAGTGACGGTGACCACATTTTTTCCACACAATGCATCGAGAGTGTCAATGATGCAGCATTTCTCAAAAGAATCCGTAAAAGAACTAAGGGTCATAGGTGCTGGGCTCTTAAGCCAGTTTTACAGTTGTGTGGATCAGCTCTGTCTCAAGCACTGCCAAACGAGTCTGATTCACCAGCTCCCCGGCAACCATCTGGTTCTTATCTGTTAAGTGCACCTCCGTGAGTATTTCGGGATTTTTTTCCCACCAAACTGTTGATGCGCATTCAGCATATTTTGACGCTGGGACTTCTGATGCCCGCAAAGGCAAGGACAGCCTGATCAAACTGCTGTACGGCCAGCAGCTGCCATCGATTTAAGATACATCCCAGTTTCAGAGATTTTGAGTTGGGGTGCGAGTGTCATAGAATTTTAAAGAATATGATTGTAGACTGTCAATAAATATTCGTTGAATGAATGAGTAGATGAATTCTAGTTCCCAGTCTGCCTGAAAAAACGCCTTGACTTTCTTAGGAAAAGGTCTTCAGGGGCTTCCCTGGTGGCGCAGTGGTTGAGAGTCCGCCTGCCGATGCAGGGGACGCGGGTTTGTCCCCGGTCCGGGAAGATCCCACATGCCGCGGAGCGGCTGGGCCCGTGAGCCATGGCCGCTGAGCCTGCGCGTCCGGAGCCTGTGCTCCGCGGCGGGAGAGGCCACGACAGTGAGAGGCCCGCGTACCGCAAAAAAAAAAAAAAAGGTCTTCAGACTTTGGGATCACACAACAAGTCTGATAACGCTAAGGTGATTATGCTCCTTTTTCGCAAATAACAGAAAACCCAAGCAAAATGACCTAAACTATAAGGAAAGATACATCAGCTCACATAACAAGGAGTCCTGAATAGGCAGATCTAGTGTCAGTTAACTCAGTGACAGCTCAGCAGGGACCAAGGCTCCTTGCCATCTTTCTGCTCAGTTACCCTAGGCACGCTGCCTTGGGCCTCAGGTCAGCTACCCCCATGGTCACAAGTTGGCTGCCTTAGTTCTAGGTGTCATAGCCAGACACGAAATGTCCAGTGGAGGAAAAGGGACTGTATCTTCACCATGACTCTCTTTGAAAGTGAGAAAACCTGTCCCCCAGCAGACTTCTCATCTCATTGGCCAGCCTGGCCCACACCTAAAGCAGTCTCCAGCAGAGAAGTGGGGTCACCAGAATTCAAGAAGGGCGTTTTAAAATTTTTTTTATTTTATGAAGGAGTATAGTTGATTAACAATGTCGTGTTAGTTTCAGGTGAACAGCAAAGTGATTCAGTTATACATATACAAGTATCTATTCCTTTTTCAAATTCTTTTCCCATTTAGGTTATTACAGAATATTGAGCAGAGTTCCCTGTGCTATGCAGTAGGTCCTTGTTGGCTATCTTTTTATTTTTAATAAATTTATTTATTTATTTTTGGCTGCGTTGGGTCTTCATTGCTGCGTGCCTGCTTTCTCTAGCTGCGGTGAGTGGGGGCTACTCTTCGTTGCGGTGCGCGGGCTTCTCATTGCAGTGGCTTCTCTTGTTGTGGAGCACGGACTTTAGGCACGTGGGCTTCAGTAGCTGTAGCTCGCAGGCTTAGTTGCTCCACGGCATATGGGATCTTCCCGGACCAGTGCTTGAACACGTGTCCCCTGCATTGGCAGGCGGATTCTTAACCACTGCACCACCAGGGAAGTCTCGGATATCTATTTTGAATATAGCAATGTGTACCTGTCAATCCCAAACTCTAAATCTATCCCTCTCCCACAAGGAGGATTTTGAGAGCGTCTAATTTCACATCCTCATTTAATCAAGGAGAGGTCAGATGGCTTGCCCCTCTCTCAGGATTAATCACTGGTTTTACAGGAACACACGGGCCTCTAGATTCCCAGCCCAGGGCCTTCCCATGGGCTGCTTACTCCCACCCTGAGAGGACTCTTATGTTCCGGAGGACACTGGGCTGGGGAGGGGGAAGGGCAAAGGAAGGTGAAGGTCAGGACACTGCCAGTCTGGAAGTGGTTGGAGACAGCGAGAAAAGGCCTCGCTGCTTTGCAAAGCCCTTAGGATGAGAAGCTCTGACCCTCAGGACCTCCTATACTGGACTAGCCACACTTTCAGAAAGGAAGAGTTCTAGGGAGACTGTCAGTTACCAAGCCCCTGAATCAATACCTTAAGAACCCTTGATAGAAAATATCTGTGTGGAGACTCTGGGCCTAGAACACAGAGGAGCTCAGTATATTTGTTGAAGGAAGGAAGGGAAGGAGGAAGCTCACTGAAAATAATTTACATGTAACAATTTACATCTTTACACATAATATTTTACATACTAATATTCCACATTAATATTACATATGCTAGAAAGAACACTGGCCATGAACTCAAATACGTGAAACTCCATTTAGAAGCTGTGTGACCTTGGGGTTCATTTTTCTGTAAATCAAGGAGAGGGATGTTGTGAGGACAAAAGAGAGAGCTCAGTGTGAAAGTGCATGGTCCACAATAGACTGAATACATGTTGGCTGTAGCAGAGACTTTTGTTTCATGTCTTAAAGGGTGAGACTCACACCAATAATGCGGAACCTCGGCCTTGTCACAAAGCCCTCCCTTTTCTTTGAGAGCCTCAGTTCACTTTCCCACTGGAATTTGCTGGCCCAGCTCAGAGCATGCTGCCATCTGCTGGGGACAAGGAGGAGGTGCACACCAAAGCATCCCTTGACATGAAGCCATCACAAGGAGCAACCTGGAAAAAGGGAAGCATAGGGACCCAGCTTCCGCTCAGCTGTGACTCTCTTACCCTTTAAGAAGGTCAGGGCCCTCACCCCTGGACAGCAATTTATGACAAAAATAAGATGTCTACCCCTTTTTCTTTTTAAAAGTAAGTGATAGGCTATTATTCAGGCTTAAAAGGGAAGAAAATTCCTACACATGCTACAACATGGATGAATCTTGAGGACATTATGCTAAGTGAAATAAGCCATCACAAAAAAGACAAATATTGTACGATTCAACTTACACGAGGTAACTAAAGTCGTCACATTCATAGAAACAGGAAGTAGAATGGTGGTTGCCAGAGGCTGCGGGGGAGGGGAAATGGAGAGTTGTTTAATGGGTGTAGAGGACTTCCCTGGCGGCCCAGTGATTACGACTCCAGGCTTCCACCATGGGGGGGCACAGGTTCAATCGCTGGTCAGGGAACTAAGATCCCACATATTTCATGGCACAGCCAAAAAAAAAGGGGTGTAGAGTTTCAGTTTTGCAAGATGAAGAGTTCTGGAGATGCGTTGTACAACAATGTGACTATACTTAACACCATTGAACTAAACACTTAAAATGGTAACTTTTATATATATATACATGTTTTTTTTTTTTTTTTTGCGGTACGCGGGCCTTTCACCGCTGCGGCCTCTCCCGTTGCAGAGCACAGGCCCCGGACGTGCAGGCTCAGCAACCATGGCTCACGGGCCCAGCCGCTCCGCGGCATGTGGGATCCTCCCAGACTGGGGCACGAACCTGCATCCCCTGCATCAGCAGGCGGACTCTCAACCACTGCACCACCAGGGAAGCCCTATATACATGTTTTTTAATTAATTTATTTATTTTTGGCTGCATGTGTCTTCGTTGCTGCGTGCGGGCTTCTCATCGCAGTGGCTTCTCTTGTTGTGGAGCACGGGCTGTAGGTGCGCAGGCTTCAGTAGTTGTGGCTCGCGGGCTCTAGAGCGCAGGCTCAGTAGTTGTGGCGCACGGGCTTAGTTGCTCCACGGCGTGCGGGATCTTCCCAGACCAGGGATCGAACCCATGTTCCCTGCACTGGGAGGTGGATTCTTAACCACTGCGCCACTAAGGAAGTCCCCCAAATGGAAACTTTTATGTTATGTATATTTTATCACAATAAAAAAAATAAACAGTAAGTGATAGGGATAATAAGCACATAGTAGGTGCTTGACTTCATGCAATAGAATCATAATAAATATTTGTTGAAGGAAGATGGGAAGAAGTGATGCTGACAGGTGATCTCAGACGCCAGGGTGAACATGAGAACGGACATCTTCCCTTTCCCAGGACAGCCTTCCAACTGACCTTCTCCTTGGGGTGATAAACCAGTTATCCTTCCTGTTCTCATCTCAACCCTAAACTTTCCTCCTCTCATCCCTTCTGACAACAGCATGGCTCCAAGTTCAACCTAAGCTGGAACGTCATCCCTGAGAACTGTATCTTCCTGGTCAGTGCTGTCGGTGGCGGCCATGTCTTTGCTGATTCCACGGCTGAAAGTTCTCAGATCATAGAACTTCAAAACTGCAAGGGCTTTGAGCAGCCTCGTGAGATTTAAGAGATTTATGTCCTATCTAATAAAAATATATAAGTACAAAAAACATTTAAAACAGTGGCTTATCAAAAGCTCCAGAACAGGAAGCAGTGAGACAAGGCTAACCAGCCCCACCCCCTGGGGAGCAGCAGGCAGCGTGTGGGACAAGTTCCTCCCCTCAGCGCCTTGTGATGGGGTCACTGCCCTGCAAGAGGAAAGGCTCTCCTGTGGTCAGTGTCACTCCAAGGCCCATCGGTCCTAGTTTTTGCCAGGATAACAGGGCAGGTTGAGTCTGTTCATAGCAGGACTCTCGGCCCAGAGGTAGGTGTCAGATCCTCCAGGGCAAGCAAGGCAGAGAACCTGAGCCCCAAACTCGCTGGCTGGCTCTGCAACTGCCCGGACAGCTCCTGGAGCCCCTGTGGCCGAGCACTGGCCTTTGAGCAGCCCTGACTCACAACAGCTTCGCTGCCTGATTGTCAAGGGTTGCACAGAGGGAAAGCCAAAGGACACACGGAATGCCGGACTGCATTGAAACATTGGTGGCCGTTGCAGGTAGAATTCATCCCAAGGGGATGGAGTTTATGAAGGCCCTCCCGCCCCCAGGATTTCTGGGCTTGGAGTGCTTCCTGAACTTCCCCTGAACAACTTTAACCCAGCGGGATGGAGAGGGAAGCTCATTTTGGGGCCAGAGGAGTTGGTAGCAATGAGTGGAAGCCCAAGTCTAGGGAAGAGAAGGGGAGATGGGATGTGCAGAGTCAGGAGGACCAAACCTGGGGCGCTACACCGCACCCGTCCACGGCCACGTGGATGTTTGAACAACCAGTTTCTCCCAGTTGCTTTGGTTGTCTGGGACCACTCCAGACCTCTATTTCTAAGTGGCAAGAACAAAAGGATACCACTGTACCCTCTCCCAAAGGCTCCCTTCACCTCTGCTCCCAGGTGTGGGATAAGAGAAGTCAGCATCTTTCCCCCCCAAGAGTCAAAGCCATAGGGTTTCTGATCTTGGAGAGCCCTTGCTGCATCCTGGGGGTCTGAGTGGCTTCATCCTGGCTTAATGCAGAAGCACAAGGGTCCCCAGGGACTGCTGGCCTTTATCCGAGGGCTCCTTTGTTTGATGGGTTTAATAACTACCTTCCAATTAGACCAAATCTGACCCACCCTGGGCTCGAGCAAGTTTCAGTTTCACCTTCATCATTCATTGTAGGCTCCAAATCTCACGTGGATGGTACCCAAGCACCCACGGGCTGCCCAGGTCATGCTGGGCTGGGTGAGATAGGGTGGATGGGGGCAAGAATCACATCCCTCCAGAGACAAATACAGGCAGTGGATCCTTCCCAGGAACTGGGAGCTGGAGAGCAGATCAGAACGCAAGTGTTTTACACTTTACAGATCTCTTGCCTCACCCATTCACATTTCACTGGAGAAAAGCACTAAAGCTAAGATGACCATGGAAATACCATCCAAACTGGGACCCTTGTGATAGCAAAAGGGGGAGTCATTAATAATTATGCTGGGAAACAACATATAAGGGGCTACGATATAGATCATCCATTCCCCAGTGAAGGAACGGATCAAACAGGAGGAGAACCCAGTCATCACCATTTCTCTCCCTCCCTTACATGATTACAAAACAAAAGCATAAGCTTCTCCTCATCAGAGCAGGTAGAACTGTCAGTTTCCAATAGGGACACCCAAACTAGCAAGCCATCAAACTAGGCACCCTTTGCCTGCCTAAGGCTATTCCCATGGGCGCAGTCAGCTCTGTCCCTTTTGGTCTGTGCTCAAATCAGAAGAAAATCTGGCTGGTAGTCCTTGTTACAAGGGGACAGCCAGGACCTCAGGGCGGGAACACAGATTTTTCAGTTATTAAGAAGCCACTCCCTGGAGGTGCAGCAATGGGGAGTACTTCCTCATAGGGAGGGAAACGTGTGTGCAAATGAGCACAGGCAGCCAATTCCATAATTCCACATTCAGCCTGCAGGGGGCAACATCTCTCTAGCAATGACCACAGTGCAAGCGACGCGGCAGGAAACCCTTTTAATCGGCTGAGGAATAGGGTTTTGTTTCTGTAAAAAATCAGGTCCATATATTTCCAGTAAGTAATTTTCACCCCTACATATTTTCACATAGGGATGTTACTCTTTTTCTATTTACAGTGCTAGGTACAGAGTAAGTTTTTAACAAATAAATACTTATGGATTGATCCGTTGGTTGACGATAACACAGACTTGCCTGAGGCGTGGAGAGTACAGGGTGAGATAGGAGGGAAGAAATTAGAGATTGGTGAATGTGTGTTAGAAAGCACTTTCCTCTCTGGTTAATAGCTTGCCTAGGCCGGGAAGTGCATTTGAAAATTTCAGAAAGATCTCTCTCCAAGAACAAACCATTATTAATTTAATTCTTTAAAAACAGAAAATAAAATAGTAATCTTGGTTTCTAAAGCTTCCTCATTTTAAAGTCCATCCTACATACACGTTAGGTCAATGAGTTCAGGTTTATGCAGGTTTCTACACGTTTAAAGCTTTGACATTGAGACTCATGCCTTTCAGATGCATTGATTCTGAAGCACCTCCACCCCTATTCCCACCTAGGCTCGTAAGAGACTGGCTGAGGCCATCCAAGTCCACCCACCGCTGAGAAGGGACTGATGAGGTTCATTTCACCAGGCAGTCCTGCCCGCAGAGCAGGGCAGCCTGCCTGGCCTTGGCTGGCCCAGCCGTAGACACGCCCATGTTTTGAGTCAGTAACATTCCTTTTCCCACAGAACAGGCTGCAGGCCCCTGCCTTGCAGCCATCTGTCCACCTCTCAGACTGGGCTCCATTGTCCAAGCAGCAGAGATCAGCACCTTTAATACTACCCATGCCCCTGAGCACCCTGACCCAAGGGGGACCCCTTTTCTGGAGAGACCAACAGACTCAGGCAGTTTCGGAGGGAAGGCCTGGAGGGAGAGGAGCCAGACAGTCTGTCCATGGGAGAGGGACACACAGTCCTTAGCACCCTGGAGGGCAATGTCTCCCACAAAAGCTGCGAACAGATGTTTCAGCTTTGCCTCTGATGACCCTGGGCCAACCAATGGCCCCCCATCTTCCAGGGCTCGTGGTCACATTGTTTCACTGGGTAAAGCCTCTACGGGAGAGGAGGCAGCAAGGTGACCGAAGGAAGGGCAGCTGGGAGGGAGACCTCTGGGGTCCCGCAGCCCAGCAGGGCCATGGCAGCCAGAGGGAGCAGCCTCCCTGCTGGGCCAGGAGTGGATAATGGAGGAGCCCGCCGCCTTCTTCCACTCGCTGACTTGCTGCCTGTCCTCTGGGAGAGACCTCAGTTTCGCTGCTGGCCACAGCTCCCTCCCGCCCAGGGCCCTCGGTACATGCACAGGAGGAATGTCGGGGCCATATCTTCCCCGGAGGGCGCGGAGGCTGCAGGTGGGCGAGTCACCCTGAGTAGGGCAGGGAGTGGGTGGCCCCACAGCCAGGGCCCGGCCCCGGGAACGGTGTGTCTGGCGAGGGTGGCAGGCCACCGGCCCAGAAGCGGCTGTGCCAGCTCCCTTTCTTCCCTGCCCCGCGGTGTGGTCAAAGAGGGGCCTTGACCGAGGGACGCCTGTGGCTCTCAGAAGCAAAGAGGGTTGGGAAGCCCTGGGAAGCAAGGGTCAAGGTGGGCAGGGCGGCAGAGTCACAGAGAAGTACAGCGGGCACGGCAGAAGGTGGTGGGCCCTGCCCTGCCCATCCCGCTCCCCGGCCAGAAAAGTCTCTCCGTGCCGCCAGGCCGCATCCTTGCTTCACCATGACAACCAGGCGGCACCCAGCTTGGCCTGAGCTGACCCAAGGGTAGGGTCTGGGGTGAGGGTAAGGGAGGTGGCGCCCCTGTCCTTTGCGGGTGAGGCCGGCCCCCACGTGGAGCGCTGGCAGAGAGGAGCCGCGGAGAGTGAGGCCTCCCCCTCCCCCTCCCTCCTGCCCCCAGTGAGGAAGGACCTGGGCGGCGGGGAGGGGCGCCCATCACTTTCCCACCGGGGGAAGCGCAGAGGGGGCTCCAGGCTGGGTCGCCATGATGTGGTAGATGGACTCGCGGAAGCGCTGGTCCCGGCTGAGCCGCTTGGCCACCTCCTTCAGCTCCTGCATGTTGTTGGCTTCCAGCTGGGAGGTCATGAAGGACTGGGACGGCTTCACTGGGGATACGGTGGCCCCACGGGCCGGCCGTGAACAGCCCTCCCTCCACTGGGGCACAGCCCTGTCCCCAACCCCAGCCCCCCTCCCTCGCACCCCATCCTCCAGCCCCTCCCGGCCCATGGGCTCCCATGACCCCGGGAGAAGCCCAAGGTTGGGGGAGCCGGGCTCGGGCCACACTCGGGGCTGGGCCAGCCCCTCTCCCTCCCCGCCCTGCCCTCTTCCTGCCTAGTCACCGACAGCCCCGACCGTCCCACCCGCCAGGGCCCTGGGTGGGGGGGGGGCAGCCACACCCACCGTCATTCCAGGAGGTGCTGGACCGGCGCCGGTGGAAGCGGCAGCTCTTGATGCGGCGAGTGGCCGCCTTGTGGATGTACACGGAGTTCTTCATGATGACCGGCATCTTGGCCTCCAGCTCCGCATTCCGGATGCACTCTTCAAAGAACCCTGCGGCCGCAGTTCCACTGCACCCTCCCCTCCTGCCCGCCCCTCCCCTCCCCAGGATCCTGGTGGGGTGGAGAGGGAAATACGCTGACCCCCATCCCTTTGAAGACCTAAGTCACCTGCCAAAGGGGGCAGAACTTCAGGCTTTCCCCCCACCCCGGATCCAAGAGCCAAAGGCAGCCACGCCCAGGAGATGCCCATCAACACCTATGGGTCACCTAGTGCACACCAGGCCCCCGAGTGGCGCTCCGGCCCCAGGCCGGGCTCCGCAGGGCCTGGACGGCTGGGCAGAGCTCGAGGGCTGGGCCGGCGGCGGGGGCAGGGCTTACTCTTCAGGTGGCTCACGTCAGCCCGCATCCTCTCCTCCTTCTGCTTGTTCCGCACCTTGGAGTTGAGCCCTTGTTCCAGGCTCCGCAAGGCCCCCTCTGCCTCCCGCAGACGCCTCTCCAGTTCCACGCGGACCTTCACCTCAGCCTGAGGGGAGAGGCGAGGAGAGGGAAATGGGTCCTGGCGGGGCAGCTACCATCCCTTGGAGGCCTTCCCTGATCACCCGTGGCTCAGCGGGCTTTCTCGCCTCCGGACTGGGATGCAAGTTACCACATCCTGCTTCTTGTCTTACGCCCTCCACCCGATGGCCGGGACTCAGCCCCTGCACGGGACAGGTGTCTCCAATGATGCCCCGCCGCAGGTCAGGCTCAGGGCTTCCCCTCGTGGTGGCTGCACTGCCTGCACCTGGCTGGTCAGATTAGCAGGGCTCATTCAGGAAGTTGCCCGGTGAGGGGAGGGATGTGAGGGAAGTGTCTCCAGGTGAGGGAAGTAAGCCTCCATGTGAGGGGAGGGCCCCGAGCACCACGTGCTCCCAGTGGCCCAGCACCTTGAGCTCCCGCTCGGCCTGCTGCTTCTCCGCCGTCAGCTCCTGCAGCGAGTTCTGCAGCGCCTGGGATTGGCTGGAATAGAACTCCCGCTCCTCCTCCAGGGCCCGCGAGCGTTCCTCGTTCTCCTTCATCCTGCCCCGGGGAGAGGTGTTCACTCAGGGCCCACTCACCAACGGGGCTTCCCTTCCAGTAGGGACCTGGCTGGAGAAACCTGAGACCCTGCTTCGTGAGCCCCAGAACTGGCTGGGTCCTGTCTCCCAGGTGGTGATGGGGGTAATGTGGTCAGTGAGGGGAGTCCTGGGTCCACGTCTTGCTAGTTCTGTGAGCTCGGGGAGGTCCTCCAACCCCTCCAAGGCTCAGTTTCCTCATCTGTAAAATGGGGCTGAGAGGACCTGCCCAGCCTGTCACAAAGCTCTGTTAGACAGGCCTAATGACTGTCTGTATGGGTCACACCATTGCAAGAGACAATTATCAAGTCTGTTTAGGATAGTGAAGGATTGCTTCCCATTTGTCTGGTGGGGAAACTGAGTCCTAGCCAAAAGGAAGTGAGTGACCCATTTGATCGAGGACAACTAGAACCCAAGAGCCCAGGTGTCCAGTTCACGGAGAGTCTCCTCTGTCGACTCAGGGGGTTAGGGCTCCCTCACCGCTTCTCCGCCAGGAGCTTCTCCTCCAAGAGCTGCTGCATCTTCTCCTCTATCTGCCTCAGGTTGCTATGGAGACCCCCACTGGGAGGGGGCTCCTCGCTCTGATTGGCCAGTGTCTGCAGCTGGTTCTCATTCTCCTCCAGCATTTCCAGGGTTTTCTTCTTCTCTATGGAGAGTTCCTGGCATGGAGGGAGGCGAAGAGAAAGAGCCTAAGTCAGGTTCTCCGCCATGGCTGCCCTCACCTCGATTTCAATTCCGGGAAGTGAGGCTCTCCTCGCTCAGTCCTCTGAGGGACACCTGAAATGTCTTCATTCTTCCCTGAGGTAAAAGGCCAGCGAGGATCTCCTTCCTCCCACTGAGGCAAGGCTACTCCTCCACCGAGGAAGTCAGGGAGGAGCCCAGCTCGTGGCAGTGGACGTGGACGGGGCACCTACTACAACGGGGACCAAAGGCTCAAGGGCATCGTGAGCTTCTGGGGTCCTTGTTCCTCCAGGAACAAGTGAGGGAGTGTGCTGGGCTTGTGTGAAGAACACCCAACAGGAACCAGTCCACGAGCAGACTTAGACATTCTCCCCACTTATCAGACTGGGATCTTGCACTACTAAGAGATTCTGGAGTTGAAACTACCCATGAGAACGACTTCCTGTGGTAAGACAGGGAAAGATAAACAAATAAAGGCACCACAAAGCCGCAGTCAGTCAAGGGGGAATAGAAACCTTGCGATCCGCAAGGCAGTTCATGAATCTGGTAACCATCACGGATCTCCCACGACATGCCAGGCTCACTCGAGGTGCTGGGCTTGGAGAGAACTTAAGATGCAACCTAGTGAAGCTCACTGTTGGGAAAACACAACCTCATGTGTCAAGTGCATTAACAGATGTACAAAGTGCTGGGGGGACCCAGAGCTCAGAGCAAATCCCTCCTTCGAAGAGTCGGGGAACCTTGACTACAGTGATATTTGAGCTGAGCTTTAGGATGAAAGTGTTCTCTAGGCAGAGAAGAGGTGAGAGCACGTTCTGGAGAAGGAGCAGTGTGGGCAAAGGTGTGGAGGGTGGAGGTCACGGCTTCCTCGGGGCACTTGTGTTCAGTGGTTTAAACCAGATGTGGGGATGTCATTGTGCCGCGTGTGGAGGGGCAGCAGAGGGAGAGGGGACAGGAGGGTAGCAGAGGCTGGGGCCAGAGTGTGCACCTGGACGCCCTGCTAAAGAGTTGGCACCTTGTCCTTGACACATGCCCCCTCCTCCTCCTCCCTCGCTGTTTCCGTATCAAGTGGAGGTGATCTGGCAGTGGATTTTCCCTCACGCTCAATTTCACCGGGGAACAGCTCAGTGAATGAGCCGCAAGAAGGAAGTGGTGGGTGGCCGTGCAGCCCACCCTAATCGATCCTCCATCGAGTATAAAAATATAAGCACTGGGGCTTCCCTGGTGGCGCAGTGGTTGAGAGTCCACCTGCCGATGCAGGGGACACGGGTTCGTGCCCCGGTCCGGAAAGATCCCACCTGCCGCGGAGCGGCTGGGCCCGTGAGCCATGGCCGCTGAGCCTGCGCGTCCGGAGCCTGTGCTCCGCGACGGGAGAGGCCACAACAGTGAGAGGCCCGCGTACCACACAAAATAAATAAATAAATAAATAAAATATATATAAGCACTAAAGAAAGTGGATTTCCTAAGGCCAGAGTCATGGCCAGGGCAAACTTGAATTTGCCCTCAAGTGTCAGCTGGAGTTCCCAATGGTCCACAGAGAAGAAACCCTTTAGATCAGCTCCCCTTCGTGCCCCGTTTCCCTTGCAGATAACTCTCTGGGGCAACACTGCTGGAAAAAACTGTATCACGTGGCCCAACCGACCATGGCTCCCTCCAGGCAGCCAGCCCGCCAGTGGCCCCTCACCTCCAGCATCTGCTGCAAGGACTCTGTGAGGCGCCTCAGCTCCTTTTTCTCTTGCTCCACACCCTTGAGGCATCTTGCAGTCAGTTCTAGCTCCCTGCAGGGACAGAGGGCTGGGTATGGCAGTGCCCACCCCTCCCAGGCCCCTTCGTGGCTTCTGCTTCACAGAAGTCTATGCGGCTTCCCTATACAGCTCAGAGGGCTCTTTGGAAGGCCAGCCCCTCACGTGGCTGGGTGCTGCCAGCAGCTGTAGGAGCCCAGGGCTGAACGGAGGAGATCCCGGCCAAGTGGGGCTGAAGTCACTTGCTCCAGGTGTACATGAATCTGTCAGAATAAATCCAGGGCCACCCCAAGGGCAGAGAGGAGTACTGGAGAAACAATGGCCTCACCCTGTCTTCCCTGGACAGCCCTTGCTACAGTCTGCTCACTCTGACATGGGACATGGCTGAGGCCCTTCTCTGGGGTGACAAACTCCTTGCTGCTGTCTTAACAAGCCTGGGTCCCCTTGGGCCTTTACACCCGGTTTCCCTTCCTCCTGCTTGAGATGCCTTTTCCTTCTCCCACCCATTTTCCAACTCCTACCACCCTTCAAGGCCCAGCACAATCTAACCTCTGTTGAAACCCACATATATCTTAATTCGTATAAAACAGGGGGTCTGTGCTGTGCCCTTGAGCACCTGTTTGTACATCATTGTAAACATTGTTGATGTTTCCTGGGTGTGAGTCTGGTTTTCCAAACCAGATCCTCAAGGGAGAGAGGGCTTATCTTCCATTCCAGGGTCTGGCACGATTCTGGAAGTGAGCAGGTGCTTGGCCATTAGCTGATGAGAGTCTCTGAGCTTCTCCCTCCCCGAAACACATGTCTAATGACTTTCTTTTATAACGCTGTTTCAAGAACACTCTTTCTGGGCTATCACTGATAATCAGTAGTGACGATGGTGCTGGGGATGATAATGATGGTGATGGTGACAACAACCAGCACCATGAACAGTAACCAGAGCAGTTGTCTCCAAATTCATGGATAGGCAACATAGAATGACCTGGAGGGACTTCCCTCGTGGCGCAGTGGTTAGGAATGCGCCCGTCAATGCAGGGGACACGGGTTTGATCCCCGGTCCGGGAAGACCCCACATGCCGTGGAGCACCTAAGCCCGTGCTCCTCAACAAGAGAAGCCACCGCAATGAGAAGCCCGTGCACCGCAATGGAGAGTTGCCTCCGCTCGCCACAACTAGAGAAAGCCCGCGAGCAGCAATGAATAACCAACGCAGAAAAAAAAAAAAAAAAAGGAAAAGAAAAAGTAACGACCTGGAGAACTTTTTAAAGTACAGTAAGTCCCCTACATACGAACCTTCAAGTTGCAAACTTTCAAAGATGTGAACATGCATTCGCATGTCCAATCACGTAAGTTAGTTTACGTGTCTGGCGTACATTGTCACGTGCGTGCATCCTCTATAAATGGTTGTGCTTTTGTGTGCTTTACTGTACAGTACTGTATAGAGTACAGAGTACAGTATCTTTATCTCAAGCCCAGGAAAGAGCTACTACCCACACGTCACTGGATCGTTTTTTCAAGAGGGTGGATAGAACTGAATCCAGCAAGGAACCAGAACTTGTGCCATCAGCGTCAGGCGTGAGTGAAATGGCAGCTCGCCCTCCACCTCCTGTTGCTGACAGTCCTTCAGCTCTACCATCTCCCACCTCCCCTCCCTCCTCCAGTCAGTAACTCTTCTTGCCTGTTTACTCGATGCCAGCCCCTGTATGCCAGTTGTACTGTACTACTGTACTTTTCAAGGTACTATGCTGTAAGATCGAAAAAGTTTTCTTTATTTTCTGTGTTTGTTTTATATGTATTATTTGTGTGAAAAGTATTATAAACCTATTACAGTACAGTACTATACAGCCGATTGGGTCAGTTGGGTACCTAGGTTAAATCTGTTGGACTTACAAATTGGACTTAGGAACAAGCTCTTGGAACGGAACTCGTTCATGTGTAGGGGACTTACTGTATAGATGTCTGGGTCCTAACTTCAGCAGATTCTGATCTTCTTAGATGATTATAATATGCAACTGGGTTTGCAAACCATACACAGACTAAAGATCCCAAGGGACAGACATCATTAGCCAGAATGTGAAGAGACTGTGCAGGAAAGACAGGGAATGTTGAGGATTTTGGCCAAGGGCACCTCCAGACCAGCCTGACCTGTCTGCCCCGGGTAAGGGAGGTTTGCCCGAGGCAGGAGGGGGTCGTTGCTCATGGGGATTTCTGATTGCACCTGCCCATGCGTCATGCTCCAGGGTGCAGAAGTGGCTCATCGGTGTGGGGTCTGCAGCTTTTTCTGGGCACACTCCAAGGCCCGGAGCATTGGGAGGACAGATCTAAACCAAGTCATCAAGCAGTAAGGATCTCCTGGGGGGAGGCCTCTCCAGCCTAAAGGGAAACATGGGTCCTACATGTCCTAGCCTGGGTGCACCTTGCCCCCGCCCCATTCCCCCAGGCACCACCACCACCTCTTATTTTTTTTATTATTATTTTTTTTTGCGGTACGCGGGCCTCTCACTGCTGTGGCCTCTCCCGTTGCGGAGCACAGGCTCCGGACGCGCAGGCTCAGCGGCCATGGCTCACGGGCCCAGCCGCTCCGCGGCATGTGGGATCTTCCCGGACCGGGGCACGAACCCGCGTCCCCTGCATCAGCAGGCGGACTCTCAACCACTGCGCCACCAGGGAAGCCCCACCACCACCTCTTGATCTGCTCCTGTTCCATCTTCAGCTCCTGTACCACCTCCTCAAACTGCTGCTTCTCGGCCTCCAGCACCTGGTTCAGGCGCTCAAGCTCCTGAAGAGAATCAGAGAGGAAGAAAAGCGTCACAGGCAGCAAAGGGCTCCTGAGGCCAGGAAGCCCCGCTCTAACCCAGGGGACCCTCTGCGGTTCAGCACAGTCTGCACCAGACCTGGAATTAAGCCCTGAGGAGCCCTGGTCCCATTCAGTGACACACAGTCTCAATGAAACCGAGATCTGTGATGAACTGGGCTCACTTAAGACACACTTAGAATATATATGCATACGTGTGTGTGTGTGTGTGTGTGTGTGTGTGTATAGAAATGAATCACTTTGCTGTACACCTGAAACTAACACAACATTGTAAATCAACCATACTACAATAAAAATTTCAAAAATAAATGAATAAAAAATGAAACAAAACAAGAACACACTTAGCATGCTGAGCTAGGGTTTAGAAAGGATCCCAACATTATCTCCTGCGACAGGACGTGATGATAATTCTAGATGTCTGCTCCACTGGGCAACTCCAGTCACTCGCACCCTAAGGCGTGTTGGCTGGCCCCCAAGCCCTGGAGGGAAACGTGTGTGTGTGTGTGTGTGTGTGTGTGTGTGTGTAGATTTCCATTAAAGATCCCTGGCGTGGCACCTGTTAGAAGCCGCAAAGGAAAGCTATTCCCAATCCCAAAGTCAGAGAGTAAAGCCCTTTTCCTCAAGGCATCTGGGAAACAATGAGCACAGGTGGCTGCAGCCTCCCCTGGACTCACCCCCAAGGGAACAGTATAGCCAGAAAGCCCAGGACAAGCTGGCCCGGGGAACCAGACCAGTCCCTCCAGGATTGCCGGCGAGCTCAAGTGTTTTCCCAGCAAGCAGGTGCCCCCCAGGGGTTCTGTTTTCCTGGTGTTCAGTGGCAGGTGGTATTGAGGGGTGCACTTCAAGCCAAGGGTGGTTAGAAGCATTTTGTGACAACTGTTTTGTTCTTCCACATTTTACGGTGTGGGAGGATATTATTTCTAGATCTACTTTCTCTCTCATCTTCTAGCTCCAAATTACGCCCTCATTCTTCACCCAGGGGCTTTGTTCTCAAGGAATGGAAACCCCACCAGGGGGTGGGGCTGCCTGTAGGGAGAAGTTGCCCTTGGCTTTGAGGAGGATCAGAGAAGGAATAAAACCCAAAGGAAAGGGAAGAGTCCGATTAGTGACCCTAGAGTCACTAAAACTAATGTTTTCAAAGAACGTTCAATGACATGGAAGACTGCTGAAGGTACAGTGTTAATGAAGGCAAAATGAAAGGTATCATGAAAAAGGCCATAAAACTGAATATCTGATGTGATCCTATTATGTTTAAGATATATATAAGAATATTATATAGGAAAAAAGACCAAGGAAAAACACCAAAAAGTTGACAGTAGGGGCTTCCCTGGTGGTGCAGTGTTTAGGAATCCACCTGTCAATGCAGGGGACACGGGTTCGAGCCCTGGTCCAGGAAGATCCCACATGCTGTGGAGCAACAGAGCCTGTGCGCCACAACTACTGAGCCTGCGCTCTAGAGCCCGTGAGCCGCAATTACTGAGCCTGCGCTCTAGAGCCTGCGAGCCACAACTACTGAGCCTGCACTCTGGAGCCCGTGAGCCACAACTACTGAAGCCCGTGGGCCTAGAGCCCGTGCTCCGCAACAAGAGAAGCCACCACAGTGAGAAGCCCGCGCACCGCAACGAAGAGCAGCCCCCGCTCGACGCAACTAGAGAAAGCCCATGCGCAGCAACGAAGACCCAACACAGCCAAAACTAAATAAATAAAATAAATTAAAAAAAAAAAGTTGACAGTAATTACCGATCAGTTGTGGGGTTAAGGATAAAATATGTTTTCTTCTTCATGTTTTCCAAATTTTCTACAAAGAGCACGATTTCTACCATTAGGGGTTAAAGTTCTATATTAAAGAGGAAAAAGAAAGAAAATCTCCTTCCTGGTTGCTCCCTTCCTTTCCACCTTCCATTTCATCTGGGTGATTCTTAAATGAAGCTGATGTCCAGGTAGAGCCTAAGAATGCTGATGGGAGTGGAACACACAACCTGTAACTGAAGCAGCCAGAACTTTCTGTTCACACGGCCCAAGGCGGCATGAGTGTTTGCGGCACCGCTGCCATGACTGGGGTCAGCTAAGACCCCCTGCAGCTGAAGGCTTTCTCCACCACATCATGCTTGTGCTTCTGACTTTTTTTTTTTTTTTCGCTTCTGACTCTTGCACCTGACTTAAGTTGCCAAAGTATGAGGTTGGAAAGAAGGCACTAGACGGCAAATTCCAGCTCCACGGAAGGAAGAGCTTCCAAATAGTGGAGCAATAATGCAAAGGATACCTCCGGAGGTAGTGAGCTGCCCATGCCAGAATCAGGATCAGTAACCATCAGGGAGGTCGGCAGAGAGCCTCACCTTGAAAGGGGCCGTCCTTTCCAGCTCCAAGAGTCTGAGTTCTGACTGGGAGCACCCCGCATGGCAGGAACCCTGCCTGACTTGGCCCTGGGCATTTCTGATTTCCCATGTGCCTGCCCACATGCAAGGCTGAGCTCTCACAGTTCAACCAGAAAAGGGAAGGTAGGCAGGCTGCCCTCCTCCAGGGGATAAGAGTGATGATAAGGGAGCCAGGGACAACTGAGGGACCTGCACCCAAGGAACGGCATTGTCTTCTGACCCCAGGGCAGAAGAGCCCAGGATGGTTCCCTTTGAACTCTCAGCTCGTACCCCAAGAGTTCCCTGCCCTTTCTGCCAAGTGGAGGATGTCAGAGCTGCACCATCACACAGCGCGTATCTGCACGGGCCTTACCGGTCCACAAAGCACTCCCTGGCTTCTATTTCACTGAGCCCCTCAGCAACCTGGGAGCTCGTCAGGCACAGCCATCGCTCTTACTGGAGCACCACAGAGCCAAATCTGTCCAAGGTCACACAGTCAGTGATAGACTGGTACCAGACCCTGAGTCTCCTTTTAAACCAGACTGCCTCTTGGAGACCAGAGAATCTTCAGCTTCTCACTGGGCCATTGTACCAAATGCCTTTCTAAGTGGCCCAAGCAAGGTACTCCCAGACCATCTCTGTGACCTGCAGTGGAGATGGGAAGGGTGAAGGGGGCAGGTGGGTCCATAATATAGATGAACAAGTTAAGGAAGGAAAACCCTTGACAGAATGACTCCGTGAGTTCTATTCCCAATCTAGAGCACACAGCTGACACCGGAATGAGAACCCGAGCACATCCTCTCCCTCCTGCCAGCCCAGAGCAGCCTTTACCAAGGTGGACCCAAGCTGGACCCAAGTGAGTCTTGTTCACATTTTGTACCCAAAACCCAGGACGTTCACAGCTGGCAGGTCTCCTTCCTTCAGCGTGCTATGGCTTTAAGCAACGTCTGTGAGCAGTGGGTCTCTGCTGGCCTCATTTCCTGGCTAAAGACCTAGATAGAGTGTCTAAATTTTCCTCGGGCTGACTGCTGTCCCAGATTTAGTCTCTCTGATGGATAAGTCTGTCTCTCTCTGCCAGAGGCTGTGTCTGTCACTCCATCCCATCCCCTGGCTTCCTAAATTACCTGCTTTTAAGTTGCTGACAACCCACCAGAAGTCTCACTTTTCAAAATGTACAGAAATGTATGAAGAAAATGCCAAACTCCTAATGTGGGAAGAGCCCAGATGACAGCGCGGACCCAGCAGCCCACACGCTGCGGCGGGGGGGAAGGCTCAATGCCGTCATGGTGCCAATCCTCAGATCCGTGCAGTCCTAATACAAATCCTCAACAGATTTTCTTTTCTGTTTGTCTGGGTTTGGGTTTTTTGTTCGTTTGTTTGTTTTGTAATTGACAAAATGATACTGAAGTCCAGCTGGAAGAAAAATAGGGCAAGAATATCTGATACATTTTTGGAAGAAGAAAAATGAGGGTGGATTGTCCTCAAGATGTAATGTAAAATTATAAGAATCAAAAATATTCATTCATCAAGTCATTCCACAACATTTATCATGCACCCGTCCTGGGCCAGGTGCTCTGCCAGGCCCCGGGAGTGTTTGGGGTGCTACAGGGCCATGATGCTTCTTGACTGTCGGGCCCGTTTCTGAGCCCAGTGACGGGTGGTTGGAAAGGGTGGGGAGTTTGCAAGAGTCAAGTCAGAGAGGCAGGCACTGAGCCCAGGCTGATGGGCCCAGCCCTGGACTTGCCTGGGAGAGACAAGGAACAGGAACCAGGCAAAGAGAAGTGGACAAAATCAGGCCCTCCCTCTGCAGGCACCTCAGGGTATGCCACTCTGGGGCAGTTCAAGTGCAGGATGGGTTAATTAATGATCGTAACACTCACAAATGTAGATGTTCATTAAGCATGTACTATGTGCTAAGCACTTTCTATGTAACACCTCACTGAATCCTCAAAACATCCCTGATAAGATGGGTTCTATTATTATCCCCATTTTCCACATGAGACTATTAATGTTCAGAGAGGTTAGGTAACTTGCCCAAGGTCACACAGCCAGAAGCAGTGAAGGTCCAATCCAGACACAGGCAGCCTGACTTGAAGTCAGCACCGCTAACCACTACCCTACCCTGCCCTTCAGGGGTGGTCGTGATTTCTCAGAACAGGCAAGGCCCAGTGCTGCATGGAGATCCCAAACGGCATGGACTTCAGCAGCCCCCGTCTTCAAATGAGGCAAGGGTCTCCTTCACGCCACAGCCTGCCCCCAGCCAATGCTTGGCCTCCTTAGAACTTGTACGTTGACATTTAGAGGATGAAGGAACCTCTGATATCATCCAACCCAATCACCTTTATGGTGCCAGAAGCCCCGCTGTGGATGAGAAAGGCCACCGCAGCCTCCTGTGAATATCACCAGTGACAAGCAGCTCATTACCTCCTGACACAGCTTATAAAATTTTTGAATGGCTCTTTCTCTAGAAAGTGATCACCCACTCTTTTTATTTTCCTCCCCCACGACTGGCAAGGGGAAATACACTTCTTGCCAAGAAGCAACAGCAAGTCCCAAGCACTGTCATCTCATTGGCCTCCCTGCTCTGCCCGTCTGATTTCCCAGCGAGTTGTCTGGGTGCCCATCTCCCCTACACCACTCCCTAATGCCAGGAACACAAGTCAGTACACTGTGGCTGTGAAAGGGCCCACAGAGCGGGAGGCGGCGGGGAGCAGCCTCGATGCGCCCCTACCTCTCTCTGCTCCCTCTGAAGGCAGAGTTCTTCAGTCTCTTCCATCAGTTTGTCTGCCAAAGCAAGGACACACGCTGTCACGAAAAGCTCACTCCAGATCCAGTCCTGAGGGGTCAGTGCCTGCGATCACCTCCATCACCCCCAGCTCCTCCCGAGGAAGAGGTCGGCACTGCCGTGCCCAGGCCAGAGGGGGTGGGGCAGCTCCCGGGGATGGACGCTCCATGCTGGCCTGAGCTGCCACACTCCCGTCCCGGCACTGTCCCTGCTTCGTGCATTCATAAGACAATGACAGCTCATCTTTGGAAGCTCAGGTGGGTCTCTGCACCCCCGGGTCAACCTCTGTGCTGGTGTCTGGCTAGTGAGGCAGGGCAGGTCCTGGGGGCAGAGGGTGTCTGGAGCAGGCAGAAGGGAACCAGTGCTGGGGCCCCACTTGTCTAAGCAGGGGAGAGGGTCCCAGGCAAAGGACCGACCTCCCAGGCTCACCTCCTTCTTTCTCAAACAGAGCATGCCTACCAGCCAGTCAGGAACACAGGGGCCTAGAACCTTAAAGTGGGCTGGGGGTCATAACTGGGACCAAGTCCAGACCTTTGGGGCTCTGGGCAGGATAACGTCAATTCCATTAGTGGGACCCTTACCGCATGCCTGACACAAGAGCTTCCAGGCGTTTTCTTATTTAACCTGATCCTCATACCACCTCTAAAAGCTAGGAACAAAAATGTCTCCATTTTAAGGATGAGGAAACTGAAACTTAGGCTGAGCTGCCTAAAGATACACACAGCTGATGGAGAAATGACAAAGCTGGGTCCAGAGGCCAGGCTCCTAACCACCTGCCTCCTGCCTCCTGTCACGCTGGCCCAGAGGACATGTATCACGCCATAGAGCCCTCCAGGCTCCGAGCCAGTCTCTGGCTCCTCATAGCCTGCTAAGCCCCACCCAAGACACGCTCTCTCAGTCCTGCATCAAGCCCTGGGCTGCAGCCCCCGGCCCTGAAATGCTACCGTCAGGGAGCCTCAGTTTCCAGCCCATCCCTCAGCCAACCTAAATACTCCTGCTTCTCCTTGGCCAGCTGCAGCCCCTGGGCCTCTAGGCTTTTGATCATGGCTTCTCCCAGCTGGGCATTCTTCCAAGTCCTGGGGAGGGAGGGCAGATGGGACAGGAGAGAAGAGGAAGAAACACAAAATCGTTAAAACAGAAGGGTGGAGGAGAAAGAGAACGTGCATGGTGTGTACTCGCCATTCTTTCTCCTCCAGATTCCCAGCTCACATTCACCTCGGCACCCGCGGCTCTGGGCACGCCACCAGCATCGATCAGTTACAGTCCCCGGAGGCTGGCCCAGGCTGCAAAGTGGGCCACCGTGGGCTGGGCCAACAGAACTTTGGGAGCAGGGAAGAGATTGCTTCCTGGACTGCTTTCTACACCATTGAATGCCCACCACCTGGCACAAGGCCTGGCACGGGGCAGGCACTCAGCATTATTTGTGGAACTAAAAGCACGACCCAGCGTGAATAGGCAGGGGCTGGGACAGGGCTTTGTGTGCAAATGGATAGCGCTGGGCTGGAGGTTTCTGTGATCTGGACTCTGATGTACAAAGCACCAGCTCTGGTCTGAGCTAGGGTTAACTATGGGCCTGGGGCGATGAGATGGGTGTCAGGAGGCAGCCAAATCCTCCTAGCGATGCTGGGTTTGGTCCTGAGAGCTGGAGACAAACGGTGCCCACGTCTGCCACCTGTGACGCTAGACAAGCAAACTCACTTTGCTCAAAGCTCACTTAGGAGACCCCCCAAAGATGCTCGAAATCTGGTCTGTCTCCTCTCCCCACAATAACCAGCTCCCACAGCCCTGTCCTCCCCACCCTGCCCTCTCCTAGGACGCTCAGTGCCCACCGGGATCCCAGCAGAGAGGCAGGGAGATCAGGGTCGGCACAGCCCACACCCTTTCCCCTTCTGGACCCTCAGGCTGACCCCTCCTGCCCGTGCGCACTTACACCTTCCCAGACTCCTGCAGCATCTCCAGCCACTGGGTCTGCTCAAACTCCGACTCAGCAGCCAGCAAGATGTTCCCCTGCCAGGAAGAGGAGCCACGGTTGTGTCTGAGAGGAGGCCACCTTGAGGACCATGGAGGCCACGGCCAGGCCTCTGCAGGCCCTGTTCTGCTCTCCCACCCGACATCCCCAGGTCACTGACACTCTCCCCAGGCCAACCCACTGGAGGGGTTGCCGTTAGGGAGCCTGGGGTCCCAGAGAAGCTGCTCTGCCCCTGCTGAGCCCAGGCCAAGGGTAGAGCCTTACTCACGTGGAAATCCTGGTGGGAGATTTTCATGGCGTAGGGCATGCTGGGCTCTTCCTTAGCCTCCACCAGGCAGCCCCCCAGAGGGATGACACCCTGAGAAAGAATCAGAAGAGGCGCCCACCCAGCCCAGGTCACTCAAGGCCTCTGGGAGCCCTCAGCCACAGCCAGGTGTTGCCCAGGGCCCAAGAGGAAGCCAGACCAGAACTTTCCCAGAGGGGGCACTGGAGGGGTCCAGGGTGGCTTGTGCCCCCAGAAGGACTTGTTTTCCAGACTCCCTGACCAGAGCAGGACAACAGATGGTACCGTACCCTCAGAGGATACCAGCCCCTGTTTTCCCCACTGGGCCCTCCCCCGTTGTGGCCCTGGGGAGAGGCCCCCTCACCTTAGGATGTATATTGAAGTATTTGTTGGTTTCAAAGCTCTTTTTTTCACTCTCAGAGTAGTAAAGAAGAAAGCTCTCTTTGATGATGAAAAACCTATAGCAGGTGGTGGGGAAGGAGGGGCAACAGGAGAGAAGGGGTGAGGTTTCTCGGGACGATAAGAGTGACCTTGAGGGGCCCACGCTGACATGGGGAGCCCCTGGGGACACCAGCTCAGACTCATCCTCACCAACTCATGTGCCACATCCGGGCAAAGGCCTCAGCTGGTCAGTCACCCACCAGCAGGCAGCCCAACCCTGGCACCAGTGGAAGTGGGCACAAGAGGCCTTCAGTGGCTTCCACAACAGGCTCCTCCAGCCCCCTGAGCCGCCACACAGCGGCTTCCCCTCAGGTACCTTCAGCCCTGTGAGCCATCACCTTGGTCCCTTAGGGTCTACCCCAGGAGAGGCAGGGGGGCAAGAAGACACAGGATCCCGAGGTAGGTCTTTTGACAAGTGGTCCTGAAGACTGGCAGTCAAATGCGGTGTGGGTACCAGGCTGGTGAGGCCAGGCCTGCCGCCTACACGTGACACCCGCATTGCCTCTGGGCTCAGCTGCTCCACAGCCTCCTTCTGGGATGTGGGTCTAACTTAGGATCTCTGGGCCCTTGGTGCTTTCTGACTGATGCCCACAGCTGGAGCATGGCCTAGGGACTCTCACAGACCTCGTGCTTGGAGCTGACTAGGATAAGACACCAGGTGCCCTCCAGGGGAAGATCCAATTGGAACTGAGAGCCCCGAGGCTCTGGGACACTCAGAGTGGCTGGCTCCTTCCTCCCAGGGCCCCTGCTAATGTCACTGTTGGAGCCATGGGACTTGGGGGAGCCAGAAACAGCGCTCAGATGGGCTCATGACAGCCAACAGCATGAGTCTCCCCGGCTCTGTGTTCAGTGACACCGTACTGGTAGCTGCTATCAGTCATACTGTGAGTATTTACACCTGAAAATCATCAAGTGTTCCAAAGCAGTGCTGCACCCCACCCCCCTCCCAAGAGAGCCAGTTGTTAAATATTTATCAGCACATCACAGGTTGGACACACCCTCTTGGGAGGGGCTTGAAAAGTTGCTGGCGAATCTCTGAAGGTGCTACCAGCCCTGGGACCCTTCCTGAGGCCGCGGCTACAGCGGGAGGGTCGCTGGCATGGCTGACAGCTACCGTCTCACCTCCCCTAGGAAAGGAGCTCAGCTCTGTCCTCTGCTGTGTGCCTCACCCCAACCACGTTCTTTATTTGCACCGACCCTCTCTGCCCAGCCAGATACTGAGGGGAGCTGTGGACCTCAGAGGTGACATACTGCTAATGGCAACTCTTCCCCCAGTGGAGGAAGAGCACACGAATACCACCCTCTGCGGAACCGCAGGCACCTCCTGGGCTCCCCAGCACCTGACCCCTGCCCACCTTCGTGGCCTTCCCACCACTTCTGCCCCTCAGCCTCTCTGCTCGAGGCGAACACCGAGCTCACTGCCTACTGCCTTACTATGTTTTGCGTGATCCTGCGAAGGAGACTGTGCAGCCCTCCCAGGAGGGCCCACTGGTTGAGCCTGCCTCACCCTTGGTGACCGGCCCAGCCCACACTGCCGTCGGAGTTCCTCCCGCACTTGCTGACTGGCCATGAGCTTGGCACTTAGCTCCATAGCCACACCCTGTGTGCTCATCTTGTCTGGAGGGGACACTGGGCTCCTAGAGGGCGGGCCATGGTCCCTCAGTCCTGTGGGATGAGAGAGATGTCCCCAGAGAGTTGCAAGGGCCATTCAGAGTAGTTAAGAACACAGACCTGCCGCTTCTCAGCTGCGGGGCCTTGGGCAATAAGCTCACCTCTCTGAGCATCGTGTATTCACCTGTAGGATGAGGGTGATAATACCGACCCCGTCTGGTTATTGCGAGGATCAAGTGAGACTGTGCTCATCGCTCTGCCAATTCACAGAAGACCCAGGACAGGGCTGAGTGACGCATTCCCAAGGTCCCATTACCCACAGGAAAACGGGAGGCAGCCACCTGCTGGGGACCCTTCTCCTCCCTTTTCAATGGCTTCTGAAATACTGCTGTGGACTGAACTGTGTTCCCCCAGATTCATATGTTGAAGCCCTAACCCCCAATGTGAGTGTATCTGGAGATAGGGTCTCTGGGCGGTAATTAAGGTTAAATGAGGTCAAGAAGTAGGGCCATAATCCAACATGACTGTGGCCTTCCAGGAGGAAGCATTTGCTCTCCCACTCTGCCACTTGAGAACAAAGTGAGAAGGCAGCCGTCTGCAAGCCAGGAAGAGGGTCCTTACCAGAACCTGCCTATGTCAGCACCTGATCTCAGACTTCCAGCCTCCAAGAACAGTGAGAAAATAAATTTCTGTTGTTTAGCAGAAGGGTTTAACAGTTCGACTGTTTACTCAGTCTGTGGTATTTGCCTGAACTAAGATAAATACCTTCGTGCCTTCCTGATACTTCTGCAGCACCCTCCTCACTCAGAGCAAAGCACTGTGTCAGGGATGGATGTGGGTGGCAGGTAGAAGGTCTCTAGACACACGGGCAGGGAGAGAACGGGGCTCTGGAGGCAAACAGTCTCCATCCCTCAAGCCACAGCCTCAAGCAAGCTCCCAGCCTCACTGAGGCTTTCCTTCAAAACTCCTCTATAAAAAAAAAAAAAAAAAGCTCCTCTATAAAATGAGGGTGCATATATCTGTCTCTTGGGGCTGATATGAAGATACATTCATTGATTCAGCAAAGAATCGCTGCACTCCCACCTACGCCAGGCAATGTTCTGGGTGTTGGGGATAGAGTTGTCGACAAGAGACATGCAAATATCTGTCCCCATAGAGCTTATACTTGAATGAGTGTGTGTAGTGGGAAGGCAGATGGTAAATAAGTAAGAAAGAAATGCCATGTACTAGACGTCAATAAATGCTATGGAGGAAAATAAAACAGGGTAAGTTACGGGGTGAGGGGTGAGTCGGGAGGTTTTGATATTAAACAGAATGGTCAGGAAGAGCCTGAAGGTAATATTTGCGGAGAGGTTAGTGTTCCAGGCAGAGGAACTGCAGGTGCAAAGGCCCTGGGGTCGGAAGTGTGCCTCGCTCTGGAAGGAACGGAGGCTGCAGCATGGCTGCAGCAGAGGGAGCCAGGTAGAAAGCAGATTGTGTAAGAGGCTGTTGGCTACTGTAATAACATTAATGATAAAGCTAATGTTCACTTAGCACTTATCCCAAGCCATGCCTTATTCCAAGCAGTTACCTCTGCTAATTCATTTAATACTATTATCCTATGAGGCAGGTGTCTGCGTTTCTATGGGCAGAAATGAAGCAGAAAGGTGACACAACCCGCTGAAAGTCAGACTGCTAGTTGTTAGAGGCTGGTTTTTCCTCTAAGAGGTACGGCCACTGAGGGTTCTGAGAGGGGTGACATGATCTGACTCACACTGCAAAAGGTTCAGCCTGGCTGCTGGGCTGAGAACAGATTGTTGGCGGGGAGTGTCGGGGAGGGGGGGAGGCACAGGGATCCATTAGTGGCCACAAGAGGGGCAAGAAAGGATCCGGCGGATAAAGGCCCATAAAGTCCTCCGCACTTGTCTGCCACGCAGGATGTGTCCCCAGATGTCACGGCCCTCCTCCCCTTGCCCTCTGAAGGAGGGCACAGAGAGGCAGGGGAAGACGGATGTCCAGGGTAGCCTTTGTTCCACGCCAGCCAGACTTCAGCAGGCCTCAGGGCCCCCCATGGCTGCAGGGGCTGTGAAGGGCCCATGAGCCATGCGTGCCGAGACTGGCCCTGTTGCAGCTGCTGTCGGCTTGGTTTGGGTAGGGGTGAGGGTCACAGGGAGGGGAGCCGGCACGGACCTGGAGGAGGAGGGTGACTCCCTGGCTGGCAAGGAAGAGGATGGCCCAAGAAAGGGCGTATTTGGCAAGCACACTTCGAGGACCCAAAGGGCTGGCTTTGCTTATAACTCCGCCTCAGTGCCTGCCCACCGCTCCAGCTGATGACTCAGGCTTCACCTCAGCAGGTGGGGGCCCAGGGCCTGAGTGCCCCTGCACAGAAGGCCACTTCCTCTTCCTGCCCCTTTCTCCGAAGTCCCCTTACTCCCAGGCCTCTCATTCTGACTGCAAGCCAGGGGCCGCCTCCTTCTGGGCCTTGCAGAGTTGGGCTGGCTGAGTAAGGGCCGGAGATAGTCACTGATTACTTAGCTGTTCTCACGTACTGGCTTCCATGCAGAACGTACGTGTCAGTATTGGATCCATGTAACAATCCTGGAAGGTAGGGCTTTTTGCTCCCATTTTACAGATGAGGAAACTGAGGCTTAGAGGTGAAGTAACACATGCAAGGTCACACAGCCAGGGCAGAGGTGGAGCTGGGACTGGAACCCAAAGACAACAGCCCCTGCTTCTACACCCACACCACACTGTCTTGGGAGCTACTCTGGTCTTCGTGCCAGCACCTGGGCAGGAAACAGATGGGCCAAAGACAGTAGGTGTTAAGGCTGGGGTAGCCAAGGGTCAGAGCTCTGCCACTTACCAGCAGTGTGACCAGGGCAAGTCCCCTGATCTCTCTAGGTCTCAGGTCCCCCAGAGTAACTTGAGGATAATAATAGTACGTACATCTCTTAGGGCTGTCGGGATAATGAAATGAGTTTGTTCACATAAAGACTTCGAACATTGTGAGACACATGGTAAATATTCCTTAAGTGTTTACTTTTATTACTACTATTTTATTTATTATTATTAGGCTCAATGTCTGCCGCAGCCTCCCCCGACCTCCTTTCCCATTTGTGCTCACAAAAGCTCCTCCTGGCGGGAGCTCTTGGCTCCAGCCCAGCTGGCCAGCTCGCCATCCTCCAAACACACAGCACTTTCCTGCATTTGCCCTCCCTCCTGTCCAAGGCCCACCCTTCTATCCAGGCCAACTTCAGTCCTGGGTGAAGCTTTGCCTCCAGCCCTAGCCCTCAGGGCCTCCCTGTCCAGCCCCTGTGCTGTGGGGAAGCCCAGAGAGTGTGCGTCAGTCTGTGTCTGGGGGGGTCAGTGTCTACCCTGGCTGCCTCTTCTCTCTGGTTTTAAAGAATTTAAGTATTTTCACCTCTAGACTAAGGAGCATTTATGAGGTACCAAGACACTCATTTTTCTAAGTGTTTTATTGACATTATCTCATTTAAATCTCTCATAACAATTCTAAGAGATGGGGGTGTTTGTTTTTCCATTTCACTGGTGAGGAAACTGAGGCACAGAAAGATTCAGCAACTAGCAAAGGGCAAACTGGGAACTCAGCTCTGTCTGCCTGTTACTGAACCAGGTTCGTTTGCCTGACGCGCAGCAAGCCAAATGCTGAGAGGCCGAGGTTTGCAGCAGAGACGGGGGCATATGTGGAGTGGCCGGTAGCTCCTGTTATGTGTATATTAATACACATTGGCAGTTAAAACCTGCTGAGAGAACATTAGACAACTTGGCTCCAACAAGGGTCATCACGAGAGCCTGGATCGATCTCTTGGGAAATATCTTCTTATGGATCCCATCAGGAATAAGGTCGATAATTGAGGGATTTACTTAAACCGTCATTTTGTATGTGCTTGCTAGGACCTATACTCCTTCTTGCTAAAACTCTGTACTTGCTCTTTGCCACGCACGCTTAAGCCCCAAGTTCTAATCCATACGATGACCAATCAACATAAAGACCCAGACCACCACCCCACCCCCCGCCAAAAAAAAAAAAAGAAAAGACCCAGACCCAGAGCCTTGGTCCCGTGTTTGCAATG
Organism: Delphinus delphis; assembly: GCF_949987515.2. Lineage (NCBI taxonomy): Eukaryota > Metazoa > Chordata > Mammalia > Artiodactyla > Delphinidae > Delphinus > Delphinus delphis. The sequence continues at coordinate 33,006,934 of NC_082684.1, forward strand.
AAAGGCAAAACAATTCCATTGCTCAAATCCTCTGCAGGCCTTCGCCCCTTAACAGCAGAAAGTAGGCCTCTTCCCTCAAGACTGAGGAATTGGATCAAAAGATAGGGGAGGACTGAAACTGTGCCCCATAGGGTTCAAAACCCATAACAGAAACTGGTGACTCACAGAAACTCTCGAGCTTGTCTTACAGAACTGCAGATAAGGGAAAGGCTTCTTTAAAACCCCTCTGCTTGTAACAACGAAACCTGCTGAAACCGGAGGGTCCCAACCCGGCAGATCCCAGTCTGCACAGAATAGACTTGCTTGCCCCGTAGGTGACCTTTTGACGTCACAGCCTCAAATTCCCCCACGGTTCACACCAAACTCACCTGGAATTTGCACACGGGTCCCATGAAGAAGTCTGTAACTCAGATACGCCTGCGCAGAACACCTCTTTCCTCATCTCCTTCCCTCCAATCACCTCTCCCCATGCCTCAGACCACCCTGTTTGTTTATACCATAAATACCCCAAGCTCCTCGCCTTCCGGGAGACTTATTCTCCCGTCTCCTCACTTGGCTGCCTTGTGAATAAAACTTCCCTCTGCTGTAAACCTGGGTGGCTCAGTGCTTGGCTTGCTGTGCGTGGGGCAAACAAACCTGGTTGCGTCACATGCTGACAGAGCTCAGGTTCTCGAGTGCTGTGCTCTCTGATGCCTGCCCCTCATCGCTGCACTTGTCTCTCCTCATGGCTTCAGACCTGGCATCGTTGTTTGCCTTCTTAGAGCTTCTCTCTGCAAAGTGATTGTAAGCTCCTGGCCGGCTCAGGTCAGACAGCGCGAATGAATTACCTGGTACAGCCTGGGCCCTGGGGCTTGATGATTTCCTGCCCTCAGGGAGCAAATGCAGGAGCGAGAATTGTATAAATCAATAATTTGAGAACTACTCAATGCTTATCAAGCTCCTCGTTTGTGCCAGGCACTGTTTTAGTAACATCAGAATGTTTGTTAACTACTCATTCCTCACGTGAGCTAGATGAGGTAAGTGGAGAACAGAGAGGTTAAGTAACATGCCCCAGCTTACACAGCTGGTAAGTGGGGGAGCTGGGATCATTACAAAGCACCAGGGTACCCTGTGACGTGGTAAGTTTGTATGAGACACCGGAAGAGTACAGACCAGTAAGCAACAAATGGTTTGGGTGTCCAGCCAAGGGAGTGGCAAGTGAGAGGAGGTGACAACTGAGCAGGGTTTGGAAGAATGAATAGGAGTATCTAGGAAACTGAGAGGAAGAGGAAAGGGGAGATGCATTCCAGACAGAAGCAACAGCAGATGCAACGAATAGTGTGTTCGAGGTTATCGGAATATGTCTGGCATTACTGGCAGGTAGGTGCCAAAGGGGTGGGCAGTGGTGTGGGAGGAGGGAGAGTAGGGGGTGAGTCAAGGTCAAAGAGACAAGTGGGGACCAGACCAGGGTGGGGCGTGTGGTCCTTGTGAGAAGGTGGGGCTGCTTCTTGCAGATGAAGGGAGCTGCCAGTGGGTTTCAAACAGGGCACTTGTGAGGTCAAATTGCAGTTGTAGACATGGTGACGGTGGCTTTGAGGGCTCCACACCCCGGCAAAGGTGCAGATTAGAGTTATTGGTTATAACAGAGTTATTGATTATTGCTGATAAGAATCAGCAGGGCTTGTTGAATAGACAAGAGTGGGGAGAGCAGAGTCTGGGATGACATGAGGGCCAGGCCCTAGCATGGGTGACAGGGTGGACACAGGTGCAATCCAAGCTGAACTAGGGAACCTTCCTAAGCTATGCCTCCACCTTTACTCCCCTCCTCAGTGCTCTGAAGGTTGACGAGGGCCCAAGCAGAGCTTGAGCGCTAACATAGGCCTCACAGTCGATCCAGCTGGAAGTGAGGGAAAAAATGTTACTTAGACCCACAGGTACCTTCTAGGCTGGGTGGGTCCTGGCAAAGAAAGGCCCATCTACTCTGCCCGAGCTCCTTAATGTTTGGAGATGCAAAAGCCAAGTGTGGGCGTACGGGCTGGAAAGGGCTTTGCATCACAGAGTGAGAGAAACTTGGAGTTGGGGGAAATCCTGGAGGGCGGTGGGGAGGAGGGGTGATGGGAGAATGCAGAGGCGAGAGGATGCAGGGAAGTTGCACGAGCCCCGGTCCTACAGGGTCAAGAGATAGCAGTGAACAATCCCAGCTCTGATGCTAGTGAGATGCGGTGCCTGGAAAGCTCGAGAAACTAGGGAGCTGACCCTCAGCTAGGTGCTTGCACCTCTGGGATTTAAATGCCTCCTCCACCCTGCTCTTTGCCGAACCTTCCCCTCAGCACAGTCTACTAGACCCCCAAAGACCTTGTGTGGAGGCTGGTGAATCTGTGTGGCGGGGGTGGGGTGGGCGCGAAGACGGAGGAACGAGCCGGGGTCCGTATCTGCTAGTGCAACAAGAAGCATCTACACTGGGCAGCCAATTCATCCAAAAACAAGGAAACAAGAGCTTAGAGCCCCTCGGGGATTAGCAGAAACCCTGCGCAGGCTTTACACTTCCTCAAGTCTTCCTGTGGGATGAGACCTTGGGCCAGACGTCTCACTCTCAAGAGGGCAGCCGGAGCCCAGCGGACGTGCGAGCTGCCCATGGGTTACGTTTCACGGGAAGGCGGGATACGCAGCCTGGCTGCCCCTCCTTCCCTGGGCACAAACGTCCAGCACAGAACCAGCACACAGGCTCCCCCATCCCTGAGCCCCTCAGGCGCTGAGAACGGGGGTGTGGGGTTTGAAGCCAGGTAAACCCTAGAGCCAGGGAAGGACAGCTTATCAGAAGTGTCCCTTTCAGAAGTGACAGAAGGAAGGTAGAAACGACACAGCCCTCAGTGCGTGTCCCTTTTCATTCTTTCCGGGTGGCCTTGTATGCTCGGGGGATGCTCATCCTGGCCTCTGCCGCTTGCCTGGCTCTAGGTCTGAGATGACAGGACAGGAGGAATCCTGCCTGTGACGTATTGATACATGGGTGATGACAAGTTAGGGTTTAGGAAGAGATCATCAAGTCCAAGGGGCTCCGAAACATGTGAGGATTCTTCAAACAACACAGTGAAGACGAGCTTACTAGGTCAAGCAGATAACCGTGCAAAGGCACTGGGTGAAATGGGAGGGGCCTTGGAGCCCCGCCTTCTCTCCCCGCCCCCCTGTGGTGGAGTCGAGGCACTTGCAGAATCACCATGGAACAGAGTTTAAAAGCCACAATTTGATCCATTTCCATTCTGTGGATGAGACACTGCCAGCCAGCGAGATGTGACACAGCCGTGCCTCGGCCTGAGTCGTGCGCTGGTCACCGGCAGAGCTGGGACTGGAACTCAGAGGTCCTGCCTCTAAGCATGGGTTCACCTGCCACCAACGGCCACAGCTGCTCTCAAAAGAAACGGCTTTATATTTCCAAGTGTTGGACATAAGGAAGTTGAATTGCCTGAAAGGGTTCTGGCCCCCATTTTCAAACAGGCCATCAACAGCCTCCACTGCCAGCTCCCTGGGAGGGCGGGGAGAGGAAGAAGTGTGTCTTGTCGGCACAACCAACTCCTTTAACTTTGGTGCAGGCGAATCAGCACAGGACCGCAGTGAAGCCTGAAATAATGGGTGTTAATTTCATCTTACAGCTGTGCTGCGATCCGGAGAGCGTACCCATCTCCTTAAGCTAAGGACTCCGTGTAACCTCGATACCACCACCTCAGAAGGGGCAGGGTGCGATGGACAGAGGGGTCTGGGGAGATCCCTGCGCTGCCACCTAGCCACTGCCTACCACCAAATGCTGTCCTTCTAAAAGAAGTTTGGAGAACACAAGTTGATTAGAAAAAGAGGGGCCTGCGGGCGCCCTCCAGCTGGGACAGAACAAGCAGAAATGCTGCAGCTGTGCTGGGGGGACACCTCCCAGTCAGCTGTGAGAAACGCTACATGAGCCAGAAAGTGAGACCAAATCCCAGTGTCACTAGCGTGAGGCAGAGCCTAGCGCATGGAGGTGATATGCTAGCTCTTCCCCTCAGCCCTTTGGGACAGCTCAGTACCGCAGTGTCACCTTAGGAAGCGGCGCTCAGAGCCGAAGATGAAACTCCCGGACCCAAATCTCTGTGTGAAGAAAGTCTCCCCAGGTCTTTTTGGTATGATGGCCACTAACTGCGCAGATCAGCCCTCCACATCTGCGCAGGTTGTCTCCATGGTTTCCCTGGCACTCCGTGGACACCGTGAGTCTCAGCTCCCTGAGGCAGGACCCACCGATGTTCCCCAAGAGTGAGCTGCTGCTGGGCTAGGCTCAGGGCCCACTAGTCACCTTACACCCGGGGGGCTGGGGGAGGAGGGACGGGAGTGTGGACGCTCCTGCTGCAGGAAGGAATGGGCTGGGCCCGCCTCATCAGGGGCTCCAGCCTTGGGAGGTGTTGGGAGGGATTTGGGAGAGGGACTGGAATGCCGGGGAAAGTATGAAGCCCTGAGAGAGAGCTGGCCTGTCTGCTGGACCAGCCCTACCACGGGGCTGACACCAGCCAAGGCAGAGATGCTCTACTCCCTTCCTCCTTGTCTCTGAGCACCCGCATCTCCACTGCTCACAGGTTAGGGGGAGGACAGAGTCATCCACCTTGCCCTCTAGACACCTCTTCCAGATCCTCTTATCTCTGCTAAGGAATGTTTTTGATTCCTTTCTCTTTTCGTTGTTCATGGAAAACTAGCCGACCCTTCAGCTCAAAGGCACCTTCCCGCCCCGGGAAGGGCAGGACTGCTGGGGCACCAGGAGCTGGAGGCACAGCCCCGAAACACACCCTGAGCGGAAGAGGTTTTACAGAACCCAGCTGGCCGCAGCCGCCGCCATACTGCCCGTTCGTTATTTATGTGGCTTGGGAGCCTTTCCAGGGCCCCTCCTCTTAGCTGTCCCCCTCCCAGGGCATCGATCGCCCTAATGGCAAGGCTCTGCAGCGGCGGGCCTGAGCGGCCCCTTCCAGGCCTTCCTGCGGCTGCTAATTAGCTGGAGTCCACAGACTGCACTTCGCAGATGGGGAACTGGGACCCAGGGGCCCTGCTGGGCGTTGAAAGGGAGCTACGCTTAGCATCATGCCTCCCCCATCCCAGACCCTCTCTGGCTGGCTGTTGCTGATCCAAGGCTAAATCGCGTGTGTGTGCGTGTGTGTGTGTGTGTGTGTGTGTGTGTGTGTGTGTGTGTGTGGCTGGTGTGTTCCCAGAACTGTGAACATGGACAGAGGCCTAGAGTGGGCAGGGGGAGTCTTTTCACAGTGGCAACTCCAGAATTCCCACAAAGGAAGGGAACAGAAGTGACAGTCTCCTTGGAAGGGGGCTGGAGGGCTTGACTTTGCAGGGCATGTATGCTGCTCTGACTTGGATTGGACAGTTTCTGAGTGGCTGTAGGGGTTACTGGTGGAGCTCCTTGGGGTGGGGGCACTACAGCTCTCCAAGGCCCCCTTGGCTCCATCACTGTGCTTTTAGCTGGAGCTTTTGTCCCCAACACCTCCTAGCCCTGGAATCAACTGTAGCTGCAGGGGCCAGGTCCCCACATCTGAGGGTTGCAGACCCCTAGCATTTACTAGGGATGCAATCAGGTGAAAATGCCTGGAAAGAGACATCTTGGATGTCTGGAGGTAATACCAAGGACAGCAGCCAGACCCAGTGGAGGAGTGTGGGCTGCCTGGAGCAGCTGAGGTAGAAGTGGTGATGGGGCCACTCTGCTAATGGTTCTTAAATTTATAAGCGGCCTTCCCATCACCACTCGGGCGCCCTGGTAGAGACAAGCTTGCTCCTGGCGCTCGGGAACTGCCGCTCAGACAGCACAGCCCTGGAAACCCCTCACAAGATGCTCTCCATGCTGCCCCAGGCCTCCATTCAGGGGATCAGAGATAAGCTGAACTTTGGAGGAACTCAAGGAGCCTACATCCCATTAAACCCTAGAGTGAAATCCAGCAGAACTAACAAAAGTATGCGAAACCAGGTATGTAAAACACCATCTACAGCTCCGTTTGTTCTGTGGTCTTGCAGACATATTAAATTATTCATCAAAACAGAACATCAGAACCAACCACTACCATGTCTCCGTGAACTGTGTTCCTGGGAACATATGAAGCCCCCCCTGCTCAGGGGCAGACTCATAGTGTGGGTTGGGAAGGGGCATCTAGACACAATCCTAGTTTCCTGGGCAGGATCATGCCTCCAGGGAGGGGCCAATCAGGGTCTGAGTTCACTAGGCCATTCCATAGAAAACCTCAGAACTGAGATGGGCTTGTCCAGAAGGTGTCCCATTGCTCCTGAAACCAGCATTGGGAGCTTCCTGCAAATTCAGGGCTGTGAACTCCCCCTTCCTCCAATACCTTCCAGGCTCATTTATGAGTGGAAAATAGCTACTGATGTCTGGGGAGTGTGGCCTCTGAGTTGGGACCAGGAAGCTGATGCTGAAAGACCCAGGCTGCTCTGACCTTCCCAACCACTCCTTCCAAGGGATCCATCCTTCTAACAGGACCAGTCCATCCTTTCCCCCACTTTCCTCAGTCTCTGCCCCATCTCCCTTGAAATATATGCATTTCAAGGGACAGTTGGAGGGGCTCCTAGCATCACTCCTCCAGGGGTGGGCACAGAGCCTTCTAGGCCCTTCTCCTGGCCGGTGCCTTTCAGAAGCTCTCTTAGTGTATGTACCAGTTGGGGGTAGGCGGAAGTGGGGGGTGGGATGTAGGACACCCATGTCCCACCTTAAGTGCACTTCTAGAAGCCTGGAGCAGGGGAGTTGTGAAGATGATGGAACCCAGTGGGGCCCCCAGGAGGCTATCTTTGGCTGGAGACAGGGCTTCTTCCTCCGCTGCAGAGTATGGCCCAATCTGACCCAGCTGGGCTCCTACCACGGCCACGCTCTTCAGCCCACACCCACTCTCCCCAACCCGACTTAAATCCATTCTGCAGAGAACTCAGCGGTCCCACCCCAGCTCGACCAGCCTCGGGCAGAGATGACCCAGCCCAGGCTAGGATCCACATCTTCCAGGAGGAGCCAGCGTAGAGTGAAATGGGCCGAGGCCAAGGTCACAAAGGAAGGCAGAGGTAGGACGGTAATGAAGGGTTTGGTAGGGGGTCCTTCGGCCCTGGCTCCCTCCCCCGGCGGTCCTCACCGGGCGCGACAGGGGCACTCACCGTCGGGACCATTTGGCCGACGGCCTCCCGAAGGGCCGCTTCCACAGCACACCATAGAGCTGCACTTTGGTGCTGATGTCCAGCGCGTCTGAGTCAGCCTGCTCCAGAGACGGCGAGGGCGACACCGAGTTGGATTTGGACGTGAACATCCTGCTTCAGCGGGGCTGCCCCAGCCGGGCCCACCCGCTCCCCGGGGCCGGCACGGATGCGGGGCTCCGGGCGAGGGCGGGCGCGGCGGGAGGCTGCGGGGCGTCGGCGTCGGCAGGCGCCTCCGGGCGCCGTCGGGGCGCGTCGCAGCCGGCGGAGACGCGAGGCGGCTCCGGCCGAGAGCTGCTGCGTTAAAGCGCGCGGAGCCCGGAGCGCCGCGGCAACTGGCGAGGGGCACGCAGCCTGCGGCTAGGGCTCGGGGCTGCGCCGGGCCAGGCGGGAACTCGGCGGGGAGGGAGGCTCAGCCTCCAGCCAGCAGCATCGCCCACCCCCCTCCCTGAGACAGCCCCAATTCTGGTGGCCCCGATTGGCTGGGCGGGGCAGGTGAGCTAGCTGGAGGCCGGCCGCGAGCGCCAATCAGTGCGGGCGCCGGCGGTAGGGCCGGGCTCCGTGCGTCCGGAAGGTCCCGGCGGGTCGCGCGGCCCCGAGACTAGGCCCCAGCACTTCCCCACCCCCACCCCGCGTACCCATTTCTCCCCCGGGTTTCCTCTCGGTTGCAGCGCCCACATCGAAACCGGGAACACGTCTGCTTTGCGACGGGCTTGGAGTCACTGCTGCAGATCCCTACTCGCTCTGGGTGGGGGAGAGCAGATGACCGGGCTTGGAATCCCACCTCAGTCCTTACATGACTCCGTGAAGCTGCGGTGAGCCTCAGTTTTCTCTCCTGTAGAGCGGAGACGCCTGTACCTTCTCAGGCAGGGCGGGGACCAGGTAAGACTTCAGCCAGTGCCCGAGCGCCCGCCCCGAGAGGAGGCTCCATCGGGGCTGTCAGCCCCTCCCCGCCTGCTCTGCTGGGTCTCACTTTGTACCACCGCTGCCGCGCCCGGATCGGATTTCTTTTCCCAGAACTTGGCTGCCTGCGTCGGCATTTGGCACTCAGTGCCGATCCCGAACGGTCAGTGCAGCTACTGTCCGTGATTTATCTGCACGCCTGGCCCGTGCTCCCTGGGGCCTGGCGCTCCAACCACTTCCGCTCCTCTCGGCGCCTCTAGATGACCGTCTCACTTTCCGGCGGGTGCAGACGTCTGTCCTGCCTCTGGGGACCGCCCGCGGAGTGGCTCTGTTAGCATTGCTGCGTGCAGGCACCGCTCCAAAGGCAGGGAAGTGAGTCTGCTCGGAGAGGCAGCCGGCTGGACCACGCGGCAGTCATCCTACTCTTGGCCGCGGAGTTGCAGGCCATCTCTGGACAGTCAGGATTCTTCCGCGCACTTGGGAAAACCACTTACCCCCTCAGGGGCTCTGATGCCTCAGCTGTAAGATAAAGACGTCAGATTGGAGCAGAAGTTTGCAAATAGGTAGCCTGAGTGCCAAATCACTTTATAGATAGACGTTATTAACTTGCTCAAGCAAAAGTAAAAACTTGAGATATAATTAAAATATGACAAAACGCACAGATCTCAGGTATTTATTTGATGAAGTTAATTTGATGAATGTATACACCAAGCCACCAGCACCCAAAGCAAGCTGCAGAACATTTCCATCGCCCCAGAAAGTTCCCTTATGCTCCTGCTGGCCAACTTCCCATCCTCACTCCGACCCAGGCAAAGCACTTTCAGACTCTTATCAACATTGGCACGCCTTTTTAAAAGTTGAAAATTTTAATGTCTAAAATGGCATTCTCTACAGAGCAGCCATCCCCTGGAGTCCTTTGCTAAACCTGCTTCACTCATTATTACCTGCCTGGCTTCTCGTTTCAGGCATTTGAATTTGTGATCCTCACTAGATGCTCCTCCGAGGCCTTCCCAGGCCTAACACGTTATGAGTCTAGTTAAGAAGGGGCTTAATAAAGGGCTTCCGCACCCTGGCACCCTTTCCCTAACCAAGTCTTGGGTTCCCAAGCCCAGGCAACATCCTCTTGTTTCTCACTGTCCACAGGGGCCCATCTGAATTCCCTTGTGCCCCTCGTGGTTCATGTTTCCCTGCAGAACATCTCAGGCACAGCTTTAACACAGGGTCCAGGGCCTGAGTCCACCAGGTGGGAAGAGACAGGACTAGGAAGATGATGAGAGCCCATGGAGAGCATACAAAGTGGACACTTCACACTTTGGGAGGTTATTTTTGACACGTTTTCATGCTTGGAAAACTTGCCACTTTAGGAGTTTTGTTTTTTTCCAGATGGAAGCTAGAAAACTTGGGTCACAAGCTTGTGGTGTGGAGTTCACTGGTTGGGGCACCAGGACAGGACTAAGTTGCAGGGGACAAACATGAGGAAAGAGAACGCACCGCCACCAGTTTCTCAAGGGTAAGTACCGGAGGCATCTGACTTGCTTTGGGGGTCAGCTGTGGCGGTAAGGTTGCGTGCCCAACGCAGCCAGCAGCATTTGACTGGCCACACGGACAGTCACAGGCAGGTGGGCTCCTGGCAGCACACACATGGCAGCATCAACAGCCTCCCCGTCAGGCTGCTTCTGCCGCATGGTTCTGGATAGCATTCCTGGAAGCTTCACCCCAGGTCAGCCCCTGGTTCCTTAGCCCTGCCAATGTCCTTTTAATAAATTAATTCCTCTTCTGCTTAATCAGGTCAGTACCAGTTTTAGCTGCTTGTGATGAAGGACTGGGGATGAGCCATAGGTGGGAGAAAGGCAGGATGCCTGGAATCATTTTTAAGGGAGTCCTTCCCAAGGAGAAGGGCTGTGAGCCCAGATGGTTCCTGGGAAAGAACCATCTTCATTCTGTTTCTTCTGTGGAAGAAATAGAGCACAAGTTCCTTCAGCAGCAAAGAGAAAGCAATCTTTGCCCATTCCCTCTGCAGACAGGACATCTGAAGAGACCTTAGCTACTGGTAGTTAAGGAGAGGAGGAAACACTGCCCTGAGACAAACAGCATGAGTTTGATGGTCCACTAGGTACTTGAGTGGCTTCTGCTTCCCTCAACTAACCAGTCCAGATCATGCTAAGTCAGCCTTGGGAGACGCCGTTTCTGCTTCCACTCTCTGCTCCAGCTGGTGGCAGTGCTGAATGCCTGGCAGATGCTTCTGCATGAGACAAAACAAGCTGGGTGCCAATCCACTGCCCCAGCCCAAGTGTGGGCCAGGGCTGCCCAGTCTTATCGGGAAGCAAGTCGGGGTGGAAACTCAGGGACCTAGTGCTCTACAGGCTCAAATACAGAGATGATGTTCTGAATATATGATTTACATCTTATCTATTTCATTTCATTTTTCAAACAGCCCCGATGAGGTGTGTGTTACTTTTAGTTTTCCTGATGAAAAAAATGAAGTTCAAAAAAGTTGTCTAGGGCTTCCCTGGTGGAGCAATGGTTGAGAGTCTGCCTGCTGACGCAGGGGACACGGGTTCATGCCCCGGTCCAGGAAGATCCCACATGCCGTGGAGCGGCTGGGCCCGTGAGCCATGGCCGCTGAGCCTGCGTGTCCGGAGCCTGTGCTCCGCAACGGGAGAGGCCACAACAGTGAGAGTCCGCGTACCGCAAAAAAATAAATAAATAAATAAATAAATAAATAAATAAATAAAAAAGTTATCTCCCTAAGGTCACCCAGCGAGTCATTTCCTGGAACATGACTGACCCTCAGATACGTGTTGAATGAGGGAAAGGCAGGATGGAGAGACTTGATTTGGTCTGAATCCTAAGCCCATACCTGTCACACCGCAGCACACTGCCGAGTGAGGTGCAGTCTGGGAAAGTGCTGGACCTTTCTTTCAGTCTCTCCCCTTTTTTCTAGTAATTTCTCTCAATTGCCAACTCACCTAAGCCTCCGAGTTCCCGCAGAATTGAAAACTCCTTATGCTGTAAAATTCCAGCCTCTCAGCTGTGTTCAGGGATAGACTCCTAATAATGAACACACATTTTCTGATAGTTTTTATTTTCTCGCCAGCTTTCCTGAGATATGATTGACAAATAAAACTTTTATATATTTAGTATACAATATGATTTTTTAAAGATGTACAATATGATAGTTTAATATACATATGCATTGGGAAATGCTTACCACAATCAAGTTAGTTAATACGTCCATCACCTCACAGAGTTACTGTTTTTGTGTGTGTGTGGTGAGAACATTTAAGATCTACTCTATTGGAAACAGACTCACAGACATAGAGAACAGACTTATCGTTGCCAAGGGGGCAGGGGGATGAGAGACGGATGGAATGGGAGTTTGGGATTAGCAGATTCAAACTATTATATGTAGGTGTGTAAACAACAAGGTCCTACTGTATAGCACAGGGAACTATATTCAATATCCTGTGATAAACCATAATGGAAAAGAATATGCAAAAGAATGTACATATATGTATAACTGAATCACTTTGCTGTACAGCAGAAATTAACACAACATTGTAAATCAACTATACATCAATAAAATAAATTTTTAAAAAAAGATCTACTCTGTTGGCAAATTTCAAGTATACAATACAGTATTATTAAGTGTACATTATATCTCCAGGACTTATTCATCTTATAACTGAAAGTTTTACCCTTTGACCAACATCTCCCCATTTCTCCCACCTTCCAGCCCCTGGCAACCACTGTTCTACTGTCTGGTTCTATGAATTTGACTTTTTTAGATTCCACAGATAAGTGAAATCATACAGTATTTGTCTTTCTGTGTCTGACTTATTTCACTTAGCATAATGTCCTCCAGGTTCATCCACGTTGCTGCAAATGGCAGAATTTCCTTCTTTTTTATGGTAAAATAATATTCCAGTGTGTGTGTGTGTGAAATGTTCTTTCTCCATTCAGCCATCAACAGACACTTTCAGTTGTTTCCATATCTTGGCTATTGTAAATAATGCTGCAATGAACATGGGAATGCAGATAGCTCTTTAATACACTGATTTCATTTCCTTTGGATATATATTCCAGAAGTGGAATTGCTGGATCATATGGTAGTTCTATTTTTAATTGTTTGAGGAACTCCATACTGTATTCCATAGTGACTGTACCAATTTACATTCCCACCAACAGTGTACAAGGGTTCCCTTTTCTCTACATCCTCACAGATACTCATCTCTTGTCTTAATGAGAATAGCCATCCTAACAGGTGTGAAGTGCTATCTCATTGTGGTGTTTTTTTTTTTTTTTTTTTTTGCGGTACGCGGGCCTCTCACTGTTGTGGCCTCTCCCGTTGCGGAGCACAGGCTCCGGACGCACAGGCTCAGCGGCCATGGCTCACAGGCCCACCCGCTCCACGGCATGTGGGATCCTCCCGGACCGGGGCACGAACCCACGTCCCCTGCATCGGCAGGTGGACTCTCAACCACTGCGCCACCAGGGAAGCCCTCATTGTGGTTTTGATTTGCATTTCCCTGATGATTAGTGATGCTGAACACCTTTTCATGTACCTGTTGGCCATTTGTATTTCTTCTTTAGAAATATGTCTATTCAGGTCACTTGCCCATTTTTTTTTTTTTTTTTTTTTTTGTGGTATGCGGGCCTCTCACTGTTGTGGCCTCTCACTGTTGTGGCCTCTCCTGTTGCAGAGCACAGGCTCCAGACGTGCAGGCTCAGTGGCCATGGCTCACGGGCCCAGCCGCTCCGCGGCATGTGGGATCTTCCCGGACCGGGGCACGAACCCGTGTCCCCTGCATCGGCAGGCGGACTCTCAACCACTGCGCCACCAGGGAAGCCCTTGCCCACTTTTTAATCAGGTTGCTTTTTTGCTATTGAGTTGTATGAGTTCCTTACATATTTTGGATGTTAACCCTTTATCAGATAAATTGTTTGCAAATCATTTCTCCCATTCCATAGTTTTTTTTTGTTTTTTTTCCATTTTGTTGATTGTTTTCTTTACTGTGAAAAAGAACATACATTTTCATAATGTTGCTTTTATCCATGATCTGCAGGCTCATGTGATGGTCACCATTGTTCCATGAAACAGGTATTAGCATGGCTGTTGTATATGACCAGCCCATGGTAGTTAAATGTGTGAGTACTGACAGCGATCCAGCTCTCTGATCTTACACTTCAGCCAGAGCAAGCCAGACACAGAGTCTTACTTAACGCACTCCGGCCAGGGATGGGCAGGAAGACATTCTCAGACAGGGAACAGTGACAAGGGTCTTCCTGGAGTCACATCCTGATTGGGCCTCAAAAGCTCCCAGCAACTTGGACAGAAGTAGCTCTTCCCATAGTGCCATCTCCTCAGCCCTCAGCCCTCTCTGACCCTGACCCCACCCTCAGGCAAGCAAGCCAGGCTGATGCCAAGTGAAGGACCCAGGAACACTTCTACTGCAGGTTCCCTGAGCTGTCCCGGTGCCCGTGTCGGTCTGATGGCTCGGCCCAGCCCAAGTATGCCTATAGGGCCAAGAAGCAGAAGAAACAGAAAAGATCTGGGCTCCAGGCCAGGCCTTGCTATAGTATCAAATCTCTTCCATAGAAGCTCTTTTCCTCCTCCAACGCTAATTGCATCATTCAGGCTCCTGTCCGGGATTCCACAGGGTATGGAACCAATTCAGCTGAAACTACACTCTCCTCTTGGTTCCTGGGGACCTTTGCCCATCCTTCCATCCTAGCACGTGTCTGTCTGCCTTGTTTGGAGTTTTTCTGTGTATGTCCCTTCCAGACTGTGAGCTCCTTGAAGAGAGGGTCCAGGGCGTGTAGTAGGCGCTCAGCAAATGCTTAGTGAACTGATTTGTCTTCACTTGGCCCGTTCAGACGCCAGTTTCTTGTTTCAATTTGCCACCTGAGTGGAGACTGACTTCTCAGGCCCTCAGCTGACCCTCATCTACAAAACAGAATCTGTGGGGTGGCTGAGAATGGCCATGAAACAATCTTTAGATGGCAGGCTTGTCGCCTGCTTTTAGCGTTAAAGTGGGTTTAATTCCAGGTTCTGCCATCAGCTGTGTGAACTGAGAACAATCATTGGACTTCTCTGGGCTTCCCAGCTTGCTTCATGTAGTCAGTCCTCTTCCACTTGTACCCCTGAAAAGCCTTTTCAAATGACTCCCCACCTACAGCAGGATCCCCGAAGGAATCTCAGCTTGTCACCCTCACTCACATGATCTTCTCAAGACTCAAAGGTGATCATATGAGCCTCCTGTTTAAAACCCTGGAATGGGTCTCCATTCCTTCAACTTCAGCTGCCAGCTCCTGACCTTTGACTAATACCCTCCACAACCTGGTCCCAACTTATTGTCACGGTCACCCCTTGTCACCTTATCCCACATTCTCTGCTCCAGCCACACCCGTTCTAATATTCTGAGGAGACTACCACGCGCTTTCACATCTTCTTTTCACTTGTTCTCTCAGTCTAGAATGTCTTTCTTAACTTCCCCAAATCCTACTTCAAGATTCAGCTCAAATGACTCTTCTTTTGTGAAGCCCTTTCTGATGCCACCCCTTCTGAGGATTGAAACACTTACCTCTTTTTATCGAATTGTATTCCACTTTGACTGCATTTCCTATGACCAAGGGTAGGTCTCAGACGCCTATACTAAGGGGCAGGGCTTGGCTGCCCGCAGGGGAACCCGAGGGGGAAGGGAGGGGGGTAAATGGCACCACGGGTAAGGTCAAAGCCAGCAGCCGAAGGACGAAGGGGATGGGGGATCAAAGGAGCGCACGTGTGGGCCCCGGGCAAATCCCCATTCTAAACGTCTTGAGACCGAGAGGCCATTGCACCAAACTAGACAGCTCTGTTCTCATCAGCAGGGTCAGCCTCTTGCTAGGCTTCTACCCTCTCTGCCAAACACCTGCTCACACTCAAGGTTGCCAGTGTGATGTATTTCTGGGGGTGGCCAAGGATCTCCTGCCCTGCCAGCCTTTTCACTGCACTGACGCGGGCTCTTGGTACCCAACGGCATTGCTGAGGACAGCACGCTGCTCAGAAACACTGAAGGTACAAAGGGCTCCCCCTCGTGGGTGATGTGTAGACTCAAATGTAAACATTAATTTGGCTTCTAAGAACAAGTATTGAATATAATATTTTATTAGGGGACGGGGGGCGGTGTTCAATCTGACCAAAAAGCCCATAGCCATTTGTTGTCACAATCTCACACACTCCCAGAACGTCTGAGGGAGAGCCAGGATGCTGGTTCCTCCTCTAGAACAGAGCCAGCAGTTCATGGGACTAGGTGCCAGGGGCTTGGGTACCAGTGGTAGCTCCATCTTGACTCAGTGAAAAGACCTTGGGCAAGTTACTTTGAAACGTTTGTGACTTCATATATATCATATATGATATTTGATATATGAAGGGCCCCTTCATATATCAAAAGGGGCCCTTCCAACTCTCAGCATCACGTCATCCTTGGACTCTTTCTTCTAGGTCCAATAGCATGTTCTTTTCTGATTTCTCAAAGTACTGAGCAGGCGAAGGGCAGAGACAGAAGAGGAGAAGGTAACACAGGTTCTACTCACATTCCCAGTCCCACCCCACCGTCAGCACAGGGGAAGACTCATTTCACACAGGGGCTGGAGCGGGGGAGGAAACAAGAGGTGGAGGGTGGAGGCTCTGGTGAGACAGTGGTAACAAAGGAAGATGGTAGGCAGGACACTTCCCGATCCAGGGCAAGTCCCCTTAAGTAAACCAGAGAGTTGGGGAGGGTGAAGCGAAGAGAGAAGGAAGATGGGGCACCCCTCCCAGGCCGGGTCAGGTCCTCTGAATATAACTAACACCAATGTTCAGAAGTGGAAGGAGGGAGTCCTTGGGCCCCAGCCAGGAAGTGGGGAAGGCAAGCAGCGATGAGGGAGGGAAAGTCACCAAGCCCCACCTTGAGGTACCAGCAGAGCCACCAGAGTGCAGACTTCTACCTCCACAAGTCATCGTGTTGTGACAGGAGCTGAGGCCAGCCGGACTGCACCCGGGAGTGGCAGTTGAGGCAGGAATTACAAAGACCCTGGCTGGGCCCAATTACCTGTAGGATTTCAAATCTGGAAGCTTCGAAGTCACCTAGGGAGCCAGCATGTCTTGCACACCAGCTCTCACCTCCCCTGTCCTCCAGCCGTGGCACCTCCTAGGCGGAGTCCATCTTCTTGTGCCACCAGGCCTCTGCCCTCGTGGGTCCTCTTTCCCACCTTCACTAGCTCATTCTGCTCAGCCTTTGAGTTCAGCGCAGGTGCTATCTCCCTCTGATGTTCTCCCTGAAGCCCACCCTGGGTTCCTTGCCCCCAGGTGTTCTCTGAGCGCCCAGCATTGCCTTGGCTCCCAGCATTGCCAACTGTTTCCTTGTTCGAATGCCCCACTGAAGCATGAGCTCTTTAAGGATTGGAACTGACCCTTATTGCCTTCTGTACACTCAGCTCTGAGGAGTGCCTCGTCCATAGGAAGGGCTGTTAACCCTGCTGAATGAAGAGGTGGGTTAGTGGAGGAGAGGTGGGGGGCTCAGTCTACTTCCTGTTCCACCCACTGGAGAATATGGTATCTATACCCTCCTGCACCTGACAGCCCTTGAAGTATCTGGTGATGGTTATCAAATTCTGTCCCCAAGAGCATTCCAGACATAAGTAAACAATCCAGTCCCTTCTACACCGCCTCCAAGGCCCTGGCTTCCCATCCCCTCTCCACTGGGCTCCCTCCTCTGACGGCTCTAGAATTTGTCAGGATCCCTTTATGAATGAGGCAACCAGATTGGGACACATGCTTTCACTCACGTCCTTATCCAAAATTTACAGAAATGGGCAATGGCTATCATTGCAACAGAAATCAGTAGCTAAGCCAGAAAGGAGAACCAGGTTTTCTGATCCCTAAATCAGTCACATAGTACCTTACTAACATTAGTTAGTACTGGATTAGTAACCTGAACCCAGGTAATTGCCCACCTATATGCTCAGTCTCCTGCCCTGACTCCCCGCCCCTTTGCTAACTCCCAAGCAGCCCTGGCTTCAGTGTGAGACAAAGGCGGAGCTACACATAAGGCCAGCAGCTGATTCTGCCATGAATCAGGGCAGAAGCTGGTGGGGGAAAAGGAGGGGAGAGCACAGATCACGAAAAAAGTGCCCCCTCAGGGCAGACCAATTCATTTAACAACATATTTTTTGAGAACCTAGCTCCCTGGAGCTTATATTTCAGCAGGGAAGAGGGACAAAACAAAGACATATATTATAAAGCAGATTAAAAGGTGATCAGTGCTACAGAAAAAGAAATAGGGTATGGGCTTTCCTGGTGGTGCAGTGGTTGAGAGTCCGCCTGCCGATGCAGGGGAAGCGGGTTCATGCCCCGGCGGCTGGGCCCATAAGCCGTGGCCGCTGAGCCTGCGCGTCCGGAGCCTGCGGGAGAGGCTGCAACAGTGAGAGGACTGCATAGCGCAAAAAAAAAAAAAAAAAAAAGAAATAGCAGGGTAAAGAACACTGGGGCGGGGGTGAGCAGATTACAGTTTTAAATACAGTAGTCACAGGAGGCCTAATTGAAGGAGACTCTGGACCAAGACCTGGAGGAGGTGAGGGAGCTGGAGGGGTGTTCTCGACACGGGGCAACCAGAGTGGGACACAAAGCAGGCTCATTTCCTAAAAACTACACTGCAGGATGCAGCTCTAGCTTGTAAGAATTAGAAATTAAACAGAATAAGGATTGCTGGCTATTTTGGCTAAAACTGTATATAGACACATGTGTAAATATGTATATGTATACACATACATCTATATACATTTTGATCTCAGGGCAGCAGGATGAAAGGGCTGTTACTTAGTAATGCTGGCTTCTGAAGAGTTCACAACCACCGCTTAAGGCAAAAGAGGGATGAGGCACTTCAGCTGAAAGCTTCCATCAGCGATGGCAGGAATCATAAATACCATGTCCTTTTGGCCTATTTTCTTATTTATGAGGAAAGGTTTTCAGGCAACATGTAACACTCTGGGCACAATCTTTGTAACCAGCTGTAGCACACGTGATACATATAGAAAGTCAGCACAAAGTAGACCAGTGATAATGAAATCTAATGAATAAACATAAGCTATACATTTAAATGATACATTGCTATACAGAGCGTTTATCGGTATATCAGTTAAAAAATGAGATCTAGTACTAAAGTCTACAGAGGGAGAAAACACTTATAAAATTCACAAATTGCACTTCTATTGAAATCTCTATTTCCAGAGTCAGTTGTTCATAGCGTCTACACACTCATATTAGTAACTGTGCCCTTTGAAATGCACCCACTGTGACTGGGATCTATTGGCCTGCTTCTCTTTTCTGGGATTAAATGGCTACCTTTGTAAATAATATTTGCTAACAACAATGGCCATGGAAAAAAACTGTCAATAAATTGCTATCTTTTGGGGCAGATGGTGTATTGAGTGCTTAATCTCCCCTCCTTCCCTAAAGGATGTACATATAGACACATCTTTCCACTGTCCCTCAAAACTTTTCATTACCTTTTCTGATGTTCGAATGTGGGTCCAGTCTGGTCATCAAACAGAAAAAGAAAACTGCCGAGAGGATAAGTAATGAACCACTCACATAAGGTATGCACTAATAAAAATTTAATATCATAAAATAAACCAGAAAACAGCAAAAACATTTTTTTAAACCATTCACAATTAAAGTGGAAAGAGACAAAATTATAAGGCAGCCATCCATGGAATGATTTCATGTTTACAAAGGATCCAGAAAAGGGGACATTTAAAATCACTGTTCAGGCTACTGAACCAGGGGAACTGCAGTGTTGTCCCACGAGACTTCCAACTTGGTAGAAGATGCTATGAGAAAACAGATCAAAGCCAACCTCCATGTGTTAGGCTGGGCATATCTAGAAAATTCCTAATGGTTGTCTAGCCCTTTTATGCAAGTCATACATTTCCCTCAGGTCTCTTCAGGTGAATCTAGATGTCTCAGGTACAAAGGGGCTACATCACTGGTTTTAATTTCATAGCATCTCCAACAGTGCTCTTGGGGTTATGTGGACCATTGTGTATTGAGCAGAAGTTTTGTAATGTAAGGAAGGTACCCCTGTGGAACGCCTATAGAGAGTTCTTGCCTTGCCCTACAGCAGTTTTGGATGAAGCCGGTCATTATTCTCAGTCTCCCAAGGGGGCCCCATAGACAGGTAAGTTCTTTGGGGGCTTGTGCTGTTGACATACATACAGTTCCCACGTTCAGTACCTAGCTACCATGTGTCTGAGAGGCTGGCATGTCCTCCGAGTTCTAATCCTTGAAAAAGAGAAAAACCAGGCAATGACACTTAGAAATAGGCCGGTAAAAAACACAATTACATTTTCTCCTTTCTACAAAGAACTGACCACTCAAAACAGCCATCTCTCTCATTTTTCTAATGATTCAAAATACAGGAACAGACTTGGCTGTCTTGAATAGGGAAATAAAAAGGTGATGAGGGGAAGAGAGAACAACATAGCCTCTGTAGGTGGTACTGTTTCCAACTCTCTACACTCCAGTGCAGAACCTTTGCCTAAAAAATGAAATCTGGCAATAGCATGCACAGGAAAGCCATCAGACCTGGAACATCGCTACTTTGGGGATATGGGAACTGACAAGCAATTCACTGGCGAACAAGTGATGGGAATGCATCAGTAGTGTTTTTCAACTTAATCTGCCATTTAAGAGAGCACTTGAGATCTGAAGAAAGTCTATCCCTACCGAGGAAAGGGAGTCAAATTGCAATTCAGATTAACTTTGGTTATGAGGAAGTAAGGGCCATGCTTTTCATCATCAATTGCATCTCTCTGGTAGCCAATAATTCCATCTGTAATCACGGCAGCAACTTAAGTATTGCCAAGGTTTTCAAATGTGTGAGAGCATTAAGGCATCCACATCGAAGGAGGCAGTTTTAAACAAGAGGAAAATGGAACTGAAATGTGCCAATAAGTGACCATCAGTGTGACCTCTCCTGGGACACTGCCCACCATGAGCAAGTTCTTCCCCCCGTGAAGGAGGCCTCTGCCACGCTGCTCGGTTCCTTGCTGCCTTGAGATGCATTGAGCCCTGTAAGATTAGTATGGCTATTTCTGCCTGCTGACCAGGACGGAAGTAAGTGGTTCCGAGGCAGCAGCTTTAAAATCTGGGAAAGCCCATAGCTCTTGAGAGCTGATAGGCCGTGAAAGGTTTGCTTGTTAATGTGAGGTCCAGAGGGGAAGGCAAATTTGGAAGTTAGATGGTCTGATCCTTGCCAGAGTTCAAGGCCCTACCCAGCAAGATATTGTAGCCAAACTTTTAAATGTGATGGCAAGGCACTGCTGAAAGAGGCTTTGGCCAGCAGAACAAACTTCTGATCATTGCACACAACAATATGATAGAAAGTGCCGCTATCCAAACCGAACCAGACACTAAAATGAGCTATTTACTTAACTAAGTAAATTTCCGGGTAGAGTCAAGGCAACCGCGTTATTTTGAAGGACCAGATGAAACCCTAGGACTCTCCTAAGTCAGAGTTGTTATCAGGAAAGTCACGTAGACTTTCATACTGTACCTTCTGTTGGTTTTAATGTCGTACACAATGGCTGCCAGCCACCATCCAGAACCAGACCCTTTTATGCTACTTTGGTCTACAGCCAGCAGAGGGCTCTCAAGCTCTTTTTCCCCAGCTGCTGACCCAGTAACAAATCTAGGAAGGAAATAAAGATATCCTGGGCATGCTGGCTTATGTGTCCTATAAGATGTTTTACAAACTCCTAAATCCAATGCCCTGACGAAAACAGTCTTGGTTCCCCCTTTCTGTAATGTGGTGTGAAATGGTACAGAAAGTCAAAATAAATTAACAATATATCATATACTTATTTGCTAACACAAGGTTTACAGGGATTTTGGCAAATATGGAAAAATTATCCCAGTTTGCTTAACACTTTTACTATCTCAATTGTTTAAATTACCAGAATATTAGTGATTGTGTCATCTCACATATGAGGAAGTGATATTTTAAGGGCTTAATAAAGCTGCATTTGACACAAAGGTAACTTCACTGAAAGGAATAAAGAACAGACACGAGACTATCTTCATCATCACAGTTCAAGAAGTGGTTGTCCTGATGAGAGAACTCAACTCACAAATATTAACATCACCACCAGCAGTAAGCAGCAAATTGTAGCGAGGAAGGGCTGGAGGGAAAAGTTAGGAGAAAAGCATGGAAAAGATGAAGAGACAAAAGACATGATTTTAATAAGCTTTAAATCAACAGGCAAACACTTCCCATTTATGATACATCTTGACTTTCTTCACTGCTACAGGTGCTTATGTGACACTGACCTAGCAGTCCCCAAGGGGCACCAAGTATTTTGCCAGAGGGACTGCTGGTCTGCTAAGATAAATACTTAAAGAGACAAAAAAAGGACAACATAGGTTTTGGTAATCTTACTTTTAAAAAGGTTATTACAAAGATGTCAGTAACTATCCGAATTCACTTATAATTGAATCCCCTTTAATTTCCAAAGATACTTTGGGACCTGACTGTTCCTGAAGGAAAGCCTATGCCTAAGGAAAGCCCACCTACTAGAACCTGGCTCCTCTATAAAGAATGTGCTGTACAGGCAGCTACTCTACACAAAGGAGAACTTGAAAAGAAATGCTTTATAAAACACTAGTTACCTCTTTAAAAGCTAGTCCACCTCTGTTGCTCCATTTGATGGAATGGCAGGCTCTCTTTAAAGAGACAAGTGCAGAAGGAGGTGTTTAAAAGACTCTCCAGACATACCCTCTTCAGTGGATCTCTCTCTCAAGTAAAAAGTCAGCTTTCAATGTGTCTTGCCGTCCTTTTCCTGACTCTAGCCCCAAATGAACTACTTATCTTTAGCATCTAAGACAGTGGGCATTATGACCTTCATTCAAGGCATAGATGTGGCATAGATGCTAAAGCACCAGACTTACACGGCGAGAACCATGTTAAAAATCAATGGATTAAAGTGGCAGAGCCTCGAAACTAAGAAAGAGATTTAGCTTAATTACAGAACACTGTACTTTCATAATTATTTCATTATGAGTATGAAGGTCTCCACTTTTCCTTAAAACTAAATTCCATCTTCCCTGAGAATAGGGTTAAGGGAAACAACAAAACTCAAAATGCCAAGGGCCCTTGAAAAGACAACACATGGAATGTCTGTATCCTTCGCAGTGTGTTGTTTCTACTCGAAAAGCTTTCCATTACTCCAGGTTTTCATCTCACCTCCCTCCAGAATCTTTAGGGTTACGGGTGGAGATGGGCAAGGTGAGACAAGAGACTGAGGAAGTGAGCAGCTGTCACGTGCTGGCTGTTCTCACTGGATGGAAAACGGCCATGGCCTGAGGCTGGACCCTCAACAGTCAGTGCTGGTGTCCTACTGACAGAGCGAGCGGGATGAGGCAGCCCAGAACCAGGGCTGCTACCTCCAGGCGGCTGAGGCCTCTCCCTCCAGCGGGGTCGGGTTTGTGGCTGTGCCCCATTCCGCCTACCTCAGGGAGGACATGCACCGTGGCAACATAAAGAAATGTCCCAGCAGAGAAAAGCATGGCCACTCCAGTGGCATTGACCTCTGAAAGGGCTTCTTTACTGCTCTGTGAAGTAAGATAGAGAAGAAAAATTAAGTCAAGTAAAATCCAGAGGCAGGAAGAAGTCCCAATAAAAAAATACCCAATATTCATAACTCGTGTTATCTGGGGCACCGGGGACATCCTGAGATCAGAACGATCTTGTTATTTATGGGAAGCTTCCAAACAAGGGTTTAAGACTATTGGTGATGTACACAATTACTTTTTCAAACAAACTTCAAGTCTGGTTGAACAGGTTTGGCCTATATTATTAAGATGGAATCAACAGCATTAATGCAGATATCAAAGTTCATACATTCATTCATTTATTCTACTAATATTAACAAATATGCCATATGCACCAGGCTCTAGGCCAGTGCCTGAGATACAGTGGGAATCGAGACACAGTACTTGCCCTCAAAGAGCCTAGAAATATCTCGTAAGCTAATCTTTATACAATTCATTTCAATTTTTTTTTTTTTTTTTTTTTTGCTGTACGCAGGCCTCTCACTGTTGTGGCCTCTCCCGTTGCGGAGCACAGGCTCCGGACGCGCAGGCTCAGCGGCCATGGCTCACGGGCCCAGCCGCTCCACAGCATGTGGGATCTTCCCGGACCGGGGCACGAAACCGCGTCCCCTGCATCGGCAGGCGGACTCTCAACCACTGTGCCACCAGGGAAGCCCTCATTTCAATTTTTTAAATGAAAAAAGTGGACCTACTAAGACAATTAATTGAAAATTTAAGAACATGCCATAAATGTAATATGTAACTCCATGCCTCCAAAATTATCATACCTTCCTCTCAAAAGTTCTAAAAACTTATATTGATCAATGCAGTAATAAATAGGGTAATATTTATTTATTTAGGCTGCACTGGGTCTTAGTTGCAGCATGTGAGATCTTTTAGTCACGGCATGCATGCAGGATCTAGTCCCCCGACCAGGGATCGACCCCAGACCCCCTGCCTTGCCAACGTGGAGTCTTACTCACTGGACCACCAGGGAAGTCCCAATAGGGTAATATTTAAAAGGGAACTATGTATTGCTCAGTGACTAAAGGACGATAAAGCTCACAATCAGGTGTTAGCAATCCAGATCAACTAACCCTTGATTAACAGGAACTTAACCATTCTTTAACCATCTCATTTCTCATATATTCCTTTCAATACCAATTTTACTATATCAAATACGAATTGAATGACGCTCAGAAGAATCAGTGACCTTCAGAGACAGTGGGGGAAAGTGGTTTCCAGGAACTAGCCCTGAGTTGGTTTGGTTCTAAGATTTTCCTCCTGTTGCCTGCCAATTGATATTTAAGTAAAATGGGTAAGGCTGCTGCTAAGAACTGCGGCCCTAGTGGACAAAATTATAAAGCATGGAAAGGTCCAACTGGAGCAACAGAGCAGAATGCCCGGGCTCTGAGGTGACAAGCGACACATGCCACTTCAGGTCTGGAGCTACACTGAGTGCAATGACGAAGCCCTGGGTACTTAACATGCAGTGATATGGGAGCTGGGAGTAGAAGAATCTGAGTCTCAGCTGAATACAGAGATCTCTGCTCATCGCTTACTGCTCTCAAAGCTGCTGCAACCTTGTCCCTCCCTCACTCTTCCTGTGCCTACTGAAACATTAAATACATTCTGTTGTGACTTATTATGTATCTGTCAAATAAAATTAGCATGTCTGATAAGGTTTAAGTTGTATTATTTTAAAGATCATATATTTGTGCAAGTATTTTTGGAACTGATGGGGAAGAAGTTTTCAAATTAAATGAATAAGAAAATGCTCCAAATTTATGAAGAGGATTGACTTGGAATTAAGATGTACACTTTGTACAGGTTTTTAATTCGAATTTTATCTTTAGTTTGGGGGGTAATTTAACTGAAAAATTCAATATAAGAGACTACACCTTCTAGTAGATCACAAGGAATTAGATACTTGTCTAGATAAGCTAGGAATGAGTCAGACTTACCTTACTTAGTCCTAAGTATGTCACCATGGACATAACTGGTGCTGCCAGTGCAAAGACCAGTAAGTGCTTTCTGATTCGATTCCGCTCGAGGCCTGCATGCATTAAGAAGGAAACCAGCCCAAACGCAGCTGGTGCCTGGAAAAGAAAAACTATCCCTTGTTACTCTGGAAGTTTGGATTGCTTCTACATTATGAAGTACATATCATTTGACTGAATTCTCATACAAGAAAACCAGGCATACTAGTAAGTCTGGGCTTTGACTTTTATGAATTAATGTTCTAAGCTAGAAAATATCCCATTTGTGTGTGTGTGTGCATGTATGTGTGTCTGTGTAATAGTTAAGAAAAGAGTAAAAAGAAAGGAAGAATATTTATGAACAAAAATTACTATGAAATGTAGAAATCTGTAGAGGACTTAACAGTTTGTGTATATGACCATAAAAAAATAAAACCCCTTCAAGTATAAGGTTAAGAAAATGGTAGCAGAAGACCCAGCTATGAACAGATTTATTCAATTCTCTAAAATGAACCGCAATTACGAAAATAACTAAAAAAACTTTCCATTCCAGAAAAACATAATGACCAAAGAGAATTTTTAATTATAAATGTAGTCAATACCAAATCTTACACCAAAATTCTGCTTACCTTATGTAGCATTATTGCCACAAACACAATTAACTGGACACTAGTTTGTGAAGTAGAAGCTGCTGCTCCCAAAGCAACACCGTCAGCTGAATTTGGAAAAAGTGAAACATAAAACACTATAACTATAAATAACAACTATAATAGTTGGTGAGTGACTGGGTGGGCTTTAGAGTCAGATAGAGCTGGACTGGACTCTGGGACGGTTACTTAACCTTTCTGAACCTTAGCCTTCTCATTTCTACAATGGGTTCAATAAAGTATGTATTCCTAGGGTTTTCATGAGGTAACATAGGTGAAGAGCTTAGCATAGGTGCTATTCAATATTCAATTTGTCAGTTATTGTTGCTGTTGTTGGAAAAGTATGATGCTCAAAAATCTACTGATTAATCAATCAAACTGTAATAACAGAAATATCAAAGAATTCCAAAGGAAGCATCTCTGCATCTTGCAGATGAAAAACCAAAATAAAGACACTGCGACTTGGCATAGATGATTTACACGTAATGAGTAAACAGTGGTTGAAATGGATGAATTTTTTTGTTAGAAAAGCATGTTTTACTAGAAAGTCCAGATAACAGTGTGTCACCTTTCACATGCTTTTGTCATTTACAGAGCCCTACTACTCGGACTAGTTTTGGTTATGATTCTAAGGCATGCCCTGTCAGCAATGCTGAGACTTCGACACTCTACAGCCTACCTCTGCCTCACCTGGCACTTGGGTAGATACCCAGCACCAGGGCTACTGAGTACAAAAGTGAGCAGGCTCTTAGGCAGATGAGATCCTACAGTAGAGGTCAGCAAACTTTTTGTCAAAGGGATAGATAGGAAGAATTTTAGCCTTCGTGAGTCATTTGGTCTCTTGCAACTACTCAACTCTACCATTGTGTGAAAGCAGCCACAGATAGTACGTAAACAAGTGGCCATGGCTGTGTTCCAATACAACTTTACTATGGACACTGAAATTTGAATTTCATGTATTTTTCATGTACCACAAATTATTTTCATCCATTAAGAAATACAGAACCATTCTTATTGCAACCCCAACACTGAGTACTCCAGGGCTCATGCTTCTGTTGGAGGCCTTCATTAAGCAACCCTTTCCCCAAAAGGCCAGCCCTAGAGTATTTCATGTGGATGGTCCCTGTGTGACAGAAAAGAAAGGGGTTCCACTGCAATGTGACCCTACCTGCAGCATGGACGACCAGACCCAGCGTGGTGGTGATTTTGGAATTGCTAGGCCTTGCTGTTTCTGGATCTGAAGTAAAAATACGCAAGTCAGCCATGAAGCAACGTGAAACAGAAACTATTAGAACATTCACCTGCGGGTGGAAGAAGTCTTTGAAAGCTCTTAAAGTAGAACATTATTATTTTCCTCACTATTGTCTTTTTTCTTCTGCTTCAAACACTTGGAAGTTTCCCCTGTCCTGAAGAGGTGGGCAGGTGGAAACTCTTCATTTGACCCAGGCTTCCCTGAACAGACAAGATGTCACCCCAAACAGCCTCACACCTCTTAACGCTTCACCTCTCCAAGGAAAGTGCTCTGTGGCGTCTGACCACCTCTCTAGACCAATCTCATTGTCATTGCCTACCCCTCCCCCTCCCCCTCCCCAGCCTCCTGCAACTTTATCTGTATTCTAACATCAAAATGTCGTTCACATTTGCCTTTCTCCATTTTGTTGCCACCATTCTAACCTAAATTTTCATCACCTCAAACCTAAATTAGCAGTAGGCTCCCATCTGGTTGTCTCCCCTTACTCTCATTTCTCCCTAACCTAATTCATCTTACACATCCCTGTCGGATTCATCTTTCTGAATCACCACCCTTGTGATGGGTCAGTTAAGAATCTGCTGCTTTTCAAATTCAGTCCAAACTGCTCTATTAAGTAGGTCTTGAGCCCTCTATCAACTGGTATCATCTCTTTTTTTTTTTAATAAATTTATTTATTTTTGGCTGCATTGGGTCTTTGTTGCTGCTCACGGGCTTTCTCTAGTTGCGAGAGCAGGGACTACTCTTCATTGCAGTGCGCAGGCTTCTCACTGTGGTGGCTTTTCTTTGTTGCAGAGCACAGGCTCTAGGCACATGGGTTTCAGTAGTTGTGGCTCGCAGGCTCAGTAGTTGTGGCTCACAGTCTCTAGAGCACAGGCTCAGTAGCTGTGGCACACGGGCTTCGTTGCTCCGTGGCATGTGGGATCTTCCCAGACCAGGGCTCGAACCCGTGTCTCCTGCATTGGCAGGCAGATTCTTAACCACTGTGCCACCAGGGAAGTCCTCAACTGGTATCATCTTATTTCTTACTGTCCAGTCCAGTTAAACCAGTTTCTGTAACACCCTCTAACAAAAACTGTCTCATTCTCCTTTCCCCAAATCTCCTCACCCCTAATTCTTGGCATGTACTACACTGCCCAGCTCATCAATCCAAAACCAAGACATTGTTCAAAGTCTTAATTCTAGGACCGCTTACTCTGCAAAAGAATCAAAGATTAATTCCAGCTTAGAACAACTCTCCCCTTGCCTAGAAATGTACAGCTCTATGCAGTCTCTACATGCTACTTCAAGGTTTCTTCTGTATTCCACCTTAGATATACAAAACTGTTTTCACTTAAATATGTCCCTCCCAATTGACTGTGAACTATACAGAATTAAATTTTATACTTCTTTCCATTTTTTTATTTGTATTATAGAATGTATCATAGCACTGGTCACCGAACAGTTGCTTAATAAATCCTTGTTGGAGATTAAAAAAAGTATTTATCTGTATTACAGGTATTATAAGAAATATACAGGGCATCCCTGGTGGCGCAGTGGTTGAGAGTCTGCCTGCCAATGCAGGAGATGCGGGTTCGTGCCCCGGTCCGGGAAGATCCCACATGCCGCGGAGCGGCTGGGCCCATGAGCCACGGCCGCTGGGCCTGCGCATCTGGAGCCTGTGCTCCGCAACGGGAGAGGCCACAACAGTGAGAGGCCCGCGTACCGCAAAAAAAAAAAAAAAAAAAAAATTATCTTCTAATTAAAACACTGCAAGAAGGGAAGCTAAAGCCCCTAATCACTCTGAGACAACAGATATTTCAATATCACCCCAAACTGGAAAGAACGATCATATTACACTGTGTGACAAGCTTGTTTTGGCTTTTCTTTACACAGTCTTGTGGTCTAATTATAAGTAGCATCTTAAAAAAAATTAGAGGGGGGCTTCCCTGGTGGCGCAGTGGTTGAGAATTTGCCTGCCAATGCAGGGGACACGGGTTCGAGCCCTGGTCTGGGAAGATCTTACATGCTGCGGAGCAACTGGGCCCGTGAGCCACAACTACTGAGCCTGCGCGTCTGGAGCCTGTGCTCCGCAACAAGAGAGGCCGCGACAGTGAGAGGCCCGCGCACCGCGATGAAGAGTGGCCCCCGCTCGCCACAGCTAGAGAAAGCCCTCGCACAGAAACAAAGACCCAACACACCCAAAAATAAATTAATTAATTAATTTAAAAAAATTAGGTTTAAAATTAAAACACAATTTCTATAAATCTATAGGAAAAGACTCTGATTCAGAATAAATTTAATAAACGAATTAACTTTTACTGATAATAATACATAAAATCCTGCAGGTAATAGGTAAAGTGAGGTCACCAGATACATGAAAACCAGCAAAAACAGTGACCTCTGAGACAAAGCAGGAGGAAAAATAAACACATACTACATTTAATTCTTTGTATGGGGCTACAGGACACTAATGCACCTATAAATGCATTTTAAATTTAAACTGACAAGAATTGCAAGAAAAATGTCGTAAAGGCCACTATGGACAACTATGTAATGTAGCTGGAGTCAGAGTCCATCCAACAGAGGGTGCTTCTCATTTGCTATTTGGAATAAAGCACATAAGTAAAACCTTTTACTCCAAAATCAATTTCCTAAAATAAGACTTGGTTAGTTAAAAAAAAAAAAAGTTGCAAGAATAGTTCAAAAAGCAATCATATACCCTTTTCTCAGAATGACTAATTGTCCAACATTTTGCCCCATTTGCTTTATCATTTGGGCTTATGCTCTCTTGTTTTCTATCTACACTACACAAATATACATATTTGTGTATATCTTTTTTTCTGTACCATTTAAGAGTAAATTGCATACATTGTAACTCTTTATACTTAGATACTTCCGTGTGTATTTCTAATGATAAAGGATATTTTCTTATATAATCACAGTAAAGTTATCAACTTCAGTAAATTTAACATTGATATTTTTTTCTACTCTCTCTTGCATATTCTAATTTGTCAATTGCCCAAGAATGTCTTTCAGGGCATTTTTCCTTTTCCAGGAAGGATCCAGCCTAAGATCATATGTTGCACCTAGTTTTATCTCTTTAGTCTCCTTTAATCTGAGACATTTTCTCTGCCTTTGACTTTGTGACATTGATATCTCTGAAGAATACATTTCCTTCCCTGCGCCTTTCTTGTTTTATAACAGAGTGGTCCTTCCTTTTGGATTTGTCTGATGTGTTCTTAGATGATGCATTCTTGGATGGAATACTACATAGGTGATGCTCCTCAGGCTATCACATCTAGAGGCACAGGATGAACATCTGCTGCTCACTGGTGGTGTGAATTCTGGATTATATATTGGATATTGTAAATGTTATCTTGTGGATACTATGGATTCTATTATATTCCTCCAAAGAGTGTTGATTTTTTGCTTTGCTTTACATAACTGGATTTGGCTCAAACTGCAAACTCTGTCTTCTGGGCAGCTGCCTAAATCTCAGTTTAGTTCTTTTACATTTAGCTGAGCTGTCTAGAGTCTGCCCAAGAAAGCATGGTTCAGGGCTTAGCCAGAGACTTGGGCAGTTTATACATAGAATTTGGGGCTGAGTTTCTCTGTCTCTCTCCTTTCTAAGATTCTCCCCTCACTTTCCAGGGGCTGGGTAGCTTGAACTCTGTCCTCCAGTTCCTTAGGCCAGAAAGACTGTCTTCTATCAGTTAGTTACCCCATAGGCACTGACTGCTAAAAGCAGTAAAAATAGGAACTAAAAGTAGTAAAAATAGGTTCCAAGTGTAGACTCCCTTCCAGAATTTGCCTCCTTTAGGTCACTCACTCTCCAATGTCTTCAGATAGTGGTTTCCAAAATTCTGTCCAAAGTTTACAGTTATCTGTACAGAGGCTGGTCTGGTAGGAACATTCTGCCCACACTGAAAGCAGAATACCAGTGACATTAATTTTGATCATCTGATCAAGGTATTGTCCGATTTCTTCATTTAGTTACTTTTTTTCCCCTTGTAACTAATAAGCAAATCAAAATATACCCCCTAGATTTAACATTCATTGATGATTCTGGCCTGAGCCAATTTTTACTATGAAGGTTGCAAAGATGATTGTCCAACTCCAACTGCTTGCACATTTACCAACTGGCATTTAGCTTCTGCTGGAACCAAATGCCCTCCCTTCTCCTTTTATCTTTCTCCCATGTGGATGTGCCCATTGATTCCCATTTTTTCAATGATTTACGCTTTATTGCTGTTCTTAATTATCTTGGTGCACAAACTGTCTGAGATCTGGCCATGAGAAGCCCCTTCAAGCTGGTTCCTATATCCTGTGACATGTTTCCATCTTCTTTGAGCACTAGATGTTCCAAGCTCATTTTATCCTTACCCTGTCCTGTCCTAGAATCAGCCATTTCTCTGAAGAGCCCTGATATGCTCATTGCTAGTGGGGTGCCTTTACTTCTTGGCCCTCTCTGCACACAGAACTAAGACATACATACATGTATACATAGACACACATGTATATGCACACATACACATATACGTTTTAGAAATCATGATTCCAAGAGCTCTGATTCCAACCCATCCCTGTAGGGGTTCTTTCTTGCTTTCCCTCATTCCCTATTTGCATGTCCCTTCTTCCTCAGTGAGGGCTCTGGTTCCACCAACAGCGACACATTTACTCATTTGCTCAATCTTGTAACGTATCTAAACTAGTTTCAGAACTGTTGCCCACACCATTACAAAAAGCAAAGCCTATTAAAAAGAGTTCAGTACTGTTTACGCTTCTTCCCCAACTCTACTCACCACTAAAGGTATATAGTCAAATACTACATTCATAAGTTACTTGAATTAGTTTTTTCTGCATCCCCTTCAGTGTAACTGTGTTATTCATTTGAAGTATAGTTCATCTGTTTCAGTTAGCTCCCCCATCCTTTGCTGATTTCATTTTATATTTTGAATATGGAAAATATTAACATATTTCCCAAAGTTAAAACTATATCAAAAAGGCATGCCCGGGGAAGTGTCATGCCCTCCCAAAACCCTTCTACCTTATCCCACCCATGCCCTCACTCCTACAAGTAATCAACTTTGTTTTCTAGCTGATCCTTCATATGTTTCCTTTTTGTAAAGATAGGCAAATATATACACGTATACTTGTTTCCCCTTCTTTTTTACACAAAACATAATATATGATGTATAATAACTTATTTTTGCTTTTTTTTTTCCCGCTTAACGGTATTTCCTGGAAATCTCTCCATATTGGTTCACAGAGATCTGATTCCTTATTCTATTTCACAGCTACATAGAACTCCATTACATGGACACACCACACTACACTCAACCAATCTGCATGACTGGACATTGAAGGGTTTTTACAATGATAAACAATGCTGCGCTGATTAGTCTTGTGCATATGTATTTTCATATTGGAGCTGATTCATCAGAACAGATTCCTAGAAGTGCGATTTTGGGGTTGAAGGGTAAATTCTCCACTACAGGGGCTGTACCACTATGCACACCCACAGCAATAGATGAGAGTGCCTGTTTCTTCACAGCTTTGCCAACAGAGTATACTGCCAAGGTTTTGAATTTTTGCCTATCTGACAGGTGAGAAATGGCATCTCAGTGGAATTTTGATTTGATCTAAAGTCCACAGGCTTTAGACTGCTGACTGCTGAAAGGCTCCATGGCACAAAAAGGGTTAAGAACTTCTGCCCTAGACCTCCATCAAATGAGCTTTAAAATAACCAGGGTAATAATATAATAAACACTCCCTTGTGCCACATGTCACAACCCACTAGCTTTCTCAAATGAATGAAGTGTTCACCAGAACCTGAGAAAGTTTTAGCACTAAATAAGGCCACTGATACATACTGAATTATTCAATCATTGGTGATCACCTAAAATGCAAATGTTTTGCACTGCCCAGAAAACCTTGGAGCTACTTACCATCAGTAGAATGCACATGGGAGCTGCCAATCTGGTCCACCAGCAACATGAAAACAAAGCCCAGTACGAGGGAAACACCGATGTAGGCATGGAGCTGTGTGTGGTCATGGCTGTGCTCATGTTCATGGGCAACCGGTATTTCTGCTTTGTCTGACGCAATCACATTCTGTGTTTGACTCGCTTGGTGGTGTTTCCCTAGAGCAGAATGAACCATAAAGAGAAAATGTGTTTTCCCCCTCAAAACATCTTCATGTAGAAGCTTCCATTCTTTTGTATTTCAAGCTCTACAGATTTTACTGCAAAGACATTCACTTCCTGTGTTATAATCTAGCCAATCATAAACTCCCTTAACTTAAAGTTCATGATAAAAAAATTCCCAAGGGTCCTCTGCTTTTGGCATGCAGAGCTTTTAACTGCCTATTATTCCCAAAACCTAGGAAGTGGAAGCAAATCACCAAGAAAGCAGTCATATTCCCAAGGGATAGCATCCCCAAATCTTCCTTTCGGGCTAGAGAAATTCACACCAATCTCACCAGAAACTACAGTAAGGTTTATTTTGATGAAAATAGGCAAATGAAGAACAGTAACAGTGAAAATAATTACAATCAAATTTATCTAGTTTTACACTTAGGTTGATATAAAAATTGCAAATAAAGGGCAAACTGAGTATAAACACTTATAGCTTTAAAAATCTCAGGGGACAATCACTAATTAGAAACCAAAAGGGCAGAGCAGTTTAAAAGAGACATTTCCTTCTAGAAAGATGACTGTTCTAGAAAGATGACTGTTCTAGAAATATTATTGTCAGGATACTCTGAATTACAGTAAATGACACCTGGCTAAGTAATACTGCTAGTTTATTATACTCACGTATTTGACACTCAAAACATAAACACTTCAAGGCCAGAATCCTGATCTTTGCTGTGTTTCATAAATACAGGCTAACATACTAAACACATTTCTTGCTTGTAATTAGATTAAGCATTTTAATCTTTGACCAAAGAAATTACATAAGTCTGTTTCAATGTTTTAGAGCCTGCCTTAATTCTTTAAAAGTCATTTTTGAGAAGCACAAAGCACATACCATCTTAAGATAATAAAAACTCATGTATTTTTCTAATTCTTGAAAGATTTTTTGTTTATTTACACACCTTTTTTTTAACTTTTAAAAAATGTGGTAAAATACACATTACATAAAATTTACTTACCATTTTAACCATTTTTAAGCATACAATTCTGTGGCTTTAAGTACACTCACATCATTCTACAACCATCATCCATCTCTAAAACTTTTTCACCTTCCCAAAGTAATTTTTTAATCTTAAGATTTTTTTTCCCTAATAGTGATTGCATTTACTTGTTTTAAAATGTCTAAATCTCTCTCTTTTTTTTTAAATCAACTTTATTGAGGTATAACTCACAAATGTAAAAACTCTAGTAACTACCACCAAGGTCAAGATATGGAACAGTACTTTAAAATATCAGAAAAGTTGTCTTGTGCGTCCCTGGAGTCAATATGTCACTCTTGGTCCCAAGCAGGCACTGAAGAGCTTTTTGTCCCCAGAGTTTTCTCTGATCTAGGATTTCATATAAATGGAATTATGCAATATATCCTCTTTTGCATAAGGATTCTTTTGTTCGGCATAACATTTTGAGATTTATCTAAGCTTTGCATGTAGTTTGGTCCTCTTTTTTGTTGAGTAGCGTTCCATTGTATGGACATATCACAACTTGTTTATCCCATTCAGCTGTTGACAGACATTTAGGTAATTTCCAATTTTGGTCCATTATAAATAAAGCTGCTATGAGCATTCAGGTGCAAGTCTTTCTGTGGATACACATTTTCTTTTCCCTTGGGTAAATACCTAGGATCAGAACTGACAGGTGTATGTATGTTTAACGTTATAAAAAAGAACTGTCAAACTGTTCTCCGAAGTGGCTGTACCATTTTACAAACCCAACAGCAATGTTTGAGAGTACTAGTTGCTCCATTCCATTGTCAACATTTGATATTGTGAGGCTTTAAATTTTTAACCATTTTTACATAGGTGATCATGTCATCTGCAAACAGATAGTTTTACTTCTTGCCAATCTTTACGCCTTTTCTTTCTTTTTCTGGCCTTACTTCAGACTTGCGTCTGGCCAAGACCCCAAGTACAATGTTAAGTACAAGTGGTTGAGAGGAGACAGCCATGTTTTGTTCCCAGTGTTAGGCATCTTACCTGTAGGTTTTTCAAATATACCCTTTCTCAGTAAGGAAGTTCTTTCCTAGTTTGCTGAGAATTAGGAGTTTAATTCTGTCAAATGTTTATGCTTTTCTGTACCTGTTAAGGATGATCAAATGGTTTTTCTACTTTATTCGATTAAGATAATAAATTAAAATGGTTTTTGGATATTAATCCAACCCCTGATTTGCATTCCTAGGATAGACTCCAATTGGTCAAAATGTATTATCCTGTCTATATATTGCTGTATTCAATTTGCTAATATTTGGTAAAGCACTGTGCCAACTACATTCATGAGGGATATCTGTCTGCAATATTTTTTCTTGTAACATCTCTGTTTGAGTTACACTGGCATCTTAAAATGAGACGGAGTGCTCCTCCAAGAGACAGGCAGAAAAAAACTTCCTCCAGCCTCCCAATTTCCATTTTATTAATTTAAACAAGTTCTACGAGTATCAGCAGTTAATGTTAATGGTGCTAATGTTAAGCAGTTTTTGAAATTGCTGACATGAGACTTATGACAATGTTTTTTAAACTTTTAAGGACATGATCCCTAGTAAAAAATAAATTTTACATCATGATCTAGTAAACATACACATAGATGAAAAACTAAATAAAAATTTGCAAAAAATAATACTTATCCTTACAATGGTTACAACGCACTATTCTATTTCTTCATCTGTCTTGTCCCTCCTTTGTGCTCTTCTTAAATGCCAGTCACAAGTCCAACTTATTAAATTTATTTCAAGATCCAGAGTTGCTACCTTCAGTTTGGAAGCACTGCTGGAGGTAAAGAGAGACTTTCAGAGGAAGAAATGGATGGTTTTGGAATAAAAGGTATTTCCTGGAAATCAGAAGCCTACGCTGCAGTGATCAATTAAAGAGAACTGAACGCTAGACAGGTCTAGGAGGAAAAGGTGGGCAGACAGAATGTGCCTACCCTGTCCTTCATGCAAGCAAAATTATTGTTAGCAGTAAGGATTTTAAGCTAGAGAACTTACTGAAAGCTCAGAGATGAAAAATAATTAAGTTTATGAGAGAAGCAATCTAAGAATTTTGATCAGTAGTGTTGGACAATTAAAATGTAGCCTCATGGTAAAAGGAGGGTGTTCAGTTTGTGAAAAATCATTGAGCTATATATACTGCCAATATGTGTACTTTCTTGTATGTATGACGTATACTTTTTTGTATGCAATATTTCAATAAAAAGTTAATAAACTCAAAATGCAGTACCCTGATGACCAATACTGAGATGGCAGAACTCACTACTTTTCAAGTAGGTCTTTGTGTGCTGGGAGAATAGCTTAGCATGGCCTCAAGAATGTAAAATAAATAAACGAAGTAAAACAATTGACTTTCTCTAAAGACAAGGCAATTTTTGGTATGCTTCTGTTTTAACATACAAAACCAATTCTTCATATTTATAGATGTAAAGAAACTACACATGTGAAGTCAGTCATAGAATTTTGCTAACTACAATTTTCAACACTATTTAGAAAGATGCTATTGGAAAGGATTTGAATGATTATCTTTTCATAAGGTACCCACTAAATATTTAACAAAACGGGCTCCTGTCTCTGCTTCTGCTTAGACTCTGCAGGAGTTAATGAATCCATGGGCCTTCCATGCTGCTTCTCCTGGATAACACCTTGTCTTTCAAAACTCAGCTCATAAGTCCCTTCCTCCTTGAGATTTTCTGTGTCCTCCTCTAGTCATGTACACACAGAGTAGTAGTACGTGTCTACCATAGATTTTATATGACTATAACATAATTCAGACAGCAGCAAACTGCAGGACAGAGGCTCATGCCTAGCTCTGTAAATAAAATTTGCACTGGAACACAGCCATGCTCATTTGTTCATGGACTGTCTGTGGTTGCTTTCATGCTATGACAGCAGAGTTGAGTAACTGCAACAGAAACCATATGGCCCACAAAGCCTAAAATATTTACTATCTGGCCCTTTACAGAAAAAGTTTGCCAACCCCTGCTGTCACTGACTGTTAATTTATTCATTTTCCATCAGCTATGAATTCTTGAAGGCAGGGCTATATTGTGTATCTATGAACGGATAACAATCAATATAAGGCCATAAATTGAGTAGATACTCAACAAATTGATGTTGAAGGCAAAAAAATGGCCTTCACTTCTATATTTTTTTTATGTGGCATTTCATCTCAAAAGTTATGCAATTAATTACTTCCTAAGCAAAAAAGATTTTTTAAATGGAAATAAAATACAATCTTTTAGTTGTATGTTTTAAGGTAATTATGCACATGCTTCTTTATAAATCCAGACTTAATAGGTAACAGATGTACATGCTAAATTAGGTGAAAGGTCATGCTAAAGCCAGCTTAGGTACAAAGGTGGGTTAACACCTTATTAAAGGGTGTTAGTCATACTATTATTTGTGAACAGTTGCATAATAATTTTTAAAGATAATTAATTTTCAGGTGTCCATAGTTCTGAAACTAAATGTCAAGCCTAATTACAACTTTCAAAGGGTGGCCGAAATTATTTCCCTTCATAAGGTATAACTATATCAGAATTTTTAAATTTAAATGAGTATAAGATCCTTCTATATCTTATCCTAACAATGCTTTCTTTATCTAAATAATTTTGGAACTCTTGGTACAGCATTCAGAGTCACGTTTATGAATCACAATAAAACTGTCATATTTTCTAGTATCACCAGCTTTTGATCTAAAATAATATTGAATAAACAGGTCACCTATCTTATCAAACAGATTGGCATTGAATAAGTTGTACATTTCTCTAAACCTAAACTACTTTCAAGGAAAATTCTGCTGCCACTGATGATTCTCATCTAAGTGTGCTGCATACTCTGGAGGTAAATTAAAGAAAGAGTTCCAACATTTTTTGAGCATTCACTGATACAAGTACATAATTTCCTGATGTTCCCATTTTGAAGGCGTTAACACCTAATTTTATGTAAAATTGTGGCAAATAAGCAAAATGTCAGCAACATTATTTTATATATATATATATACGTGTTCACATACATATATATATGGCTTGAAATAAGTGTGCTGTTGATTGAAGCTTTCCATAAAAGACCTGAATACTTATACTTAAGTGGAATTTAACTTTATATAAAAACATGAAATATTTACTGGATTATATACAATGAATGGTAGGCATTATTGGTTTTATTTGCAAGCATTAGCCAAAACAAAACAAAAAAAACTTTTCAAAGTGAGTGATAATCCCATGATCTTATTAGTACATAAACAGATTAGTAATGGGATCCAGATATTCAGTATTAACACATCCATCCTTCCTTCTACTCTAGGACATGAAACTCAACCTAGCAAAAACTGAGATCTCAAAACCCAGCTATTTACTATTTACAGTAGCCAAGACATGGAAACAACCTACATGTCCATCAACAGATGAATGGATAAAGAAGATGTAGTGTATATATACAATGGAATACTACTCAGCCATAAAAAGAATGAAATAATGCCATTTGTAGCAACATGGATGACCTAGAGAGTATCATACTAAGTGAAGTGAGTCAGAAAGAGAAAGACAAATACCATATGATATCACTTACATGTGGAATCTACAATATGACACAAATGAACTTATCTACGAAACAGAAACAGACTCACAGACATAGAGAACAGATTTGTGGTTGCCAAGGTGGAGGGGGGTGGGCAAGGGATGGATTGGGAGTTTGGGATTAGCAGATGCAAACTACTATAAATAGAATGGATAAACAACAAGGTCCTCCTGTATAGCACAGGGAACTATATTCAATATCCTATAATAAACTATAATGGAAAAGAATATGAAAAAGAATGTATATATATGTATAACTGAATCACTCTGCCGCACAGCAGAAATTAACATCACATTGTAAATCAACTATACTTCAATAAAATAAAATTTTTTTAAAAACCAAGCTATTTAATTAAAATACATTACGTTGTGGACATGTGTTACTCATTCTCAAAAGAACTTTCAGGTTGTTATCGTTGTGTCTGTTTTACTCAGGGCACTGGTTGGTAATTCACATGCTGAGACATGTTCCACATCACATTCCCCACTGCAGAGTATATAAACCCAGTATTATCATTGGATATTGCTCATCAGACATATATTTCTCGTGCCACTAACAGAGTGTTCAGCAAATCATTATGGGCTTAATTCTTTCCCTAGATATTCATATAGGAGTCCTTCCAGTAAGTTCCATCAGTATAGTATGTAGCCTTTCTATGACACAGACACATACGTTAAATTTAATATAATAGAATCAATTTACCCTTTGAACAGATTTGTTGGAACTTCTTCTTCAGATTAACATGCACAAAGAACAAAGCATTCTAAGATTCAAACCTTCAGGTAATTTGTTTTTTTTGTTGTTTTTTTTGAGGTGATCCCCAGTTTTCAGTTTTGTATTTTTGGCCTTCACTGGTTGTTTTAAATTTCTTAACTTCTACTCACACCTTATAACCTTCACAGATTTTTACTATATACTTATCTTTTTCTGGCAAAGACAGACAGTTCTTTACACTTGACGTGTTTTCAGTAATAGGGTGGTGTAGCTCTTAATAATGATGCATTCTGTTTCTGATGTAAAACAGAAAACTGACCATAGTCAAATGTATAAAGCTGACATTTTAAAGGGATGTTAGTGAATCTTTTATCAAAATACTACCGTGTTTCTGAAAGACAAGAATCTCATTACAAGGTAGGAAACAGATTTCTTTAGCAGATAAATAGTGTTTTTGGTAATGTGAAATTCCTTACAAAGTCCACCATGTAGCAGAGTGTCATTAAAAGTGTAGGCTTCACAGAAACTAACACATCATTGTAAAGCAATTATACTCCAATAAAGATGTTAAGAAAAAAAAAAAAAGTGTAGTCTTCCAAGTAAGACAGGCTGTGTTTCAAATCCTGGTCCTGACGCTTACTGGCTGAGTTCCTTGGGCAAATTATTTAACCTCTTTGTGGCTCAAAAGCCTCATCTACAAAATAGTATCCACCTCAGAGGGTTGCTGTGATGATCAGGCAATATATTCACACAATACCTGGTATGTGGTTAAGTGCTCACTGAATGTTTAGGAACACAGTTGCACATTAGATGGAATTAATTTGGGAGATTTATTTTTAAACATCTTATATGAAATAGTTGGCCTGATTATCTGGTCAGATACAATACTGAACAATAAAACAATGCTGGGGGTGAAGGGAGAGGAAGGGGCAGGGAAAAAGCAGAGACTAGACATTTTAGCAGACAGAATAAGAGGTAGATGAGATAGGTTGTATTAGTCCAGGATCATCCATGTTTCAGAATCCTGAAAGTAAAGTATAACAAGAGCCTTAAAGAGCTCCACTTTTATTAATGAATGATAGGATAAAAGTTAATTAAATATAATAGCAGATTTAACCCTCTACTTTAAATGCAGAGCAAAATGACAGAGAAAGCCATAAAATGATAACTGTATCTCTCTAAAGAACCTGACACACGGCATTCTTGGAGAAATAAGTGGGATAATCTATACTGAACTATTTCTGACCACAACAGTTTCAATGATCATCCAGTTATGAGCACATCACATTTGTATTTAGGTCTTTGACCAAGAGTCTGCCTTCCTAAACATATCAATTCTCATGTTCCAAAGAATTATGGTGGTTTCAAACATTAGCTCCACAGTAAACAAGGACTGCAGTACTCAATAAACTATGTTCTCAAAACTTCTGTTTCTAGGGCTTCCCTGGTGGTGCAGTGGTTGAGAGTCCGCCTGCTGATGCAGGGGACACGGGTTCGTGCCCCAGTCTGGGAAGATCCCACGGGCTTGGGCCCGTGAGCCATGGCCGCTGAGCCTGTGCTCCGCAACGGGGGAGGCCACAACAGTGAGAGGCCTGCGTACCGCAAAAAAAAAAAACAAAACTTCTGTTTCTATAGAAAGATGGTTTTCTCACATGAACGCTAATAATCATCTAAGGCCAGTGAGTTTAGAGCTATAAACACAGAAGAGTATGTGAGAGGTTCCTTTTTACATTAATTCGTATTTAATAATGCTTATTAAAGTGTCAGAGCACTTAGTTAACATGGTACACTGAGCTCTGAAAAAATACGTTAATTATCATAATTATAAGGTTCACAGAAGAACTAAACCATAGCCTGTAGTTACATGTAAATAAACTCCTTTTTCAAAGTTTGGAGAAAAGTTGGTTTGATGTACAATAAAGAAAGAGTGGAAAAGGGTAGAGGGAGAAAAAGATAAAGTAGCAGAAACTAAAGTGATGTGACTTATCAGTATAGAGAGAGATGAGGAAAATTTGGAGATAGCTTAGTTTAAAACTAACATCATGGTCGAGCTACCTCAAAATTTAATAAAGTGGAATATTAACATTTTACTTTTTAAAAAGCATGATGGGAGGGCTTCCCTGGTGGCGCACTGGTTAGGAGTCCGCCTGCCAATGCAGGGAACATGGGTTCGAGCCCTGCTGCGGGAAGATCCCACATGCCGTGGAGCGACTGAGCCCATGTGCCACAACTACTGAAGCCCGCACGCCTAGAGCCCGTGCTCCGCAAGGAGAGAGGCCACCGCAATGGGAGGCCTGTGCGCCGTAACCAAGAGTAGCCCTCGCTCACCACAACTGGAGAAAGCCCGCACGCGGCAAAGAAGACCCAATGCAGACAAAAATAAATAAATAAAATAAATTAAAAAAAAAATAAAAAGAATGATGGGGACTTCTGGTGCTGGCCAAGGTGGAGTAAACCCACTATAGTCTCAATCACACATTGATTATGACAAAAACTCTGGACAAAACACACAAAATACAACTACCTGAAGACTATTAAGAGTAAACAATATCAAGAGGAGAGAGGGCAGCAAAAACTTCAAAAGAAACCCTGTCCTTCTAGCAGAGGACCAGGAAGAGGGACTGCTGAGAGGTGTTGGTGTGGAGGGAAGCCCTCCCCTTTTTTTTCCTTTTACTCTCCCTCTCTTTTCTTTCCCAGCCCTGCCTTGAAGGCAGCCCCAGCTGCAGAACTTCATGGCAGTACCAACAGCAGTTAAAAACCCAAGAAATACACCATCTTTCTGGCCACAGTATCTAGGAAAAGGGCCCCAGTGGTCTGAAGAGTATGGGGGGAAAACAGGTTATTCTGTTCTCTCTTTTCTCCTGCCACTTTGCCCTGACAGCAGCTCAAGCTACATGGAGCTTATCAAATTTCTAAATACTAGAATATCGGAAACTGACATTTTTAAAGTAACATTTACAATTGCACAACAATATGAAATATTTAGGTATAAATCTAACAAAATATTTGCAGATCTGTATGCTAAAAACTACAATACTGATGAAAGAAATCAAAGAAGACGTAAATAAATGGAGAGATATATTGTGTTCATGGATTGGAAGGCACAATATTCTCAAAATGTCAACTCTCCCCAAATTAATCTATAGATTCAATTTGATATCAATCAGGATCCCAGCATGATTTTTTTTGTAGATACTGACAAGCTGACTCTAAATTTTTATAGAAAGGCAAAGGAACTAGTTTAACCAAAACAATTTTGAAAAATAAGAACAAAGTTAGAAGGACTTCACAATCTAATTTCAAAATCTGCTATAAAGATATAGTCATCAAGAAGACAAATGTAGTATTGGCAAAGGA
The DNA here is from genome assembly GCF_949987515.2 of Delphinus delphis. Classification (NCBI taxonomy): domain Eukaryota; kingdom Metazoa; phylum Chordata; class Mammalia; order Artiodactyla; family Delphinidae; genus Delphinus; species Delphinus delphis. The sequence continues at coordinate 33,049,306 of NC_082684.1, forward strand.
TAGACAAATAGATCAATGGAACAGAACAGAGAATCCAGAAATAGACCAACACAAACATGGTCAATTGATTTTTGACAAAGGTGCAAAGACAATTCAATAGAGATAGTCTTTTCAACAAACGGTGTTGGAACTATTGGACATCCATCCATATGCAAAAAATGAAGGACTTCCCTGGTGGTGCAGTAGTTAAGAATCTGCCTGCCAATGCAGGGGACACGGGTTCGAGCCCTGGCCCAGGAAGATCCCACATGCTGCAGAGCAACTAAGCCTGTGTGCCACAACTACTGAGCCTGTGCGCTCTAGAGTTCATGAGCCACAACTGCTGAAGCCCGTGCACCTAGAGCCCATGCTCCTCAATAAGAGAAGCCACCGCAATGAGAAGCCCGTGCACCGCAACAGAGTAGCCCCCGCTCACGCAACTAGAGAAAGCCCGCGTGCAGCAACAAAGACCCAATGCAGCCAAAAATAAAAAATATAAATAAATTTATTTTTAAAAAAATGAACCTTTACATTGTGTTCAAAATTAACTCAAGATGGATCATAGACCTAAGTATAAAACCTAAAATTATAAAACTTCTAGAGGAAAACAAAAGAGAAAATCTTTGTGAACTTGGGTTTAGCAAAAGGTTTTAAAATATGACACCAAAAGCACAATTCATGAAAGAAAGAACTGATAAATTCACTTCATCAAAATTAAAAACTACTCTGTGAAAGATACTGTTAAGAGAATGAAGCCACAGACTAGGAGAAAATATTCGCAAATCACATATCTCAGTAAAGGACTTGTATCCAGAATACATGAAGAACTCTCCAAATTCAATAATAAGAAAACTCAATTTAAAATATGGACAAATGATTGGATACCATCAAAGAAGATACAGCAATGGCAATCAAGCACATGAAAAGATGTTCAACGTCATTTGCCATTAGGAAACTGCAAATTAAAACCACATTGAGATACCACTATCCACCTAATAGAGTGACTAATGAAAAGATGTTCAACGTCATTTGCTATTAGGAAATTGCAAATCAAAACCACATTGAGATACCACTACCCACCTATTAGAGTGACTAAAATAAAAAACTAAAACAAAATAGACAACATCAAGTGTTGGGAAGGGAATCAACTGGAACTCTCACACATTACTGAGGGGAACACAAAATGGTACAGGCACTTTGGAAACAAGTTTGGCAATTTCTTATGAAGGTAAACACACACTTACCATATAACCCAGCAATTCCACCTGTCAAAAGAAATAAAAATTCATGTTCGCACAAAGACCTGTACACAAATGCTTATAGTGACTTTACTGATAATCACCAACACTGGAAAAAACCCATGTCTTTCAACTGGTGAAGGAATAAACAAACTATGGTTCATCCAAACAATGGTTCATCCAAACAATGGCATACTACTCAGAAATAAAAAGGTACAAACCACTGATGCACAGAACAACATGATGACTCTCAACCTCATTATGCTAACTGAAAGAAGTCAGACCCAAAGGCTACAAGATTACATGTATATGACATTCAGAAAAGGCAAAACTATAAAGAGAGAGAAGAGATCAGAGGTTGCCCAAGGTTGGGGGAAAGGTTTGACTACAAAAGGGGATGAAGGTGATGGGACTGTTCTTCGTTTTTTTTTTTTTTTGCGGTATGTGGGCCTCTCACTGTTGTGGCCTCTCCCGTTGCGAAGCAACAGGCTCCGGACGCGCAGGCTCAGCGGCCATGGCTCACGGGCACAGCCGCTCTGCCGCATGTGGGATCTTCCCGGACCGGGGCACGAACCCGTGTCCCCTGCATCGGCAGGCGGACTCTCAACCACTGCGCCACCAGGGAAGCCCTGTTCTTCGTTTTGACTTTATGCATTTGGCAAAATGCAGTCATTCATGCCAAAAAGAGTGAATGTAAAATATATAAATGAAAATACATATTTTTTTTTTTTTTTTTTTTTGGTACGCAGGCCTCTCACTGTTGTGGCCCTCCCCGTTGCGGAGCACAGGCTCCGGTCGTGCAGGCTCAGCGGCCACGGCTCATGGGTCCAGCCGCTCCGCGGCATGTGGGATCTTCCCGGACCGGGGCACGAACCCATGTCCCCTGCATCAGCAGGAGGACTCTCAACCACTGCGCCACCAGGGAAAATAATTTTTAAAGTTTTTTTTTCTTGTTTTTGGCAAGGCTTGGTGGCTTGTGGGATCTTAGTTCCCCGACCAGGGATAGAACCCACACGCCCTGCAGTGAAAGCACGGAGTCTTAACCACTGGACCGCCAGGGAAGTCCCTTAAAAGATTTTTTAATGATGGCTTAGGGCAGGAGAATAATCTATGGTGAAAAGGTTAAAGAGACCAGAACGCTTATTTTTGAAAAAACAGGTTTATACAGCACATACATTTTCAAATGAATCCACAAAATTATTTTAGAACAAAACCAGGAAAACTATTAAAATAAAGGAAAGCAACCCAACACATAGTAGCTACATTTAACTTTAAAACTATACCTGAAATATGGTATGTAAATTATGTCATAAACTGTTATTGAAAAACAAACAAACAAAAACTAAACCTGAAGCAGTTCTTTCCTCTACCCCAGTGTTTCCCAAACTTGTCTATTAAGAATCATTTGGGGCTTCCCTGGTGGCGCAGTGGTTGAGAGTCCGCCTGCCGATGCAGGGGACATGGGTTCCTGCCCCGGTCCGGGAGGATCCCACGTGCCGTGGAGTGGCTGGGCCCGTAAGCCATAGCCGCTGAGCCTGCGCGTCCGGAGCCTGTGCTCCGCAACGGGAGAGGCCACAACAGTGAGAGGCCCGCGTACCGCAAAAAAAAAAAAAAAAAAAAAAAAAGAATCATTTGACAACTTGTTAAAATTAGACATTCCCAGGTCCCTTCCCTGGAAATTCTGATTCAGTAGTCTAGGTTGGGGGCCAGGAAACTACATTTTTAAAATGCACCCCTCCCTCAAGGAACTTTTATTATCAGGCAAGTTTAGGAAATAACTGCCACCCACAATTCTTAGCACAAAGACGAGCAAAACAAATTTTAATTGTCTATTTAATCATAGTCTGAATGTTTCCTAGGATATCAGGATAGTAATGATCACATGCAGAAAAATTCAAGATGATCCACTAGAATATGAAAGGACTTTAAACCTCATATTCCAAAATTTTCTATTTAAGGAGTGTGTTTTATAATGTATAGAGTAAATCAGTACAATAGCACGTGTGTATCTTTTTTCCCAATAGAATATATGATCAGAAAAGGGTGAAAACCACTGCTCTAAGGCTCCTGATTTATTATTTTTTTCCCCTAAGGCTGACCAATCCTCAGCTTCTGTCCTATTTTGCAATAAAATCTCCACAATCCTCACACTTTACCATTATGCCCATATTCATACCCTAGGCATAAGAGCATCATCAACCTGGATAAAAGACACAGTTCTTCTCCTCTACTGAGACCTGAAAGACTACTTATTATACTATAACTAGTAAGAAATTTGGAAGGTGTTTACCTCTTTATACTATTCTTAAAGTCCAACAGACTCTTGGCATTTGAAGATTCAGTTCACCAATTTAACATTTGTGGTTTCAGTCCTTCACAGGTATCTGTGAAGTTTCATGACAAGTAGGAATCTGATTTTGCTGAATCACAAATTTGAATCAAGTATGCCTTCTAGCTGGTGTGAAGGACCAAATCATTTAACAGATGAGTGAACCAAGCTGACACTGCTCAGCATTTTCTCTTATACAGCTATACTGTTCTCTGCTTGTCAGGAAAGGTCTCTTTAATTTTTTAGTTATCCTTTACTACAGAGGTCCTCACTACAAAGCTTACTATAAAGGGTCCTTTAATCCAAATGTGTTTATCTATATATTTTTTTCAATTAAAAAACACTAAAAGGGGCTTCCCTGGTGGCGCAGTGGTTGAGAGTCCGCCTGCCGATGCAGGGGACACGGGGTCATGCCCCGGTCCGGGAAGATCCCACATACCGCGGAGCGGCTTGGGCCCGTGAGCCATGGCCACTGAGCCTGCACGTCTGGAGCCTGTGCTCCACAACGGGAGAAGCCACAACAGTGAGAGGCCCGCGTACCGCAAAAAAAAAAAAAAAAACAACACTAAAAATACAATCATTATCATGTAGGATCTTGGAAGTTTTTGCACGGACATTAAAAAATGACTGTCATACTTATAAAGCCCAGAATTCATGCATTATTGCAAATAAATCTTAAGTGGTATTCATGGATTGAGGCATTCAATCACAAACTGCTATTGATGTGTTTATTGTCAAAGACGTCAAAAGATGTTTTGGCATATATTCTATGGCGAACCTGAACTGTGTTCAGAAAAAAATACCACTAAGCTTCTCCTTTCAGCCCTCCACATCAATAACGTATCTCAAAGGCCTGTCTCTCTTTCTCACCCTCAAGAAAATCTTCATAAAGTGCATGTACTCCTTCAGGCACGATGACAGCAAGGGCAGTTCCACAGAGAAGGCCAGCACCCAAAACAGTCACCAGCTTTAGTCGCTCCTGGAAAGAAAACATAAGCTGTTGAAAAGACTGATGAATGAACGGGGTAAAGTTTCTGAAGTACCTGCAATGAAGACTGTGAGCTGCTTATCTGTGAGGCCAAAATCTACAATGGCCACTGAACATGAAAAAGCGTCAGCTTCATGAATAATAATGCCAATAATAATGCCATTAAAACAAGGAGATGCCATTTTTAAGTTTACCAGATTGGCAATGATGTGGGAAAACTTGTCTACTACCCACAATAGGGAGAAATGAGCATACTTGTCTAACACTGGAAGAAACGTGAATTGCTGCAACCTACCTGGACCCCAATTTGGCAATTTAGATTTAAAGCCTCAAAAATGTGAATTCTTTGATCCAGCGATTTCACTTCTAGAAATTGATCCTAAGAAAGAAAGAACTATGCAAAGATGACCACTGCACATATTAAGAATGCAAACCTGAAAATAACCTAAATGTCCACGAAAGGAGACTAGCTAATAAACTTTAATACTTCATCACAGTAGCACAAGACTCAGTAATTAAAAATTATGATACAGGTCTATTCATGGATATAGAAAGTCATGATGTACTGTTATGAGGAAAAAGCTGGTGGCCAACAATATGCATTGATAATCTCGTAATTCTTTTGAAAAGGTATACATACAAGTAGAACAAGTATAAATTACATATTAACAAATTTTTTACTTTATAGATTATAAACATAATGTGTGATATATAATTTACAACACATTTTTTAAATTTTATTTTTAAATTTATTTATTATTATTATTATTTTTTTGCTGCGTTGGGTCTTCGTTGCTGTGCGCAGGCTTTCTCTAGTTGCAGTGAGCAGGAACTACTCTTTGTTGCGGTGCGCGGGCTTCTCATTGCGGTGGCTTCTCCTGTTGGGGATCACGGGCTCTAGGCGTGCAGGCTTCAGTAGTTGTGGCACGTGGGCTCAGTAGTTGTGGCTCACTGGCTCTAGAGCGCAGGCTTAGTAGTTGTGGCGCACAGGCTTAGCTACTCCGTGGCATGTGGGATCTCCCTGGACCAGGGCTTGAACCCGTGTCCTCTGCATTGACAGGTGGATTCCTAACCACTGTGCCACTGGGGAAGTCCCTCAACTTTTCTTCTGTAAAATAATATTTCTACATGTCTTGTGAAGATAGAGGAGTCAATAGGAGAAAGTGGCCAAAGCGTTTTGGAAAAATGACACCAGACAACTGGCGTTACTATTTTAATGCTCAATACTGAGCTATTCTAAGAGTCTTTGTCTTTTCCAAGTTACTAAACTCACTGAAGTACTGCTAATCACAGCATTCATTTGAGACAAACTGTCAGAGCATGGAGAACACAAGATGGAAAAACAGCTCTATTCTGTGTAGAAGGTGGCATGGTAATTAGTCTTTTCATCATTCTCTCTAAACAATTCATAAAAGTCACCTTTGTTTAAAAAAAATCATGAATGTCAAGTTTTACTGCTAAGGAAGGACAAAAATGAGGGTAAAACTGAACTGGACTGAGCATACCATTTCATCTGAAGGTCTCGGTTTCAGAACTCCACAATGCAAACTGATGAATAAATTACTAGGAAAGAAAATTGTCCTGTCAGCATTTTGACTATGCTCTACTCTGGGAAATGGAAATGAAAGATACCCCAGATTTGCAAATTAAGGGAAGATGAGAAGAGAGGAAAGGGATGTATGTACCGAAAAGAGAAAGAGCTAATTGCCCTCAAGAATTACTTGGGTTACCAGTAACCCAAGTTACACCTATAACCCAGTTACAGGTGTTACTCCCAAGAGCACTCCCCAATAAACTTCCTGCATGCAAATCTTCTCAGAGTCTGTTTTCTGGGGAACCCAACCTAAGACACTCACATCATACACAAAAGTTAATTCTTGATGGGTTATACACCTAAATATAAAACCTAAAACGCAAAAGCTGTTAGAAGAAAATGTAGAATATCTTGGCAATCACGGGGTTGGCAAAGATTTCTCAGCAGGGACACAAAAAACACAAACCATTTTAAGAGAAAAAATTCAATATCAGAATTTTAAATGTTTGCTGATCCATTAAGAAAATGAATTAGGCAAGCTGCATACTGGAAGAGAATACCCGCAGTACCTACATCCGTAATGGAAATACATATATCTGTGTAACGCTGCCCACATCAGCCCCCTTCAGGTTGGAGACACCTATTCCCCCAGCTGCTGGGGCTGTTGCCTGCTGATGGCTTGCAGCTGAATCCCTCTGCGATATTGCCCTTGGGTCAAAGGAACTGGCTAGCCTCAAGTTATAGTCCCTCTCCCAGGGCAGTCCACATCCAGTGACTAGCCCACTTGGTGCTATGTGGAGGGAGGTACAAAGCCTCATCTCCTTGTCTCAATTCAGAATATCTCAGAAGGGGCATCCAGCTTCAGAGCCTTCTGTGGGTTGATCTGAGGCCTCTGGGGCAACTGAATGACAGTTCAACTTCTCCATCTGCTTAATCCTGCTCATTCTTTCACAGGTGTTACTCCCAAGAGCACTCCCCAATAAACTTCCTGCATGCAAATCTTCTCAGAGTCTGTTTTCTGGGGAACCCAACCTAAGACACTGACAAAGCACTTGTATTTGAAATATAAAGAATGAATACAACTCAATAAGAGACAAAATTAAAGTTAAAAAATAAAAACGGGTAAAACACTGAACAGATACTTCACAAAAGATATATGAATGGCCAGAAAGCCCATGAAAAGGTGCTCAACATCATTTAAGCATCATGAAAGTGCAAGTTTAAACTACAGTAAGATACCTCTTCACATCCACTAAAATGGCTAAAATTAAAAAGACTGAGAACACTAAATGATGGCAAGGATATAGAGCAACTGGAACTCTCATACATTGTTGGTGAGAGCATAAAATGGTACAACCACTTTGGAAAACTGGTCATCTCCTATAAGGTTAAACCAGCAATTCCACTTTGGGGTATTTACCAAGAGAAATGAAAGCATATGTCCCCACCAAAATTTGTATAAGAATGCTCATAGAAGCTTTATCCATAATAGCCAGAATCTGAATCAGATGTACAGCAATAGCAGAATGGATAAACAAACTGTGGTACACTTACACAATGGAATACTAATCAGTAACAAAAAGGAAAAAATGACTGCTTCATACAGCAACGTGAATCTCAAAAACATCACCCCAATGTTTGAAAGGCCTTACACAAAGAGAGCATGTACTGAGTCCATTTACATGAAGTTTAAAAGCAGGCCAAACTATCTATGGCAACAGAAATCAGAACAGCGGCTGCTTCTGGCAGGAGGGTTACACAGTGGCAGAAAAGACTAACTGGAAAATGGCACCAGGTTATTTTTTTAGGATGATGGAAGTGTTCTAAATCTTGATTGGGATGTGAGTTACATTTATAAACATTTGTCACATTTCAGCAAACTGTATTAAGATTTGTACCTTTTACTCTATAAAATTATCTGGAGAGTAATTTACTCAGCCAGGACCTCTGAAAGGATTCATTTCAGAACTATTCAATTTTAACAAGGCGTCTTCATGGCAGTTTTTCGAAACCAAGGTCAGAGGTCTATGGAGAATACCAAAAACCACTTTCAAAATGTTTTCTTGGGGAATTCCCTGGTGGCCTAGTGGTTAGGATTCTGGGCTTTCACTGCCATGGCCTGGGTTCAATCCCTGGTTGGGGAACTGAGATCCTGCAAGTTACGTGCTGCGGCCGAAAAAAAAATTCTTTTTTTCTTAATCTAATTTGTCATTCAGATAGTCCTTAAAAATCATTCACCAGAATTTTATGTAAATAACTGCATGCAGAAACCAGCGGTGCTTACAATTGTGGATCAATCCACAAACTCACAAGGCACTTACCAGGTGCTTCATTATATTCTACACTGGAGTCACATGAAGCACTAGATTGAGACAAGTTTTACAAGCAGGAGCAGAAGGCTTTTGAGGCTTGCATACCACAAAATTAAGGTGCTGAAATAGTACCATTTAAGAAAACTGAGGGATACATGCCATCCAGGATAACTATGGACACTACAAAAAACACAAAAGCTTCAAATCTGTAAAGAAAGTAAAAAATAATTCTCCTAAAATGCTGTCTTTTAAATTTTAAGTAATTTAAAATAATCTAATATTTTTAGACATTGTTTCTAAGATGAAATTACTTATAATTGCATTCACGTATTTACATGGACCAGATTTCTGAACATTATCTATCACAACAGATTTTATAAGAATTTCCCAAAGGCCCAAGCTAGAAAACAGTCAAATCTCCATGTGCAGCTAATATCATTACAAAAAAATTATGGTAAATCTTTAAAGTACATAGTCATGAAATTACACTTCTTTGTTAATCATGTATGAACAATTAAATGCTCTCAGCTGAAGGAATGTGAACGGGAGCCTGGTCCAAATTTTTAGAAAGACAGTAAAAATTTTTATTAATCTTTAGACACATACTTTTGAAAGTGTGATACTAGCTACCAAAGTTATCAACATGGAATCCAAGTTTAAGAACTGGAAGAAATATAAGAAATGATCCTCGCTCTATGAAGATGGAGAATCAAAAGCCAAAAATGAGGGATGATTTGCCCAAGATCACACAGCTAGGCTAGTTAGTGTAGAGGCATGATTAGATTTGACATCGTACTCTGCTGCCCTGTGCATTCCAAGACAATGTCCTTCATATGGCACGAGACATAAACCCATTACATAAAATTTACCTCTAAAAAAAAAGACAAAATCCAATCACACAACCTCTTTAAATAGTGTGTCAGAAAAATCCCTTAGCAACATCGAGAGGAAAACCAAAATTACAATTAGTTATAATTGTTCTCTGTTGACATTTTCTAAAGGTCTGTGGCAAAATGAGAAATAAGGACAATGTAATGAGCTTTTCATAACATTTTATTTCTTCAATGTAGAGGACTATTCTTTATTCTAAGATTATGTCCTACATACTCTTTTATGTTAAAATGTCCTTTCTTTTAAGAAATGATGGTGACAATAGTTTTTGTTTTTTAGTGTCCTTACTTGCAAAATTAAAGCAGGCAATCCTTTACCAATTCTCCTGAATTTCAAATATATTACTGACCTGTGAAATCCAAAAGCCTGGAAAACCCTGGCCTACAACAGTGTAAGCATGAGATCTGTATTACAATACCATAAAAAAAAGTCAGAAAAAAAAGAATTTGAGAATCTGTAAAAAAGAGATCATTCAGGTAAACTTGAGTAAATCATCTAGCTTTGTAATATTTCCTCTGAGGAAAGGCAGTGTGAGCTAAAATTACTGTATTATGTTTTCAGTCTATTTTGAAATTAAAGCACATTTAATTTACCAAATGAAGTTAAACTTCCTATGTTTAACTAAGTTAACTAAATTGAACAAACTTATGTTTGTTCCTGGAACTGCTTACCCCAAAACTTTAAGTTCTATGAAGGCAGAAACTTTTTTTTTTTTTTTTTTTTTGCGGTACGCGGGCCTCTCACTGTTGTGGCCTCTCCCGTTGCGGAGCAACAGGCTCCGGACGCGCAGGCTCAGTGGCCATGGCTCACGGGCGCAGCCGCTCCGCGGCATGTGGGATCTTCCCGGACCGGGGCATGAACCCGTGTCCCCTGCATCGGCAAGCGGACTCTCAACCACCGCACCACCAGGGAAGCCCAAGGCAGAAACTTTTGTTTTTAATTTCCTGCTGAATACTCAGTTTATAGAACAGTATCTGGCACATAACAGATTCTCCCCTAAACATATACTAAGAGAATGAATGAAATGCCCAGCATCATGCAAGGCACTGGGGACTTGGTATCTGCCACTCCACTGGCCTTTAATATCAACAAATATATGAATGCACTGGAACCTCTTTAGAATACTTGTGCTAGGAAATAGGCCTTTTAAGGGAAAAAGTCCCTTAAAAGCATAACCATATCTAGAATTTTCAGTGGTTATTTGATTCAGAATTTATCCTTTGGCTCAAGGGGTATTAAAGTACATATAATGAAGAACCATAATAGAATTCCATCATAGTAAATGTGAGGCAATGCTGTCATCTGTCTCATTCATGCAAATACCTTAAATGACAACTGTTTTATTTCCAAGGAGCTCAAAACCTTGTTTCAATCTTCAGCACTGTTTCAATCACTGTTCAGTCACTGTTTCAATCTTCAGCAAAGCGATATAAAGATTATTTATTCTACATAACTTTCATCAGCTTGATAAATGTGTACTAACTTTCTTACAGCAACCTAATTATAGAGGCAACACTTGTGATGAAAAAAATCAATAGTCAAAAAATAGGCATAATTGTCAAGGGGTATAGTTTCAATTTTTCTTTAAAAAATTTTGTTAACTACCTAAATCATTTTAGACTCAATCTTACTTATTTCAAGCACTTGAGATGTGGCTCCATGTTATTTGTACAGCTGTATTCTTTCACACAACTTCACAACTTGTTATTTAATCTCAAAACTATGTACATGTCAAAGTTAAAATGCTGACATTTTGCTTATGGTTCCCTCCTTTGCTTATGGTAAATCACTAAAAGGGTGTATTTAAATGAAGAACTACAAATTCCAAGTGTTGGTCCAAGATGAAAAGAGTTCCCAAAGCAATAGTTTCTGGTGGAGAAATGAAACATTTGCTCAAGAGAGGCATGAACTGTGCAATGTCATTCATTTTATGATATCTCATTTTACAATTTCACATCTGTAGCCTGACTAAGCCAAACGATTGACCAAAAGTATTAATTAAAACAACAGTTTGTATTCAATGCCATTAGCTATCAGTGCAGTGCAAAGCTTTGAAGTCAGTTTAGTTTTCTTGGCAGACACCAAGGTAGTCAAACGGTTTTTCTTTCCTTGCTCATAGAAATAGTCAATAAATTATTTGGTTCAACTAAACGCATGCTAATAATTTTAAAAGCTTTTAATACCGAAGATTGTTTATTTCAATCTCCCTTATACCATGTTCATGTTAGTTCTGAAAGCAGCAACTATAGTTTCCTAAAAAATCAAAGATGCATCTCATGTTATGAGACTGATTCCTTCAAAGCTCCAGGCACTGAAGAGATGAAATATCATAGGGCACAAAGTAACTCTTGTTCAAGCAACAAAGGCTTTCTTTCTCCATATTCTTACAAATAAGCCTGCTTCAAGGAGATACTTCCTAATGTCAATTTAACTACTACATTATCTGCTAAGTGTCAATAACAGATAACGAAGAAAACTCAAATATGAACACGATTCTTCAAGTCCTTACAACTGAGGCAAGATGCCAAAAAGCTTCCTGCCTCTAAGTAGTGGCTCTGTGATACTGAGCAAGTTCAATATCCTTCAGGGCTGCCACTACTACCACCATCATGTAGGAGTATGATGTTAGCACATTTAGCACAGAGTAGTTGTCATTATTACTTATCTTCAGCCTCATCAGTAGCATGCAGTAAATGCTTCTAAGCCCCTCCTCCACAAGAATCACAAAACAAAACCCAGATACTTGGACAGAAGTTCAAGTGAACAATGCTACCACAGTTGCCATTATGCCAGTGGCATATAGGCTTCCCCTTTCCTAATTCACTTGACATAGAGGTAAGAACAAGCAATACTTTATTGATGCCACTTCCTTCAATCTTGGAAAACAAGACTAACTTGTCTTTTTGTATGAGTCCTTTCTAAAAATAAAAGGAAATCCCGTAAGATTGTTAGATGTGACTACAAAAACAAACAAAAACCCATTGATGCATGGGAAAGACCTGGGAAAACACTGGCAATGAAATATTATATTATTAATACATAAGAAGTTTGACTGAACTGAGAAAATTAAAATAATAAACTACATTTTCTCTATCGAATTAGCAAAGTTTTAAAAATTAAAAATGATAGTACTCAGTGTTTGTGAGAACACAGTGTCATTTGCATTTGTTGAAAAAAAATGCATTTAAAAAAACTGGTAATATAGATTGAGAACCTTCTTGAAGATGTTTATGCTCTTTAATCCTGTCATTCTACCCCTGAGGAAATAATCTGAAATATGGTCATAGCTTTAGACACAAAAATATTCATTCAACACTATTATCATAGCAGAAACTTGAAAACAAATTAAATGCATAATAAGAATTTCTGCATGTAAAATAACTGAACGTAATGAAGACATTAAAAAGTGCCTATAGGGGACTTCCCTGGTGGCGTAGTGGTTAAGAATCTGCCTGCCAAGGCAGGGGACACAGGTTCGAGCCCTGGTCCGGGAAGATCCCACATGCCGTGGAGCAACGAAGCCCATGCGCCACAACTATGGAGCCTGTGCTCTACAGCCCGCGAGCCACAACTACTGAGCCCACGTGCCACAACTACTGAAGCCTGCCGCGCCTAGATCCTGCGTTCCACAACAGAGAAGCCACCGCAATGAGAAGCCTGCGCACCGCAACTAAGAGTAGCCCCCACTTGCGGCAACTAGAGAAAGCCTGCACGCAGCAATGAAGACCCAATACAGCCAAAAAAAAAAAAAAGTGCCTATAGGGAATTCCCTGGTGGTCCAGTGGTTAGGACTTGGCACTTTCACTGCCAAGGGCCCAGGTTCAATCCCTGGATCCCACAAGCCGCGCAGCATGCCCCCCACCCCAAAAAAGTGCATGGAACATGATTTTAATAATAAAGGAAAATGTTTATAATTACCAGGTAAAAGAAGGGGAAATGTAAATTTATACATATACCACATAATCAACCATATTAAAAATGCAAACAAATAGAAAAAAAAAGAATGAAAAGAAACAAAAATGTTACTGGTGATTCTCACTGGACAGTGGGATAATGGATGATTTTATTTTCTTTTTACACATTATCATATTTTTTAAATTTGCCACAAAGAATCCCTATTATATAGCCAGGCTTAAAAAAATTTTTTTTGTTCATTTAATTAGAGGCTATATAAACAGTGGCTTTGAACTTAGTAAACCCTGAGGCTCAGTTTCATCATCTATAAACAGGGTAAGAATTCTTCCCTTTCAAGGTTACTGTAAAATCAGTGCAGAACTTGACACATGAGTTGATACTGTAGCTACTGTTATTATTAATTATTATACTGTGGTGGGCTTAGAGAGCACAGTGCCCTTAATATGCACGTAGAGATGTTTTCCCCTTTACCAAGTGGTTCTAAACACATAGTAACACTTCAAATTACTACAAAACACTTAGGTTTTGTAGTAATTTGAAATGTTTTTCAGTCTCCCCCCTTGTTGTCGTGCTGTGACTTATTTCCTCTACTTGTTGCCCCACCCCTTCTAGTTTGCTCTTTCTACTTTACAGAGAGCTTAGAAATCAGACAGTCCAGCCCAGAGGATTGAGACTGGCAGTTCAAAACATAGGGGTTTTTTGGTTTTGTTTCGTTTCGTTTTTGGCTGTGTTGGGTTTTTGTTACTGCATGCGGGCTTTCTCTAGTTGCAGCGAGCGGGGGGCTACTCTTCATTGCAGTGCGCAGGCTTCTCATTGCGGTGGCTTCTCTTGTTGCAGAGCACGGCCTCTAGGCACACGGGCTTCAGTAGTTGCAGCAATGGGCTCAGTAGTTGCGGCACGTGCGCCATAGAGCACAGGCTCAGTAGTTGTGGCACACGGGCTTAGTTGCTCCGTGGCACGTGGGATCTTCCGGGACCAGGGTTCGAACCCATGTCTCCTGCATTGGCAGGCGGATTCTTAACCACTGCGCCACCAGGGAAGTCCAAAACACAGGTTTTTTGACCCACACAGCGACGCAATAATATTTGAATTAGTAGCCAAAGTATAAAATTTAGAAGGTTCATATAAGAATCCAGATTTCCAACTTCTGAAAAGTAGGAAGATTTGACAACAGCAGGGCTGGTGTCATCAAATGGCACGTGCTCTTCTGTGCCACAGTTGACCACGGTTCTCACGACTCCCTTAGACTCCCAGGCACTGACAGTGGAGGTTAGCTGCCACACATCATGACACTTGAACCATTTTATCTTCCTCCAGGCCTGATTCACTGTTCAGCCTCAATACTTATATGATTTTATGACCCGTTACCTAGCTGTATTAGTCAGGGTTCAATCAAGAAATGGAAGTCATAAAGTAATCTGAACCAGAAAAATTTAATACAACGAGTAACTATAAAAGGGGACTGGAGGGCTTCCCTGGTGGCGCAGTGGTTGAGAGTCCACCTGCCGATGCAGGGGACACGGGTTCGAGCCCCGGTCTGGGAAGATCCCACATGCCGCGGAGCGGCTAGGCCCGTGAGCCATGGCCACTGAGCCTGCGCGCCCGGAGCCTGTGCTCCGCAACAGGAGAGGCCACAACAGTGAGAGGCCCGTGTACCGCAAAAAAAAAAAAAGGGGGGGGAACTGGAATAATGAGAAATTAACCAGCAAGAAAGAACTCTGAAGAACATAAGAACTGCAGCTAAAAGGAGCGGTGACTACCCAGGACCAAAATAAGATTTGCTCAAAGAAGAGGTCTCATAGGGGTTGAGATCCAAACTCTGCTGGAGAGGGCATGGCTGGGGCTCAATGAACAGCAGTAAAAGGTCTGGGACCAATTCCAAGGTATATGTGTGGTGGTGGGGTTTCCCTAGACCAAGCAATGCTTGGACACCAGTAGGGTGTCCCACAATTCAGTTCAATTCTAACACTATCCGGAAATAGCATCAGGTCCTACAAGACTGGCCCCCTGCCATTTCAGATGCCAGTTCCAAGTCCAGGTTGTTATCAGTGCTTCTGACCAACTAGCTATAGGTCAGAGGTTCCTTGGGTTCAATTAATTGGCTAGAGTAGCTCACAGAACTCAGAAAAACATTTTACCTACTAGATTACCTGTTTATTATAAAAGAATATAACTCAAGAACAGCCAGATATAAGAGATTCATAAGCAAGGTATGGGGAAAGGTCACGGAGCTTCCATGCTCTCTGGGCATGCAACTCTCCTAGCACCTCCATGTGTTCACCGAACCAGATCTCCAAACCCTATCCTTTGGGGTTTTATGGAGGCTTCATTACATAGGCATGATTGATTAAATCACTGGCCACTGACGATTCATTCAACTCCATCCCCTTTCCCCTCCCTGGTGGGACTGTTAAGTTCCAACCCTTGGAATCATGTGGTTGGTTCTCCAGGTGACAAGCCCCCATCCTTAGGTTACCTAGTGGCTTTCCAAAAGTCACCTCATTCACATAATAAGACACCTTTATGGCTCTTATCATTTAGGAAATTCCAAGGGTTTTAGGAACTCTGTGCCAGGAAAAGCAAATACATACTTCTTATTATAAATCACAATATCACAAGCAGAGAAGTTTCTGTGGTGCCACACTGGTGTTAACTCACTGGAAATCTGTACTCTAGGGTGTTGGGAAAACTGTTCATGGGAAAGTGTCTCACCAGAGAGACTCTCCTATAAAACCACCCAAGACGGGGTTGCCAGTGGGAACTCCTGACCGCTGGGTGCTGGAGAAGCTGTGTGTTCAGCAGGAGTCTGGGGCTTTGAAAGCCACCTGCAGTGCAGAAGCTGGACACTGGTGAGGCTGGCTGTGCTACAGGAATCAAGTCACCTAGGAGGCCTGCTGAGCAAGCATGCCAGAACCAAGAGGGAAAACCCCTTCTCCTTACAACTTCTCTCCAGTATCCTCTACTGACAAAGCTTAACATTGTGCCAGCTGGCAAAGGAAAAATATTTAAAGGGCCCACATCCATTTTTGCAGCGTAGCTAATGAAGAGTGAATTTGGAGCTGGGAGGCAATAAATTGATAACTGGCACACCAGCTTACTAAAATTACACAAAAAGTTACACAGGAGCCAAGTGAGAGCCAAGAACAGTAGACAGCAAGTAAAGTGCTTGCTCTTAAGGCTATCTATTTAGCTAATCAGAGACTTTTCTAGTCCTTTAGATTGCTGAGGCTTCTGGATGGACAAGTTCTGCATAACAGAGGTGCTATCAATATTCTTTTCCTTCACCTCTATTAATAATAATATTCACTAAGTACTTACTAAGCCAGGCACGTTCAATTATAATCACCTTACATATATTAACTCATTTAATCCTCACAATAATCCTATAAGGTAGATACTTCTATTATCCCCACTTTGTACAACAGAGGCAGCGAAAGTTCAAGTAATTTGTCCCGGCTCACAAAGCCAGCAAATGGCAGAGCCATGATCTGAACCTACACAGTCTAGCTCCAGAATCTATACTCTTAAGCACCATGCTAAACTGCTTCTCTATAAAACCTATTTCATTGTTTCATCTTTTGCTTTTAGCACCTGTCTTCTTTCCCCAACTTGCCTTTGTCAAATGCATAAAGAATTAATGAAAGGAACATATACAACAAGGTGCAGAAGCTAGGGTATAATTTTTTGGTTAATAGAAAATTGACCTCCAGATAAATACAGGGTTCACAATCGACTGTTCAATGTAATTATCTAGTAGTTAACCCCAAGACCCTGTCCCTTAAAAATCCATATAATCAGGGCAGAGGAATTTGCAGACCAACTAATACCTGCTTCTATTGCAATGAAGTTAGACACTGAATATTAGTATTAAAGGAGAATTGAGATTTTTATAATTCCATCATAAGTTTTAAGAAATACCTGTACTCATGGTTAGCATTACTACTTATTACTTGGAATTCCAAACTGAGCTACAGAGGCTCTTAAACTTCACTGTCATTCAACAAAGTCTCACATCTAAATTCTTCAATGAGAGGAGAGGTTAAGACTGTCATACAGAAGCATTCTGAATCCAGTTCAGGTCTTCTTCCCTCAAAAAGGATGTCAATTCTTGAAGAGCACAATTTAGAATGACTAAACTATGAAGATATCGAGATATCGAGTGTGAAGTTAATCTTGAATAGTTTGAAATGAGAACTGCTTCAGATTCCAATTTGGCAGGTGCTAATTTAAAGGGCATCTAAGACATATTCAGTCTTTCTTTTAGGTTTCAATGGTATTCAGAGATTGTTTACCTCAGTAGTTTTAATTCTGCTACACTGAGTAAGCACAAGGCATGAGATACACTCTGGAAGGTAAAATGTTAGTGATGCAAGATATTCCTAGTTGGGGGAGCTAAAGGTGCTGATTTAGATCCATAATATTTTCATTCCTTCTTTACAATGTTTATTAGGAAAGAAAATATCATCTAATGGTCAAGTGCTTTGGACTGGTAATCAAACTGACTTAGTTCAAATCCCACCTCTACCAGGTATGTGATGTCTTCAAGCCTGAGTATCTATCTCATAGTCTCATCCTGAGGATTAAACAAGATAATGCACATCATTGCCTGGTACATAGAGGGAGCTCAATACGCATTAACTATTATTAATATTATTATGCAGATAAATGTCAATGATGTTTATCCATATAACTTTTTCAGGAAAATAATATTGAATCAGATTGCATCTAGACTTTGATTCAAACTTAGCTTTATCAAGCAAAGATACTTATGAGACAATAACAATATAAGACAATAATCTGAGGGAAGACAAGGTTACTGATTGCTTTCCAGATATGGATAAACTACAGAGAATTCAACGTTTCAAAGTCTAAAATTTAGAAATGAAATTCCAAACAACTGTAAAATCTATTGTATTACCATAAAAGAATAAAAGGTTAATACACCTGAAAATGCAAAAGTCCTTAAAAATGAAACTTTGTCAAATCTATTTTAAAAATAATCAATTGTCAGAGAAAAAACATACTGAACAAATTCGTTCTTTAGACACAAACCTTTGATTTGGTGGTAACTCAAGAGCCAAAGAGATTTATTATGAATGAGTCAGTTATTATCATTAGACACAAAATAAAAACTTTAACACACGAAAAACAAAACAAAGCTTAAAATGAGAATAAGTATAATGAAGAAGAGAAAGTTAACTACTAAGAAAAATACTATAAAGCAGGGAGACCAAAGGAAAAGCCCTGGCCTCTCCAAATGAAACATTCATGGTGAACAGGAATGCCAACCCCTAAACAAGACTTTTTGGATTCCAAATTGCTGAGAAGTTTCATGATTTGGGGGTGGGGGGGAGTTTACCCCTTAATAGAAGTCTGCTCCAAAATAAAAGGTTTAAAAATTATAATTTAGAACAAAGTTATAAAAATGAAAATCTTAAAAAAGTTTTTACAATTGGTACTGAGAATAATCCTCAGTGTTTTTTAAAGTTCTTATTATGTTCTAGATACAGTGTTAAGTCCTGTGCTTATGTTATTTCCTTACATCCTCACAACAATCCTATAAAGTCATTTAAGAGAAGAGTTGGATGTTAAACAGCTTGCTCAAGCAGACACTGATTTTGACCTACACTACCCATCTCAGACAGTTCCTTTTGAAATTAGTGCATTACTAATTACCTTAAAAACTTTATTGAAGTAAGAATAGCACTACTTTCATCTGCATATCTATGGACCTATACTGCTTCAACACATGAAAAATGTGGCATTATAATCCAAACTGGCCTGTAAGAAGAAAAGTACGAAATGAGAGAAAGTCTTCAAAAAGTTTTATAGCAATATGATATTTACAGTTATAGGAGTAATTGTATGTCTGTTAAATCTCACAATACTGCATTTGGGCTTGTATTTTGTATGCTTTTTTTTAAAATTATTTTTGGCTGTGTTAGGTCTTCGTTGCTGTGCGTGGGCTTTCTCTAGTTGCGGCGAGCAGGGGCTACTCTTTGCTGTGGTGCGTGGGCTTCTCATTGCAGTGGCTTCTCTTGCTACGGAGCACTGGCTCTAGGCGTGTGGACTTTAGTAGTTGTGGCACGCAGGCTCAGTAGTGGCGCACAGGCTTAGCTGCTCTGGGAGTGTGGGATCTTCCTGGACCAGGGCTCGAACCCGTGTCCCCTGCATTGGCAGGCAGATTCTTAACCACTGAGCCACCAGGCAAGCCCTGTATGCCTTTTTTCCACTTCATTTTCTTAGTATTTCATTTCCACAAGTATATTGCTCTGCAATGGAATGGAAGTTAAACAAGAACTGGCATGCACCAGAGAATTTGAGGAGTGCTGCCCTAGAGCTCTGGTGCAAATACTTTGCTTTCCCAGCTCTGTGACAAAAAGGAGACATGCTCAGGTAAATGACAATCCCCAGACCATCAGTATAAAATCTCACTCTGGCCATCATTTATATCTGAACTTCATTCCTCAATCAGAGCACCTGCTAAGCTGGGTTGATCCCAGGTAATGTTAAGTTGCAGGCTCTCAACCTACTTATGTAGCATTTTCATTTAGAATCAAAGAAAACTACTCATTAACAACTGAATCTTAAAACACAATATAGTACTACACTAGTGTGTCCAACTCTCTCATCCGACAAAACCTCATTTGTGTAAAGCATGTTCTGGCTGCCTTTACAAGTTTAATTTTTCTCCTGCCCATATGCTGAAGAAGAAAGCATCGTGATTATCAGCCACTTATAAATGCATTTGAGAATCAGAGATTTTGTTCCTTTGTTTTAGAAGTCATTTAGGCATAAGGAAGTTACAAAAGCATCAAGAAAGTTGGTTGGGGGGCAAGGCAGTGGAGAAAGTGACCAAAAAAATCAATGCCACACAAACCTCTTGACGGTCAGATATGGCAGCTAGACACCACTGTTACGGCAATTTCAGACTACTTGATTTCAACTCATTTCTAAATACTAATCCTGCCATAATTAATGGCTTTATTGATCTTTTATTCCTGCTCTGAGAAATTCTGAAGAAAAAAGTTTGGAATGACAAAGGAGCAGACAGATTAAGAACATGAATAAAAAGCGAATCTTTTCATATAAATGAAAGTGAACCGCAAAATAAATTAGGTTTATTGGTCCTTTTATTTATAATAACTCCAGTCCCCGAGAAAAGCTAGACTTCCTTAAAAAGAAAAGTTGTTTAGCCAATGTAGGAGTTAGGGGAGCTATTCTCTAAGGGTATAAACTGTGCTTCCTAGTCTCCATGAATGAAGTTTATTTTATTTTATTTTATTTTTGCAGTACGCGGGCCTCTCACTGTTGTGGCCTCTCCCGTTGCGGAGCACAGGCTGCGGACGCGCAGGCTCAGCGGCCATGGCTCACGGGCACAGCCGCTCCGCTGCATGTGGGATCTTCCCGGACCGCGGCACGAACCCGTGTCCCCTGCATCGGCAGGCGGACTCTCAACCACTGCGCCACCAGGGAAGCCCTGAAGTTTATGTTTTACACATTTATCATCTCACTAGTTTCGCAATACATTGATCTATAATAATAGTATAATTTGTCTAGGAAAAAAATGCTAATTCCTAGGAGATAAAAATCACCAGTTGAATTCTAAAATGTCTTTAGCTAAGTTACACATAACTTTTATTTTTGTCCTAACAGCTCAAAATGCAGTTACTGCTGTAATAATGAACAGATATTATGAATGATGACTTATAGCATTTCAAGACCTGCATCTGGAAAAAGACCATTCGATCATCCATTTAGAAAGCCGTAAGTGACATATCATACTAATTATCCTTATTAATAGCCTAGTTAATTACACCACTCACGTACACATTTCCTTCAGTGAGAAAAGAAGATAGCGTATACCTGCATATTGCAAAAATCACTCAAGACAGTTTGAGAAAATACTGAAACTGGAAAAGGTCTAAGAATTTTATAGAAATAAAAAGTTCTATCAGTTCTTCATTTGAATTAATTATAATTCTTGATAAATGTTATCTCAATAAGTTTTTAAATATACAAACCAACTTAAACTTCACAAGTGTCAGCTCTAATAATATCAACTCAATTCTACTGTAGTTATAAGAAAATATGATTTATGCCAGAGGAGAGAGAGCAGGTTCACAAAGGACTGGGCAGGCAGGTAGCCCAAATGAGTGAAGTAGGCTTCACAGCCAAGAAGGACCGTGACAATCTACCATACTCAGCTCTAGCCAACTGTTACCTTGAGGAATAAAGACAAAAACCAATAATAATAAAATTAACATTCTGCTAATCTAATAAAGTAAGTCTGTAGGCTAGATTTGGGGCTACCAGTTTGCTACCTCTGCCACAAGGGACAGAGTGGCTAAGAACTGCTCTGAGTCAGAAAAACTGAGACTGAACAAACAGCTGTGACTCTAACACACTTGATGAACTCGTCCAAGTTACATGATCTAAATGTCAGTCTCCTCATCTGCACCTCACTGGGTTTTTTAAATGAAATTAAGTAATGTATATGTTCAAAACATTGTAGCTCAATGTTATCATTAGATGCTGAAAG
The DNA here is from genome assembly GCF_949987515.2 of Delphinus delphis. Classification (NCBI taxonomy): domain Eukaryota; kingdom Metazoa; phylum Chordata; class Mammalia; order Artiodactyla; family Delphinidae; genus Delphinus; species Delphinus delphis. The sequence continues at coordinate 33,071,034 of NC_082684.1, forward strand.
GAACGGATAAAAAAGGAAACGGAAAAGGAGCAGCAGCAATTCAAGTCCCCCTTCTATCTGGCTGTGGGCTTTATTTCTCAAACTCATAATGCCTAGTTCCGCCTTCTTTCTCACCCACAGGTTATTTTCTTTACCAGCAATAAATGCCTCCTCTTTCCTCAGGTTTCCTCAAGGCCCACCTCACACCTCACCTATACCTTTCCTTTATATCAATACTTCAGGCCATTCTCCACTCCCCTTTTCTTTGAAAGCACTTTCAGGACTGGCAGTGAAACTATCTTACTGCTGAACCCCACGGTATACTCAAGAAATCCTGAATGTAGTAGTTTTTCTCCCTCAATCTTTGAGCGCTATGCATGTTGTGAACTCCTTATGACAACCTGAAGAACCTATCTGCACTTTCATTGAAAAATGCTTTCATCATTCTTCCCTGTTAATGTTTGTTCAAGTAATGATAAAGAATCAAATAAATTAAACAAAATGTCAAACCATATTAACAAAAAATTCATTTCTAAACAAACATTTGAAAACAACTTCAAAAACCCATTCAATGGTCTCCTTCTTTAAAAGAAAATGTGACTTAAGAACAATCTAATTTAGTGTTTTTCTCACTTCATTCTTATTACAGGTATCCAAAAAAATACCTTTCCCCAAAAAGCTATGCTTGATTTTCTCAAAAAGAGAAGTTATATTGATTTCAACTCATATGGACAAACAACATTCTCCATTTATATTTTGATTGCAATCTAGAATCTTGATTCTTTGGAACTTCTGGGTATCAAAAGAACATTATGGTGCCTCTCTCCCGTAAAATGCACAGAGTCCCAAATTTTGGTATGCAATTTCAGCGAGTTCAGAGTATTCCAGAATCTTCAGTGGATCCACCCACCCCCGTTATGAACTGTAGTGATGAAGAGAAGGTTTGTTTCTATTATTACATGTTATGCATCTTTCGAAAAGATAGTCTTCCTTAATAAGACCTTTAACTCTGATATTAACTGGGGAAGCAGCTTCCCTTTACAACTGTCACTACTTCCTAGCTGCCATCCTGACAGCTAACAGAAAATTGAGAACTTCTTACCTCCGAGAAATTAACAGCCAAAGGAATGATTCCAGCCACGTAACATCCCACCAACATAGCCAGAGACAGCAGACTAATGGAGATGAAATCCTCCATTCTGCCCTCCTTTATTCACCCACCACCAGCCTACAAATTCTCGAGGCTTCGAAGGGTGCTTAGGTTCTTAAACGCGTGTGGTTGTTCAAAGATAACAAGTGGACTTTCAGTTCTTTGGTCCTCCCCACCGGCAGATGTGTTCACGAGTCACTTTTCTCTTGAACGTACCTGGAAACAGCCCCTTTTTGCTAATACTAGCACCAGAGAGAACTTTCAGCAATTTTAGGCCCCTGCCCGTAAATTTTCCGATACCAGTCACTGGATTCCCGTGGGTTAACAGATGAGAAAAGTCAACGGGAAATATAAGAGTGAGCGATTTCTTCAGTCGTCGGAATAAGGGTAGCACAATGGGCCTACTTCCTCCACGAACAGCGTTCCAGACGGCAGCAGAAAAGCACGAAAGCCCAAGCGAACTCGTTCGTTCTTCCAGCGGCCCTATCTCCCCGGGGCCGCCCCGCCTGTGATCCTCAGGCTGGTCTGGGACCAGCCCACCAATCCCGGCAAACTCTCTTCCGAGTCTAGAATGAGGAAAGGAGTCCTGCAGATTTTTAACGATGGGCCTTAGGGGTTCAGTAGCGAAGCTGATACAAAGCTGTCTCTGCCCTATACCCAGTGCTGCCCATGTTACTCCACTCCGCGGGGCCTTGACCCGGAGCCACCGATACTACAGCTGCCATGGCCGCCAAGTGGCACCTCTTCATTACTCCACTTCCGGATTGCCTTACCACCCCCTCCTTTAGAAGAGTACTTCCGGGTTACAACTGACCTATGCCCCGGGATTCTTATGCTGCCGCCATTTTTGAGTGGGGCCATTGAAAGATGACTTGTATCACTCTCTATACCAGTGATCAATTTAGCCGCATGCATAATAACGAGAGTACGGAAGACAGCGTCTTGGAAAAAAAAATGATTCTTTTTCAAGTTCCGATACATTCCCCGTGGGTCTCGTCGCCCTTTTCCAAGATGGCTGAAACAGAGTCAGTATCTACTCTAGCTGCCGGAAATATGTTAGTCTCTATGGTCCGAAAGGTTCTTTCGCGGTGTCCTTCTGACGACTTCCGGCGGCTCCTCTCGCGGGGATTGGCTGTTGGATACATTGCGGCTAAACTCGTGTGCGGCAGCGGAGTCGGCGGCGGAGTCGGCAGCGGCGGCAGCGAGAGTTTGGCGCGATGGTGAGAAAGGCCTAACCGGCTCCCCGAGCCCCCAGCCTCCAGGGTGACCCCAGCCCCCACCTCTTCTCCCCACCCAGTGCAGCGCGAGTATGCAGCTGCTCGGCCCTCCGGCGTGTGGGTCGACCCTTCCCCTTCCCGCCGCGGAGACGCTGGGCCTGGCGGTAGGCCCCGGAGCCAGGGTCCGCCCTGCGGTTGCGCGCCCGCCGGCTGGCTCGGGCAAGGCGTGCGGTGCGGAGGATGCGCTTTCTCCCGATTGCTGCTTGGTAGAGGCAGGCATGGGGAGGGTGCCCTTTCCCTCCAAACTCTCTAGCTTCCTGTGGGAACAATGGCCGAGGGATGTCTGACAATCCTGTCCCAAAGCTGACAGATTGAGTCTACTGCACCCAGCGTGTGGGCCAGGAGGGGTCGTCTTTGCTTTGTAGCGTGCTCTCTCGGCTATTCCCTTTTGTTTTTCTGTGCTCTGCTTTTTTGGAAAAATATGTAATATTTTTCCTCTTCTCTAAGACCTCCAGAGGCCTGGTTTGGTGTGGGTTTTTTTTGTTTGTTTTTTCAGCCCTTAATCCTGTGCTTATCGTTATTTATATTCTCTTGGGGCTGGAGGCAGGAAAGATAGGTTCAGCTGAAGGTCCAGGTTCCTTAGAATCTGACCGGGTTGGTAGTGGAGTGGGTGGGAAGGGTTGTTTGTGGTTTTTTGTTTTTTGCTTGTGTGTGTGTATTTTGTAATCCGCAAAAAGGAGACGCTTACAGGGATTCTGAGGAGTCATGGTTACTTCCACACTGCAATTTTCGTTTTCTGGTTGCTGCAGTTATTAACAGATTATGCAGCTAATGTTAACAAGGAACTTTTTCAGGTTGTCCTTTTCTGAATTTCAATGTTTGACCCAACATAATCTCCCAAAGAGGACTAGGAATTAGAAGACTGGGTTTCCAGTTCCTGTTTTGTTATAACTGGCAATGTGACCTTGGGCAAGTCATTTCATCTCTGAGTTTCCTTCTTTCTGTGCCTTTTATGTCACTATTTGGTATTGTATTAAAATGCTTAGATTAAAATCTAGGAAAATGACAGCAGTTAATATCAACAACCCATTCTCGTTGAACAAATATCAGTGATAATTCCTTATGTCAAGTAGAATTAAAAATTGGAATTTGTATTTAAAGGGAACAATTATTGGTTCAAAAGTCTTAAGTACTTTTGCTTTACTGAAGATACCAGCTTCGATTTCTTTTTTTTTTTTCTTTTTGGTAGTTGGGGAGAAGCATTTGAAGCTAAAGAGCCAGTGTTATGTACTGTAGTATTTCTGCAACAGTAGAATGACTATTCTTAGGGTTCATGTTTGTGAGACTTTAAAAAAGTTAACAAAGCCAGACTAACTATTCATTAGAGTGAATCAAAGCCACTTGGTAATCAGAGAGAGTAAGGATTTTATTAAGGTAATCCTGCATAAATTTTATTTTTCTGATTTAGGTTTCACAGTGTTATCTCCCTATTGTGGCAAATATAAATATATATATGTTTGCCTATATGTACTTACGTTTTGTGTGTGTGTGTGTGTGTGTGTGTGTGTGTGTGTGTGTGTATATATATATATATATATATATATATATATATATATATATATATATATATATATATATATATATATATATATATGGAAGTGGTCATTCCCCTGAGAAAGAGTACCGTAAGGAAGGCCGGCCAGGACCAAATCTGTCCAGAAGAAGGAAAAAATTGATAGGGCAAATATATTTGGATTTTTAGTAAAACGAAAGGGTTCCAAAAATGGCTCCAATAAGAAGAAAGTGACCAAAATTGGTTTGAGAGGTATTTTGATCTTAAACTGGTGACAGAAAGGCACTGTCACTTAAGAATAATAACCATTTTGACTACAGTTCTGTAAATTTAGTCATTTCTTGTTCTTAATTTTTAAGCCTTGTCTTTGGGCAGTAAGTACTGAAAACAGTAAACTTCGCTCAGGTTCACTTTAAGGGTAGATATAAAAAGCATACTGTATAGCCATTCCCATATCTTTACTCTTTTAAGTGACTTAATCCTTTATTTTGCATTAGAATAAGAACAAAATATAATAGCAACTGGTATGGCTAGTGTATGGGGCAGGCCCTTTTGCAGGAATGCTAATGTAGTTTGTAAATTAATTTTCTTCTCAACATACGACTTATTGAAACTACTGGTGACTTATAAAAACTTATAAATAACACGTAATCTAATATGCTGCTTTCTTTAGCTTTTACTCACTATTTAAGAAAGGCCTTGATTGTGTTCAGGTCATTATAGGTGAGAATTAGTTTTCATCTCTTGTCATCAAGTTTTGTTTTATCTCAAATCCTCAAACTTTTAATCAGAATGACTCCATTTTTGATGGGGAGGGAGGAGTATGATAAATTCTTTTGTTTTTCATATTGTGTTCAAAGTACTATTTTGGGGGTAATTATTCAGAAAGTCTAGGCATCAGCTATTTCAGTTGCAGATTGTTGGTGGTTAAAAATTCTGATCATTTCAAAACAGTTTGGTTCCTGTAATTAGGAGATTTTGTTTGTTTGTTTTTTACCCAAAAATAATAGTACAGCAGAAGAGAAGAGAAAAATATGAATAGTTTGATTTAGGATTGAGTTTACAGTGAGGTTACATCATACTTGAATTTATTTAATAAGTCTTACACACTTGGCAAAAAATTGGAAGGGGTTGTACCCTCAACAGACCAGTGTCTGGGGGCATTTTTGGTGGTCACAGCTTGGCCAGGAGAGGGTGGGAGTGCAGGTACTACTGGTATTTAGTGGGAATAGACCAGGGATACTGCTGAACATCCTGCAATGCACAGGACAGCCTCTGCAACAAGGAATCTTCCAGCCCCAAATGTAGTAGTGTCAAGGTTGAGAAACCCTAAAATAGACCCACTAACAAAAACATGCTCCCCATTGAGGGTGAGATGGAAGATAAAAGTCTATCTGCTGTTCTTTAGGCCTATTCACATCTCTTACAATGTGATCCTCTAGCTATTTTGTGTGATTCCAGAGTTTAAAAATACATAGCCCCTTAAGGTGAGTCATCTACTAGGTGAATAATTTAATGGATTTTCTAGGGTAATGTTAACTATATATACTAATTTTATATTGCCAATTTATCTTACGCCTTAATGTTTGAGTCTAATCCCTGGATAAGATGTGACTTCACTGTTGTGCTAAAGTTAGAAAAAGAACATAGATTGGTGCAGTGCTTTGCAGTCATTATAGTGTTTTCCTTTTTCTCTCCTTTCATCAGCCCATATCTGTTTTTATTAGGGACTTAATAGGGCTAGAGCTAGAAAGTGACCAATGGAGATAGAACACCTAAGCAGGTTTATAATCTGGCTAGGAAGATAGGTGCAAAAGAGAAAAAACAGTACAGGGTAGCTTATGCTGAGTACTTGCAGCCAGTAAGTGCAATAAAAGTTTGAGAAAGCACTCATTAAGGACTGGGAGGCTAAGAGAGACCCTACAGAAGGTAATCCAGCTTCTGGTGCTACACTTGGGCAAAGGCACAAGTATTGTAGAAGGAGCACCCTGATTAATAGTGTTTTAATAACCAGTGATCATTTGTCATGAATGGAGATTCTGTCTCATACTATGAATTTCTCAAATATGAGTTGGAAACTTACATTGAAATCACTTTTCTTTCCACAGTCTCACACCATTTTGCTGGTACAGCCTACCAAGAGGCCAGAAGGCAGAACTTATGCTGACTACGAATCTGTGAATGAATGCATGGAAGGTAAGTTTAAACACTAGTCGAGGGGTAGAAATCTTTGCATTTGTTTCAGGGGTGGGGAGGTGTTGGGGGGTCGGGGGGGCTGGGCTGTAGAGACTCCCCATTCCTATGCTAGCGTCCACACCAGCTTGTTGACGCTGGCCCGGGGTGAGAGTGGTAGGTGCTGCAGCTCTCAGGTGTCTTGAGTTTGTGTTTTCCTCCAGATTTCTTGCATTGTTAATTTGAGCAAGGAAAGTAGATACTTAGGACTGTATTTGTGGAATATTTGAAATATAAATTATATATACTGTCTTTTTCTGTTGCAAATATTACTTTACGTTTTTTAATCAAGCTCATTATATAATGACTTTCCCAAGCCTCTTATTGTTATGTAAATGTTCTGTTATTTGTTATGTTATTTTGTTACTGTGTTATGTAAATATTTTACAGGTATTCCTTATATATTGTGGTTAAACTCAAACATTATAGAGTTGTTAAGGCAGGCCTGAGGAACCTAAGAGTGCCTACAGAACCTAATGGTCTGCTTATTAAACAAATAAATGTTAAAAGCTGGTCCATCAGAATGTTAAAAAATTAGCTCAGTGAATAAAGGCAAATGGAACCAAATCAGTATACTTCCATGTACATTTGATTAGCTGGCACCACCCTGAAGGGAAGTATTAGCCCTCAGTAAACCATTAGATGAGAGCACATAGATTGGATCATCACAAATTGGATTCATGTTTACATTTAATCATTATATCAAGTAAACCACCCTGCACCCTGTCTAGCAAATTGCACATTCTTCACTTCATATAAAGATTTTATAGTCGGTGTTTTTGCTGCTGGCATGTTCCCTGAATTTGTTGATTATCTGAAGCTAACAGGGTTAGACTTAAAATCTCTTCATTTAAAACCAACAATGGGTAGACCTGTGGGGGGAAGAAAGCTACTTCTAGTAATTAGAGACAGCTTCTACGCTTTCCTGATCCTGCCATCAGATTCTGCTCTAGAAGAGCAAGGCTCTTGTTCTTTTCTTAGGTCCCTTCCTCTGCTGATATCCTTACTTGCCATTAAGGTAGGCTTTGTACCTACACTGTCTTTTTAATGAATACACTTTATTTCTAGAGCAGTTTTAGGTTTAAAGAAAAATTGAACAGGAAGTACAGAGAGTTCCCATATACTTCTCCCTAACCCCAGTTTCCCCTATTAATAAATCTTGCATTGGTATGCTACATTTGTTACAGTTGATGAACCAGTATTGATACATTATTATTAAAGTCCATAGTTTACATTAGAGTTCATTCTTTGTGTTATGCAGTTCCGTGGGTTTTGCCAAATGCATAATGTCATGTATCTACCATTAGAGTATCATATAAAATAGGCTCACTGTCCTAAAAATCCCCTGTGCTCCACCTATTCATCCCTCTTCACCCCATCCCTGCTGCCTGGCAACCACTGGTCTCCTTGCTGCCTCCATTGTTTTTGCCTTGTCATAGAATTGGAATCATTGCCATATGTACCCCTTTCAGACTAGCTTTTTTCACTTAGCAGTATGTATTTAAGGTTCTTCCATGTCTTTTTGTGGCTTGATAGCTCTTTGTTTTTTCTTTTCTTTTAAAATTAGAAATGGTGGTTTATTTTCCATTTTAAAAGTTAAAATGGAAATACTGGAATCAGTTCTCACATGGTGGTTGCCAAATGGTAATTTTCTTTCTTATTTTTCTTTGTTATAGTAGTTAATATTCCTCTGGAATACAGAGCTTTCCCTCCCCGCATCCCTTTTTTAAAATTAATAGATTTAATTTTTTTTAGAGTAGTTTCAGGTTTACAGGAAAATTGGTTAGAAAGTACAGTTCTATCATACCCCTGCTTCCTTCCCACCCCCTCCCAGTTTTCCCTATTATTTATATCCTGTATTAGTTTGATACGTTTGTTACAATTGTAGAATCAATACTGATACATTAATAACTGAAGTCTATAGTTTACGTTAATGTTTGCTTTGAACATTCTGTGGATTTTGACATGTGTAATGACCATTTACTACCCTAAAAATCCCCTGTGCTCCACCCACTCATCCATCTCATACATGGCGTGAGATGGGTCCAAGTTCTTTCTTCTGCATGTGAATGTACAGTTGTCCTAGCACCGTTTGTTAATAAAACTACTCTTTGTCCATTGGATTGTCTTGGTCTCCTTGTCGAAAAGCAGTTGACCATAGATGTGAGGGTTTATTTGTGGACTCTTGCTTCTATTCCATTAATCTGTGTGCCTGTCTTTATGCATAAGCAGTACCACACTGTCTTGATTACTGTAGTTTTGTAATAAGTTTTGGAATCAGGAAGTGTGAGTCTTCCAACTTTGTTCTTTTTCAGTATTGTTGACTATCCTGGACCCCTGTATTTCTGTATCAAATTTCGGATCAGCTTCTCAGTTTCTGCAAAAGTACCTCGGATTTTGATATGGATTGCATTAAATTTATAGATCGTTTGGGGGAGTATGACCATCTTGATACTGAGTCACCCGTTCCATGAACATGAGATAGCATTCCATTTACTTAAATCTTTACTTTCATTGACATTTTATAGTTTTCAGTGTGTGTCTTGCATCTTTTTTATTAAATTTATTCATAAGAATTCTTTTTTGATGCTATTTATTTCATTTTCAGATTGTTGGGATATAGAAATATTGATTTTTGTATATTGATCTTATATCATGCAGTCTTGCTGCACTCATTTATTAGTTCTAATAGTTTGTGTTTTGTAGTTTCCTTAAGATGTTCTGTATATAAGATCGTGTCACTTGTGAATAGAGATAGGTACACTTCTTCCTTTCCAATCTGAATGCTTGTTATTTCTTCTCCTTGCCAAATCAACCTGACTAGAACCTCCAATACAATGTTGAATAAGAGTGTCAAGAGCGGATATTCTAGTGTTCTTCTCATCTGAGTGGGAAAGCATTCAGTCTTTCACCGCTAAGTATGATGGTAACTGTGGGTCAGTGCGACAATGAAATTTCCTTCATTAAGGTTTTTACTTCCTTTCCATTTCACCCTTTCTATTCAGGAACTTATGAGTGATGTTTCTGATCACAGTGTGTGTACCAGTACCAATCAAAAACCCTTACTAAGGGACTTCCCTGTTGGCACAGTGGATAAGACTCCGTGTTCCCAATGCAGGGGGCCCGGGTTTGATCCCTGGTTAGGGAACTAGATCCCACGTGCATGCCACAACTAAGAGTTCGCATGCCACAACCAAGGAGCTGGCAAGCCACAACTAAGACCTGGCTCAACCAAAAAATAAATAAATAAATAAAATAACTAAAACTTAAAAAAAAACAAAACCCTTACTAAGATAGCTTTTGACAACTCTGTGGTTGAATATTACTTTTTCTTAGGAAATTTATGAAGTCAGTTTAGAGGTACATGAAGACCTGTATGTACAGGATAGAACATATTTATTTGTTGAAAAACCTGCTAAGACACACACTGTCGGAATTCCCCGGTGGTCCACTGGTTAGGACACTGCGCTTCCACGGCAGGGGGCCCAGGTTCGATCCCTGGTCAGGGAACTAAGTGCCACAAGCTGTGCGCGGTGCAGCCAAAAAAAAAAAAGTTTTATTATTAAGGCACAAAATACCAACATTCTGGTGAATTTATAAAATTTTTAAAAATTTGCTAGTGGCAACAGTGAAAACAAAAGTGATCAACTTACTGTTCTTTTCCCAGCCCAACTTGATAAAAATAAATATTACGATATTAGCATATAACACTACTCATATCTAAAGTTCATATAATTGTAAGATCTTGGTTTTCCCCTCCCTCTTAGGTGTTTGTAAAATGTATGAAGAACATCTGAAGAGAATGAATCCCAACAGCCCCTCTATCACTTATGATATCAGTCAGTTATTTGACTTCATTGATGACCTGGCAGACCTCAGCTGCCTTGTGTAAGTATTAGCCACCATATCTCTTAAATTGTACTTTTCTATTGTTTGTTTGTTTGAGGCGATTTATGGTGTTGAGAACTCACTCTGCCTGACACTGATCGTTGTGTTTTGCTTACTATGTATTAATTAATATTTCTTCTGCATGTGGCTCATAAATTAAGTTGTCAACATAAAGCTAAAGGCACAGGAAAGTCTTAAGAACTTTGCTAATTGATGCAGTTAGTATGCATCAACTTTGAGAACTTTGTTCCTTAAACTTAATAATCTTTTTCTTAGTTTTTTTCCCCCATTATAGTCTTTATCCTAAAGCAGTTGGCTTTGGATTAAAACTAAGATTATTCTGTTTTCATGACATTATTTTTAGAATGTAAATATATGTAGGACTGAAATGGAATGTAATTTTAATTCCACCCAGTGTTAATCAAGTATATTTTGGCATGTTAGAATGAGATTTTTTTTAATAGACCCTTATGTTTTCTATTCTCAGAGGTTTGTCAAATTAAAATTTTTTTCTAACATATTATGCTTGCTATAATTTATTTCGATAATTACTTATCACCACTATTACTAAGGAGCAAGTGAGTCTGTAATACTTACTCAGTCTCCTCAACATTTTTGGACAAGAGCCTGAGTATAAGTACAGCTAATTTTAAAAGGGAAAATGGAAGTACCTTATAATGAGATCTTCAGTCACCAGATGCCTTAATGTTTATTACATGCCAGACACTGCTAGAAGAAAAAAATATTTTTCAATGGTGAAAAACATATAGGTCCTACTCTGAGACATTTCCTGGATCACCACTGGAGCCAAGCCTGGACTTGCCGTCTCACCAAAGATTGCTGGTGAAAATAAGCATTTCCTTGCAATTTTTGAGTTTTGTTTTCTGCATCTCTTCATTGTGTTTCACTTATAGCCATTTCATTTTGCTCATTCAGAACATTCAGGTGATCCAGTTCTGGTCTTTAATGATATGTGTTTATAATTTTATTATTTTAATATAAAAACTCAGAAAACTGTTGAGGCCAATAGAGCTATATATATTACGCTATGTTGGTTTGTAATGACTATAGTTGATCTGTTTATTGCCTGATGCACACAGAAAGAGACACATACATATTCATTTAACAAATATTTATGAAGTGCCAGCTATGTACCATGTGTGTTCTAGGCACTGGGGATTGAGCAGTGAATAAATCAGGTTAAAAGGAACCCTGTGAAGCTGCAGAAGAATAAGTGAGGGGGAGAGTAGAGGGAGATGAATTTGGTGGGGCAGAGAGGGTGATATCCTAGAAGCCAACTCAAAAGTACTTCATATTATTGGTAGATCAAATTAATGAGGACTGAGAACTGACTCTTGGTTTAGCTGTGTGGAAGTTTTTGGTGACTTCCAGAGCAGTTTTGGTAGTGTGACAGGAGTGAAATCTTTATATAGTCCAGTGAGTTTAAGTTAATGAGAAGAGAGAAATTGTAGGCAGCCAACACAGACAACTTTTTTGAACAATTTAGCTCAGAAGCAGAGCAGAGAAATGGGGTTATAGCTAGAGAAAGGAATACTTTTTCTTTCCCTTTAATTTTGTTTTTAAGCTGAGAGAAATAATGGTAAGTTTGCAGGCTGTTGGGATGATATAGTAGAGAGGGGAAAATTGATGGCTTTAGGTAGGATCTTGGACAGTACGTTAATAGTAAAGTAGGAAGGATGGGCAGATATGGTGGAAGCTTGGGGAAGTTGTTTTCTAATTGCTTTAGTTACCTCAGGAAAATAGGAAGAAGGACACCATTTGAAATTAAGGGTGAGGGAGGAGGTGTCGGAGGCTTGTGAAAAGAGGTAAGAAATTATCTAGGAGGGTGAAGGGATTAGGGAATGTGTGGTTTAAGAGGTACTTGAAGTTAAATTAATCATGTGATAAATAGGTTTTTCCTAGTCACTCTAAACCTGAATGGTTACAGGTGAGTCTCTACAGGTAGAGAATCAGCAGAGATTTTGCTAACAGTTGAGGATGTATGCAAGGGAGTATTAATGCAAAGGACTGAATGACCATGTAGGGGTTGGGATGGCGTGGGGACAGGTAGGATCAATTAATTACAGGTCACAGTGGGGTCAAAGGATTGTTGAAGGTGGGGTATTGGGAAGTAGTGATCAGAGAACGAGGTGCTTGAAATTGGGAGATTGAAGTTGCTGGTAGTGAGAAGGTATAGGGATCTGGCCAAGGAAGGGCAGGGGATGAGATCATTGGAGGAGAGGAGTTCAAGGAACTGAGAGGCCCAGATGTTGGCAGGATCATCTAGTGGATATGAAATCACCAGTAATGTGTTTATTTACTTTGTAGAATTTGAGAACAGGGAGCTTTGTTTTTGTTCACTGCTGTATCCCCAGTGCCTGGAATAGTATTTGGCACATAGTTGGTATTGAGTAAATATTGGTTGTTAAAATACATGTCGTCAATATAATATGATTTGAGGCATAGCTTTTTTAAATTATTGGTAATCTTCCTTTTCTCTCATTTGCATTACAGAGCTACAGTCGGAAATGATAGGATGGTCTAAATAAAAGTGAAAGAATCTAATATGACTTCTTTCATGCTAAATTTTGCAGTGTCTTGTATTCTCAGAAATCTTTGATATTATTTATCTGATTAAGCTGTGGGTATTTTATATTATTTTTACACTGATGGAGAGTTTTGTTTTTGTTTTTGTTTTTTAATATATGTTCTAGGTGTATTTGGTGAAATATCCACACTTGAACTTAAACATTGGATGTTTCAGTTGGAACTTAAAATTTTAACAGAGCTAGTGTGCATATTCTCATTTCATTCTTTAAATGAATTGTTGATTTTATTTTAAAAATTAATGGCTGTCTTTCTGATTCTATAAAAATCACTTCTTGAGACATTGGGTATCCAATCCTGATGGTTTGGGATATGGCACTCATTCGCAGCAGATGGGGAATTACTTACAACCTTGGGAGGTTATGGTTAAGATCTAACTGGAGTTTTAGGATTAGACATAGCTGAGTTTGAATCCTGGCTCTGTCATTTGCTAGCTCCCTTGGGCAAGTTAGCTTAATACTGCTAAACCTCAGATTGCTTATTTGTAAAATTTAGATACATCTGCCTTACAGGACTACTGGTGAGGATGCAGTGCTTACTTAGCACAGCAGTATCAGGTATATGGCAGGAACTCCATTTTTAACTAGGTTGACATCAGGCAGGGTTTTATTTTTAATTACAATGAGGAGGTTGGTTCTTTAAAATTTGCCCCAAGTAGAATGATAGTTTCAAATTTCACAAGTGAGTTAAATCGTACTGTTAACGAATAAAGAGGTGTTATGTTGGTTTTTTGACAGTGAAAGTTACACAGAGTAAAATAGTAGCTTTTATGGGGACATACTACAGGTATGTCATTAGTGATAGAACATAACGTTTGTAACTTCGTGCCATTAAGTGTAAACCAGAAACTACGTCTAGCATGCTAAAATGATTTCTAATACTTGCATTATTAAAGCAAAACAGAGGAAATACATCTTTAATTATATATATTATATACAATTATATATATTACAATAATTATTTAATTATTATAGATAATTCCTTCTAAGCTGTAGCAGTTCAGATGGTATAAAAGAGAGATTAATGGTAATCTATAGTTTTTAATTGTCTATAAAACTGTAAACTGTAGCTATTTATGTTTCTATCTCTAATGTTGAACTTTTGGCCTTTGAAAACTTTCAGAATCAAATTTGGATTTAGAACCATTTTGCTCATATGACTTTGTTATTTGAATGTTCCAGAGAAATAAGATTTCCAAAATTGCTTCCAAAGAGGTCACCTATTGCCATGGCATTTCCTATGACAGCACATCCTGCCCCTCTCCTTAATCAGGGATTGTGACTTGGCCAAGAATTGGCCTCAGACCAAGAATTAAGTTCATTTTTGGTTTGTAATTGTTGTGTACTTGTTGCTTGTATTAAGTTTAAATGGCAAGACATTTTTAATTATTTATTCTTAAACCGGTAGAGGAAGAATGGAATAAATAAGATACTTTGTTGACATAATTAAACCCAAAACAAACTGACCATGCATTAATAGTAAAATTTATTCATGAAGGATTTATATTTCATATATTTGAAATCAGAGTACAGATTTCTTCACAGTTCTGTGATCTGTAAGGTGGTTTTTTTTGTTTTTTCATTTTTTTTCTTTTTTAAATAGGCTTTTTTAAAGATTAAGATAACAGCCTGTTGGCCTTTCGAAGATGAGGGCTTTTCTTGTTTGCTTAGAGACAGAGGGACATTTTTATCCTTAGTTATTGTAATAAGGAAGGTACTCCTTCCTAATCAGGAAGACAGCTTGATATCAGTGAAGACCCCAGCTGATTTCCCTGCTCAGATCCACAGCTTCTGTTCTTGCATAAACCTGCACTTAGTTTTATTCTTTTTTGGCCACACTGTAGGGCATGTGGGATCTTAGTTCCCTGACCAGGGATCAAACCCACACCCCCTGCATTGGGAGCGTGGAGTCTTAACCACTGGACTGCCAGGGAAGTCCCTAAACCTGCACTTACTGACCATAATAGTAGGCTAAATGATTTATCTGTACCAACAGCTAAGGATTTTATTAATGTACTTAACATTTAATTGTCTCATTTTCAAGTGTCAGTTAACAGGCATCAACATACAGCTTTCCATAAAGAAGGCATTATTAACTATTTCTTACGTTGGAAAATAGCATGCAAGTTGATGGATTCTGAAGTGATCTTGGTGGGGTGAATGATCTAAATAAGGCTGTCCCACCCAGATATTATAGTTCTGAAAAATTCTTTTCCTTTTTTATTTCTGTTCCAGTGTTAATATAAATATTGTAGTCTATTCTGCCCTACCTTGGAGTAGACTAGATTAGCACTTATTTAATTAGGACATATGAACAGAGGATAGTCAAAGAACATTGGTTTACTTTTTAGGGTATTTCTCATTGTAACAAAAGGACATTAGTAAAAAGCCAAATGTTTTGTAAAAGTAGAAAGCTCATGCATTTTTAATAAACCAGATTCTGACCTTGCCCTTCAGGGAAAGAATGTGATAATGGTGTAAGGCATTCCTACTTTGGAGTTTGTTTTTCTTCAAAAATTGGGTCATAGGTTTCTAGCTTAGTGGTTCATGGTAAGGACTCTGGTCAGGAGTGTTTAAGCTTTCACTCCTTGCCTGAAGTCACTTAGCTAATAAGTTACTGAACTTTTTTGAGCCTTGGTTTCCTCCTTTATAAAAAAAAGGATAATTTTATCTACTCAACTGCTAGGTATTGCTTTAGGCACTCAATCCTGTTGTAAACAGGATGAAGTGAGTTGACTCAGATGAGTGCCTAAAGCAATACCTAGCAGTTGGCAACTTCTGAATAGGTATTTACTATCATTTGTATTTATGTATATAATTTTTTGCTGAGAAGCTAAAAAATGAGGCTTCTGGGTAAAGTGAAACAATAATTGATAAACTAGATATTTCATTTTTTTAGGGCATCCCTAAGGGTTTTTTGTTGTTTTCTTTTTTAAGGCAAGTTATATCCTTCGCCTCTCTTGAATGCCATGCGATGTTTCCACCAGATGGTGCACATGACTTTGAAACACTGTGATGTGCCTTGTATTTGTGCAATCTCTGCTTACTTATTGTCTGCTTTTTTTTTTTTTTTTAACATCTTTATTGGGGTATAATTACTTTACAATGGTGTGTTAGTTTCTGCTTTATAACATTGTCTGCTTTTTTTATACTATAGCTTTAGTTTTTTTTAACTCCAAAAAAATGAATTTACTGCTTAACCAGCTAGATTTCAGTTGTAGGTCAGCTGGAATGTTTCTGTTTTTTGAGTCCTCTAAAGATACCTTGAGTGGTTTGGCTATTAAGTCGATGCCTTGTACTCCCAAAACCCTGGAATCCTAGTGGAGCTTCATTGCTAATGCTACTCCTTGTACTCCAGACCCTTCCCAGCCTCTAGCATTGTTTATATTAAAAAGCAAATCCTAAAATACTGGATGTATATAAAAGTATTTCCTCCTGTTAATACTTTTCAGGGAAGAAATCTTTGTGGCAGTAACATGTTAAAGGTTTGTTTTTTTTAAGTTGATTCAAAGTAAATTTAGCAAATTTGAATTAGTGTTCAATTTTTGTTTTTTAATCACTAAAAGAACCATAAAAATAGTAACTATGTAGGAGAAAGAACACATGGTTTCTGGTCATACTTTGTCAAGAAGTAGATGTGTAACATTACACATATAACTTAAGATCTCTAGGCCTTGGTTTCTTTTTCTGCTGTAAGATAGTACTAGGTGATCTAAACTTCATATCGCTTAAAATTCAACAGTTATGTAATCGCTTTTTTACATTTTCATTAAGTTCATGTATGAACATGTGCACATCTGTGCCATCATTGGGCAGTTACGATTTCAGGTTTTAAAAACGTGACAGTAATTGACCATTGTAACTTTGCTTATTACCTTTCTGTTCCTCAGTTACCGAGCTGATACCCAGACATACCAGCCTTATAACAAAGACTGGATTAAAGAGAAGATCTACGTGCTCCTTCGTCGACAGGCCCAACAGGCCGGGAAATAGTTGAGTTTGGAAGCGTTAGGGGGATGGGGGTGGGCTTGGAACACAGGTGTGTACAGTGTGCTGTAGTAGAAGTTTTGTATTATAGTAATCCTGTTTCCATTTTGGTACACTCTAGCCAGGATTGAATGTATTAGATAAAATAGGATCTTGTTCAATCTGAAACCCCCTTTGCCCCCTTCTCTCCACTCCTTTTTTTTTTTACTTAAACATTTTTATGATGATTTAGGTGGAAGTTGGTTTTTGTCAGTTAATGTTGGTTCCAGTCCTTCAGACTGTTCGTATCTGCTTTATAACATTCACTGTACTAACCCTTCTTCAAATCAGGGTGGGGGTGGTTACGCGGCTTAGTTATGTCCTCAAGACAAAGTCTTAGTGAGAAACAAATAAATGTCCTTTAGTTATATTTTCCCCCTGAGTGATTTTTTTTTTTTTTTGTCTCTCAACTGAATTGGATTTTCTTGCCAAAGCATTATCAGTTTCTAAACCAGTAGTCTGCTACACAGTGAATTTGAAGAAAACCTATATATGTGCTGAATTTGTTTTGCTGTGGCTTATATGAAGCTAAAGAGCTTTTACCTCATTTTCCATCCTTGTAAGTGAATCTCAGTTGTATCTCCAAGGACTGTTGATGCAAACATTATGAAGCTCTTTCTGGGGACATAGCTTATCTACAGCAGCAGCCAGGTTAATTCCTTAGCTTTGGTGATGTACTTCTTCTGGAAGGTCCTTGTGCCTTCTCATAGCCTTCAGCAGTTGAATGCTGATTACCACCCCTGTATAGAAGCTATGAGGGTGAGGGAAAGACCACAGAGAAGTACAAGATAATCTTGGTTTTAGTGTAAAGATTGTGGTCACATTGTGACTTGAACATACACTACATTGTACCTCCAGTCATATATGAGAACATTCCCTGATTCTACTATTATCACACTTCACCAATAGCAAATAATATCTTTACACACTATAAGATCAGCAGTTTTTTCGGAGGCTTCATGACTGGCCTCATATCTCCCTTGTCCCCGCCCTCACTTCCACATTAGAGCTTTAACTGTTTTGTTTTATGCAGAATGAAATTATATGTGTAGCTTTAGTTAATATTTCACTGTGAATCAGCTAATTTTTAAAGCTAAAATGTTCTCAGGAAAAAATATAGATCCAAAAGTAAGTCAGATTGGGCTTCCCTGGTGGCACAGTGGTTAAGAATCCACCTGCCAGTGCGGGGGACATGGGTTTGAGCCCTGGTCCAGGAAGATCCCACATGCTGCGTAGCAGCTAAGCCCATGCACCACAACTCTGAAGCCCTTGCACCTAGAGCCCATGCTCTGCAACAAGAGAAGCCACCGCAGTGAGAAGCCCGCGCACCTCAGCAAAGAGTAGTCCCCGCTCGCTGCAACTAGTTAAAGCCCACGCGCAGCAACGAAGACCCAACACAGCCAAAAATAAATAAGAATTTTTTTTAAAGCCCAACAGATTAGACACTGCAGAATAAAAGTGCGATGAACTTGAAGTTAGAGCAATAGAAACTTAAACACTGAAGCATAGAAAGAAATCGGGGAAAAAAAGCTTCAGTGACCTGTAAGATAATAACAAATTGTCTAAAATGTATAATTGAGAGTTTCAGGAAAAAGGAGGGTGTGGAGAGAACAAAATGTTGAAGAAATAATGCCAGAAATTTTCAAATTTGATGACAACTCTAAACTCAGATTCACAAAGCTCAACTAACCCTAAGTATGATAAATAAAACACACACATATCATAATTAAATAACTAAAAACTAGTGATAAAGAAAGAAAATCTAAACAATAAATGCTGGAGAGGGTGTGGAGAAAAGGGAACCCTCTAGCACTGTTGGTCAGAACGTAAATTGATACAGCCACTATGGAGAACAGTATGGAGGTTCCTTAAAAAGTAAAAATAGAACTACCATATGACCCAGTGATCCCACTACTGGGCATATACCCTGAGAAAACTATAATTCAAGAAGTCATGTACACAGTGTTCATTGCAGCTCTATTTACAATAACCATATTTATTTACAATAACATGGAAGCAACCTAAGTGTCCATCGATAGATGAATGGATAAAGAAGATGTGGCACGTATGTACAATGGAATATTACTCAGCCATAAAAAGAAATGAAATTGAGTTATTTATAGTGAGGTGGATGGACCTAGAGTCTGTCATACAGGGTGAAGAAAGAGAAAAACAAATACCATATGCTAACACTTATACATGGAATCTAAAAAAAAAAAAAGTTCATGAAGAACCTAGGGGCAGGACGGGAATAAAGACGCAGACCTACTAGAGAATGGACTTGAGGACACGGGGAGGGGGAAGGGTAAGCTGGGACAAAGTGAGCAAGTGGCATGTACATATATACACTACCAAATGTAAAACCGATAGCTAGTGGGAAGCAGCCGCATAGCACGGAGATCAGCTCGGTGCTTTGTGACCACCTAGAGGGGTGGGACAGGGAGGGTGGGAGGGAGACGCAAGAGGGAGGGGATATGGGGATATATGTATACATATAGCTGATTCACTTTGTTATACAACAAACTAACAACAGTGTAAAGCAATTATACTCCAATAAAGATGTTAAAACAAAAAGAAAGAAAATCTTAGCAGCCAGAGGAAAAACGCAGATTTGCATACAGAGGAACAAACAAGAATGACAGTAGAATTCTCATCCGGAACTATACAAGCCAGAAGAATGGAATGACATTTTTTTGATGCTAAGAGAAAAAACTGTCAACCTAAAATTCTGTATTCATTGGACATATTCAAAAAAAAGGGCAAAATAAAAGATTCTTCAGACAAACAGAATCTGAGATAATTGGTTGCTAGCAAACTTGTACTACAAGAAATGTTAAAGGAAGTTCCTCAGGCAGAAGGAAAATAAAAACAAACTTGGATCTGCACAACAACATGAGAAGCACCAGAAATGGTACATATGTGGGCAAATACAATAGACTTTTTTCTCGTTTTTAAATTTTCTAGTAGATAATTTACTGTTTAAAGATGTACTGTGTGTTTGTAACATCTAGAATTAAACAACAATTGTGTAAAGGACAGTAGGGCGAAATGGAAATACATGCTTGAGAGATTTTTAACACCAACATGAAGTGGTATAATATTTGAAGATGTACTGTGAAAAGTGAGAGATACTGTAAACCTGACTGCAATCACTTAAAAAAAAAACCCTCAATTCAAAAGAAGGCAGGATAATGTGGAAGCCTGGGGTTGGAGGGATTGCCATGGTAAAGCTAACTCCCTCTCACCCACATGCATTTGTTGTGGAGTATCTACTCTGTTCCAGGACCCCCAGAAGAAACAACAGGTGGTCAAATAGATAACAAATAGCAAAATGGTAGATTTAGACCCCATCATACTGGTAATTACATTAAATGTAAATGGTCTTAACCCTTAAATTTAAAGATTGGGGATGTCAGACTAGATCAATAAAGCAAGACACAACTATATGCTAAACCCACTTTAAATATAAAAGTATAAAAACAGGTTAAAAGTAAAAAGATGGGGGGGGCTTCCCTGGTGGCGCAAGTGGTTGAGAGTCCGCCTGCCGATGCAGGGGACGCAGGTTCGTGCCCCGTTCCGGGAAGATCCCACATGCCACGGAGCGGCTGGGCCCTTGAGCCATGGCCGCTAAGCCTGCGCGTCCGGAGCCTGTGCTCCGCAGCGGGAGAGGCCACAACAGTGAGAGGCCCGCGTACCGCAAAAAAAAAAAAAAGTAAAAAGATGGGGGAAAAATATGCCATGCAAACACTAAGCTTAAGAAACTGACCTATATAGTCAGTATCAGACAAAAGCAGACTTCATAATGAGGAATGTTGCCAGGGGTAAAGAGGGATGTTGTATAATCATAAAAGGGTAAATTTACCAAGAGACATAATCTTAAATATGCCACTCAATAATGGAACTCAAAATATATGAAGTGAAAAACTTTTCGGGAGGTTCTGATGTGCTAGCGCTACCTCTCACTCTGAATGTTGCATACCTCTTGCCCCTAAATCTGCACCTAAAATGCAGATTTAGGTCAGTGGACTTTGACATTCTGCATTTTTAACAAACTTCCAGGTGCCCACACGTTGAGAGGCAAGATATCCTACACCACACTGCTTTCCAGGAGATAACATAGCAAAGTGCCTGGTGTGTATTAGATGTATAGTAAATAGTGAATCTGACTAAACATTGTGAAGTACATAATTAGCTACAAAAGTGAACAAAGAATGATCTTAGTATAAATCTCACCATCTAGTAGAGGGTAGATGAGAGCATAAATTTAGTACAAGAAACAATATAAAATTGTTATGGGAGGAATTCTAGGGTGGGGGAGGGGAGAGTTAAGGTGACAAGGGATCACAGGTAACAAGCATACTATCAAAAGGCTAACTGAGCTCTGGACTAGACACAAAGGCAAGTGAAAGATGGGCTAAGAGATAAGGAGGGGCTGAGAGACTGAAATCAAGAGGACAATTGGGAGATGGAGAGATTGGAAGAAGCTAGTTGATGGTCTGGGGAATTTCAGTGAAAGAAACCGTAGAGGATGATAATTTCTTAGTGATTTGCTTTCCTGTCTCCTCCACTACATAGTTTGACTTGTAAGCCTGAGCTAAGAAAGATATTTTACCTTTGGAGAAAATAGTAATCCCTTCAGCTACATTTAGAGGTCCTGTGTCAGTTTACCTAGCACACGCCTTTCTGTTCTGTAATTCAGCGCTTCAACAGGATGTTCAATTTCAGGCATATTGTGAAGAGCTTGGTTTAAAAGCCTCTTCTGTGCCAGAGGTAACTTTATGCTTTTCAGGAGAGTAGAGAGAAGGCTAATGAGAACTGATTACATCACGTAACTGAGATGGGCCCTGTGTCCTTGTCAACAGATGTTTGAATTTAAGGTCTCTGGATTGTAATTTAAGAGATATGGGGTAGATCATGGTTTCTTCCTCGGAAGCCTGAGGTTGGAGGGGTTGCCATGGTGATGCTAACTCCTACCTTCACTTACTAGCATTTGTGGTGGAGTATCTACTCTGTTCCAAGACCCACCCAGGCTTGGTCAACTATATTGCCCCCTAGTCTTTGAGGGAAAGAATATGTTTGAGTCTTTTAGTACTGCTTCAGGATGAACAGTTTGAAGAGCACCAGACAATGCTGGGCCCCTTCTCTCCAAAGTCCTGGCCATTGATTGCAGAGATTGCTTTGTCCTTGACACTGTCCGTGAACACGGAAGCCTGTTAGAAGCATGGTCACCCGCTTCCTTTCACCTACAAAGCAATTCCAGAAAGGATCACCATAATGATCTTCCCAATGATTAAGCAAATCCCAGTGGGAGGGACTTCCCTGGTGGTCCAGTGGGTAAGACTCTACACTCCCCATGCAGGGGGTCCAGGTTCAATCCCAGGTTGGGAAACTAGATCCCACATGCATGCCGCAACTAAGCATTTGCATGCCGCAACAAAAGATCCCGTGTGCCACAACTAAGACCTGACGCAGCCTAAATTTAGATAGATAGATAAATAAAAAATTTTAAAATCCCAATGGGAAGTGGCAGTTGTACTGACAGAAGGGGAGTTAGCCTCATTCTCCCTTCAGCGGGGTGTTACTAAAGGATTTGAAGGTACGGGTACTAATGAGGCAAATGCTCTTTAGCATGAGGTCCTGGTACAACGCTAAGGGATTTAAGACGGAAAGCCTTGATACCCCAGTATTTGGGGGCTTCTCTGAGCCAGGCCCTCTGGGTCTATTCAAGTACTTGGTTTGAGAAATTACATCTTTCCTTCATGTAAAAGGCTGATGGTCACTACTTAAAACAGCAGAGCATTTGAGGCCTATGTGACCTGTACATGAACAGCGACCATCTCTGTAATATTGCCCAGTAATTCCAGCAACTGACCATCTTAGATAGGGGGATTCTGTAGCAGTGCTTCAAGGGACCACCCACCATTGAGCCGGGGTTGGTTTCAGCATGGAGCATGCTGTCCTGAGAGCCCATGGCTAGGACGGTCACTCAGGCTCCCCACGTGGACAGATTCTTCGCCCCACTGGGCTCTGACAGCCACCACCTGGCTACCCTCTGCACAGACATCTCCCCACTTAGTTCTGATTCCCACCTAGGCCACTCATGGAGAGGCCCCTCTCACTCTGCTCTTCCACAAAGATGATTTCACATGGTAAACACTTACATGACCAGCTGCCCTAATGGCTGTCATGCTGTTTACGTCCCATTTTTAGTGCCATTTTTACTGTTTAACTTAATCCTCAAGATAAATGTAGAGCTCAGTAAGTAACAACTGTTACTACAAAGCAAACTCCTAGAGTTTTGTGCACTTTTCTCTCTCTATATATGGTGTAGTTTAACAAAATGTATTCCCCAGAAATATTTAATACTGTTATTAAAACAATACTTCCAGAAAGAAGTCTAAAAAATTCACGTTACCGTGAAGTTATCCCTGTACCTTAGTAGAGGCCTGAGACCCTATGGCAGCCGACCAGCCGAAGAATCTGGTTCACCTCCCAGCACTTCTTGGTTCTCTAATGGGCTGTCCTTGCAGCACTGGGAAATGCCAAAAGGTCTGATAAAAATGTGAGGGCTGCTGTTTAACTTCTCTTTTAGCCTATTTCAAGAAATGTTTTAAACATACTAGAGTTGCTAAGATATTGGTGATGATCCTAGTGTGGGCACAATCTTGCTTTGCTTTGATCTTTTTCCTTTTTTGTTCCTTTGCATTTGACACATAATTCCTTGAGGGATGAAGGGTAAAGGAGATGGGAGTGCGGGAGCCCCCTTTGCTCACTAGTATACGATTCCATCAGTGTTAAGGAATTGTTGTGAAGTTCCTTAGGTTTGATAATGGTATTGTGCTTTTTTTTTTAATTGTTATCTTTTGGAGCATGTACTGAAATATTTACAGATAAAATGATGTAATATCTATGATTTTTTTCAAAATAATCCAGTGGAATGATGTAGAAGAAATAAGGTTAGTCATAATTTAATAATTGTTGAAACTGGGAGATGGGCATTAATCTCTTTGCCTTTTTATATGCCTGAAATTTCTCATAATGAAAAGCTTGAAAGAAAATTGATAGCACAGTTACAATCTTGCCACTACTGTGCTAGTGGGCTATAGGTAGCTGTAATGCTGATCGTTTGTGAGGCTGGCAGTGAGCACTGGTCCCTTACCCCTGTGTAGTGCTTGGCCATTTACAGCACCTCATGTTCACTACTCAATTCCACCTGCCCAGCTCCCTCCTCGAAACCTGAGCTCGGAAGAGGGCATGCTGAATTCTTAAAGCAGGACATATGTGGGTCACAAAAGAAGGCTTTACCCTGCACATTTTGGCCACCGTGGCAGGAAGAGCTTACAAGGAAGCCTAGCTAGCTATGCTGTGTCAGGCTGGCGTTCCCGCAGGCCCGGGAGCAGCTTGGGATGTTTGGAGCCACTGAAGCTGCATTTCTGACACGTGTTAATGAGCTTTGCTCAGGAATGTAAACAGAGTCAGCCCTTCAAACTAAATTCTGGTGGAATTTAACAACCTTTGCTTAACCATCTCCCTAGACTGCTTCTGGGTGGACACAGAGTGTCAGTCTAAAAGGGGGCATTTCCCACCTCTGACAGCTTTCCAACACCAGTTTTTAAAAAGCTGCCAGCTACACCCAGCCTGAGTGTGGGTATTTGCATTTGACACATTGTTCCTGTTAGAGGAAAGCAAATGTGTTTTCTGAATACCCAGTTTCAAACTTTTCTCGACTGCCTCCATAATCTTGCCCAGTCTGGCTGGGTGTAAGCTGTCATACCAGGGACGCTGGGGAATCATGCTGGGAGTCAGAAGGGCTCATTAGGCTGACACTGGACAGCTGATTTTTGTCATGCTAATTTTAGGCCATTCCTAATCAAGGACCACCAGGTCCCAAGGCAGTTGTGGTCATTGCCTATTTGCCAAATTAGGTCTTTCTCTAGCCGAGTAAGTAGACTTTGAGTACGTGTAGCTGCGTCCCTCAGTTACATGGTCAGAGCTAAGGAGGCCAATGACAGAGATGAACTCATGCAGACAGGTTAACATCTCTGTTCCCTAAGACTAGCCACTCCTTGAAAACACATGCCAGTAATTCAAAACCAAACTCATCACCCTTCCCCTTGACCCCATCCAAAGCAGCATTTCCTGTCTTGAATAGGACTGCAAGCCAGCCATTCAAGCCTGAGACCAGAGTATGATCTATTTCTCCCTCTTTCTCATTTTCTATATCCTATCAGTCAGCAAGTCTTGCTTTTCCTTTGTCTCCCTGCCTTCATTCATTCATTTCCACTACTATGTGCCAGACACAGTGTTAACGTCTGGGGATAGAATGATGAATAAGATAGTCCTATGTGACCCCTGCTTTCAGTTCTTATATGTTCTCCTATTTGGGCCCTAATCACCATTCCCAGTGCCCTAGGTCTGCCCTAAGTCAGCTCTCAGCTGTCTCACTCCAAGTTTCCTAACTTGCCTGCCTCAGTGTGACTCTGCATCAGTTAGTCAGTTGTCTTCTTTCTTGTCACAAATGACAAAAACCCACCTGAATTACCTTAGGCAAAACTAGAGGAGGTGTCGTTTATTGACTTGTATAACCTAACTACGGGAATGGCCGGAGCACAAGTGAATCTCAGGGTCAGATTCAACCAGAAACACGGACAATCAGGAAAGCCTGCTATTGCCAGTCTCTGCTTCCCTTTCAGTGTCAGCTTCATTCTTCCCACAGACCAGCTTCTACTTGGTGGGGACCGTGGCTGTCCACAGTCTTCAAGCTTCACCACTTTAGAAAGATTTCTTCTTCTGGTTGAGTGCACAAATCGCAAGGCAATGTTCAGGTTGCCCCAGTTTGGGTCACGTAGCCTAAGGAAGAGGCGGGGTCTGTGTGGTGGACAGCCCCTTAGATGGCCCCCCATGATCCCCACCTCGTGGTCGTCGTGCCCTTGAGTAAACCCCTACTCTTAAGTGAGGGCTGGACTTATTAATGATGCTCTTCTAATAAAAAGGATACAGCTGAAGTGATGGACTCTCACTTACATTATGAAAACGCTGTGGCTGCCATCTTAGGCACACTCTCTCTCTCTTTCTCTCTCTCGGGCTGTTCACTTGGGGGGCAGCCAGCTGCTATGTTGTGAGACAGCCCTGTGGAGAAGCCCTCATGAGTGGGCTTGGAAGCAGATCATCAGAGACCTGCCAGCAGCCATGTGAGTGAGCTTGGAAGTGAATTCTCTAGGCCTGGTTGAGCTTTGAGACGCTTGCAGCCCTGGCTGACACCCTGACTGCAACCTCATGATGTCCCTGAGCCAGAACCGTCAGCTAATCCGTTCCTGGATCCCAGATCTACAGAAACTGTGAGATAATAAATATGAGTTGTTTTCAGTCACTAAATGGTGAGGTGATTTGGTACACAGTGATAGATAACTAATGCAGTCTCTAACAAAATGGAAGCCTCTATTCAAGCCACAAGAGAAGGCGCATTTCCCAGGAAAAGGAGGGGGCCATTCTGCTGATAAAAGAACAGCTTCTACCACTACTCTCTCCTAGTCTATCCTCTTTCTTGCTGTGGAAGAGAGATTTTTCTATAATGAAAGTCATTTTCCTGCTTAAGATTCTTAAAGCTGTCTATGACTCTTAAAATAAAGTCCAAGTTTTTAGCCTGATGCCCAAGGCTTTTTATGATGAGCACCTTGCCACCTGTCAAACTTAGCTCCCACCACCCTCCTCCTGCTCCCAACCACACTTCTTACGGTCCCTTGAGGACACCACGTCACCTCTGGCTTGCCTTTGCACAAGCCCTTCCTCTTATGATCATGTCCACAAGGCCCACACACTCTAACCCCTAATCACAGGTTAAGGCTTGACTCAGTATCACCACCTCCAGGAAGCCTTCCCTGATCACCTGATCCCTCCAGTCTTCTATCTTCTGAGCTCTAGTAGCATCCTCTGTCATGGTTCTTTTTTTTTTTTTTTTTGCAGTACGCGGGTCTCTCACTGTTGTGGCCTCTCCCGTTGCGGAGCACAGGCTGCGGACGCGCAGGCTCAGCGGCCATGGCTCACGGGCCCAGCCGCTCCGCGGCATGTGGGATCTTCCCAGACCGGGGCAAGAACCCGTATCCCCTGCATCGGCAGGCGGACTCTCAACCACTGCACACCAGGGAAGCCCTGTCATGGTTCTTAATCCCACTGTGTGGAATTGTTGGTGTGATTGTCCACCTCCCTCGATATTCTCTGCTCTTTGAAGGAGGAACCAAATCTTTCATATTGGAATCCCTAGTTCCTTCTAAATAATATCAGTAGGTTCTCAAGATGTTGATTAATTAATCCATTAGCTAATTAATTGAGTTATGGTATCAAGGAGTTACTCTCACCTGCACTTGCCTATTAATCTGGTTCCATTATAAAAGAGTGTAGGCCTCGGGGGTCAACTTCATTTTATTACCTCAACTAGGGTTCATAAATGAATGAAATAGACATAATCCCAATCCATGATACCTTCATGATGCTTACAGTCAAAAGTAAAACTAGTGTGGTTACGACGATCTCCCTGGAGGTCCAGTGGTTAAGATTCCACCATTCCCCTTCAGGGCACAGGCTTGATCCCTGGTCAGGGAACTAACATCCTGCGTGCCGCTTGGCACGGCAAAAAAAAAAAAAAGCAAAACACACACACACACACACACAAAACTAATGTGGTTACTATTATGAAGGAAACCATTAGGTTTTTTTGAGAGAGAATAATATTTTGAGTTATTGGAGCTTGCAGAGGCAGAGGCCCCAATAAGCCTTACATTAAGCTGAGATTTGAAAAATGAGAAGGAGCCAGCCAGCCAGAGTGGGGGAGAAGCATGTTACAGGCAGAGGATCTGCTGTGCAAAGGCCCTAAGTGGGGAAGAGGTTGGTACATTTGAGGAATTCAGAGAAGACTGGCACAGTGACGGCAAGGGGGAGCAGAACAAAATGAGGATGGACAGGTAGGTGGGGAGCAGAGCTCAGGACTCTAGCTCACCACACAGGAAACCCCAGTACGGAGGTACCCGCCCAGCTGTGCGGTTCTTTCATTCTGGCCAAGGGCGTCTCCCGCGAGGCCTTGCACTCACTACTCCCTCTGCCCAAATGCTCTTCCCCAGACAGTCCTCTCCTAGCACTCAGGTCTTGCATCAGTTCCAATTCCTGCCCCATCTGAAGTTAGCCCTTACCTTCCTAGTAACTGAGTCCCATAGGCACCATTTACTTTCTGCATAACACCTATTAGTATCTCAGAATAATCTGGTACATCTTGTGGGTTACTTTTTTTTCTCTCCCTCTAGAATATATGCTCCATATCAGGACCTTGTAGGTATTGCTCACTGCTATATCCCCTGTGCCTAGAGCACTGCTTGGTGTGTAGTAGTAGGTGAGTATTTATTGTTCATTCAGTTAGTCAACAGTTTTTTGTTTTTTTTTAAATTTTATTTATTTATTTTTGGGTGTGTGGGGTCTTCGTTTCTATGCGAGGGCTTTCTCTAGTTGTGGCAAGCGGGGTCCACTCTTCATCATGTTGTGTGGGCCTCTCACTATCGTGGCCTCTCTTGTTGCGGAGCACAGGCTCCAGACGCGCAGGCTCAGTAGTTGTGGCTCGTGGGCCTAGTTGCTCCGCGGCATGTGGGATCTTCCCAGAGCAGGGCTCGAACCCGTGTCCCCTGCATTGGCAGGCGGATTCTCAGTCACTGTGCCACCAGGGAAGCCCCAGCCAACAGTTTTTAAATGTCTGTCATGTGCCAGACCTAATGCCTTGTTCCAGGACAAAACAGACATGTTTCCACCAAGAACCCTGACTCAGGGCCGGCTTCTCAGGTGTGCAATGCGTGCAGTTTGTTCAGGGTGCTGTGCTTAGCAGGGCCCCGTGCTGCTGTGATTGTTTTGAAATTCTTAATAGTTTATGCATTGGGTGACCCATATTTTCATTTTGCACCAAATCCTGCACATTATGTAGCCAGCCGCACCCTAAAGACAACTCCAGGCATCTCCTCAGCACATCCAGATTTGAAAACAGCCGAGGGACAAATCAGTAGATTCTGCACATCACCGTTAATAATTTGGACCAGACTGCCTTGTATATTTAAAGCTCTGGAAAGGGTAAGTGATTTACAGAGATAGTGTGGTTCAAGAATATAATTCTGGAAGCCAGACATCCTTGGAGCCCTGGTCCTGCCATTTCCTAGCTGTGTGACTTTGAGCGACTCATAACATCTGCTAACCTTGATTTCCTCGTTACAGATGGAGATAATGATAATGTCTACCCCCACAGAGCTGGCTTGAGAATTAAATGAAATAATACTTAAAACCCTTAGGTCCGGTTCTGCATGTCCTGAAAAGCAGGCCCAGTGGCCCAGCTGCCCACTCCCTTCTTTGCCCCTCTCCCTTTGGCTCCTCCCACTCTCCTGTGTAGTCCCAGGTGGAAAATCTGGGTCAGTGTGAGTGACTGCTAAGTGAGAAGAATACTGAGGAGAAAAACCAAGGAATTATAGCCTTCATGGAAGCAATAATATTTTACTTAAAAATTGCTTGAGGGAAGACTTTGTAGATGTTTGCAATTTGTATGCAAATACTGAAGACTCCAACACCCTGAGCCGGGACATGGCCCTGGGCAGAAACTTCAAGAAGACCAAGGCTTGGACCACAGAGAAGCCTTCATCAGTTTCTCTCTGCTGCCTGCCAGTTTAAACTAAAACCTTAGATAATCCCAAAGCTGCCGTTTTCACTGCCTTAGCCTTTAATGTATTCATTAGTATGTAAGGCAGTTTTCTAACAAGGTAGGTGCATCCCCATCTGTATTTGCTGCATCATCTCTGCTGTATTATCCTTGTTCTCACATTCATTGTCTGTTTAATCAGGCACTGATTTGGCATTAACTTGCAAATGCTGGGTCTCCCTGCCTGATGAAAAAGTATTTTCACTGGTCAAACCTCACCTGATTCCTTGAAAACCCAAATCAACAGCCAGTTTAGAAGAGAAAGCTGAGAAAAAATTGACCTGCACACCAAACCCTGCTTTCTAAGGCTAAAGACTCTCAGAACTGAGAGAACAGAAGCTTTATTGCACTCATTCAGTCATTCAACAAACATTTATTGAACACCTACCATGTGCTAGGTGTTTACCAGGTGCTGTGGATATGTCTTTATCTTCCTGCAGTTTGCATTCTAGTGGGAATGTAGAATACAACCCCGATTCAAGGTAAAAGGGAGAAATATGGACGCTCAGGGAACCTTTAGGAAGACCCCTCCCCCAGTGGCTAGGGATGGAGGTGGAGAATCTCAGGGAAGCTCCCAGCATTCTTGCCCATGAATTACATCCATTTGTCCATCTCTCAGATCTGGGCCTGCCAGGACTCCTCTGTCTGCAAAGTTAACAAGCCTGACATGTACCTATCTTGAATACATGCCCCCTTTTGGAGTCCTGGGGACCCTGGACCAGGGCTGGGGCTAAAGTTGGAGTCAAGGCCTTCCCAAGGAGACTCGTTTGCTTCCCACTGAGCTACACTCATTCATTCGTTCATTCATCCACATTTATTGAGCACATCCTCTGCGTCAAGCTCTGGGGGTCCAGTTGCAAACGAGACAAATACTTCCCCCCTCACAGAGTTTGGGCACCCCTCTAGGCACCATGCCCCCTTTTCTTTGTTTATTCCTGTCCATTCACAAATGTCACCTCGTTCAGCTCTTACTACATCGCTAAGAAGCAGGTAGTGTTTTCCCTGTTTTACCAGGGAGGAGACTGAGGTTCAGAAAGGTGAGGTGACTTGCTGTAGGTTATCCAGCTAGTCAGAGAAACAGCCGGGCCACAGCTTTCAGTGTGGTTTTTCTGCCCCACCAGGCAGAGCGAACCCTGGGCTGGGAAGGGGCCTCCCGACAATGACACAGGGGCTTTCTCTGTGTCATTGATTAATATCTGTGGGGCCTTCTCAAAGTGTGGCTTTGTCATGCCCCCTCAGGCCTGCTGAGAGTGCCAAGGTCGTGCCTGTGTAGCCTCCAACGACAGAGGCCGCGGGCCTAGGACAGTCATCGCAGCCCCTCTGCTCCAGGGGGTGGGCCCATGAGCCCTGATCCGTGTCAGGCCGGGGACGCAAATGAGAGAGGACCCCAGATGGAACCACGCTTCTGCCTCGTAACCCTCCCTCCCGGCTCCCATCCTGGCCCTCCCCACCAGGCTGAAGCTTTTCAAAGCCTTGTTGGAACATCAAGTCCCCTGCTGAGTCAACCTTCTCTGCTTCTCAAAGGTAAAAGCAAGTGGTACCAGCAAAGTTTCGGAGCCAGACCAGCAGCTCAGGAACACAGCGGACGCCAGGACTCGGGCCCCCACGTCTGAGCTGCGAGGCCGTCTCCTGTTGGCTGGAGAACGTCCTTAGCAGCTGGGAAACCCACAGGCTCAGGGTCTGGCAGCTCTGGCCTGGCCCAGGGTCAGAGAAACCCTCCCTGATAGTTTCCAGAAGGCTGCACATGCTTTCCAGTTTCTGACCACAGACATTTTCTCATGTGACCTCTGCCCACATCACCCCTGTTTACAGTTGAGGACCCTGAGGCTCAGGAAGCCTAAGTGGCGTGCTGGAGATTACCTGGCGCATAAAGGGCTGGGCTAGAGTTGGAGCAATTGTTCTCTTACTGCCAGGCCAGAACTCTCCTCGCCACCCCTGTTGTCACATGGTACACAGCCAAGAAATAACTGGGACGGACACATTGGGTTATAAATTTAAAACAAGCCCAGGTGCTTGATGAGCATACAAGACCACCTAGGTGCCTGGTGAGAACTGGGTGAATCTCCCAGGCTCCACAAAGAACCCTCAATCCCCACCCGAGCTGGACAAAGCCACAGGGGCTAGTGTGCAATAGGAGATTCCACCTGAGCAAGCACAAAACTAGGGGCTGAGGAGAAATAATGCAGAACAAAGAAACTTACTGGCAGGAAGGTGTGTGGAAAACAGTACCCTGGCCAGGCTGCAGGGAGAAAGCAGACAGTGTAGGAGAGAACCCTGGCCTGTGGGGCCGGAGCATTGGAGGGGGAGCCTGGCACCAGGCAGAGACATCAGCAATTGCCTCTGTTACTGTGTCACGGAAGGTTACGTTCTCAGGTCTCCTGGGGCTCCCAATTTCCTGCTCTGTGACTTTGGGCGTCTCAGCCTCTCAGCCTGTTTCTACATCTGTAGAAGATGATAGTGGAGCCAATCCTGGCCCACCCTACGCTCAGGCTTCAGGAATCAGCCATGGAAGGAACTGGGGTGGAAGGGGACAAACCTTGGGCCCTGGAATAAGACTGAGAGCTTTGCACAGGGCCTCAGTTTCCTTAAGTGCAAGATGGGGAAATAACAATACAGAAGTGTGAGTTAGTAAGAGGATATGAACTAATATATGAAAGGCAATGAAGGGCAGTAAGGAGCTTGGACCCTGGGTCAGACCTCATGAGTTCAAATTCTGGCTCTACCTCCAGCTTAGCTGGGTAATCTTGAGCAGGTGTGTTAGCCTCTCTGGGCTTCAATTTCCTACTTTGTAAACGGGGTGATGATAAAACACCTACCTGATAGAGTTGTTGTTAGGATTAAAGAAGTTGAAATGTGTGACTGTCAGTGACTGGTGGATAAGTGATAGTACTGGCTATGAATGTCATCAGCTGGATGACCCATAAAAAGGACTTAGTCATATAACTCATGGCAAAATGTATGCCCATCCTGTGGGCTTGGGAGGTGCAGCACTGATTCCTCGATTCATGAATCTTCTGGGGTGGAAACTCTTCTATAACCAAGTCGGCCATCTGTGGCTGGTATTGGGGAAGAAACTCATCAATCATACAAAGCAAAGCTGGCATGTGACATCTGGCTCAGCAGCAAACCGTGGCCAAGCCCCCTGCCCACCCACCCTCTGCCCCGGAGATATCTGGCAGCCTACTTAGCAGAGGCCAGGTCTGCCACACACAGCGTCAGCTCTCTGAGCCCTCTGTGCCAGGTGGTGACCCATGCCCTCCAGTAGGAGACCAGGACCCATCTCAGTCACCAAACCAGTGAGTGGCTCTCAAACTTGAGGGTGCATCAGAATCCCCTGGGGGCTTGTTAAACTCAGGTGGCTGAACGCCACCACCAGTGTTGATTCAATAGGTCTGGGTGGAGTTCAAGAGTTTGTATTTCTAGTAAGTGCCCACACGATGCTGAGGCTGCTGGTCTGTGGGACCACACTTTGAGAACCACTCACCTGCACCTCTGTGGGACTGAGTTTACACCTTGCTGTTTGTCCTTGGGCAAGTTTCTTCTCCTGACTGAGTCGCCACTCCCTCATCCCTAAGGTGGGCACACCAGAACCTGCCTCATGGGTGTGAGACAAGGCACATGGTAGCCCTCTTCAGTTCTGGGATCCCAGGAAATGCTCAATCCATTAATCCACCAGTGCATTGTTGCTGAGGGCTCAGAGACAACTAATAAGTAGGAAGGGTGGAGATTTGAAGATCCTAAGCTTTTAAAGACAAGTGAGAGGGAAAATGAACAAATAGAGATTGGGTGCCTTCTGAATGCTGTGTACTGATTCCTAAATGCAAAAATGCCTTATCACTCAAAACAAAAACCAACCAACCAATGAAATGCAGCTAGAATCTTTCATTTCATTCATTCGACAAGCTAACACTCACGGTGAGTCTGAGAACTGGGCTCTGTGCTGCAGCTGTATTGTACTGTGCTGGGAAGTGCTGTATGAAGCTGGAGCAGACATAGGTCCTGTAATCAAGGAGCTGCAGTCCAACAGAAAAAAGTCCACCTCCCAGCATAAGGAGGAAAGTGCTCACTTCAGCTGGAGAGGAACATTCAAGACGAGGAAGAAACAGGCCAGAGAGATGCTTTCAGGCAGGTGGGAGATAGGGCAGGTTTCCTTATGGAAGCAGCATTTGCCTGGAAAAGGGATAGCATTCAACCCTTGGAGATGACAAGTAGAGGGTGGAAGAAACACAAAAGTACAGACAAGAGAAGGCAGACCGCACCTTCCAGAAACAGGACGCAGAGCGGTGTGGCTGGATTGCAGAGTGAGGAACAGAGGGTGGGAGCTGAGGTTGGCCTGGCTGCCTGGTGTCCAGGGATGGATGGCCTTGACCGTCGGTGGTTGACACGGCTCCTCCGAGCCTGTTCTGTGCCCTCTGTGGGGTCGGCGCTCAGCACATTATGGGCTTGGTGAGGATACCACAGGTGTGAGAGTCTGCATGACCCAGGAAGGGTATCCACAAGGAGCCCAAACCGCTGCCCAGAGCCTGCTCACCTTCCCAGTATCCGTCAGTCCCCTGCCCTCCCCCGACAGCCGCAGGACATGAGCCCAGGGCTGAGGTCACACACACACACCCAGGAGAGGGCCCCCAGCACCACTCTGCTGCTACACCTGCTGTCCCCCACTGCTTACTGTGACCTGACTTAACAACCCCCACTCTCCCACCCCTGTGGAGAAGAGGCTCTGGAGAGCAGAGTCATCCAGGCAAGGTCTGCCCTTGCCTGTAAGCAGAGGAGCCCGGAGCTATGCAGCTACCCCAGAGCGCTGGGGCCAAGGGTCACCCGTGCTGCAGCCAGCCTCCGGCTGCGCTGGCAACCGCCTCTCACCCGGACAGTGGCAGAGGTCCCGACGAGGCCCTGGAGACTCTTCCCTCCTGGTTCTGGACCCAGAACCCCAGACTCTCCTGCCAGCCCTGGTTTCCCCTCCCAAAGAGGGTTTCCCAGCTGGGGGCATTTCTCCTTATGGGGGCGCCGGTCTGGCTCCGATGTCTGGCTCCCAGATCTTGTCCCCACATTCATCCAGCTCCCCTTTGGCTTCTCCTTCTCGCAGTGGGGTCGAGGGCCGCTGTACTCAGTGTACACAGTCCAGAGCCGGCCTGTGTGCACTGTGTCCTGACTCTACCCTGCGCGGCTTTCTCTCCCTCCTGCTTCAGAGCACTGTGGACTCAACATGCGTCGTATCAGCCGGGCCACGTGTCATCATGCAGGTGAACTGGGAATCAGCAGGTCTGGGTGGGAGCCCGGGCACAAACGCACTTACAAGCACCTCAAGCGATTCCAGCGGGTTATCTGGACGCACCTTGAGAGACAACTTATTTGAAAGAGGAATTGTTGAAAGACAGGCCTGCTTTTCAGACGGCTTGAGCGGTCAGAGAGAACCCAAGCCAGGGAGCAAGAAGAAAGCGAGCCTTTCTGAACACCTGCTGGTCATTTGTATTCATTCTCTCCAGATAAGAATCACTGCATTTTCCAGGCCATCTCATCCCACCCTTTCTTTTGCCCTCCCCACACTAAGAAAACTGAGCCCTGCAGGAGTGGTCACTGGCTCAAGGAGCAGAAGGCCCATCTGTCTGGGTTTAAATGGCTCCTGTATTTTCTATCTATATTCTGTGATTACAGCCTGGTCCACATCACCACCATGCTGCAATGCACTAGGGTAGAAAGCCAAGGCCACTTGGTAGTTGCCCGCTGAGCCTCCAGCTGGGCTAGTATGGCCAGCGGGCCTCACCAGGCCTCATCCAACCCGCCCTTTACCCGGCCCGAGACAGGCATTGCCCAGAATGTCATTTCCAGCTGCCCTGGAAGCACCATGACTCCCCGGCCCCCAGGCCACAGTGAGAGGCCCCTCCGTGTTGCTCCCATAGCTCCCGCCTTCCCTGTAGCTTTTCTCTTCTGGTATTACGGTGGCCTATTTATCTGTCCATCTCCCCTGCTAGAACATTAGTTCTAGAACATTTGCCTTGTTTATATTTGTGTCCTCACCCCTAGGAAAGTGCCTGGCGTGCAGCAGGCACTCAGAAAACGCTTGTTAATAACAGCAATAACACACACTTACTAAGCCCTTAGAAAGGGCTGGCTGCTTCGCAGTAGTTAAATAAGCCAGTCCTCACAAAGACCCTCGAGAGCTATGAGTACCCCCATTGCACAGGTGAGGAAACCAAGGCTGAGAGATGAAATAACTTTCCAGCTAGTAAGTGGCAGAGCGGGATGGACCTGGCTGATGGGGTCTCCGGATCCCCACTCCTGCTACACCCTTGCCCACACTCCGTGGGGCTGAGTTCCACAGCAGAGGGCTGTCCCCAGATGGCTCAATCCAGCTTGGCTGCCCACAGACTCGTTGCCAGGTCAGGAGAGAGCGGCCCACCCTGCTCCATCTCAAGGTCTTTGCTAAGGGCCTGGCAGCGAAGACTTTTAAGATGAAAGAAGCTGCCCTGGTCCCCCTCCCTCGTTCTGGAGGAAACTGACTCAGACTATCAAGGGGGACACACAGAAATACCACAGACATTGAGAACATTGTCGGGAATGAAGTTGTGGACATTGTGAACTCCAGCCCTTCCTCTCCAGGTTTTTCCTTTCCTGTCCCATGGTGGGAGAGGACCACACCCCTTCAGCGCTGGAAGATATCCTCCCCAGGCCTGGGGGTGCCAGACCCCCGGGAGGACAGAGATGTTGCCTGGGTTATATTCTCCCAACTGTGAGTGGGGAGACCCATACCGAGGGGCCGGGAGGAGCCTTTGTGAAGGCAAGTCACAGATGCCCAGGGACGGGGGACCCCCTCCCCACTTGACATATGGGAGGTTGGCCCCATGCAGACACCCCTCCCGCTCTCCCCTTCCCATGTGCTCTGGAAGACTCTCTTCTGCCGCATTAGAGTTACGTAAGGCCCAAGGCCATGGTTAATTGCTGGCCCCAGGGCTTTTGCTGATTCCTCCAGGGGCTGGCTAAGGGCAAAGAGTCTTAGTTCCCAGGAAAAAACGGGGCGGGGGGGGGGCGGTGAGAGAGAGAATGGGCCTCTGGAGAGGTAGGCTTGGAGGAGGGCAAGAGAGAGCACGACTCGGGAGAAGCCAGCACCAGAGCCCTTCAGGCTAGGAGTGAAAATAGAGGCCAAGTGGAAAGCTGGCTCAGCCTGGCCGGGAAAGGGGCCCGAGAAGGCGGCAGGCAGTGTGCTGCACTCCTTGAGAGGACGAGGGACAGACAGACTCTGCAGCCACGTTGTGTGCTCGGAACTGTCACCAGCCAGGGCTTTGCTCTGGGCCCCTCAGGCCTGGTGGTCAGTTCTGGAGAATCCTGTATGAGCAGCCCTGAGACCAGGTGGGTGCGGGGGTGGGAACGGCTGTGTTCGGGGAGACTTAGTGGCGCGCTGGCCTGCCCACTACTGTTCATGTGCGCACCGAGGCAGTGCTTATTTTTACCTGGGTAGGTTCAGCTTCTGATCACAGAAATGGTGGGGGCTTTCCATTGGTTTCCATGGAAACATTAGACAGAGCATCTGCTACCCCATCAAACAAGGCTAGGCTGGTAGAACTCTTTTTGGAATTACTTTGCTATTTCGACCTAGGAAAATCGTCCCACCTGCGTTTTTACCACTTCCGTCTTGCGTGGCAGAGGAAAGGAAGGGCAGTTCAGAGGGACCAGGCTGGTGCCTGGGAGCCTGGGCTCTGGTCCCAGCCTGCCCCACCTGATGGCTCCCCCCCAGAGCAGCCAGCCTGTCTTCCAGGAGCGCCTGGGGTCGTATGGGGGGGCACGTGGGCCGAGGAGCAAGCTACCAGGTGCAGGAGGGGTGAGAGCTGAGCGTGCTCAGTTTCAATTTTCCAGAATAGAGGGAGGGTGGCACTGAAGGCCTTGGCTCTGGAGTCAGAAAGGAAGGCGCTGGTGCACGTGTGCATGTGAGAAGTGGCTTTATTCCAGGAGTTCTTCATAAAGATGAGGTCCTCAGGGGCAGCGAGTGGCACATGCTTTGGTCAGGAAGAGGAAAAGCAAAACAGAATAGGGCTGCGTCCCAAAGGACAGCTGACAAGTGCTGAGCCTGGTTTGATCACATGAAAGGAGGGGGCCCTCTCAAAGGCTCTCTGAGCAGCAGTCCTCTTACATTCATTGAGAGATGCCCACGTTCCCTGTCCCCAAAGGTCCACACTACCCACTGGGGTGGAAACGCACAAGGGAGATGGCGGTGGATGAAACATCACACAGAGGATGGGAGAAGTGTTGCCCTGGGGGCCAAGGGATCCGTGCTGGGGAGCGCAGGGTTTCAGGCTAGGGCACAGGAACACTGCTGAGAGCACGCCAGCCAGAGCCAGGAGGCGAGAGGAAACCACCGAGAGCCCTCCAGGGTGGGTGTGGGCACCACGGCCCCAAGGGCTGCATGGAGGGAGCAGGACCACAGCAGTTGAGGCACAGCAGGGAGGGGGAGGGGCATGGCAGCTCCAGTGACTGGTAGCTCCAATCCAGACCCTTTGGCGATCAGGGACCTCTGTAAGAAGCTGGGGAAATCCATGGACCCTCTCCTCAGGAAAATGCATATATGCACACAATGCAATATTTGGGGGACCATTTCAGGACATTCCTAGGCCTTCTGGAATCCATGAACTCCCTAGGGGCTCCAGGCTGATTTGCTTTGGGTGGGAGACCCACCAGGGTTCCTGGTACCACCAGTCTTTTCCCTAAGATCACACTGCCTGAGCCAGTGGGGCGGGGGGAAGAGGAACGTGGGAAACAGCAGAAGCGGTTCCAAGACCAGGCCCTGGGGGAGGGGAGAGACTCCCAGTGGTTGTGAGAAGGAACTGGGAGCTCTGCACAGACTGGGGCCTCCAGCCAGCTTCCAGGCCACTGCAGCAGCCGAGCCCCAAGGGCCTCCCTCCTGCAGTGGGGCGGGGTGAGGACAAGTTCCAGCCTGGCTGGCTTAGCCATGACCTAGGGATGCTCCAGAATGGAGGTCCCGTGCTTACCGCCCTGCCCCCGACCCTGTAACACTGTATCTACAGAGGCAAGGGCTTTTGAGAAGGCAGGAGTCAAAAACTAAGAGGGATGGGCCTGTTCAGTGGTGTCTGTCCTTATGGGGTCCACACGGTACGACCGGGCAGGGAGCCAGGACACCCGCTGGTCTTTAAGGCCCAAGGGAGAGGTCTTGTCCTGACACGTATCCACATAGAAGTGGGATCTGTTTAATAAACTGTGTCCTGAGGCTGCCCCTGGAGATCCCCCTTCAGCCCCTTGCTGAGGCGTGGGAACCAGAGCGCAGGACCGGAGGCACTGTCCCTGGGGCTGGTACGTGTGGGAGGAATTAGGTCCCCGGGGAGCGACCCAGCCTTTTCAGTGCTATGCTGCTCTTCCGTCCTCGTCTTTCTGCAGATCACCCATCCTTTGCCCTGGATCCTATCCCTCCCGCCCCCAACCCAGCAGCTGCCTGGGACAGGCCACTGAGCTGCTCACCTCTTGCTGTTCTCCACCTGCCCCGCAGGCTGCCCCTTCCTCCACCTTCAGCCTGCCCCCCCGTCCACACTGCCCACATTCTCCTCTCGTGCCCGATCCCACAGGCAGACCCCTGGCCCAGCGGGACCCGCGTGGGCTGCTGCCCTCGTTCTCCCCAGCCAACAAGGGGAGGCCCCCAACCACTGTCCAGACCTCGGAAGGGTGAAGGGAGGTAACAAAGGGCCAGGGCTCCTGCCCAGTCTCTGCCCAGTAGCAGTCCAGCATCCTGACCTGCTCCTCTCCCCAGGCAAGGCCGGGGTGGCGGCCAGGGCAGCAGGGCATCACCCCTGCGTCCTCCCCGTACAAGCTTTGGAGACTCGTGTGTCGTGGCAGTGGTGTTTGCTGATGATTCCGGCAGAAATGTGAGGAGATGGAAACGGCCCGCTTTACACTCCCCCACCCTAACCCCCTTCCGGTCCCAAAGTCTCATGCAAAAGGTACAGGAGGCCCCAGGCTACGGTCATGTGTGCGGCAGCAGCTGCCACTGCTGGGCTGGGACGTCGGCCTGGCACTTGCTGGCCACCAGCTGGGTGGTCTTGGCCTCCAGGCAGAGGCCGCTGACTGAATGCTGGATGAAAGAGGCTTTTCTCCTCCATCTCTGTGGGGAGAGGCAGGAAAGGAGGGGAAAGAGAAAACAATGATTAATAATAATCATAGCGTTCATCCCTTCATTACACGTGGATGCAAGTGGGCCTCGGACACACCCCCATCTAAATGGTC
This sequence comes from Delphinus delphis, assembly GCF_949987515.2. Taxonomy (NCBI): domain Eukaryota; kingdom Metazoa; phylum Chordata; class Mammalia; order Artiodactyla; family Delphinidae; genus Delphinus; species Delphinus delphis. Next base: position 33,110,647 of record NC_082684.1, read on the forward strand.
TGTGTGTCCTTACAGAAGAGGTGGCCACACCCCACCTGCAAGCCTGAAGTCCGTTCCTCCTGAACGCTCTGGCTTCCGTAGGCTGGCACGAAGAACTCACTGTCTAGGTCAGAGGCCCACGGGCTGAGTCTAGCCCAGAGATGCATGTTGTCTGGCCTGCACGTGCTTATTTAAAATGTGGCTTAGTCGTCGCATAGAAACCTGCATTTACAACTTCCCTTTAGACATGGGCCTGGTTTCTTTGGTGGCATCAGTCGGTTGTGGCCGAAGACCTGCTCTCTGCTAGTCAGCCTAGTTCCTGTTCGCCATAGTCCCACCTGGGCCCAACTCTTCTCCTCTAGGGCTTCCCCACTTGCACTCTGTAGGCCCTTGAGGTTGAGTCCTGGACTAGGTGAATCCTTTACTCCTTCAAACAAGATTTCTTCTTCCTGAGCTCTAAGCTTCTGCCTGCAGCTGTGCAGCCGGTTACCTACACACTTTAATGGGAACTGGTCGCCGTCCCTGCAGAGATTAAGAGTGATGGGAGGGTGAGGGCACTTGAGTCCCCCTATCTCACACACACACACACACACACACACACACACACACACACACACACACACACACACACACACACACACACACGGAGGCTGAAGGGAGAGGAAGGATCCGGCTGCTTTTCCAGAATAAAATAGCAAACTGCCGGTCATCCCTAAAGAAAGAGCCGACCCAGGCAACAGCACAGGGGTGGGAGGAAAGCCCGTGGCTGAATCAAAACGCCAGGCACTCTTCTGCCCCTTGCACTGCCCCGCAGCTGGCCAGGGTCAGGCACAGGGGGAGCTACAAGAAGGTGTGGGCAGAGGAAGGACTGGACCAGAGCTCTGGCCTTTGTGTCCATTCCCGGGCAGAGGGGCAGCCCTCCCAGCCAGGAATGGAGTGGGGCTGACTGTCACTGGCTGCTGTGTGCCCTGAGCATCCGATTCTTCCTCAACAGGCAGGTCTGACCTGTGTCTCCCAGGATTCATGAAAATAGGGCACGTGAGAGTGTTTGGCAAATGGAAAAGGCAGTGCTCACGTGAGGCCAGCATGCCAGCTTGGAAAACACTGTGGCTGGATCTGTTTCCCCAATCAGCCAGCAGTCAAGAAATACTTACTGAGCACCTACTATATGCTGGGGCAAGACTGTGGGCTTAGGAGTCATGCTGACCTGGGTTTGAACCTCAGTTCCACCCCTTCCCCACTACGTGATCTGATATGTTTCTTAAATTCAGTGAGCCTCAGTTTTCTCACCTCTAAAATGGGGTTAGTACTAGGGCGCACGTTGCTGGGTTGCTGGGAGAATTAGATGAGACGACCTATGTAACACTCCTAGCACAGCTTCCCAGTAAAAGCTCACATTTATTTTGGCTGTGCTGGTTGTCAGGGGTTAGGGATACAGTGTTGACAAGATAAATAGTCCCTGCCCGCAAGGAGCCACGGGATGCAGGATGGACATTTAACAAGGATTTACCGTACTTCCTCATGAGGAAAACAGTAGACTTGACCTGGATACTGGCTTAGGTCCCCCAAATCCTCACTCTGGAGGGCTTATTTGAGTCTGTATGTCAAACCCGCACTGTGTTCCCCGGGGCTGCCGCCATCCCGTGCCCATGGGCGAGAAGGCTTACCTGCCTGCCTTCTCTTGGGTTGCACGCCTGCAGTACGACCAGGGACCCGGGGGAGATGGAGGTGGAAGTGGCAGCCAGGCACTTCCCCTGCTGCTGGATGAGATGGTCACTGAACAGCCACGCCTGCAAGACAGGGAGCAGAAAGGCCAAGTCCACAAGTACAGCAATGGATGGATGGATAGATGGGTAGATAGAGCAAATACACTGTGTATTTTGGTAAAATTTTCTACAAATACTAGGGATGGGTGTATGGGTAATCACTGTACAGTTCTTTCAACTTTTCTCTGTCTGAAATTTTTCATAATAAAATATTGGGGTGGGGGAGCTTAGCTGGAACTGGCCAGAGGACGTATGAAGGGATGCTCAGGGGATGGGGAGAAAGACAGGACATGGGAGCAGGGCAGCCAGGGAGCCAGTCCACGCCGGGGTCTCCATGACCTGCTCTAGTTCACCATGGTGCATCAGCACTCATGTTGCGCACGTGTGTACACAGGCGTCCTGGAGGCCCTGTATATACAGGCGGACCACAGCTGCATCCCAGGAGAGAACTGGACTCTGTTTGGGCAGCATTTCTACCTCTGCAAGGAGAAAGCAGGTGGTGCCCATAGGGCGACTGTGTGACAGGCGACAAAGGCGACCGAGTATGGTGGGAGCAGACCCAAGGAGCAGAGTGGGAGGGGACAGCTTGCAGGGTCCTTGGGAAAGTGGGTTTGTGGAAGGTGTAGGCAGAGGGAAGATGAGAACGGGCAGAGGGAGGCCCCCACCCGTGCCCGGTCCTGACCTGGGGGCCCTAAGCCACCTACCTGAGCCGCCGGCGGGCTCTTGGCAGACCCTCTGCAGGTCCCCATGCTGAGCAGGAAGTTACCAGCCGTGTCCTGGCCCTGGGATTCTAAGCAATTAGCCCCCTGCTTAATGATGCCGGGGAGCACTTCCTTCACGGGGACGCTGAGAGAAAAGGCAGCAGTCAGGCTTGTCCTCTGCCCTCCCCGGGCTTACCCACACTTACCCAGAGGGTAGCGCCCTGCCAGCTCTCGGGGCACCCAGGTGTCTGTGGGGAGGGGAGCCGGGGAGCAGGCCTGGCAGCAGGGGGAGGTGAGCAGGGGTGCCTCTGGGAAGACTGGGCCTCGCCCTACTGGGTTCTGGGCAGCTCCGGGAGCCCCAGGGCCTGCCCTGGAGGCCAGGCCTGAGACGGTTCAAACCAGAAACCAGGGCTCCCCAGCCCAGAAAGAGGACAGGCTGGGGAGAGGCTGAGGCCCAAATGTGGGCTCAATAAACAATCTCGAAATGACAGGGAAGGGGTCACTTTGAAGAGGCAAATGTAAAATACACAAATATGAAAATGTGTTCAATCTCACCAACGATTAAAGAAATACATATCAGAGAGGTACCACTGTTTGTTTACCATATGTGTATATATATGTGTGTGTGTGTGTGTGTGTGTGTATGATTTATTTACATACATAAAACATTTATATATTTAAGTGTATATCTATGCATATATATACACATATACATATATATAGATATACATATATATATTTTTAAATATCACTACCTAGTATTGGCAATAGCTGTGGGATTGGGTGAGAACATAAACTGACCACCTTTTCTGGAGGGCAGTGTGGTATTACGTATCAAAAGCCTTAAAAAGGTGCACACCTTTGTCCCACTTCCAGTAACTTAGTATCCTAGGGCAATAATTAAATATGTGTGCAGAGATTTAGTTTAAAAGATATTCATTCAGAGTGACTGCTTATACTGAAAACATTGGAAATTCCTAGATATCCAACAATAGGGGATGGGCTAAGTAAATTCTGATTCATCTGTAGGATGGAAAAAACCTTTAGCCATTAAAAATGACTCTGGTAATGTGGGAAAGTGTTCAAAACATACAGTTAAGTAAAAGAGGCATGTTTCAAAATAGTGTATTATTAAAACATTTTGTATGCACAGGAAAAACATGCTTAAACACACACACACACAGATATAAAACACACTGTCTTACCCTGTGGGTAATAAACCTAAGGGGGATGCTGGCCCCAGCTGATGTGGGCTGGTATTCCTGGGTTTAGAAGGTTATACACGCACTTGGCTTACGGACCCACAGGGCATGATGGGGAACCAGGAGGGCTTGGAGTCTGACCACATGCTAATCCTATCTGCCTCTGTTACCTCTGTCAGGAAGAGAAACTGGGCGGGGGGCATGGATCAGAACATTTCCGGCACTCTCTTGTCTCATGTGGACATCTTGCAGGACCTTGACCAAACCAGGTCTTCCTTCCTCAGGGCTGGTTGGAAGCCCCCGGATTCCCAGAACCTACCCGCTCTCACAGAGCCTCAAGGAGAGCCCTTCACTTTCCCTCCACACTACTGGTAGCAGTGCCCCTTCAGAACCCCACACCCCCTTGTAAGAGGTCGTGCAGTTCTGGAACAGAGGCTGCAAACTGTTGGCCCCTAAGCTGAATCTGGCCTTGGACAGGTTTTTTCTGACCTGCACAGTGTGATTATTGGTGCTTTTAATTAGTTGGCCGTATTTTAAGATTTCAAGTTTACACAGAAAAATCCAGCTTCTTTTTCTTTTTGAACTTTAGAATTTTTTTTGAATTTTTAAAATTTTTTTATACAGCAGGTTCTTATTAGTTAGTTACCCATTTTATACATATTAGTGTATATATGTCAATCCCAATCTCCCAATTCATCACACCAAAAATCCAGCTTCTTTGGAAAACATAGCAAGGTCAGGCTGCCACACCGAACTTGCATTCCAGCACGGCACTAACACACTGTCATGAGCAGCAGCTGCCCCCTTATGGGTGGAGCTTGTGCATTTCAGTTTGCCACAGTCCCCTCCACTCCCTACGGTCATCCCCACCCACTTGACTTATTGACATTGTCTGTCTGATCACTGTAGGATGTAAGTTTGCAACCTGCTAGGTGCAAGGCTGTCGGGAGGCAAAAGCTCCACCCCCTCTGCTTCATCCAGGGGCAACGTGTTATACTTCCCCTCTATACAGAGACAAGGTCCTGCGGGAGCCTCTTTGAGAAGCCAAGGTTGTTTCAGACCCTTCTCTTCTCTTCCCCTCCCTACCCGCTGTTGCTTAGGAAGATGTGCAAGTTGATCGGTTTTCAGAGGTGAGATGTGTACTGTCCAAGTGTGGCAATGTCACTGACAACAAAGGCCTGCCCACTGATGCTTATGCAGGAAACCCGGGGCTTGGGCAGCAATCTCAAGACCAGATGCAGCTCCTGAGGTGTCTGAGTGGTAGCAGCAGCCCTGCAGCAGCTGGGATGGCCATCACCACCCTTCCTCTGCTCTCTGGCAGAGCCAGGCTAAGCTGTCCTATTTGTTGGTAGCCCTCTTAAGTCTGCATCTGCTTTCCTCTCTGTGGACCACCTCGAAGCTGGGCTGCCATTAGCCCTTATGGTGCCTTTGTAGAAACAGCAGTAGGCATCCCTTTCTTGAGACACTTTACTTCCATCTGTTAGAAAATCATCATAATATAGATGATTTTCTACATTATGAAAAAAAAGACAAAAAAGTCTTTTGTTAGAAGACTTTTACTGTCATTTGCCAGGAATTGTAGTAATAAATGTACAATACTGTGTGACCAGCACCCTTCACATATGGTGTGCTTGTGCAATGCACAGCCTGCACAACTGTTCCTGAACATCCTAATAAAAGTCATACATTAGCAATTGCTGAGGCTAGCCACAGAACTCTGATCTGGAAAAGCAGTACTGCAGGCAGGCCTAGGAAAGCAAAGACCTCTCTGTTCAGCCTCCTAAGTTTCTCCACTGACCATCTGCAAGTGTGGCCCAACTATTAGGATCCTGTTTGGAGGAACATGGTATCATTTGGGCCTATAGATCTCCTTTCTAATTAACAACCTGATCCACTCCGGGCCCCTCGCCCTGAGAACTGAGGCAGAACATGAAGGAACAGACCGAGGATGAGTAAACTGGATAGGAATGAACTGCAATTTCTACCTTAACAACAAAAAGTCATTTTTAAACGTCCACACAGTGACAAAACAAACGGAAGATGACTTACGCTCCTCATATCACACGGCTGGTTTCATCCACTCTCCTGTCTTTGTGATAGATCCAGACTTACGGTAGTTATAAACTACTTCTTCCTCTTGGTCCTCAAGGGATTGCATGGGGACTGGGGTGTGGGGAGAGGCACATCCCCGATCCTCCCAACTCTTCCCCCAGCTCCCCAGCTCCTGTCTGAGGCCTGGAGTCCATGACTCCAACCAGATAGCATGAACTCTGACACAACATAAAGAAAGACTATGCTTTTTTCCCTCAGAAATGACATGTCTGAATGAAACTGTCCCCTTAAAAGTGGCCACTTGAGGAAGCGGTTCATTTATTACAAGTTTGTAAAGTAATGTTCTTCCATGCACAGCCATCATCTGGGGAGCTGGGGTTATCCGGCTGCCAACTTTTTCCAAGGATGCAGCCGCTGCTCAGACCCTTCTGGAATTCCTTGAACATTGCTTGCAGAGTCAGTTTATCCTTGTTACTTGTTTCAGTCTTGTCACCCTGTATTTGGGACCCAGGATTGTATTATCTGGGTTAATCAACCAGCTTACTCACTGGACTTGGCTACAACTTAACTATGGCTGTTTTCCAAAAATCAAATCTGCCCTTGAAGGACAGAGATTTGCCTCCTTGGAGGATCTGCAGGCTCTGAGAGGTGGAGTGTTCTGGAAAGCCATGATAGCATCCTTGGGAGACAGCAGTGGAATAACCCATTCCCCGAGGTGACATTTCCAGAAGAGAGAATGCTAATTTCAAAGTTATTACTGATGCTTATTGACTATGCAATTTATTCAGTTAAAAATATTTATCAAGTGCCCATTTTGTGACAGGCACTGTTCTAGGGGCTGGAGATAAGGCAGTGAACAAAACAGATAAACACCTCTACCCTCACGAAGCTTCCTGTCAAGTGTTGGGAGATGACAGTAAAATTAATTGGCCACATATATGCTGAATGACAATAAGGGTGACAGAGGAAAATAAGCAGGGAATGCTGGGGAAGGTGCAGTCGGCCAATGCAGAGTTTGGGGGAGCCTCACGCAGCGGGGACAGCTGAGTCAAGACCTGGAGGAGGTGAGGAATGATGTAGCCAGGATGCTGAGAAAGATTTTGAAATGAGGAAAAAAAGAAACAGCTCTGCCCTCCCTACCCCTGTCATTACAGCTACTGCCCGCCGTCCTGTCACCCACGCACATACACCATTTGCATGCTGCTTCCTCATTTGCTGGAGCAAACATTTCCCCATGTTTTTTCACGGTTTATGATTATAACATTAATTGACACATATTTGTTTAGATCGACGCATCATGATTCACTAAACCCAGCCCCTATCGTTAGTTTTTTCTCAATTTTTTCACAGCAGAGAAGCCTACAGTGGACATTTATTTGTCAACAGGTTTTTTTTTTGCTTTGGTTGCTTTATTTCCTTAGGATAAACTCCCAGAAGGAAGAGAGGAGAGTCAAAGGAAATGAGTGTTTCTGCAGCCTTTGCTACATAATGCACTGTTGTTGTCCTAAGGGGACAATGCCCATTTCTAGCTCTAAGGCCCGGTCTGTTAAACTTTGGTTCCTACCACACCTCACTCTTAACTCCTGGTAACCTCCTCCCGGTTCCTCCAGACCCTTCACATGACAACAAACACTGACAGCTAGAAACAGCCAGATTGCCTGGGCTGGGGAGAGATCAGGGTGAAGGGTCCCCAAGCTGCCGGCCCCCACCCAGACCAGATGCACGAGCTGAGGGCTGCACTCACGTGAGCTCTGGGTAGACGTTATCCAGGTACCAGCGGAAGGACTTGCAGTTCATCTTCTTCCTCTGCTCGATCCGCGTGGCCACGCTGGAGGAGAAGGCAATGCTCAGCGGGCATAAGAAGGCCCGGGAGGCTGGCCCCCTCTTTCCACCTACCCCAGGGAGCTAGGGCCAGGAGCTGTCCAAGGCTGCCTTCCAGCCTTGGTCCCTGCCTTAAGTCATTCTCTGACCTGCAAGCTCCTCCCAGGGTTCCTGGCCATGCCTTATTTCTCTCCTCAAATTCCTGCTCACCTTTCAGGATCTGCCCAGCCCACGGGGGCCAGGCTTTAATCTCGGCTTCTTACTCCTTGAGACCTCAGGTGAGGATACCACTATCTGGTCCTTATTTTCACAGAGAGAGCAGAGCCTTAATGAACTAGAAGTTTTCCTTTCCTGCATTCCAGCTGAGCAGAAAGTGTCTACCAACAAGAAAACCACGCTTTAAACATCTTTCCATAAAGTTGGCAGATAAAAACCATCTGATGTGTCCATGGACACCTTCCTCAGCTCCACTGACCATAACGGCCACTGACAGATAACCTCACCGCCTCTCTGAGCCTGTTTGTTCTCAGTAAAGTGGGGACACAACCATCTACCTCCAAAGGTTTTTGTGAGAATCAAATGAATAAAGGGGACATAAGTGCCTAGCACAGGGTAGGTCCTCAGCAGATGTTACTTCCCCACTAAAAGAAATAGTGACATAACTTCTTTTTTTTTTAACAAGAGATAGATACAAACAAATAGAGGGAGATTCATTGATGATCGCTAATAATGTTTTCAAACCTATCTGACCACAGCATTAAGTAAGAAATAAATACATTGTGACCAAGTATACCCATGGGCATATATGGCTACAAACATACAACCAAAATAAGAATTTTCACAAAACAATATCTATCCGTAACTGCCATCAGCTGTTCTGTTCTGTTCTGTTCCGTACTAATCTGTAATATTCTAGTTCTCTATCGTTTAAAAAAAAAAAAACTGGTCACGACTCTCTAAATTGATTTCACAATTAATCCACATTTTGAAAATGCTTAACTAGACTGTAGTCATAACAGTCCAGGGCAGAAAAATAAGCTAACAGATCACTGTCAGATTTTGAACAGCAAGGGGTGGAGTCAAACCCCCGAGTATTTTCTACAGAGAGCCGTCCTTAAGCACGTCCACAGATGTCTGTCCTGCAGGCAGCTTGTGGACCGGCAGTGCTCTCATAAGCGAGCCCTCCCTAGTTATTTCTCCCTATGAGGCTGCATCCTCCTCAAGGACCAGAACCTTGTCTCTGCGTCGTATACCCTACAGGCCTGGAAGAGCCCAGTGGCCTGGGGCAGCTCAGGTGCTAAGGAGACCCTGAGCGCTTCCCTGGTGTACACGCAATTTTGTATTTTGCTAAGGTTGTGGAGGAAGGCCAAGGGGGGCTGGGAGAGGGGCCCACCTGCCGAAGGCCTTCCCTATGGCCGAGGGCCGGGCCTCGTAGTAATACTGCTTGTATTCATCCATCCACACCTCTGCAGTGCGCTTGGTATTCCTAAAAGGGTAGGAAGGAGCAAAATAAGGTCACCAGGGCAGTGACAGAGTTAGGGTTGGGCTCAAGATCAGCTCTGTGAAGTTCAGGGTGCGGAGGCAGAAGTGCACGTGAAAGAATGCTGATTGGGGTGGTATCAATGAGAACAGTCTTTTTGGAGGACAATCTGTCAGCATCCATCAGCTCTGTGGGTATGGGTACTCTTTGACACTCCACTTTGAGGAACCTATTCTACCAAAATACCAGCATGTGGGCAAAGGGACATGTACAAGAATACTCGTGTCATAAAACATTCGTGACAACCTAAATGCCCATCAATAGGAGAATAATGAACTATGTCCACATGATGGAGTACTAGGCAGCCTCAAAAAAGAACACCAAGGTTAGTACATACTGACGCTGAAGGACGTCTACAATTTAGTGTGGAGTGGCAGAAAAGCATGCTGCAGAAAAATCATGCAGTGCGACCCCATTTATATAAAAAACACAGAAAGAAGAGACACATGTATATGTATAACTGAATCACTTTGCTGTGCACCTGAAACTAACACAACATTGTTAATCAACTATACTCCAATATAAAATAAAAAGTTAAAAAAATGTAAAAAAAAACACCCCACAAACACATGCATCTCTATACAGAAACTATATATATATATATATATATATATATATGAAAATAAATTAAAAGACCTGAAATGATAGGCTAGAAATCTATTAGCAGTAGTTACTTTTGGAGAGACAAGTGGATAGGAGTAAGACTGGGTGAAAGGGACTTTCACTTTTTTCTCTCTATGTGATATGAAGAGTAAAAATTATAATGTATAATATACTATATGTACAGATAAATATATAATATATATGATATAGTTTGAATTTTTACAATAAACATGTATCACTTTTACAAGTATAAAAACAACTAAAATGGGATAAGGGGAAGCAAAACAAAAAGACAGGCCATTTGATGAGCTAGACCTGGGAAGCCACCGCTGGCAACAAGGGAGCCTTAGAAGATGAAGACTCATCCTCGGGAAGCAGTGTCCATGACGCTCCTCCCACTCTCCCCTTGCCACCAGCGTCAGGGGGGCGGGTGATGGGGGTGGTCTTCTAGGACCCTGCCCACTGCCCCTCAAGATGAAGTGCACGCTATGGCTGGGGACACGGATGGGCAGACGCTGACCAAGTCAGGGTCAGGACATGGCATCTGTGACTAGTACTAGGGACCCAGTGAGTGGAGGGCAGCTTCCAGTTGGTCATTTGGCTGGTTTTCCAAGACCCTCATGGACAAGGACAGTCAAAACAAGTGAGGCCTGGTGGAGACACTCCCAGCTTCATCCTTCCAGACTGAAAGTACTGGGATCCCAGAATGGGGGGCAAATGGGGAAACCGAGGCCCAGAAAGGTGGGGTAGCTACCCACAGTCCCTTGGGTAACTGACAGGGCTGGGGTCTAGGTGTCCTAGCTCTTAGCGCGGTGCTCTTTGCACTGTGACCCACCTGATGTAGGTGAGGGCGTTGCCCTCAGGAAAGTTGTAGGGGTGCCGTTTCCTGAAGACGTGGCCCACCCGGCTGCAGGGCACGATCTCCAAGCTCCCACCGCACATCCACACCCGGAAGGAGAGCTCTGCAGAGACGGCAGCCATCAGGACGGGAAGGAGCCACTCGGCAAGTCCCCACGGAGTGAAGGGGGAAGGAGCTGGCTTCCCTTGCCTTTGGTGTCTCCTTGGAGGCATATGCTGGTGTCAGAGCTCCTGGGCCTGTTTACACGGGGTGCACCCACTCCTTGCACGTGTTCCTGACTGCTTCCTCCATGCTTGTGCACACACACATCCCACACACACATACCCGCTGGCATCTTTCTGGCTGGCCCAGACCTCCCTCATGGCCCCGGGGGTCTCCATTTACAGCTACCAGTGGCCCTACTGAGACATACTTCCTTTCGGTGGGGGTGTGACGCTGAACGAGCCTTCACAGATGACTGTGGTCCCTAGTAGTGCTGGGAGAGGCGAGCAGTGGCCATCCTGCCCCCCAGAAGGGGACGTCACAAGTTGCCTACTCTGTTTTCCACTCAACAATCCTCACTTCCGGCAAGGACCCACCTTAGCAGTTGGCCGAACCTCTTCTGATTTTCTACTTTCTTTCATTTTAACCCTGAAGTTGGACACCCTTTGACATTAAAACACCTCCCTCCTGTCCCAGAAAATCCATAGCCCTTGTTTTTTTGTTTTTAATTAAAAAAAAACAAAAACAACGGAAAGACCATTTTTTTTCATGAGTTCCAGCCTTGGTTCCTCTTCCTACTCCCCAGGTGGCTGTAAGGACACTTGTGGTCCCTGGCCAGGTCTGGGGGCTCTCATCTGGAGCGACTGCTCAGGGACCTCCCAGGGACTAGCAGAGTGGGGGGCGGAGGCGGCAGGGCTAAGGCCTACCTCCTGGCCAGCCTAAGTGCACCCGGTGACTTCCCAGTGTGGTCCACGACTGGACGTTAGGCATATCTGGACCCGCACCCAGGGTTGGCTACGTTAATGGGCTTCCCTAGGTCTGCCTGCAAACTGCCAGGCCTCTGTCCCTTCTCCTGGTCAGAGCCCTGCAGCTGGTTCGGCAACTGAGATTTAGAACTGGGGACAGGAGATCTGCATTCTGGTACCATTTCTTTCAGATTAACTTTGTTATGTTAGTTAGGTCATTTCATCCCACATAGTCCATACTGTCCACATTACTATTACTTATTGTCATTTTTATCAACAATGGCAATGACAGGGAATTCCCTGGTGGTCCGGTGGTTAGGACGCTGCGCTTTCACTGCCGAGGGCATGGGCAGGTTCGATCCCTGGTCAGGAAACTAGATCCCACGAGCTGCATGGCACAGCCAAAAAAAAAAAAACAACAACGGCAACAACAAAAGCGGTAACCATCGTCCATTTACTGAGCACTCACTCCGTGCTCTTCATGGCTGATGTCTAATTCTCACAGCTACCATGTGGCATTGGGTGTTATGATCCCCATGTTTTATTTATTTATTTTATTTTATTTTATTTTTGCGGTACGCGGGCCTCTCACTGTTGTGGCCTCTCCCGTTGCGGAGCACAGGCTCCGGACGCGCAGGCTCAGCGGCCATGGCTCACGGGCCCAGCCGCTCCGTGGCATGTGGGATCTTCCCGGACCGGGGCACAAACCCGTGTCCCCTGCATCGGCAGGCGGACTCTCAACCACTGCGCCACCAGGGAAGCCCTCCCCATGTTTTTGATAAGGACTGTGAAGCTCAAAGATGTTAAATGACCTCTCCAAGGTCACCTCCACGCTCAGGTGCAGAACTGCAGTGTAAAGTTCACTTTGTCCAGCAAGTCCCACTGTTTGAACCAGATCATGATCTGTCAGACGCCGTTGTAGAATCCCTTACGCTCTAGTGGGGAGAGGCAGGAACTCAGTAAAAGAAGAAACCAAAATACAAGTAGACAAGAAAATGAGTAGAATACTTCATCTGCGAAGCAGGTAGGAGACTGAAGCAGGTGAGTGGAGTTGGGGGTGAGGCTGCAGTTTTAATGAGGCTGATCAGGGATGTTCTTGATGAACGGGGGGGGGGGGAGCATTTGAGCCGAGGCCTGAAGGAGGTGAGGAAGAGGCACGTGACTCTTAGGGATGAGCGTTCCGGGCAGAGGGACAAGCAAGGGCACAGAGCTAGAGGTAAGAGCACAGTAGGCAGGAGCGGAGCGAGGTGCGGGGAGGGCAGGAGGAGCTGAGGGCGGAGCTGGCGGTGTGTGCTTGTGGGGGAAGGGCAGATGGTGTAAGGACTTCCGGGTTTTGCTCTGAGTGATGCGGAAGCCCTTGCAGGGTCTTGAGCAGCTCAGTAACATGATCTGACTACCTTTTAAAAGGATCCCTAATGAGAATCCCAAGGTTTTCACGTTTGCCACCCTCACTCAAGGTGGCCTCTGGGTTCTGGCGTTTGGCTCTCTCAGGGGAAACAGGAACGAGTCTGGGTTTGGGCATCTCCCTTCCTTCCATAAATGAACAGTTCTTTTTTTTTTTTGCAGTACGCGGGCCTCTCACTGTTGTGGCCTCTCCCGTTGCAGAGCACAGGCTCCGGACGCGCAGGCTCAGCGGCCATGGCTCACGGGCCCAGCCGCTCCGCGGCATGTGGGATCTTCCCGGACCGGGGCACGAACCCGTGTCCCCTGCATCGGCAGGCGGACTCTCAACCACTGCGCCACCAGGGAAGCCCCAAATGAACAGTTCTGAAAGGCCCAAACCCATTAGTGACGAGAGTCTCCTGGCTCAAAACTAGTCCCAGCAGCTGAACGTCTGAGCACCACGGCTAGCCTAGGAATTTCTTTGAATTTTTTCGAAGAAACAAAACCCTCCCTAGAACCACTGTGTGGTTCACCTTTCAATTCCCCAATCACTGAGCCCTGGCCTCAGGCAGAGTTTGAAGTTAGCTATTTGATCATTCACTTGTTTCTCCATCAGGCCCCAGCCTTAAAAAAAAAAAAAAAAAAAAAAGGAAGGAAGGAGAAAAGAAAAAGGCTTCTGGATGCAGCAGAGACCATTAGTTTCCCAGCCCTCTGAATCTTTACAGGAAACTGGATTTGCCAAAGCTCCCTTCAGGCTGAGATGGAGAACACAAAAGAGGTCACTTAGGCCCAAAATACATAAAAGGAGGTCAGAATGGAAGGGTCACTGCACCCCAGTTCCCAGAATTTACTCCTCTGAATGCCTGCTTGGAAACGGTTTCCAAGCATTAAGTTACAAAGGGGAGAAAATCCCACGCCTGTTTCCACTCCGGCTGGTCCTGAGTTGGAGCCCCACTGCCCATCTGTCCCACTGCCCTAGTCAGAGAGGGAAGAAAGACCTGGTCCTTGCCTCCCAGAAACACAGACTCTGACTTGGATCACACCTCACAACACTTAAGTGGCTCCTGTAAAGGCACTACCTACACCTGTCAGACGTGGAGTTTCCCAGCTGAGATCTGGAAGGCGGCGTCTACCTCAGTTTGCCCATCTGTCAGATGGGTGAGATACCACCAGCCCTATTTACTTTGCAAAAAACCTGGTCAGGATGAAAAAGGAGGCAGTGGGAAAGGGCTCTGCAAAGGACTGACTGGGTCCACTGCCAGAGCAAGGACAGGCCTTTGTGTTTCACAAGCCTCAAGGTACCTGCCCCCACAAACCCTGGCCCACTCCTGGATCCCTGGGATCGATCGCCACCCTCCTCCACCACGCTCCTCATCTGGGAGGCTGCCTGTGTGGGCTGCACCCCTGGGCTTCCTTCCTATGTGAGGAAGTTCAGCCAGCAGGTCGGGGGAGAGTGAGGGTGGGTGTTTATCCCCTGACACCTTCCACCTGGCACAGTGGACTGGCTGCAGGCGCCCCAAGACCACAGCTACTGTCGGGGAGCACTCCCTCCCTGTGTTTCAGACCTGAGGGTGGCTACACTTCCCAGCAGTCACCAGCCCAGCCCTACCCTGGCCCTTGTGGTTCCCTGTAACTTGCCCACGCCGTGTAAATAGGCCCTTTTATAAACCCCCCCTTAAATCACCCACATCAGATGTTCCATCTGTACCCAGCCTTTATCTCACCTGAACCTCACCAGCGACCCTGGGGGTTCACTGGCTCTTCCCTTTCCTTGTGGGGCTAAAGGGTTCCTATGGCCTCATAATAATAATAATGGCTGCCAGTATCTTCACCCCCCTCATCTCACTTAGTACTTATAACAGCCTCTTGGGGAAACTGAGGCTTAGGGAGGCTTTCACTTGCCCAGGGCCAAACAATTTATAGCTGGTAGGGCCAGGATTTGCACCCAGGCCATCTGACCCCATTGCTTACGTTTAACCGCCACCCCCTACTGCCACCCCCTACTGCACACACCACCCCCAGCCTTTCTTGTAGAGAAGCAGCCATGTGCTTCCTCCATACACGTGTCTAGCCATGTGGCCACAGGTTCTCCCTGACCACCTAATCTCTTTGTTGACTAGCTGTGTGGCTCTGGACAAATTACTTAACCTCTCTGTGCCTCAGTCTCTTTACCAGTAGAATGGAGATATAATAGTACTTACTTCAGAGATCCATTGTGAGGATTTAAGGAGTCAATATGTGTAACATCCTTAGGGCCTTACATATAGAAAACACGCAACCCAGGTTACCCATTATTATTACTGTGGTTATTTCCCAACTTACCAAAATTCTCTCCCCCCCAGATGTCCATCTGGGCATCATACTTTCCCAAGTGGTTAAACCAAGACTTGTCAATCACGAAGATTCCTCCAGCTATGACAGGCGTCCTGGGAACAAGGAGAGGAAAGAAGCAACACATGAGCTGGAAGATCTGAACCCCTCTAGACGGCCCCAGGGCCCAGGCCATTTGCCCTAGCATCCCCCACTTGCAGAGTCACTGGGGTCGGATATCTGGCCCGCTTGCTGGCCTCTGGCCTCTCTCTCCCCCGGGCCCAGAACAGAGTTAGCCCTGGGATCGTGCACCCCTAGGAGCCCTGGCAACTGCAGTGGCCCTCCCAAGAGCCTCCAAAGCCCCTGACTCAGGCAAGGAAGGGGTCTCTCCAGAGCCCACAGCAGTCCTGACCTTATGGGCTTGGTGGGGTCTGTCCGGGCAATCTTCTGCTCCAGAGGGATCTGCTCC
Source organism: Delphinus delphis (assembly GCF_949987515.2). NCBI lineage: Eukaryota > Metazoa > Chordata > Mammalia > Artiodactyla > Delphinidae > Delphinus > Delphinus delphis. The sequence goes on from NC_082684.1 coordinate 33,126,279, forward strand.
CACTTGAAATGCAGGCTCCAGTCAAATCCTAAGGGCCAGACTAGGGTGAGGATGCGGCTCGGGGGCTCTTGTCCCCTCACTCCACCCCCCCCGAGAGTCTCCCTTGATCAGAACCCAGCTTGTAGAGGGCCCTGGGCAATTCACGTAGTCATTCCTTCATTCAGAACGAGACAGGTCCCTGTCCTCATGGAGTTTCAATCTACTGGGTAAGACAAAGACTTACAAAGATAAATCAGTAAATGGATAATATGTCAGTTGGGGTTGTAAAGTGCTAAAAAACAAAAAGAAAAGAAAGGAGGGGTACCCATGCTATTCTAGTAAGGGTAGCCAGGAAAGGCTCTCTGAGGAGGTAACATTTGAGTAGAGACCTGAATGAAGAACTGATCCATGCAGACATGTAGGGAAAGGGAATTCCAGGTGGGGGGAACAGCAAGTGCAAAGGCCCTGAGGTGATTTCCCTAAGGAGAAATGCCTGGCTCCCTTCAGAATCCCACTCAGCCTCAACATCTAACTAACAACTGTGTCCATTTATTGGAAATCCGAGCCCCAAATAGGAAATCCACTCTGCGCATTAGCTCCTGGCAACAGGTTCTCTGGAGCAGCCTGCCCAATAGAACTTGCTGCAATGACGGAAATGTCCTATATCTGCACTGTCCAACATGGTAGACACTAGTCACATGTGGTTATTGAGCACCTGAAATGCTGCTAGGGCAGCTTAGGAACTGAGTTTTGAATTTTACTTAATTTTAATTAATTTATATTTACATAGCCAGAAGTGGCTATTATCTACTGTATTGGACAGCACAGTTCTAAAGTCTAGACCAGAGCTGCCCAAAAGAAATACAATGCAAGCCGGAGACGCAAGCCACACATGCAATTTAAATTTTTCCAGTAGCCATGTCAAAAAGTAAGAAGAACATATGAGATTAATTTGAATAATGTATTTTTAATGCAATATATCCAAAATACCATCATTTCAATCATTATCATTGATGATCATATTCATAATCAATACAAAAAATTATTAATGAGATATTTTATATTCTTTCATACTAAGTCTTCAAAACCTGGTGTGTATTTTTTCTTACAGCATATCTCAGTTCAGACTGGTCACATTTCAAGAGCTCAGTAGCCAAATGTGGCTAATAACTACCATATTCGGCCAGGTCTAGACCATTTCCAGACGTACAGGTTAGGAAGCCGTGCAAAGTTGAGGGCTCCCCCTTCCTCACCCCCAAGACGACAGCAGTCATTTCATGTTATTCTGCCAGGACTTGTGGCAATGGTCCCCGGGGCTGGCAGTATTTGAGAAGGATGTGTCAAAGTTTGGGGGGAGGGAAAGATCAGAGACTAGCTTGGCCCTGTCCCTGATTGTGCCAGGAGCCTGCAACTGCCAGCCCTGGCCCTTCGTCCCCAACCCCATGGCTCTACACAATCCCCTTTCGTTTTGTAGAGGTAAAGGGGGTGGGGGTGTGAGACGCTCTGGCACAGTTGGGAAGAAGAGCACCAAGCCAGGGCTTTTGCCTGCCCTCACCTGCCTCCTTTCAGGTCTAGAGCCCCTCCCCTGGGAGCCGGACCCACCTCCCCGAAGGTCAGCAGATGCAGCAAGGTAGGCGAAATTATCCAGACTGATGACATCAATGATGGGGCTCACCACGCGGGTGTGATCCTAGGAGAGGACACATGAGATGGCGTGAGGCCAGGGACTCTGTGAATAAAGGCCCAACTGCCTGCTCTGGGAAGAAGTTCTCTTCGAGGCATCGGGCACTCAGCACCTCCTGCAGGACACGTTAGGCTCCCAGGAGCTGTCCTGCATCACCACATCTAGGCTCCCGGAAGGTCCCTCTTGGGTCTCATGGGCACGATGCTCTCCCAGCCTCTTCCTCTCACATCATGCTGAGCCCTGCCAGGATCTCACCTCCTCAGTAAAGCCCTCCCTGACTGCTGCAGGCTGAGGACTTCTTCCTCTTTTAAACTGCTCTCACAGTTATAGACCAGACAATTCCTGGGACAGTGAATCAGATGCTGCCTGACGTGGATCTTCTGTTGCTGGTGTGAGCTGTTGTTTTACTAATTGTCGTCCGTCTTTGTACATGTTGAGGTTGAGTCTTCCCACCTGGACAACCGGCAGCTTAAGGGCAGGGACGCTGCAGGCTCTGTGTAACCTGGGTGGCACTCCTCTCATGCCACATCCACTTCAAAGTCAGACTCACGCTCCCTTCATCATCTCCCAGACACAAATCCACCTCCAAAACATTGGTGGGTAATATGCCAACTTTACTAAAGGTTTTTTTCTGGGGGTGAGGGGTGGGGGGATAGTGGTGGTGGTGGATTCTGTCATATACCACGTGCAAAACTTAATTGCCCTCCATCAGCAGGATGTCTGTTCTCTTCCTTTCTCCCTCCATGGAGGGACATGGAACAGAGCTTCTTCTCCCTCCTCTCTCTGCATTCTGTGCTGACCCTCAAAATCCTCTTGTCTGCAACTTGGAATCCAGCTCTGCCCCTCAATTCACACTCCGTCTCAGGACGACAAAATTGTGGGACATGGCGGATCAGGGAGAAAAATCCACGGTCTCCCACAGTGTTCTATGGGGGCCTCACCTTATCCTTTTTATAGACTTTTTGTATTGAGATTTAATTCACATTTTTTTTTATTTTTTTGCAGTACGCGGGCCTCTCACTCTTGTGGCCTCTTCCGTTGCAGAGCACAGGCTCTGGACATGCAGGCTCAGCGGCCATGGCTTATGGGCCCAGCCGCTCCGCGCCATGTGGGATCCTCCCGGACCGGGGCACGAACTCATGTCCCCTGCATTGGCAGGCGGACTCTCAACCACTGCGCCACCAGGGAAGCCCTAATTCACATTTTTATAACAATTTTATTAGATATAATTGATATACCATAAAATTCGCCATTTTAAAGTGTACAATTCAGTGGTTTGCAGTATATTCACAAGGTTATGGCACCGTCACCACTCTCTAATTCCAAAACATTTTCAGCACCCCAATAAGAAACCCTGTACCATCAGCAGTCACTCCCCATACCCCGCTCCCTCCAGCCCCTGACAACCACTAATCCCCTTTGTATTTCTACGGATCTATTTATTCTGGACATTTCATATAAATGGAATCATATAATATGCAGCTTTTGTTACTGGCTTCTTTCACTTAGCATAAGGTTTTCAAAGTCCATCCATATTGTAACATGTATCATTACTTCATTCTTTTTATGGCTGAACAGTATTCCACTGTATGGATACATCACATGCTGTTTATCCATTCGCGGTTGATAGACATTTTGCTGTTTCCATGTTTCAGCTATTCTGAATAACACTGCTCTGAACACTCAGGCACAAGTTTTTGTGTGGGGCATGTTTCATTTCTCTTGAGTATATACCTAGCAGTGGAATTGCTGGGTCATATGGTAACTCTATGTTTAAACTTTTGAGGGAGTGCCAGACTGTTTTCCAAAGTGGAGAACAGCACCATTTGACACGCTCCCCAGCAATGTATAAAGACTCCTATTTATCTATATCCTCACCAGCACTTGTACTGTCCATCCTTTTGATTATAACCATCCTGTAGGTATCAAGTGGTACCTCATTGTGGTTTTGACTTGCATTTCCCTAATGACTTAACGTTGAGCATCTTTTCATGCGCTGGTTGACCATTTGTCTATTTTCCATTGCGGTGCGCGGGCTTCTCAATGCGGTGGCTTCTCTTGTTGCGGAGCATGGGCTCTAGGTGCCCGGGCTTCAGTAGTTATGGCACTCGGGCTCATAGGTTGTGGCTCGCGATCTCTAAAGCACAGGCTCAGAAGTTGTGGCACATGGGCTTAGCTGTTCCGTGGCCTGTGGGATCTTCCCGGACAAGGGCTTGGACCCGTGTCCTCTGCATTGGCAGGTGGATTCTTAACCACTGTGCCACCAGGGAAGCCCTTTTCTCATTTTTAAATTGGGTTATTTGCCTTTTATGGTTGAGTTGAAATCACCTCATCCTATGTTCCATATGTCCAAATCCTCCCCATTCTAGAGAACAGCAGGCACATGGGAGGGCCCCCCCCGCTTGAGAACACCATCCTCTCCTCCCTCCTTCTCAGGCTTCCCAGCCTGACTCACCCTCACTCATCACTCCCTCAGGAGGAAAACAACAACACCCATTCGTAGTAGGAGCTTTGTGGCTCACCCAGGCTTTCAGCCAATTTAATTCTCACCACAACCCAGTCAGACAAATATTACAATTATCCCTGTTTTCAGATGAGAAAGCTCAATGAGGTGAAGTTACTCAGGAGGGAGCAGACCATTTAGGCTTCCTACTCTGCCTGCCCAACTCCAGAGACCGTTCATCATCCCCCCTCATGCCAAGAACATGTGGGCACGTCCAGAGCTCCCCCAGGGACAGACAGACTTACCTCCTTCACCCGCTGCAGCATGGGCTGCAGCCACTCGGTGTTCACTTCGCAGTGGCTGTCCAGAAAGGTGAGGACAGCAGCTGTGGCCACATCTGCCCCGCAAACTCGGGACCGGATCAGCCCTGCAATGGGAAGGGACAAAGGATGGTGCTGGGACTGAGCCAATTTGCTCATCCGTCCCCCCAAAGTCTTAGGGCTCTCCGCCCCTTAAGGCTGAGGTTTCCCTGAGTTATTGTGATTTAACTTTACTTTGTATTTCTTGATTTCTTCCCTCCCTCTTTTTCTTTCTCTCACCCATCCATCAACCATCATTACTCCAAGGTTATTCTCTGAGTGCCCTCTGCATGCCAGACACTGGACTCTGGGGACACAATGATGAACAGTCAGAGTTTAGTGAACAGAAGTTGCCATAAAGTGTGGTTTGGTACCAAAGGAGAGCCAGAAACCACCACTCAGGAACCTCAGGGTGGTCCTCTCCAGCTGCACTATCCTCTACGACATGCAGAGAGTCTTCTAGACTGAGACAAGCTGGAGTTAGTATGCCAGCCCCTTCACTAACTGTAGCATATTATTTAACCTCTCTGAGCCTTAGTTTTCTTATCCAGAAGATTCAGAGAGAATAATCCCTGCCTCTTGGGGACAGTGCGTGGTGCCCAGGAAACCGACATGTGCAGAGATTCTACTCTGCTTCCACCTCATTCCCCAGTCTCGTCGAAGGCTCGTCAACTGTCAAAAAATGGCCTCACTTTTGGCAGCACCCTGGTCAGAGCTGGGGACTTGCCTGATCAGGAGGGAGGAGACCCAGATGGTCCTGCCCCTGACAGAGCAGCCACTGGTGTGGGGAGATTTCCCTGGCCACACCTCTGCCCGGCACTCTACTGCCCCGTCCTTCTACTCCATAGGGAGCTGTAAAGCACCTAATCATAAATTTACATCTATGTTGGGTAAAACCCCAGGGAACAGCATACTCCCAGGCCTAAAGGCACCTGCAACCCAGGGCTTGGGAGAGAGCTCTCTCTGGACTCTTCCATTCCAGTTTGAAGGTCCCTTCGGCCTGACTAGACTTTCTTAAATACACCCATCACATCTCTTTCTTTCCTTCCTTCCTTCCTTCCTTCCTTCCTTCCTTCCTTCCTTCCTTCCTTCCTTTCCTCCCTCCCTCCCTCCTCCCTCCCTCCCTCCTTCCTCCCTCCCTCCCTCCTTCCTCCCTCCCTCCCTCCTTCCTTCCCTCCCTCCTTCCTTTCTTTCCTCCCTCCCTCCCTCCTCCCTCCCTCCCTCCTTCCTCCCTCCCTCCCTCCTTCCTCCCTCCCTCCCTGCTTCCTTTCTTTCCTCCCTCCCTCCCTCCTTCCTTCCCTCCCTCCCTCCCTCCCTTCCTCCCTCCCTCCCTCCTTCCTCCCTCCCTCCTTCCTTCCCTCCCTCCCTCCTTCCTCCCTCCCTCCCTCCTTCCTCCCTCCCTCCTTCCTTCCTTCCTTTCTTTCTTTCCTCCCTCCCTCCCTCCTTCCTCCCTCCCTCCCTCCTTTCTTTCCTCCCTCCCTCCCTCCTTCCTCCCTCCCTCCCTCCCTCCTTCCTCCCTCCCTCCCTCCTTCCTTTCTTTCCTCCCTCCCTCCCTCCTTCCTTCCCTCCCTCCCTCCCTCCTCCCTCCTTCCTCCCTCCCTCCCTCCCTCCTTCCTCCCTCCCTCCCTCCTTCCTTCCTTCCTTCCTTCCTTCCTTCCCTCCCTCCCTCCCTCCTCCCTCTCTCCCTCCCTCCTTCCTTCCTTCCTTCCTTTCTTCCTTCCTCTCTCTCTCTCTCTCTCTTTTTCTGTCTCTCTCCCTCTCTCACCTTCAGTGGCTCCCTGTTCTCTGCTTTATCAAGTCTAAATGCCCCCCCCATCATCTATCCTCACCCCACTCATTCCTTGTGCTGACCAGGCCCAATTCTCCCAGGAAGGGAGACTAAGTAGAGGGAGGTTAAGAGGCTGGGCTCTGGGTGGGCCCCCTGCCCCGGGGTGGAATCCTGGTTCCTTTATTCATCACTCCAGGCAAATTACTGAACCTTCCTAAACCCCAGTTTCTTTATTTCAAAACAGAATGATGGGCTGTTATGAGGACTGAACATGAGAATGTGGGCAGAGTGAATGCTACAGGGTGAGAATGCAGGAAACGTAGGGAGAGACTGTTAGTACTTCCTGTACCCAGGCCGGACTGATGCCTTTGCTTGCAGAGTCCCTGGGCCTGGAACGCCCTCCCTTGTGCCCTATTCATCTGTCTCACAACCCCTTCACCCAATCCAGGCACCCTCTCCGATCATTCCCCTCTCCTCCATCTCCTTTCTACTCCATATAATTATAACCAGCCTCAGCTCCATAATAAGCTCTCCGAGGGCAGGGACCACATTTATACTTCTTTTGTGTCCCCTAGAGTGCCGTGTACAATCCTATGCTGTAGTCGGTGCTCCAAAACACCTCTTGATTGGAAGTGAGGTCACATCTGCTTTATACTGCCCTGTGGTTTTCTCAAAGCATTTAATCCTTAAAACAACTGTGCAGGACAGAAAGGGTACTATTATTATTCCCATTTCTCACGAGAGACAACGAAGGCAGCCGGAAGTCATACTGTGATAGGGGCTGACCCAAGATAGCAAGAGGGTCTTTCCCCAGACCTTGGTCCTGGCCACCAGGAAGGCAGCAGGACCACGCTGGCTTGGTATGACATGGCCCCAAAAGGGAGCGGGGAGGTGCAGAAGTCTAGATCAAAAGAGCTCTGAGGTGGCACCTAGGGTCCAAGAACTTACCTTCCCGCCGGTCGTTGCGCAGGCATTTGACCTTGGTGATCCTGGTCAGGAGAAGACAGTCTTCAGCTGAGGGTGGAGAGAAGGAAGCAAGCTCATTCAGATATTGACGTCAGACCACATGTGGTTCGACCACTACTGGAACCTCCCAGGAGCTTCTCCAGACCAGGCCCAGGGGAAGGCGAGGCATGGAGGAGAGTGGCCATCTCCACTGGCCAAAGGATTGCCCTGTCCTCCACTCCCCGGCCAGACTGAGGACTGCCTGTACTTGTGGAATTACCCGCCAGGGGGCACCAGAGAGCGCCAGCACTGTCACCGGTCCAACAGCCTCGGCGCTAGATTGTGGGGACAATATTCTGCACACGGCAGTTGTGGTAATGAAGGCTGCTGCTGATGCAGTTTAATTTTTTTTTTAATGTCATCTCACTGGTGTCCCATCAAAGCAACACCACTCCTTTTGCACCAGAGAGCAGAGCCAGGGAGGGCACCTAGAAAAGACTGAAGATCCCTGTGGGGAGCAGAGGTCAGCCTGTGATGGCCAGAACAACCTCAAGAGCGCTTCCCTTGGCATTCCGGGGAAATGGGGTGTGAAGGGGTGCAAAAAAAGAAGGTGCACACTTACGATCTGAACTGAAGTCATCCACTAGAATGATCTCCTGGATCAGGCTGGCAGGAGTTCTGTTCAGGACGCTGGAGGAGTGATGGGGACAGAGGAGCCCAGATTTAGGGGCCACCTTCTACTTCCTTCTTCCTGCCGTGGGTTCCCCCACCGCCCACCTCGGAAGCCAGCACACTGGCCACGGGCAGCTTCTAGCAAACCTTCCGGGCCCTGGTCAATGGCTGAGGGGCAGTGTGTTCCTCAGGCTCCTCCAAGACCCTGCCGACCCTGCTGCCTGGACCCTCAGGTACTTGGGACCCACCTCAGATAGGGGGTAGGGACTGCCCTAGTTTAGCTGTTGAGGCAGGACCTTAGTTGCTCTGGCTACCTGGGCTTAACAAGCCCACCTGAGGACAACACCCGCTGGCCCCGAAGCTGTCTGCTTGGAAAGCTAGCGAGGCTCCTTCTGGCCTGATGGGTCAGGAGGGATGTTCTCAGAAAGCTCCCCTGCCAACTCTTTCCCTCCCACCATCCCTCCTCCTCCTTTACGCCCTGGTGAAGGAAACCTAAACTTCTTTAATACCTGGGTACTCCATTCCGAATCCTATTCTTTTTTTTTTTTTTTTTTTTGCGGTACGCGGGCCTCTCACTGTTGTGGCCTCTCCCGTTGCAGAGCACAGGCTCCGGACGTGCAGGCTCAGCGGCCATGGCTCATGGACGCAGCCACTCTGCGGCATGTGGGATCTTCCCGGACCGGGGCACGAACCCATGTCCCCTGTATCGGCAGGCGGACTCTCAACCACTGTGCCACCAGGGAAGCCCCCGAATCCTATTCTTATCTAAGTTCATTAAGAAATGAGGTGAGTAGAAGTCAGACTTGACCACGGGGCCAAGCTTAGGAGAACAGGAGGAGCACCGCTCTCTGAATCGCTGACAGGTGCCTACTGGGCTGGCATCCATCCACCTGAGGCCTCAAGTCCATCCCCATCGCCCTGGGCTCCTGACCCCTGCATTTCTGCCCGAGTCCTGGGGACCTGACCTTGTGTTTGTGCATCTCGCTAACAGTTGGACTTCTTGGGTCTCCCTGACCCTGATGCACCAGCCTCAGCCTCTCAGAAGGGCAGAACCCCCCCTGCCAGTGCCCGCTGGTCTTCACGCTGTCTGGCCACAGCACCCAGTCTCAGTGTCCTCCCCTGCCAGGGCCCAGCAGATCCCCGAGGCCTGGGGGAACAGCACCGCAGAGATGAAAGGTCCAAGGTGGGGCTTACCTTTTCACTGTGCGCAGGAGGGTAGAGCGGGCTTCGTTGTGGAAGGTGATGATGATGCTGGTGGCCGGCAAGTCCGACGAATAGGACACGGATGGGCAACTGAGAAGAGAGCAGAGAGGTCAGAAGGCAGCTGGGAGAGTGATCTCAGGGCAGGCTTAAGCTTCTCTTTGGCCGGCCTGCTGCACCCTGAAGCCAGGCGTGGGCCCTGGGCCTCCACACCCATGCCCACCCCGCTCAGGCTGCCCAGCCTGGAGTCCTTGGAGGGAAGCACGGGTTGGGGAACCTTCCCAGGCCTGGATGCTCTTTACAAAAGACCTAGAGCACTCGGAGCCCCACAGTCACTGAAGTGTTGAGGAGGGATCGACGTGTATAGGCACCACACAGGCCCCAGGATCAAGCCCTGGACCAACAGACAGAACTCCCTGCCCGATGGGGCAGCCAAGAGAGACAGAATGGTGGAGGGGAGAAGAGGGAAAATGGCCTCTCTTTGTCTCTGACACGCTGTAGCTTCTTCCTTCGGATGTAGCAGCTCCTGACATCTGGTGGGATCTAGAGAGGAATCGTTCCCATCCTGCCCTCCCGTGAATTCCTCCCTCTCGCTGACACCGTTAACAGCCACGTGGTGACACCAGGCAGGGGAGCAGTCCCACTCTTCCCACGGGCCCTGGGACACCTAGGGGAAACCGAGTCTCTGAGGAGACACCAAACCACTTCCCCCTACCTCACTCCCTCGCCCAGCAGCTCTGCGCTCTGCCTTCTCCAGACACCACATTTTGGGCCCATTGGCTTCCCCATGCTCAGAAAAGGGAATTAAAATGATCCATCCCTGCCAGGCTTCATCCTTGTCGGTTCTGCGACTGCTTCTGTGAATGCATTTATTGGTGCTCCTGGGGCCGCAGCGTGAAGGCAGCCGCAGTGCTAGTTTTCATGGCAATCTTCTTTATTACAATTGCTCTCTGACTATTCCAGCGGTGACTGTTTTTTCATTATGGCAAGAGGAGAGATTGAAGGTGGAGACTCGTATCCTCCAGACGGGACACTACAAGGGCATGAACGAGGGAGGGGGCTGATGACTTGCCCGCTCACACGGAGCAGAGTCCGAGCTGGGATCAGCATGGAAGGTGTCCTTGATCCTGGTCTAGGGCCTCTCCCACCTACCACTCTGGGAGAACAAAAAGCAAAAGACTGCCGAGCATTTCTGGGAGTTGCCGAGGAAGTGGCAGCAGTGGGGCAGGAAGAGAGGAAGGAGAGGGATACCAGTGGGGCGGCGCACAGCACTCTACTGTTTGCACAGTGCAGGCAGGGCTGGCGGCCCCCCTTCACCTCAGACATCACCAGACGGGCACCAAGAACGCCAGGCTAGCCTACCCCCTTCAGACCTCCCCGTGGTCCCCTGGAAGGTCACTCTTGCTGGGATTCCAGCCTGAGGTATATAGGAGCCTCTCTGGCCTCGCTGGGAAGTCTCCTTGGACCTCTCAGGCTCTCAGGAGGTCAATGAAATAAAGATGAGTCAGGAAAACGACAGATGGTAAGGGTTTGAATGTCTCAAGAGCTGGACCGAGTCTGAGGAAATCTTCCTCATTTCTTAAATCCACATGACTGAAAGAAAAGCCAACTGGTGCTGGCCCTTCCCTCCACCTTTCTTTCTCCACCGGCACAATGGAGGCCACACCTGTAATGGCGCGTGTCCCGGATGGGCCGGTCAGGGCTCAGCTTGTCGCTCTCCAGCTGGTTGAAGGCATGCTGTCTGTAGGGGTCCTCTCCAGGCTTTAGCTGCTTGGCTGCCAGGTACGCCTTCTCATCAAAGCCTTTCGAGGGTGTTCCTGTCACCTGAGACAAAGGTCAGCATCAGAGGGGCCACAGGCAAGAGGATAAAGTAGCCACTGTGTGGTAAGCACTTACGACGCGGTAGGACCCAACTGCATTACCTCATTTGTACCTGTGAGCAGGAGATCGTTATTTCCCCCATTGCACCGATGAGGAAACTGAGGCTCGTGACGGTACCCCCACGTGTGGGGGCAGGGAGTACATGGGAACTCTCCGTACCTTCCGCTGAATTTTGTGCACCTAAAATTGCTCTTAAAAAATAAACCTATTAATAAAAAAGCTCAAGGTCAGAGCTAGTGAGTCACAGGTTTCTGGAGTCAAAATGGTTGTTCTGACTCTGAAGCTCACACTCTTGACCAGGGCTCTTCGCTGGATATGGAGATGGTGACACCTGGAGGGCACCTGACCCCCAAGATGAGGTGTCCTGAGAGGTCACCAAGCAACCTGCAGAATGACAGTCTCCTAGGGATAAACCTGGGCCTGACACTGGGCTAGGCATGAAGGAGGTGCCTGATCAGTAAAACATCCAACGCTGGGATGAGATGCTGCCCAGAGAACCACCTGTGAGGTCAGGTGGGCCCTCACAGGCTAATGTCAGAGCTGCTAGGATGCAAATGCACGGGCAGTGACGCATCTTCTCTGGGACTTGTGTTTGCTGCTGAAATAGCTCACGTCAGACCTCCCGGGCAGCCTGGTTTTAAGTGCTGGGGAGTGATGGATGACAGATGCCATGGCCCAGCCTCCCTCCTCTTAGCCACACCCTGCTTTGTGCTCCCAAAGTCCCCCCATGAAAGTCACTGGGGAAAGATACATCTGAGACGCATGGGTGAGTGGATGGATGCTGACATCTCATTATCTGAAACACACTGCCAGCCGGATGTTGCCTGGAAATATCATCCACGGTGAGTGCATCTCGACTCCGCCCCTTCCACTGGACCAGCAGCCCGGGTAGCAGCTGTGGGCCCACAGGGGCAGCAGGAAGGCGGGTGAGAGTTGTCTAGGCACAGAATCCCTGCATGAGAACTCCATCACAGGCCTAGTCTCTAGAGGGACAGTCCCAAGAAGACAGCTCGACCTGTGGAGAGGACATGGATGTGTTGGGTGATCCACCAGCAGCCCAGGGCCTCCACATTCCCCTGAGAGCCTAGCTCCCAGCCTCATGGGACAGGAATGCAAAGGTTCCAGGGAGTGCCTGTCTCCTAGGGCTGCCTCTCTGTAGTGTTCATGCCTCCTAGGAACCAGTCCCTGAGCTCCCTGAGGTCACAGCCAGTGAGGGAGGTTTCCTCATGTGTACTGGGCCCAGCCCTGTGTCACACACATACTCAGGATGGTGACAACAGCTGCACTGCCGCACTGTGATATTCTTATTTGGTGCCATGCCGGGGACTGGACAGATGGGTCCCCACAGACTCGCAATCCATTGCAGGAAAGAGAGAATGAGTGGAAGGAGGGGATTGGTTCAAGATGGTGGAGTAGAAGGACATGCTCTCACTCCCTCATGCGAGAGCACCAGAATCACAACTAAGTGCTGAACAATCATCGACAGGAAGACACTGGAACTCACCAGAAAAGATACCCCACATGCAAAGACAAAGGAGAAGCCACAATTAGACAGTAGGAGGGACGCAATCACAATAAAATCAAATCCCATAACTGCTGGGTGGGTGACTCACAAACTGGAGAACACTTATACCACAGAAGTCCACCCACTGGAGTGAAGGTTCTGAGCCCCACGTCAGGCTTCCCAACCTGGGGGTCCGGCAACAGGAGGAGGAATTCCTAGAGAATCAGACTTTGAAGCCTAGCGGGACTTGATTGCAGGACTTCGACAGGACTGGGAGAAACAGAGGCTCCTCTCTTGGAGGGCACACACAAAGTAGTGTGCCCATTGGGACCCAGGGGAAGGAGCAGTGACCCCATAGGAGACTGAACCAGACCTACCTGCTAGTGTAGGAGGGTCTCCTGCAGAGGCGGGGGGTGGCTGTGTCTCACCGTGAGGACAAGGACACTGGCAGCAGAAGTTCTGGGAAGTACTCCTTGGCGTGAGCCCTCCCAGAGTCCGCCATTAGCCCCACCAAAGAGCCAGGTAGGCTCCAGTGTTGGGTGGCCTCAGGCCAAACAACCAACAGGGAGGGAAACAAGCCCCACCCATCAGCAAATAAACGGATTAAAGTTTTACTGAGCTCTGCCAACCAGAGCAACAGCCAGCTCTACCCACCACCAGTCCCTCGCATCAGAAAACTTGCACAAGCCTCTTAGATAGTCTCATCCACCAGAGGGCAGACAGCAGAAGCAAGAAGAACTACAATCCTGCAGCCTGTGGAACAAAAACCACATTCACAGAAAGATAGACAAGATGAAAAGGCAGAGGGCTATGTACCAGATGAAGGAACAAGATACAACCCCAGAAAAACAACTAAGTGAGTGGAGATAGGCAACCTTCCAGAAAAAGAATTCAGAATAATGACAGTGAAGATGATCCAGGACCTCAGAAGAAGAATGGAGGCAAATATCGAGAAGATGTAAGACATGTTTAACAAAGACCTAGAAGAATTAAAGAACAAACAAACAGAGATGAACAATACAATAACTGAAATGAAAAACACACTAGAGGGAATCAACAGCAGAATAACTGAGGCAGAAGAAGGGATAAGTGACCTGGAAGAGAGAATGGTGGAATTCACGGCCACGGAACAGAATAAAGAGAAAACAATGAAAAGAAATGAAGACAGCCTAAGAGATCTCTGGCACAACATTAAACGCAACAACATTTGCATTATAGGGGTCCCAGAAGGAGAAGAGAGAGAGATAGGACCTGAGAAAATATTTGAAGAGATTATAGTCGAAAACTTCTCTAACATGGGAAAGGAAATAGCCACCCAAGTCCAGGAAGCACAGAAGAGTCCCAGACAGGATAAACCCAAGGAGAAACATGCCGAGACACATAGTAATCAAATTGGCAAAAATTAAAGACAAAGAAAAATTATTGAAAACAGCAAGAGAAAAACAACAAATAACATACAAGGGAACTCCCATAAGGTTAACAGCTGATTTCTCAGCAGAAACTCTACAAGCCAGAAGGGAGTGGCATGACATATTTAAAGTGATGAAAGGGAAGAACCTACAACCAAGATTGCTCTACCCAGCAAGGATCTCATTCAGATTCTACGGAAAAATCAAAAGCTTTACATACAAGCAAAAGCTAAGAGAATTCAGCACCACAAAACCAGCACTACAACAAATGCTAAAGGAACTTCTCTAAGTAGGAAACACAAGAGAAGAAAAGGACCTACAAAAAAAAACCCATAACAATTAAGAAAATGGTCATAGACACATACATATCAATAATAACCTTAAAAGTGAATGGATTAAGTGCTCCAACCAAAAGACTGAGGCTCCCTGAATGGATACAAAAACAACACCCATATATATGCTGTCTACAAGAGACCCACTTCAGACCTAGGGACACATACAGACTGAAAGTGAGGAGATGGAAAAAGATATTCCATGCAGATGGAAATCAAAAGAAAGCTGGAGTAGCAATACTCATATCAGATAAAACAGACTTTAAAATAAAGAATGTTACAAGAGATAAGGAAGGACACTACATAATGAACAAGGGATCAATCCAAGAAGAAGATATAACAATTATAAATCTATATGCACCCAACATAGGAGCACCTCAATACATAAGGCAACTGCTAACATCTATAAAAGAGGAAATCGACAGTAACAGAATAATAGTGGGGGACCTTTAACACCTCACTTACACCAATGGACAGATCATCCAAACAGAAAATCAATAGGGAAACACAAGCTTTAAATGACACAATAGATCAGATAGATTTAATTGATATTTATAGGACATTCCATCCAAAAACAGCAGATTACACTTTCTTCTCAACTGCACATGGAACATTCTCCAGGATAGATCACATCTTGGGTCACAAATCAAGCCTCAGTAAATTTAACAAAATTGAAATCATATCAAGCATCTTTTCTGACCACAATGCTATGTGATTAGAAATCAATTACAGGGAAAAAAAAGTAAAAAAAAAAACCACATGGAGGCTAAACAATACGTTACTAAATAACCAAGAGATCACTGAAGAAATCAAAGAGGAAATCAAAAAATACCTAGAAACCAATGACAATGAAAACAGGATGATCCAAAACCTATGGGATGCAGCAAAAGCAGTTCTAAGAGGGAGGTTTATAGCAAGACAAGCCTACCTCAAGAAACAAGAAAAATATCAAATAAACAATCTAACCTTACACCTAAAGGAACTAGAGAAAGAAAAACAAACAAAACCCAAAGTTAACATAAGGAAAGAAATCATAAATATCAGAGCAGATATAAATGAAATAGAAACAAAGAAAACAATAGCAAAGATCAATAAAACTAAAGGTGGTTCTTTGAGAAGATAAACAAAATTGATAAACCATTAGCCAGACTCATCAAGAAAAAGAGGGAGAGCACTCAAATCAAGAAAATTAGAAATGAAAAAGGAGAAGTTACAACAGACACCACAGAACTACAAAGCATCCTAAGAGGTTATTACAAGCAACTCGATGACAATAAAATGGGCAACCTGGAAGAAATGGACAAATTTTCAGAAAGGTATAACCTTCCAAGACTGAACCAGGAAGAAATAGAAGATATGAACAGACCAATCACAAGTAATGAAATTAAAACTGTGATTTAAAATCTTCCAACAAACAAAAGTCCAGGACCAGATGGCTTCACAGGTGAATTCTATCAAACATTTAGAGAAGAGCTAACACCCATCCTTCTCAAACTCTTCCAAAAAATTGCAGAGGAAGGAACACTCCCAAACTCATTCTATGAAGCCACCATCACCCTGATACCAAAACCAGACAAAGATACTAGAGAAAAAGACAGTCACAGACCAATATCACTGATTAATATATATGCAAAAATCCTCAACAAAATACTAGCAAACAGAATCCAACAACACATTAAAAGGATCATACACCATGATCAAGTGGGATTTATCCCAGGGATGCAAGGATTCTTCTATAGATGCAAATCCATCAAAGTAATACACCATATTAACAAATTGAAGAAGAAAAACCATATGATCATCTCCATAGATGCAGAAAAAGGTTTTGACAAAATTCAACACCCAGTTATGATAAAAACTCTCTAGAAAGTGGGCATACAGGGAACCTACCTCAACATAATAAAGGCCGTATAAGACAAACATTATTCTCAATGGTGAAAAACTGAAAGCATTTCCTCTAAGATCAGGAACAAGACAAGGATGTCCACTCTCACCACTATTATTCAACATAGTTTTGGAAGACCTAGCCACGGCAATCAGAGAAGAAAACGAAATAAAAGGAATACAAATTGGAAAAGAAGAAGTTAAACTGTCACTGTTGGCAGATGATATGATACTATGCATAGAGAATCCTAAAGATGCCACCAGAAAACTACTAGAGCTAATCAATGAATCTGGTAAAGTTGCAGGATACAATATTAATGCACAGAAATCTCTTGCATTCCTATACACTAATGATGAAAAATCTGAAAGAGAAATTAAGGAAAAACTCCCATTTAGCATTGCAACAAAAAGAATAAAATACCTAGGAGTAAACTTACTTAGGGAGATAAAAGACCTGTATGCAGAAAACTATAAGACACTGATGAAAGAAATTAAAGATGATACAAACAGATGGAGAGATATACCATGTTCTTGGATAGGAAGAATCAATACCGGGAAAATGACTATACTACCGAAAGCAATCTACAGATTCAATGCAATCCCTATCAAATTACCAATGGCATTTTTTTTTTTTTTTTTTTTTTTGTGGTACGTGGGCCTCTCACTGTTGTGGCCTCTCCCATTGCGGAGCACAGGCTCTGGATGCGCAGGCTCAGCAGCATGGCTCACGGGCCCAGCCGCTCTGCGGCATGTGGGATCTTCCCGGACCGGGGCACGAACCCGTATCCCCTGTATCGGCAGGCAGACTCTCAACCACTCACCACCAGGGAAGCCCACCAATGGCATTTTTTACAGAATTAGAACAAAAAATCTTGAAATTTGTATGGAGACACAAAAGACCCCAAATAGCCAAAGCAGTCTTGAGGGAAAAAAACGGAGCTGGAGGAATCAGACTCCCTGACTTCAGACTATACTACAAAGCTATAGTAATCAAGACAATATGGTACTGGCACAAAAGCAGAAATATAGGTCAATGGAACAGGATAGAAAGCCCAGAGATAAACCCACACATCTACGGTCAACTAATCTATGACAAAGGAGGCAAGGATATACAATGGAGAAAAGACACTCTCTTCAATAAGTGGTGCTGGGAAAACTGGACAGCTACATGTAAAAGAATGAAATTAGAACACTCCCTAACACCATACAGAAAAATAAACTCAAAATGGATTAGAGACCTAAATGTAAGACGGGACACTATAAAACTCTTAGAGGAAAACATAGGAAGAACACTTTTTGACATAAATCCCAGCAAGATCTTTTTTGACCCAGCTCCTAGAGTAATGGAAACAAAAATAAACAAATGGGACCTAATGAAACTTAAAAGCTTTTGCAAAGCAAAGGAAACTACAAACAAGACGAGAAGACAACGCTCAGAATGGGAGAAAATATTTGCAAACGAATCAATGGACAAAGGATTAATCTCCAAAATATATAAACAGCTCATGCAGCTCATATTAACAAAACAGACAACTGAATCCAAAAATGGGCAGAAGACCTAAATAGACATTTCTCCAAAGAAGACATACAGATGGCCAAGAAGCACATGAAAAGCTGCTCAACATCACTAATTATTAGAGAAATGCAAATCAAAACTACACTGAGGTATCACTTCACACCATTTAGAATGGGCATCATCAGACAATCTACAAACAACAAATGCTGGAGAGGGTGTGGAGAAAAGGGAACCCTCTTGCACTGTTGGTGGGAATGTAATTTGATACAGCCACTGTGGAGAACAGTATGGAGGTTCCTGAAAAAACTGAAAATAGAATTACCATATGACCCAGCAATTCCACTACTGGGCATATACCCAGAGAAAACCGTAATTCAAAAAGACACATGCACCCCAATGTTCATTGCAGCACTATTTACAATAGCCAGGTCATGGAAGCAACCTAAATGCCCATTGACAGACGAATGGATAAAGAAGATGTGGTACATATATACAATGGAATATTACTCAGCCATAAAAAGGGACAAAACTGGGTCATTTGTAGAGATGTGGATGGATCTAGAGACTGTCATACAGAGTGAAGTAAGTCAGAAAGAGAAAAACAACTATCGTATATTAACGCATATATGTGGAACCTAGAAAAATGGTACAGATGAACCGGTTTGCAGGGCAGAAATTGAGACACAGATGCAGAGAACATAAGTATGGACACTGAGGGGGGAAAGTGGCAGGGGGTGTTGGTGGTGGGATGAATTGGGAGATTAGGGTTGACATATATACACTAATGTGTATAAAATGGATAACTAATAAGAACCTGCTGTATAAAAAATAAATAAAATAAAATTCAAAAATTAACAAAAAAAAAGGTAAGGACATCTAAAAAAAAATAGAGAGAAGGAGTGAAGGAAGGAGGGAGTGGGGAGGAGAGAGAGAGGAAGAAGGTTCTGGCTTGAATCCTGGATTGCTAGAAGGACCCACGCTGTTAACTGTGAGAGTGAGGATGAGGGTTCCTTTGTGCCCTTCCCACCAGAGAAAAGAGTGGGTGCTAACTCTGCCCCCCACGTCCACCTAGCCCGGGATCAGGCAAATGGAAAGCGGCCTCCAGCTGATGGTGGAGGAGCTAAAATAAGAAAAAAAATTGCAGAAGCTCCCAAAGGGAGAGCGTGCCAATGAATTAACCCCGCCAGTCAACTGAGAGAAATAACCATGCTTATTTATTTAGGACTTATGGCCACGCTGTGGGTCAGGAAACCTCCTAGCTCTCAACCCACACTCATCCATTGCCCAGTAAACATTGATCGAGAGCCACCAGGTACCGGACACTAGGACACCCTTCTGCAAGTTCCAAGGATCACCTGATCATTCATTCACTTGTTTACAGAGGCTTGACTCCACTTGCTCATTCATTCATCCACCCATTCATTCAGCAAAACTCCGCTGAGCACCACCTATGTGCCAGGAAGGGGAAGAAATGGTTCTGACACTGTCCCCATCCCCAGCCTGCTGCCTTCCTGCGCCTCATTCAAAGCCTCTTCAGGGCCACAGAGAAGGCTGTGGAAGAGCATCTCTAGAGAAGTTCCTCTCAGGAACTCAAAACTGAGCTAGACATCCTCAAAGATGCGTCTGCTTCTCCCTCCCTCAGACCTGTAGCCTCTGATGGTCCAACCCTCCTCCGAGGTTAGACCCTTCACCTGTGACACACCTTGTGAAGAAGGGCACAAGGGTCTGCTCCCTCCCAGAGGTCTCAGCTCTGCTTTCACGTTGACCCAGCATCCCCGGGGTTTAGAGCTGAAACATCAGTTGGCCCTGCAGCAGCGGAGTGGAGGTGATACCGAGGCAGGATAGGATGTGACCCCTCTATCCAGTCCCTCTCTGGCCTCACCCCAGTCACTGCCCTGAGCTCTTCTACCTGATATCTATCCACACACCCACACCACAGCTCATTTCCCTCCAGTTCTTGAACTCTCCTTTCCCTTTGGCCCTGGTCTTTGATTCTGAGACTTCCAGGCCTTTGGGTGTCCCAGTGGCTACCTCTAACTCAATGCCTCAAAATGAATTCTTCATCCATCCCCAAAGCAGCTGCTTCTTCTGTGCTGCCTGTTGCAGAGGTGGGCAGTCCCACCCTGCTGGTCCTCCAGGTGACAAATCCAGGGGTCACCCCTAGTGCCCTCCCCCATGCTCCACAGCCTGAAGCAGACCCCCGCCCTGGGTCTCACAGGCAGTGTCCTATGCACATGCCACTAGTGTTAAATCAACAGATTATTTACTGAAAGTCTAGTTTGTGCAGACACTGTGCAAGAAGCTGGGAGGATGAAAATAAACAAAAAGTATGGCCCCCAGAAGAGAAATCTAGGAATCTAGGTCACTCCCCTTTCCTCCCCCATCCCATGCCAGGCATGGCCATGGAGGATCATGAAGAAACCTCCACTCTCAAACTCAGATCACGGGTAGCTGGAGAACTGGCCATGGAACCTCGCCCACCCCACCCCGGCTGGGGCAGGAGTCCGGTGATGGCGCAGGCACCAGGCACTGGTGGCCAGTGAATGCCGCCTCCCTGCTCCCCTCTTCCAAAGGGGAAGTGTGTTGTGTGATCCTGTTCTCCCAGCCACACTGCTTACTAAGCATATCGGTGAGGGGTAAATACATCCTTTGGCTCTAGGCTGCGGGACCATAAGGAGATATATCTGGATCAGCCTGAGAGATCCGAGATCCTGGGCTTGGAGCCAGTCGGAGCCACTGGATAGGAGGACTCGCACTGCTGTCCTTTCTGGAGGGGGTGAGGGCATTTGGGACTGTCTGTGGAATTCTTATACCACATGGCACTGACATCTGTGCTTTACTTCTCTTTCTTTTCCACTAGATAGTGAGCTCCTAGCACCTGGCACATAGTAGGTATTGAGCAGATGTTTACTGAAAAAAGGAATGAATACGGAGTGAATGAAGGAATGGATACCTAGACAGTGTCCCTGCTCTCACCTTACTTACAATCAAGTGGGGAGAAAACCACAGTGGACAAATGGGATCCTCTGACACCACACGTGACCTCCGGTGGCTTTCACTCTCCCTCAGGGCACAAGTCCCAGAGCTCACAGCGGCCCAGGAGCGGATGCCCTGTCACCTCGCTGGACTCAGCTTCTACTGTTGCCCCCTGCCTAGCTCTGCTCCAGCCACACTGGCCTCCTGAGGTTCCTTGAGCCTGCCAGCACCTTCTCCTTAGCCCCTTTATTCCTTCTGCTTCCTTTCTGGGAGGCTTTTCTCCCAGTTGTCTGCATGGCTCCCTCCTTCACCCCCTGCAGGGCTCTGCTCAAACCTGGCTCCTCTGTGAGCCTTCCCCAGCCACCATCTGTGAAACTGTGGCCTCAGCCCCACCCTCGCCTTCCCCATCCTCCCGCCTGCTTTGGTTTTCCTTATAGCACGTAGCATCATCGGATGTTCGATGTGCACTTTTGTTATTAATGTTATCTTTTTGACTCCTTCTTCCTACAAGAATATAAGCTTCACCAGGGCAGGGATTGTCTGTTTTGTTTAATGCTGGACCCCAAAGCCCAGAACAGTGCCCCATGCGACTGGAAAACAATGGCTAATGAGTATGTGAGTGATGAGTTGTCATGCCGACAAGCATCTCCCGGCCCCCCTGCCCCCCTCCCCCGCTCCCCACACTCAGCTCACACACGCTTGGAGTTGAAGTGGACCAAGAAGGTGAGGGTGGTTTTGCTCGTCTTAGGGACCTCCTCACTCACATGCTCCTGGCAAGGCTGTTAATCACTGTCTTCCCATCCCACCAACACCTCAATCACCACCATGGGGTGGGCACAAGACCCCGGCTAGGGTGATCTTGTCACTGCACTCCCAGACGCAGGGGACTGGTTCAGGAACGGTCATTTGACTCAATCGGGGCCAATCAGAATCCACCCTGAGACTTTTCTGTAAACTGAGCTCTTTTTGTCAGCACTGGTCAGCTTGGGAGGCGAGCGTCTTCCTGCCCCTCACATGGAGAAATCTTGTCTGGAGAATGAAACCAAGAAGAAAGAATCAGAGCCAAGAGATGGAAAGAAAGAGCTCTAATGATATTGTTTGGGGTCCCTGGAGCCAATTATATCTGATCCAAGTTCACTTTGGGGCTTTTCTATCTCTCTATATCTGTCTATCTAACTATTTACCTACCTATCTGTCCTTTTTTTTTCTCTTGAACTAGTTTGAGTTGGCTGTTCTTCTCTCATAACCAAAAGTTCTGAGATGTCAGTCCTTCGGTCCTTTCAATGAAAAGCAAGCCATTCTCCAGAAGTAAGAAACAAAAATCAAAACCAAAAACCCACAAATGAGCCACCAATGGCAATGACACAGTGTGGGTGAAAGCCATCCATGCCAAGATTTTCAGGCTGTTCTCTGGCATCTGGCCCAGGGACTTGAGCCCAGAGCCGGGTGAGGCATTCCTAGCCTTGTCCAGCAGGCAGGGCTGTGGCCAGGCTTTGGGAAGGGCGGGGGGCAGGAGGGGGTTCCATCTGGACAACGAGTTAAGAGGTCCTTGGGTTGCCATGGTGAGGAACAAGCGTTGGGAAGATGGTGAGTGACAGCCTGAGGAGGCTCCCACAGCCCTCCAGCCTCCTGCCGAGAATTCTTGGTGACGTTTAGGCAGCTGCCTCCTAACCATCACCAGTCTGTCTTTTCAGGAAGTGTCAAATCCAGCACTTCCATGTCCAATAAGGTCAATCACATCTGAAATTTTTTAAGCTGAAATAATGACTCTGCTTTATAAAATGGGAAGAATTATTTCTCATCTTAGAGACTTTTATCTTCAGTCAATCACTCCGATTAAACTATGAAACCTGCCTGACTTGTATCAGTTTTTTTCCAGCTAGATTTGCTTATTTCTTCTTGACTGCTAAATTTAGGAAACCAACAGCCAAGGGGAAGGTCGAAAATAAGAAAGGACAATATTTTCCAAGTCATTTTCATCAAAAACAGTTCAACCCAAATCTCCAAGCCTTGTAAACTTTCTTTGAACCTATACGCACATGTACCCCTAAATTTCAGATTTAAACAACTCGAACCCCTTTTAAATGACTGCTGCCCAATTTCCTTTTATTGCCAGTGAAACAGGTACCTGCTGTTTGCCTTTCACTAAAGTCACTGAAACTGCAAATAAAAAGGCTCTGGTCCTATTTTATGGATGACTCCTGACTTTTTTTTTCTGAGTCTGCTTTAAACGCCAAACACCTGGCGAACAAAATGTGATTCCCAACCACTTCCGACTCCCCTAGGACAAAAATTTCATCTGATGCTGTGTCCCAAGTTGAAAGACTGCCATTCATCAGGAGAGCTGGGAAACAGAGCATGAGTCACCATCTCGGAGAGCACAGGCTTGGGTTCCACCTCTCCCGTGTGAAAAGGTGGGTCCCCTGGGTCTCCCCGCAAGCTGCTGGGTTCTGCGGAAGCAGCCAACCCCTCTTGGACAGCCAGTGCCCCTGCTCAACCAGACAAGATGCCAGGGGCGGCACCAGGCTGGCAACCTCAGCTTGGGCACAGGCGGAACTCACCTAAGGTTACCAAGGGCCTGCCCCAGATATGTCCCCATCTTCCTTTACACATTGCCTCAAAAGTAGTTGTCATAGGGCTTCCCTGGTGGCGCAGTGGTTGAGAGTCTGCCTGCCGATGCAGGGGACACGGGTTCGTGCCCCGGTCCGGGAAGATCCCACATGCCGCGGAGCGGCTGGACCCGTGAGCCGTGGCCGCTGAGCCTGCGCGTCCGGAGCCTGTGCTCCGCAACGGGAGAGGCCACAACAGTGAGAGGCCCGCGTACCGCAAAAAAAAAAAAAAAAAAAAAAGTAGTTGTCATAGGGGTTACCAGCCTGGGCTTTGAAATCCCATGGCCCTGGGATAAAATGTCAGTGCTTATTGCTCTCTGGCCTTGGAAAGTCACCTACCCTTTCTGAGCATGCTTCTTCATCTGGAAAATGGGGATTAGGGTGAGGATTAAAGGAGATAATATAGATAATATATTTAGCATGGTAACTTGCACATAAACTATATATTAATTATCATTAGCTTGCCTGTCTTTTTAGCAGTGACTCTCAACCCTGGCTGTACATCAGAATCACGTGGGAAGATTTTTAACATCCTGACGTCCAAGCCCCACCCAAGACTAATTAAATCAGAACCTCTAGGGGTGGGTCACAAGCATCAGGGGTTCTTAAAGCTCTCCAGGTGTTCCAATGTGCTACCAAGGCTGAGCAGCTGCTTCGAATGGATGCAGGGTGGTGAGCGACGGCTAGTCATGGGCTGCTAAAATCACAAGACCAAGAACGAGGAGGGACCTAGGCCATCTCCCCTGACCCCTTCCCAGGAGCCTCACCGTGAGTCTGGTTTTCTGGCCTCTATTTGTACTGACCCAGAGCTTCACCATCAGCAGAGCCAGCTGCGACTCAGCTAGAGCCCCCAAGGCTACTATAGAAATCCCACCTTGCAACACTTATGCTCACAGGCCTGGGAGGTTCTAGCTCAATTTCATACCAAGGAGCACAAGGTAGGGGCTGCCTGGGAGGCCCACCTTGAACTTCCAGTTAGATTTCCCACCATGACCTGACTTCTCCAGGGTGCTAATGACTGCACAGCTTTATGATACCAGTGGTCTCACCAAGAAGGAGTTCTAGTGGCTATGGTGATCTCACCAAGAAAGAGAGAGGGCACGTTTCCCATCCTCTTAGATATCTGAGCCAACTAGGATCCTCTATTTAAGGCTGGGACAAGGCATCAGGCCCACTGTTCCAGACCACCTGTGTTCAGATCCAGGAAGCTTCCAGGCCCAGTCAAGCTCTCTGAGTCTCATTTCCCACTCTCTACCCAGCCCAGAGGCCATGTAGGGATGGAGGGATTCTGAAGGTGGTCCATGCTAGGAATACGTGGTGTGATAGCTCAGTTTCCACCTGCTTATCAGTTTACCCAGCTTGAGTAGAGCATTCCTGGGTCTGTGAAGGGTACTAGATCTCTGCCTGACCCTCCCAGCCACAGCTGCCGCAGAACATGAGGAAAGATTAGGCCTCTTCTAATCTGAACCGATACTGTCTGCTCACTGAGGGCCTACCATAGGCTGGATGCTATACGAGGTGCTTATTTCTATCTTCAAGTAGTCTTATTGCCAAATAGGTGCTCTTCTTACCCTTGTTTTACAGAGGTGGAAACTGAGGCCCAGAGAGGTAAAACAACAAGCCCAAGGTCACACAGCTGCTGAGTGGCTGGGCTGGGACTAGAATTGAGGCGGTCCGTCTGGAAAGCCTAAACACAAAGCTACCTCTGTGTGCCTTCAGACTACTCTGGGCCAGATGTGCTTGGCAGCCCACTTCCAACTCTGAGTCCCTCAGCTCCACAGCCAGGCCCTGACAAGTGCAGGCCAGAGGCGGCCTCCCTCCTGGGCTCAGGGTTCAAAGCATCAGTTCATGACTCTGATGGGGACCTGCCCAGTGCTGTCATCTCTTGGCCTAACATGAGCATGGAAACACTTCTCTGCTTACGGCTAGAAAGAAGACAGAAAAACGGAAAGCGTAAGAGTTTGTATTACTCAGACCAAAACAGCACATAACCAGATCTCCTCAGGTCAGCCCAGGCCCTGCTTGGTCTTTTCAGTCAGGGATGCCTCCAGGGTCCTGGTGACCTTGAGCTGCAGTCACATCAAAAGGGGGACAAAGTTGATTCCCCTTCAGGTTCTTGTCTGCTGGATCGTTCTCAATCCCCCAAACAACACTGCCACGCTCTGCAGCTGAGAGAAAGGATGTCAGCGGAAAGAACTGCCGCGACAGCTCTCAGGGCTCCCCAGGCCCAACACACACCCTCTTGGCCAACATACGGTGGGGGTCACCACCCCGTTCTGCTCTAGTCACACAGGTGTAATATGTCAATGTTTGTAAGTTATCGTTGCACTTCTGGTGTTTCATATTCAGAATCTATTGAACTTGAACCTGTCAGATATTAACTGAAAAAATAAAAGCAATAATGGGCCAGGTAACACATAGAACATAAAGAGTACGACGATTTTGAAGGCGGCAATAGCCTCCCGTCTCAACACTGAGGTCGGGACCAGCTGGGCCAGGATAAAATTCAACCCATTAGCACTCAGCAAGGCCCTGATCATGGGCTGAGCACCTCAGTTTGTAACACTTTTCAGAACAGAGAGCCAAATCTGTGTAGTGGCTGATGCAGTACGTTATTGGCATTGTGGGTCACGTTAAGAAGTACTTTACCTGTGGTTCATGACTAATGTAATTAAACAATTAGGTTAGACCCATCAATGGGATAAAGCATGACAGAGGCAGACTTTTTTTTTTTTTTTCTGGTCACACCGTGCGGCTTGTGGGTTCTTAGTTTCCTGACCAGGGATTGAACCCAGGCCCTCAGCAGTGAAAGCGCAGAGTCCTAACAACTGGACCGCCAGGGAATTCCCAAGGCAGACTTTTTCTTTTTTTAACGTCTTTATTGGAGTATAATTGCTTTACAATGGTGTGTTAGTTTCTGCTTTATAACAAAGTGAATCAGCTATACATATACATATATCCCCATATCTCCTCCCTCTTGCGTCTCCCTCCCTCCCACCCTCCCTATCCCACCCCTCTAGGTGGTCACAAAGCACGGAGCTGATCTCCCTGTGCTATGTGGCTGCTTCCCACTAGCTATCTATTTTATATTTGGTAGTGTATATATGTCCATGCCACTCTCTCACTTTGTCCCAGCTTACCCTTCCCCCTTCCCATATCCTCAAGTCCATTCTCTAGTAGGTCTGCATCTTTATTCCCGTCTTGCCCCTAGGTTCTTCATGACCATTTTTCTTTTTTAGATTCCATATATATGTGTTAGCATACGGTATTTGTTTTTCTCTTTCTGACTTACTTCACTCTGTATGACAGACTCTAGGTCCATCCACCTCACTACAAATAACTCAATTTCATTTCTTTTTATGGCTGAGTAATATTCCATTGTATATATGTGCCACATCTTCTTTAACAAGGCAGACTTTTAAAATCAGGTTAAACATAAAGAAAAAGGAGGCTGGGAAGGGGAACTGGAAAAAGCAGCCTGCCTCGTGGGCAACTTTCTTCAAGGGCCACCGCTGGGACAGGTACAACTTGTCCCCTCCACAGGACCATGCTCTGGACTCTCACCTCCCCTGCAGCCCAGCATTTTATCTAGGTACAGTATACAAAGTGGCCGTAAAAATCTGGAAGCAGGGATAATACTAATATTTTTTAACCAATAGAGCCCTTTTGATGACTTCTCCTGGGATATGCTAAAGATGCAGTTTTATTCAATGAGAAATCAGAGACACAGATCATCTGAGCACAGCGTATCACAGATGCATGTGCTGGGATCCATGGAAGTGTGATCTTATGTACCACATTCACTGCAGTTTTGCACAATGCACCGAACCATACGTTGTTAATGAGCAACAACAAACAACTACGTCACGCGTTGTCACGTAATCTAAATGAGCCACGTATTATATATGCTCATCCACGTTTTCCTTGATGGCCAGCCTGTAGCTAAACAGAATCTTAAAGGGAAGACATAGCTCATTCTTGAAAAAGTTTTAGTGATGTTAAGGTATGACTCCTCCCTGACTTAATCTACAAACTCAGTGTAATCTGTTTAAATAACAAAAAACAACTGTGTTGGCAGTGGGAGGGGCGGTGGTGGGGACAGGAAGGATTCAGCTGGGAGCGCTTAAACATGAGTGAACAATCAGGGAAAATCTGAAAAAAAATAAAGATAGAGAAATAGACCTACAGATATTAAGACACAGCAAAGACTGCAGGCTCTATGTAGCAAGATACTACTGGCATAAAACCAAACAGGTCAATAGAAGAAAATGGAGAGATCAGAAATAGACCTCATGTAAATATGAAGCATTGGCATAAGATATAGTTGCAATTCAAATGGCAGGGGGAAGGGAATGATGTGCTATTCAGTGAATGATGCTAGGAAAAGTGACTAGACAACGTGGAAACAAATAAAGCTGAATTCATTTCTTAAACCAAAGTTAATTCTAGGTGGCCCCAAAATTTTAATTTAAAAAAGAAACTAAGAAGTATAAAGAAAAAACTGTTTACTTTTTATTCTTGCTTTTTGGCAATCTTGGACATGAAATTCAAATGTTATTTTAAAAACTACATAAAGACTTAAAGATTTTATGACTAAAAACACCAGAAAGTCAAGATACAAATATCACACTGGGAAAAAAGCATATTAGCCAAATATATGCCAAACAAAGAACTAACTTCTTTAATATACAAAGAGCTCTTATGAATCAATAAGAACCAAGAATTCAAAAGAATGTAGACAAACTACAAACAACAAATGCTGGAGAGGGTGTGGAGAAAGGGGAACCCTCTTTACACTGTTGGTGGGAATGTAAGTTGGCATAGCCATTACGGAGGTTCCTCAGAAAACTAAAAATAGAACTACTGTATGACTCAGTAATCCCACTCCTGGGCATATATCCAGAAAAACTATAATTCCAAAAGATATATGCACCCCTGGGACTTCCCTGGTGGCACAGTGGTTAAGAATCCTCCTGCCAATGCAGGGGACACGGGTTCAAGCCCTGGTCTGGGAAGATCCCACATGCCACGGAATCACTAAGCCTGTGCGCCACAACTACTGAGCCTGTACGCCTAGTGCCCATGCTCTGCAACAAGGGAAGCCACCGCAATGAGAAGTCTGTTCACCCCAACAAAGAGTAGCCCCTGCTCGCCGCAACTAGAGAAAGCCCGCACGCAGCAACGAAGACCCAACACAGCCAAAAAATAAATTTTCAAAAAATTAAAAAAGAAAAAGATATATGCACCCCTATGTTCATAGCAGCTCTGTTCACAATAGCCAAGACATGGAAACAAACTAAATGTCTATCAACAGATGAATGAATAAAGAAGATGTGGTACATATATACAGTGGAATATTACTCAGCCATAAAAAAGAATGAAATAATGCCATTTGCACAACGTGGATGGACCTAGAGATTATCCTACTAAGTGAAGTAAGTCAGATAGAGAAAGACAAATACCACATGATATCAATTATATGTGGAATCTAAAATATGACACAAATGAACCTATCTATGAAACAGAAATAGACTCACAGACATAGAGAACAGATTTGTGGTTGCCAAGTGGGGGTGAGTGGGGGAGGGATGAACTGGGAGTTTGGGGTTAGTAGATGCAAACTATTACATATAGAATGGATGGACAACAAGGTCCTACTGTATAGCACAGGGAACTATCTTCAATGTACTAAGATAAACCACAATGGAAAAGAATATGAAAAAGAATGTATATCTATGTATAACTGAGCTGCTTTGCTGTTCAGCAGAAGTTAACACAACATTGTAAATCAACTATACTTCAATTAATAAAAAAAGATGCCACCTAATTTCCAGGGCTCAATTTCTTATAAATTAAAAACAGAAATGTAGCCATAAAGGATATGAACAAGTAGTTCATAGAAATATGACATACTGTGACTTCCTTGGTGGCACAGTGGTTAGGAATCCGACTGCCCATGCAGGGGACACAGGTTCGATCCCTGGTCTGGGAAGATCCCACATGCCACGGAGCAACTAAGTCCGTGCGCCACAACTACTGAGCCTGTGCTCTAGAGCCCGCGAGCCACAACTACTGAGCCCTAGTGCCACAACTACAGAAGCCCACACGCCTAGAGCCCGTGCTCCACAACAAGAGAAGCCACCGCAATGAGAAGCCCGTGCACCGCAGTGAAGAGTAGCCACTGCTCGCCATAACTAGAGAAAGCCCGCGCGCAGCAATGAAGACCCAATGCAGCCAAATAAATAAATAAATATTAAAAAATATATATATGACATACAAATGGCCAATAATAAATGACAGATGTTCAACATCACTGATTATTATATAAATGCAAGTTAAAATGATACAATTTCTTACTAATTTGGTAAATTCGCAAATAATTATTACTACAATGCTCAGTATTTTGAAAGTTTGAAGAAACAGAAGCCCTTATATGTTGGTGGATTATAAATTGGTATGACCAAGCCTGACAACATCAGCATTTTAAATGCTACTTTTTGACTCGGTAGAAGTTTCAATTTTGTATAAACACATACCTGGTTTTCCTGAGACAGTCTCAGTACATACCTGTGCTCTCAGGAGCCCCTCTGAATTAGAATCTGCCTTAGTTTACGTGATAGATTATATGATCACCTTACATTTCTAGATATTCACTCTATAATTAAACTCACATGAGAATTTTAAATATACAAGTATCTTAATTACAGTAGTATTTATTTAAAATGCTGGAAATAATTTAAATGCCCATCAGTAGAGAACTGATTAAATAAATTACAGTTTATCCTTACAGTAGAATTCTGAACAAATGTTAGAAGGAATAAGTTATGTATGAATATTGTGATTCATTTCCTATAAAGAGTTCATAAAAACATGCATATCTAAATGCATAGATTTGTTTGCAAAAATACACGGCAAACTGCTAAACAGTGGTCACCTCCAGCAGGCGGCACAGGAGTGGGCTGGAAGACTAAAGAATTTTACCTTTCTGTTTATACAAATCTGAATTTTTTTGTAAATAAGTACTTATTCTTTTACAATAAAATTATTTTTAAAAACCAGATGAAGCTTAATTCCTCTCTACCCAGAAGAGTTGAGCTAATTACTGTCATCACCAACATTAGCATCTTCAAAGTGAATCTCAGATATAAATAAATTGATGGAAAGTAAGCCCTTCCTCAGCTGTAACATTTGGGGGCAGAAGTAACAACCAGGGGCAGAAGCACCAGATGGAGAGGACGGGAAGGGAAGTTTCAGGGAGGAAAAATAATCTTCCTTCTGCCCTTCTGAATTCTTAGCTGAGACTCCTGTAATAAAGACAGATAAAGGGTTCTGGGACCCAAATCCAAGGTGTGCTGGGGTTTCCCCCAAACCACCAACAAGCAATTCTTGGACACCAGCTGGGTGTCCAATAATTCAACTCAATCCTGACACTATCTACCTAGAGGTAGTATCAGATTCCACAGGTTGAGGGCTCAGTCCCACAAGACTGCCTTCCACTTCAGATGCCAACTGCAAGCCCACATTGTAACCTGTGCTTCTGACCTACTGGCTTAAAACCAGAGGTTCCCACAACCCCCTCACTGGGTTCAATTAATTTGCTAGAGCAGCTCAGAGAACTCGCTAGGTTACCAGTTTATTACAAAGGATACAAATCAAGAGCCAGATGAAGAGAGAGTATGTAAGGTCGGGGGAGAGCAGGGATAGGGGTGTTGTTGCAGGTGAATCCATCATTCAGGTAATGCTTGAGAGCCAGCTGGGTTTCTCCTGATTTCTCCCCAAAGCGTGAGTCTAACAACTGAAAATGGGGTGCAGGGCAAATCCTGACCAGGGGCCATTAACCTCATCTCAGGTACCGACCAGAGAAGTACACTCTGAAGAGGTTGGTGGGGAGGTTCACGGGCGACTGGTGTCATTTCCTTTTCATTTTGTCCATTTTAAGCTTTTGCAACCTTTTAAAAGTGCCTGGTGTTGAGTGCTTAACTTAGTAATTTGGTTGAAAGGGGTGGGCGGGCCAAGGAGGGCTTCGAAGGGCTGTCGGTGGAGCCCCTCAGGCTAGCTAGCCCACAAGCCATTCTGCAGCGCCTGGGTTAACCTCTGAGCATAGCAGTTTCCTCACCTGCAGAAAGGAGGTGATGATACTTACCACCCAGAGGTGTCAAGCGTATTCAGTAAGATACATCACATCCGGGCCATGGGAGGCCCTCACTAAATGATTGTATAAAAGGAGGGGGGTTGAACAAGATGGCCTCTGAGGCCTCTTCCATCTTGAACATTAAATGAACTATAACTACATCCATTCACCTCATCATTTTCAAGACATATTTATTGCAGATCACGGAGGCCCTCTAGAGAGCCAAGAGCGTCTTCATAGGTGACCTTGATACATGGTAGGTGCTCAGGGAGGGTGTTTGTCACATTAGGAAGGTGTGTACATTATTCCCCAGAGATCCAGGTTCCGAGGGAGCTGGAAGAATGGTCAGCAGCTCTGATTAAGTGTCACCAAAATGGTACTTGCTCCTTCTG
Source organism: Delphinus delphis (assembly GCF_949987515.2). Lineage (NCBI taxonomy): Eukaryota > Metazoa > Chordata > Mammalia > Artiodactyla > Delphinidae > Delphinus > Delphinus delphis. The sequence goes on from NC_082684.1 coordinate 33,157,963, forward strand.
GGGCCTTGGGTTTGAACAGGAAGTAAGAATACAAAGGACCTCTAGAATGGGGGAGCTGCAGGAAGCGGGTGAACCTGAGACCCCCACTGTGGCTTCTGCCACGTGCAGGAGCTAGGCAGATGGACATGCTAGCTTTGGGCCCAGGAGGGACAGAAATGTGTGTTTTATTGTGGTTTGAGTCATTTGCAGGAAATGACATTACGGTGGGTAAATGGCAGACAGTGCTTTTCTCCCTTGACTAATATCTTTGAGGATTATATTAATTTTTAAGTCAACAGAATGGTTATTAAATTAGTACCCTTTTGGAAAACAGTCTGGCAGTACATTTTTAGTGCTATATCTTTTGGCACATGGCCTTTTCTATTTTATTCTGTCCATTATCTTCCCTTAGTCATGGCAGGGTACCAAATGGGCCCCAAATCTCCCACATACCCAGAAGATTTAAATTTAACCTTTGGAAGAAGGGAGTGACGTGTAAATATGCCTTCTCATCTAGGATTCTTATTTTAACCACATAATTAATTATAGACAAATACTGGCATAAAGATGTTCATGACAGTCTTATTTATAAGAATGAAAATTTGGAAACAATCCAATGTCAACAGCAGAGAAAAGATTAAGTAAATTATGTTCCATCAACTAAAAAGAATATTTGGCAACCTTTTACTATAACTGTCATAGGCTGGGGGAAATAAATACACTCTCATGTTATTAGAGGGAGTATAAACTGGTACAAATCTTCTAGAGGTAAACTTACCAGTGTGTATCAAGAGTCTGAAAAAGATGTGCACATATGATTTAATTTTAGAAATCTGTCCTAAGGAAATGATTAAAAATGGATTCCATTTACAATAGCAAAAGATGGTGGAGGAAAATCCCATAGACTTCCAGTAACAGGGAATTGGTTCAATAAGTTTTGGTACACCCCCCCACCAACAGTATACATTGCAACTATCTTAAAAGATGTAGAAATGTATTTTTTTAACATGGGAAGATGTTCGCCATACACAGTTAAGTGAAAAAAAACAACAGGCTACAAATTAATATGTGCATTGTGATTCCATTTTTATCTAGATGTTCTAATTTGTCTTAATGAATAATTATTACTTGTGAAATCAAGAAAAAATAACATTAGCAATATTAGCTATGAAACCTGTGTAGCAGCACAGAAAATTACTTGCACAATAATGGGAGGAAAGGGGCTTCCCTGGTGGCGCAGTCGTTAAGAATCCGCCTGCCAATGCAGGGAACATGGGTTCGAGCCCTGGTGCAGGAAGATCCCGCATGCCACGGAGCAACTAAGCCCATGTGCCACAACTATGAGCCTGTGCTCTAGAGCCCGCGAGCCACAACTACTGAGCCTGCGTGCTGCAACTACTGAAGCCCGTGTGCCTAGAGCCTGTGCTCCGCAACAAGGGAAGCCACCGCAATGAGAAGCCCGGCGCACCGCAATGAAGAGTAGCCCCCGCTCACTGAAACGAGAGAAAGCCTGTGCGCAGCAACGAAGACCCAACGCAGCCAAAAATAAAACTAAATAAAATAAATAAATTTAAAAAATAATGGGAGGAAAGAGCAAGATAAAAATTGTATATACTCTGTGATTGCAGTTATGTAAAAATTATGGAGCTTGACAAGAAAGGCATATCAAAAAATAAAAACAGCGATTTGTTAGGATGGGGAGATTATGAGTGATTTTCCATCCTTTCGGTTATTACTATGTTTAGGTAATTTTTATTTTTCAAGTAGAAAAAACTCCTTTGAGATTTTTTCCTCTGTAGCCTTTCCCCTGCTTGGAATGGTTGTCTTTAGGGAACGCAAGGCTGCTTACTTAAAATAATGCCTTACAATGGGCCTAGCTCTTTGCAGCTTCCTTTACTTCTTGTGGGTGAAGTCTATCCTGGTGACACCTTCTCCTTTTATAGGCCTGTACATCTCTACCCTATTGCTTATCAACTTGGACCCCTGACCCCAAGCACCCAGTTGCTATTGAGCTAACCAGCCCCCTTTGGCTAATCCCAGAGCCCATGGATCAAATTTGCCAGCTTTGAACCTTAATGTCTCAGGGTCTTGCAGGGGCAGAATGACCACCTAACATACGCCACTAATAATGGATTGACGCATGTTTAACCCCTCCTAGAACAGGTGCTTGCATACACAGCCCTCGAGAGTACATTCCTTTGGGGGAAACAACTTGGCAAAAGACTTTAAAATGTTTACAGGCTTTGGTATAGTAATTCTGATCCTAAGGTGTTATAAACTAATAAATATATAAAGATATGGGTACAAGATATACCGCTCAATATTTTTGATACTAGTAAAACATTGGAAATAATCTAAATGTCCGACCATGGGATCTTAGTTAGGTAAACTATGGCACATGATAAGGTTGCCATGTAAAATACAGGTTGCCCAGTTAAATAAGAATTTCTAAAATGTTTTAGTATATCCCAAATATTGCATGGGATATACTTATTCTAAAAAAGTATATTTGTTGTTTATCTGAAATTTAAATTGGAACATAGTTATACTAAAAGATTATTCATTGTTTACCTGAAATTCCAATTTACCTGGACATCTGGTATTTTTATTTGCTAAATCTGGCCACCCTACACGTTCATATAATAGAACACTATGTAGCCATTAAAACTTGTATTTTTAGAGCAGGGGCTTTCAAATTGTGTTTCTTCTCTCCCTATGTTTTAGCTAGAACATCACATCTTTTATTTATTTTATATTTTAGCCTTTGCATAAGATTTGGTTTGAAAATAAGGGTTCCATTGCTAAAAGAAGGTTGAAAAACACTGTTTTAGAAAACTATTTAACAACAGGAGACAGCGCTATAAAATAATAAGTAGAAAAATTCATGTTAAAAAATCAGTACGATTCTAGGTTTGCATATACACACACACATATGTGGAGAGAGAGAATGGGAGAGTGTGAGAGAAAGATACAGACACTCTGGAAGAATCCTTTTTTTGGCTGCGAGGCACAGGGGATCTTAGTTCCCTGACCAGGGATCGAACCCATGACCCCTGCAGTGGGAGTGCAGAGTCCTAACCACTGGACTGCCGGAGAATTCCCAAGAATCCTTTTTTTTTTTTTTTAATTATTATCTCTGGATGTTGGGATTATAGGTGATTTTTAGAAGATTTCTAGAAGACTTTTTCAGATTTTCTATGATGAACTAAATGCGTTTATTTTGAAAAAATTGCTATTAGAAATATCTAGCCTCTCAGATGCCATTAGTACTTTAACATCATTAAGCCTCTATGTCTGAGATTCTTCAATTTGGAAGTTATGAACTCTTTGGGGATCTAATGAAGTCTCTCTGTCCTAGACTCAGAAGGTATTTTCACAGAAAATTCTGCATACAGTCCCCCCTCTCAGTCCTTCTTGTTAAGAATCCCTCCTTAGATTCTAGAATGCCATTCTTTTATTCTGCTTGCTCATAAAGCTACTTACTCTGTCCCTGTGGCAGTTGTTCTTAACCTTTTTCTGCGGGGGTCGGGCAGTGGTCTCACACCTGCTCTGAGATTCTATTTAAAGCTATGGACTCGCCTAAGAAAAAAAAGCACACATGAACCCAAATGCCGCTGCAGGCGGTTTCTGAGGCTCACAAACTCCCTGAGGTCCATTCTCAGACTCCAGGTCAGAACCTCTGGTGTAATCCCAAGCCTCTGGCACTCACTGGAGCCCTGACTTGGTTAATTCCCTTCAGGGCCAAACTGGTTAAATATAGACTTTGAAAAAAGCAACAGAGCCAGGGATAGAATCTAGCGCAGCATTCCCAGGGCACCATCACACAGCAAGCACTTTTAAGCTGTGTGTGTGTGTGTGTGTGTGTGTGTGTGTGTGTGTGTGTGTGTATGAGAGAGAGAGAGAGAGAGAGAAAGATGCAGAGGAAGAGCTTTTTGCACCCTGAGTGCTGTTGAAAAACATTGGAGTTGACAGGAAGAACCACAGGGAGATCCAAAGCTGGTACTTCTTGCTTTGTATGATCTGTGCCTGGGATGGCTGCGTGGGGCAGGGAGAGGGTGTGGGAGTGGAATACAGAGTACTGTGTCAACTCCAAGTTGGCCGCCCACTCCTTTCAATAGCTCTTAAGCAGGGACTTAAGTAACATGAACCAATCTCTTTTATGGCCCTTAAAACCCTTGACAAGGGTTGACAAGGTGTGGGAGAGGGCTGGGAGCCTGGGAGGACAGCCCCACGGAGGGCGGGGTCATTTAGTAGTAGCTATTGGACTGTTAAACGTGCACACCCTCCTATCTAGCAGCTCTACATCTTGGCATCTCTTAAAAAACAAACAAACAAACTTAACCTACATACCCAAGGAGGAATGAACAGGGTATTTTTTTGGAGCGTGGTAACCGACACAAAGTTATCTCCAATCCACTATACATTTTAAACCAAAACATAATCACCAAACCCTATGAACATAACACAAATTTATGTTTCTTTTCCTAGGGAAAAACACAACAATATTCTGCATAGGGCAAGTTCCAAGCTCGGGCTAAAGCCACCTTTATCTTTTTCACCTCATTCTTATGTACTCAGAGGATCACAAGACCAGCAAGTGCCTACGACAGCCCTGTACAGCGGCAGGAGCCTGGGCTTGGAAGCTCATGTTAAGACTAAAACGGATGTCCTTCCAGTGTGAACACCAGTTGCTTTTTCTCTTTGTTTTCATCTTGACAGAAAGATCTTAAAGTTCATCTGGAAGAACATCTGAAAAGAGCCCTGGGCTCTCTAGAATAGACCTCTCCCCTGCCCCATACCCCCAAAAGAAGGCAAATAACAATGGAAGAGATTTGCCTTGCCAGTTATTAAAATTAACTCTAGGACTTCCCTGGTGGTGCAGTGGTTAAGAATCCACCTGCCAATGCAGGGGACATGGGTTTGAGCCCTGGTCCAGGAAGATCCCACATGCCACGGAGCAACTAAACCTGTGTGCCACAGCTACTGAGCCTGCGCTCTAGAGCCTGCGAGCCACAACTACTGAAGCCTGCACCCCTGGAGTCTGTGCTGCACAACAAGAGAAGCCACCACAATGAGAAGCCCGTGCACTGCAACTGCTAGCGGGGAAGTGTAATCTCCACTAGCCGCAACTAGAGAAAGCCTGCCCGCAGCAACGAAGAACCAACACAGCCATAAATAAATAAATAAATAAAAATTTAAAAAAAAACTAACTCTAAAGCTACTATAATCAAAACAATATGGTAATGGCTGAGGAAAAGACAAAACAGATCAGTGGAACAAAATGTGATCTAGAAATATGAGATCTCAGTATGTGACATATGAGCATTCTAATTCAATAAGGAAGATAGCTTGGCATAAATAGTGTTGACATAACTGGCTACTCATATGGAAGAAAACAAAATTAGGTCCTCACTTCATAACAGGTACTAAAATAAATTCCAGATGAATTTTAAATATAAATATTTTTAAAACAATAAAAATATTATAATAAAATTTAGAATCACTGAACATTGAGGAAGATCCTTAAGAAAGGCAGGAAGCCCATAAGCCATTAAGGAAAAAGTAAATAGATTGGACTTTACAAAAATTAACAATTTTCCTATGGCAGAAATACTATTAAATTCAGAATAATATCCTCTGAATTAATAACTCATTATTTATTCCACATTTGACAGATAAAAATTAATCTCTGAAATATGAAAAAGACAACCCAAATCACTGGGCAAAGGATATGGACAACTCATTAAAGGGGAAATACAAATTGCCAATGAACATATGAAACAACTGATAGGTAAAAAATCAAAATAAAATAAGATGCCATTTTCATCTATCAGATGGGCGAAAGTGAAAACAGAATAATAACATCCAGTGCTGATAAGGCTGCAGGAAACACAGCTAGCGGAGGTACTCATTTCCACCACCTGGGGGAAAATAATTTGGCAAGGTGTGTTTAAATTTAAAATATACAAAACTTTGACCGGTAATCCTAGTTTGGGAACTTTATGCAACAGAAATAAAGGCATGAGTGCAAAGTCCTATGTATAAGAGTGTTTATTATAGCATTGTGTATACTGGCAAAGATTTGAAACACCCTGAATGCCGATTAGTGGGGAATGGGTAAACAATTGTGTTAAGGCCATTCCAAGGAAGAGGTACATCTAAGCACACTGTTCTGAAGAGATGTCCCCAATATTTTAAGAGGAAAAGCAAGTTGAGGAATCATTTATAAGGTTCCATTTTCTGTGTAAAGAGAGCAAGGGAGAGAAAGCTAGCTATGTATATGTGTATATGCACTTCTATGAACATAGAGAAAAGAATAGGAAATTCCATAGTAGGCTGTTAATATTTAGCTCAGGGAGATGGGATTGAAGTGGGATGGGGAAAAGGGGCAGGAAGAGAGAGTTTTAGCTTTTTCTTTAGAGAGCTCTGTATCACTGCACGTGTTAAAACAGGCATATGTTGGGCTTCCCTGGTGGCGCAGTGGTTGAGAGTCTGCCTGCCGATGCAGGGGACGCGGATTCGTGCCCTGATCCGGGAAGATCCCACATGCCGCGGAGCGGCTGGGCCCGTGAGCCATGGCCGCTGAGCCTGCGCGTCCGGAGCCTGTGCTCCGCAACGGGAGAGGCCACAACAGTGAGAGACCCCTGTACCGCAAAAAAAAAAAACCCCAAAAAACAGGCATATGTTGCTTTTGTGACTTTTGAAAATCTAACAATCCTTTTTAAAGAAGAAAGAATATGGGCTTTAATTCTTCGTTCCACCCCTCATGAACTGTCTGACCTGACGTTCTTGCTATAAAATGGGCACAATTCCTGCCTCTACCTCAGGCTCCCAGGAGGATTAAATGAAGTCACGTGAGCAAAGAGCTGTCCCCAGAGAAAACGAGGCCCAGAAAATAGAGGTACTTCATCTGAGGCTATGAATGAGATGAGGGAGCACGAACGGGACTGTCAGAGTCCCCTGGTTCTCAGGGGGAAGCCCCCTCACACCACCACCACCACCACCACCACCACCACCACCACCCCCGTCCTGAGCAGCTCTTATTCCATTGGAGGAGTCTGCCAAGCTCCAGTCCTTCTGGCATCCTCCAGTTGGACCAGTTAGGGGCACAGCCCACGGCCCTAAAACGAAGCACTGCTAATTGGCCTTCTCAGGGATGGACCAACCGATGCTCTTGGCTTCTGCCACTGGGAAGCCACTCCTTCCCTGCCCTGTCCCAGGGACTCCACACCAGACCAGGCCCCCCTCCACCTCCACCTGCCACCACCCACCAAGAGCCTAGTCCTCAGCCCTCCTCTCATGGGCCCCAAACTGACACCCAGGACTTCAAAAGTCAGTGAAATCCAAGGGGTCGCATCTAAAGCCAGCCTACCCCTCTTTCCCTCCAGCCCCACAATGGATGCTGTGAACATTCTGCAGATGCCTCAATGGCCATCCCCCAAATCTACATGCAAAGTTTCTCCTGCAGGCTTCAAACATCACCCTGGGCTCTGAGTGCGCAAAGGCAAGAATGGTTTTCCGAGAGATCAGATAATGTCCCCTCGATCCCTGGTGACCCCAGGGACAGCAAAGGAGAGAATGGCTTCGCTCTAGGCAGACTCCGGTCAGGGCTTCCATTCTGAGTCTGCATGTTTGTATGAGTACAGGGGTGCGTATGTCTGTCTGCACGGGTATGCTGGTGGGTTGCACAGGTATGCTTATGTATATACATGGGCACAAGCTTTTGTGAGGACGTGGGCATGCTGTGTGCATCAGGACACACGTGTGTGCGTGCATGCGCAGATGTGGCACATGCACGTCTACTTTAAATGTTTAAATATAAAAGCTCTTTTTTTTTTTTTTTGCGGTACGCGGGCCTCTCACTGTTGTGGCCTCTCCCGTTGCGGAGCACAGGCTCCGGACGCGCAGGCTCAGCGGCCATGGCTCAAGGGTCCAGCCGCTCCGCGGCATGTGGGATCTTCCCGGACCGGGGCACGAACCCGCGTCCCCTGCATCGGCAGACGGACTCTCAACCACTGTGCCACCAGGGAAGCCCTAAAAGCTCTTTAAGAAGGCAGAGGGGTTCACCCCAAAGGTTAGAGATTTGCTTGTTTCGGCATGGACTTCTTTTGTGTGCAAATTTCTGAACCATTTGTGACATATGGCAGCACCCTAAGAAACGTCCCTCCCTGAAGTTTGCACACATATGTGCTGAAAGCCACCAGCTGGGCAGGTCTTCATCCCTTCATTTTGCTCTGGAGCTGATAGAATTCTTTCATCAACCGCAAACAGCTCCATCAGACCCTGAAACATGGCCACCTTGGTGTCTTAGGGACGGAACCCAGGGGAGGCCCCTCTGGCACCACCTCTACCACCCTCACCCTGACAGCCACACAGAGAGAAGCTGGAGGTTCTCGGCAGCCAGCCCAGGGCAGTGTGAGTCACCGTGACTGATCAGGGAGGAAAGAAAAGATGGATGGGGGGAGGAGTGTAGTTGCTCCAGGACCGGGTGTGGGGAAGGGAGAATCTGCCCACCTGCCCTCATTCTCAGAGCCCACGTCTATTAAGTAAAGGGGGACGTCGGTGCTTATCAAAGGAAGGCCCATGAACCTCAAGAATATGAGGTAATCCAGCCAAAGACATGAGATAATCACAGAGCATCTTCCTTTTGTTGAAAGATCTGGGAGCTAGCTATTTTTCTATTACACAAGAAGTAGGTACAAACTTCTCATACATCTTTAAGTGAAACAGGAGACTCCCACAGCTCTGTGGGCCTCAGGTCCTGCCCCAGAGCCCCGGAGGGATGTGTCCCCTCTCCTCAGGAAGGTGACAGGCTTTGGGAACAGGCCCTGGGAGCCCTGCGGGGGTTCATCCTAGGATGCCAGTGGTGAGGGGAGTAAGTGCCAGGGCTGTAGACTCTGGCAGGACCTCCAAGGGACCTGGCCCAAGAGTTTTACTCAATATGCTTATTATTTTGCAGTTCTATTTTTTTAATTTTTTTTTTTTTTTTTTGTGGTATGCGGGCCTCTCACTGTTGTGGCCTCTCCAGTTGCAGAGCACAGGCTCCGGACGCGCAGGCCCAGCAGCCATGGCTCACCGGCCCAGCCGCTCCGCGGCATATGGGATCTTCCCGGACCGGGACACGAACCCGCGTCCCCTGCATCGGCAGGCGGACTCTCAACCACTGCGCCAGCAGGGAAGCCCCTATTTTTTTAATTTTTAAAAATATTTTTATTGGAGTATAGTTGATTTACAATGTTGTGTAAGTTTCTGCTGTACAGCAAAGTGGATCAGTTATACATATACATATATCCCCCCTTTTTTAGATTCTTTTCCCATGTAGGCCATTACAGAGTATTGAGTAGAGTTCCCTGTGCTATACAGTAGGTTCAGTATGGTTTTCAGAGGCTCTGTGTAGGGTTCTGAGAGGCAGCCCGTCTGGTCTGAGTCCCAGCTCCTCATAGGGGGCACGTTGGATAGCTTTACCTAGCCTCAACCTCTGCACCTGCAGAATGGGGACACTGACAAAATCTGCTCCACGAGGGCTTTATGAGAATTCACTGAGATAATTCCGCAAAGCGCGGTGCCTGGCGCTCCCTGGATCCCAGCCCTGTTGGCTGGAGCCTTTGTTGCAATGGCATCACTGGTGCAACTTCTCCCTCTGTGCCCCTAGCATCCCTCAGTCCCTCACAGGCGTTCATCCCCAGGCACTCCCAGTGAACCGGCTCCACGTAAATCTCTGTCTCAGAGCCTGTTTCCTGGGAACCTAAGAATCTAGGTGAGATTCCTTAGGGAGCCAGAGAAGACAGAACAAACAAGAGGACCAAGCCCTGAGTCCTAGCCCTCCAAAGTTTAAGGGTCAGGGAGGAGGAAGCCCCAGCACAGAGAGGGGAGGGAATGGCCGGCCGAGTGCGGTCTCTCAGAAGCCGAGAGTGACGAGGAAAAGAGAGAGTGACCGACAGTGTCAAAAGCAGCTGATAGAAAAGAAGGATGAGGACCCAGATTTAATGACGGGATCTAGTCATGTGGAGGTCATTGGTGACCTTGACAAGAGCATTTCAAAGGAATAGTAGGGACAAAAACCTGATTGAAGTAGATCAAGAAAGAACGGAAGCATAGACTTTCCAGTTTGTTATTTTAATCACAGCACGGAGACCCAGAAACAGCATTCTGCTTCCCCAGGGCCACTGCACACACCGAGATGGATCCCTAGCGGTGGACACCTGCCCTGTCCACCTCAGTCTCGACCTCACGCAGAAGGTCTGCACACTCTGTCCAGATTTTCCAGTTGTTCCCAGCGGTAGGGCTGCTCTGATACCTCTGAGCTGCAGGCAGCGGTGCAAGGCCTCAGCCGGCCGCTCATGGGTGACGTCTAGAGCCGAGTCTCAGGATCTCTGAGGACACAGGATGTAGTTCTCATCACCGGGCCTACCTCTGCAGGACAAAAGCCCTCCTCCGACACATGCCCTGCTACAGCCCCAGCGCCACAGAAGGTACCCAGTAAAGCCTGTACCAGACCTTCCCACTGGGCCCCCAAATTTAGTTTATTAAATTAAATCTTCTGCCACAGCGACCACTTACTCACAACAGCTGTTGCCATGGCAACCAAGCAGCCAGCCCGCTGTTCCCCGCTAAGCAGCCGCAAGCCTCCCGCTGGCTATCTGGCTTGGTGAACCCAGGGGAAGATACCCCTAAAGTGTCTGAGAGGCTGGAACATGGTGGGGGGATGTGGGAAGTGAGTGGGGGACGGGCGGGTGTTTGTGAGGAGCAGCGCCCAGTGCTCTTGCAGTTGTTCCACAATTCTCCACCAACAGGTTGGGGTGGGGAGAGCTATAAAGAGCTTGTGCCAGAGGGGTCCCCACTCTTCTTGTGATGTAGGCCATGTCTCCAGCAATACCCACCTACCCCTTCCACCCCCTTTCTGAAAGGTGAAGGAGGGAGGGGGACTTCAAGGGGCAGAGAGGGGACCACACACAGCCAGGAGAAAAAAGGGCACTGGGCCTGAGACAACTCCACTCCGAACAGAGTGTGTTGGCAGGCCCCACGGTTGCTCTTGACAAGGGCGCTGTAACCCCTGGGTCCTCCTGATTGGTCTCAAGAGAAGCCGTTTATTTGAACCAATCCTGAACGTCTTTAATCTGAAGTATAGTTTAGTGACCAGGGGTTTTGAAGTCACACAGATAAGAGTTCAAGCCTCAGCTCCTTCTCTTACTGTTTAATATTAGGCAAATTACTTAACCTCCGGGCTTCCCTGGTGGCGCAGTGGTTGAGAGTCCGCCTGCCGATGCAGGGGATGCAGGTTCGTGCCCCGGTCCGGGAAGATCCCACACGCCGCGGAGAGGCTGGATCCGTGAGCCATGGCCACTGTGCCTGTGCGTCCGGAGCCTGTGCTCCGCAATGGGAGAGGCCGCAACACTGAGAGGCCCGCGTACCGCAAGAAAAAAAAAAAAGATTACTTAACCTCTGAGCCTCAGTTTTTTTCAGCTGTAAAATGTGATGAGCATAGTACCAATGCCATAAAATTATTTCCAGGATTAACTGGGATTAAGCCCATAGAGTATGCAACACACAGGTGCCCGGCACACTGCAATCTCACAGTAAGTGGGGAGTACTGTGGTTATTATTGCTACTGTTATCATCATCAATGATAATTATGTTGATTAGCAGACCTAGAATGTTGAAGACATAATTGAGAGACAAAAGAACAGAGAAAGATAAAAGCAAACCCCAGCACAGTATATATATTAAGTATCATTCTTGTTTAAAAAAATGTTAACAATGGAAAACAGCATGGCAGTTCCTCAAAAAACTAAAACTAGAGTTGCTGTATGATTCAGCAATCCCACTCCTGGGCATATACCCAGACAAAAGTCTAATTCAAAAGGAGACATACATCCCTATGTTCATAACAGCACTATTACAATAGCCAAGACAAGAAAACAACCTAAATGTCCATTGACATTTACGTATACGTATATATACATTGCCCATTTATATATATATGTGTGTGTGTGTGTGTGTGTGTGTGTGTGTGTGTGTGTAAAATGGAATATTATTCAGCCATTAAAAAGATGAAATAATGCCATTTGCAGCAACATGGATGGATCTAGAGATTATCATACTAAATGAGGTAAGCCAGAAAGAGAAAGACAAATACCATATGATATCACTTATATGTGGAATCTAAAATATGACACAAATGAACATATCTATGAAACAAAAACAGACTTACAGACATAGAGAACAGACTTGTGGTTGCCGGCAGGGGGCAGGAGTGCTGGGGGACAGAAGGACTGGGAGTTTGGAATTAGCAGATGCAAACTATTATATATAGGATGGGTAAACAACAAGGTCCTACTGTATAGCACAGGGAACTATATTCAGTATCCTGTGATAAACCATAATGGAAAAGAATATGAAAAAGAATATATATGTATAACTGAGTCACTTTGCTGTACAGCAGAAATTAAACACAACATTGTAAATCAACTATACTTCAATAAAATTAAAAAAACTGTTAACAATGCATATCTTTAGGTGATGGCACTATGTTTTCTTTTTTTCTTTGATTTTTGTCTTTCCAAGTTTTCTGAATGGAACATGTATTACTTCTGTAATTAGAAAAAAAAAGCTTTTATAAAAGGTCAGAGATGAGCGTTAAAAATGAGCTACAGACTGAAAACCATCAAAGGGTATACTTTAAATGGATGAATTGTATGATGTGTGAATTATATCTCAAAGAACTGTTGCCAAGAAAAGCCTTAAAAACTGACTCAAGGTGGTCAGTCAATAACTCATTCAAAAATTCTTAACGTAAAAATGTATAAACTATGGGCTTCCCTGGTGGCGCAGTGGTTGAGAGTCCGCCTGCCGATGCAGGGGACGCGGGTTCGTGCCCCGGTCCGGGAAGATCCCACATGCCGCGGAGCGGCTGGGCCCGTGAGCCATGGCTGCTGAGCCTGCGCGTCCGGAGCCTGTGCTCCGCAACGGGAGAGGCCACAACAGTGAGAGGCCCACATACCGCAAAAAAAAAAAATGTATAAACTAAAGCAAAATAAGAAGGGCAAGAAAGAAAGAAAATGAGGCAAGAGCTGACAAACAGAACTATTATGTAAGGTTAAAAAACTGGATAGCTCACACTATTGGCGAGGCAATGGGGAATCAAATACTTGCATAGATTGCTGGTGGGTATAAAATGGTACAACTGCTAAACAGGACGAACCAATGAAAACCACAAATGCTACAAATGCATATACTGTCTGGCCCAGCAATTCAATTTTAGGAAATGTATCCTACAGATATTCTGTGTAAGTGAGAATTGATGTATATACAAGTTTATGGACCACAGCATTGCCTATAATAGTAAAAAACTGGGAACAGCCCAAATGTCCACCAGTAGGTGGCTGTTTGACTAAGCTATGGTACATCCATACAATGGAATAGTATAAGCTGTAAAAATAAAGATAAAAGAATAAGGAAACTATGTTCTGATGTGGAAAGTTTTGGGGGTTTTTTGTGGTATGCGGGCCTCTCACTGTTGTGGCCTCTCCCGTTGCGGAGCACAGGCTCCGGACATGCAGGCTCAGCGGCCATGGCTCACGGGCCCAGCCGCTCCGCGGCATGTGGGATCTTCCCGGACCGGGGCACGAACCCGTGTCCCCTGCATCGGCAGGCGGACTCTCAACCACTGCGCCACCAGGGAAGCCCTGGAAAGATTTTTAAGCTATATTATTAAGTTAAAAGCATCAAAGTACAAAACAGTATTATAGTAAACATGCTACCATTTATGTAAAACGCGGGCAAAGACTATATATTCCTATTTTCTTACATATGCACTCTGGAAGAATACATGAAAATAACAGAAGTTGGAGGGCACTGAGTGAAAACTGAGCAGATGGGACATAGAACTTTCCAGAATGAAACGTTTCACTGTATACCTTTTTATACTCTTTGGTCTTAGAATCTTATGAATATATAACTTATTAAAGTTAAATAAAAATTTATATGCTTAAAGGAAGAAGTTAAGGAGTGCAATGATATGTTGTCTGGGAGGGATCTAGATGAAGCAACGACGGTGGATGTTAACGCTAAACGCTGAAGCTCGCAGATGGGTCTGTGGGGGTACACTGTATGTTTGAGAATTTTTCACAGTAAATTATCAAAAATGTAAAAGGTATTCATGGGACTTCCCTGATGGTGCAGTGGTTGGGAATCCGCCTGGCAATGCAGGGGACACGGGTTTAAGCCCTGGTCCGGAAAGATCCCACATGCTGCGGAGCAACTAAGCCCGTGCGCCACAACTATTGAGCCCGCGCTCTAGAGCCCGTGAGCCACAACTACTGAAGCCCGCGCGCCTAGAGACTGTGCTCTGCAACAAGAGAAGCCACAGCAATGAGAAGCCCATGCACCGCAACGAAGAGTAGCCCCCGCTCGCTGCAACTAGGGAAAGCCCGCACGCAGCAACAAAGACCCAATGCAGCCAAAAATAAATAAATTAATTAGTAAAATAAAATAAAAGGGGCTTCCCTGGTGGCTCAGTGGTTAAGAATCTGCCTGCCAATGCAGGGGACATGGGTTCGAGCCCTAGTCCGGGAAGATCCCACATTCCGCGGAGCAACTAAGCCCGTGCGCCACAACTACTGAGCCTGCCTTCTAGAGCCCGCGAGCCACAACTACAGAGCCTGCGTGCCACAACTACTGAAGCCTGTGCGCCTACAGCCTGTGCTCCGCAACAAGAGAGGCCACCGCAATGAGAAGCCCGCACACAGCCAAGAAGAGTAGCCCCTGCTCGCTGCAACTAGAGAAAGCCCACGCACAGCAACAAAGACCCAACACAGCCAAAAATAAAAAAATAAAATAAATTTAAAAATAAAAAAATAAAATAAATAAAATAAAAGGTATTCATAATAGTCAAATGTTGGAAATAATCTAAATGTTTATCAACTGGTAAATGGATAAACAAAATGTGGTCTATCCATACAATGGAACACTAATCATCAGTAAAATGCAACAAACTACCGATAAGCAAACTGCAACCTGGATGAACCTCAAAAATATCATGCTAAGTGAAAGAAGCCAGACACATGACCATATATTGTATGATTCCATTTCTAGGAAATGTCCAGATAAGGCAACTCCATAGAGAAAGAGAGTAGATGAGTGGTTGCCTAGGGCTGGGACTGGGAAGGGGAAGTGACTGTAAATGGGCAGGAGGGCTCTTTCTGGGATGACAGGAATGCTCTATACTTGCTTATGGTGATGGCTGCGCAACTCTATAAATTTAATAAAAGTCATGGAATTGTGCACTTAAAATGAATGAATCTGGGGAGTTCCCTGGCAGTCCAGTGATTAGGACTCTGTGCTTTCACTGTCAAGGGCGTGGGTTCAATCCCTGGTCGGAGAGCTAAGATCCCACAAGTTACGCAGTGCAGCCGGAAAAAAAAAAAAAAAGAATGTAATTTATGGTGTGTAAATTATGCCTCATTAAAGTCGCTTTAAAAAGTGAAGGAGAAATAGAGTCACAGATGTAGACAACAAACTTATGGTTACCAAGGGGGTAAGGAGGGGGATACATTGGGAGATTGGGATTGACATATACACACTACTATATATAAAATAGATAACTAATAAGGACCTACTGTATAGCACAGGGAACTCTACTCAATACTCTGTAATGACCTATGTGGGAAAAGAATATAAAAAAGAGTGGAGGCATATGTATATGTATAACTGATTCACTTTGCTGTACATCTGAAACTAACACAACGTTGTAAATCAACTCTACTCCAGTAAACATTAATTTTTTTTTATTTTTGCGGTACGCGGGCCTCTCACTGTTGCGGCCTCTCCCGTTGCGGGGCACAGGCTCCGGACACACAGGTTCAGCGGCCATGGCTCACGGGCCCAGCCGCTCCACGGCATGTGGGATCCTCCCAGACGGGGGAATGAACCTGCATCCCCTGCATCGGCAGGCGGACTCTCAACCACTGCGCCACCAGGGAAGCCCTAAAAATTAATTTTTAAAAAAAGCGAAAGAATTGGGGCTACTAAGGAGTGGTAGTGGTTAAGTGCAAGGGTCTTGGCATTATTAGACTCGTTGGGTTAAAATGTCAGCTCTCCCAGTTCAGCTGAGCAAGCTACTTCCTTCCAATGTCCACACCGTAAAGTGGGTCTGTAATAACGAATGCCAGGCATTACTCCAAATGAGGAAACTGGGCACAGAGAGGTTAAGTGACTTGCCCATGGTCACACCAGCTCACACAGCTAGCAAGCAGAAGAGCAGGTAGGCTGATTTCAAGGGCCGAGTGCTTAACCACCTGACTGCAATACCTCACGATGACACCACCTAACTCAGGTTATTATGAGAACTAAATAAAAATAATTAATACAAAGTTCTTGACCTACATTAAGTACTCAGTAAACGCTACAGAGGGGAGAAACCACCATCTAATTGACTCAAATAGCTTGTGTTCGTCCAATTGTATTTTGAAATGTTCAGAGAATAAAGAGCCAAGCCTGTCTAAGAAATAGTCTGAAAGGAAAGTGCTAAACCCTACAGAGCAGCCATAAAGAAATCTCTTCTCTATCTGATTTAGATATGAAGGAATGGAGAGAGTAGGGAGAAGTCAATGCTATTCCTAATATGTACTTAAGTGCCTGGGTTTCTTTGCAAGGCGGTGGGACAGTGTGCTGAGGCGTCCGGAGCCCAGTCTTTACGGCGAAACAGAACGAGTTTAATCCCAGCTCCTCCACAAATTTGGCCGTCCAATCAGTGACAAGATACTTAACTTCTATTGAGTCTCAGCTTCCTCATCTGTAAAATGGGTTAAAAAAAGAAGAGGACCAGCTTGGGGGTTGAAAGGATTACATAATATGTATAAAGTGATCAGCACAAGTTCACGACACACACTTAGGGCTTAGTAAGTGGAGGCGCTTGTCTTCTATCTAATTTTCTTATCATCTACGGGTAGATTTCTCATTGTAGATCATTAAGGAAGCATTGCACTTGTAGAGGAAGATTAACCAAATGTCTTGTGGTCCCAACACTGTGATTCGACATTGGGACAAGGCTGCCCAGTGGGCCAACCCTGTCCTCACCCTGGAGGGGAGCTGGGAACTACAGTCACTGTCCCCAGGAGGCATCTGCCAGCCTCTCCACAGGGCCTGCAAACCAGATGGGTGATGGGAAGCCAACCTCACTACGCTAAAGACCAAAGGAAGGAGGGGCTTTACGTAGATCTGTGAGTTTGGTAGAAGATTATTGTGGGTACGATGGAATAATTCTCCATCTCCCCAGAGAGCAGAAGAGCAGCTGGGTCTAGGCTGGGCCAGGAGGCTGGCCAAGTTAGGCACAAAGAAGGACTTCTGTGGCCATAAGACCGATGAAGGGTGTGGAAGGAGACGGGGGACAGGGGACAGCTGAGGGGCAGTCAGTTACGCTCCCCTGGGCTCTGGAATGGTGCTTCCACTCCCTGCCCTGCCTGCCTCGGCTTCGGTCTCCTCTCCCAGGAGGAGCAGGGCCCATCACGAGCAATGCCATCAAGCAGCTGACCCACCTTTTCCCTCCATCCCAGGGTACAGGTCATAATGGGAAACAAAGAGGTGGTCTGGCCAACGGGCTAAGAGCACTAACTTAAGAATGAGACAAGTTATGTGGGGGTCCCGGTTCTGCCCCTGACTAGCTGTGTAGCCTTGGGCAAGTTACTTAACCTCTCTGTGCCCCAGTAACTATCCCACAGGGATGCTGGAAGAAGAAAACAAGATCATGTGTGTAAAACGCTTAGGCCGGTGCTGGGCATAGAGTTACTGCTCCACAAATAGCACTATTATTAAGCTAGCGTTGAGGCTGAGACAAAGCCATCCACAGGTCCCCTTTCCCACCCCAGGTTCCTGTCTTAAAAGAGGGACACAGCAAGATGCCACCTGATCTGTGCCCAGGAGGGGCATCCAAACCCCTCTCAAGTTAGCAGTTCCTGTGGGGTTCCACTTACCATACCCACTACAGTGACGACTGTGGTTCCCTATGCTTTTACGGCATTGGACAGTCTGTAAAGCAGTTTCACGTGCACTATCTCATCTAAGCCCGTGTGTATTATAATTGCGTTTCTACAGATTGAGAAATGGAGAGATTCAAGGGGGGATTGCACAGCTAGTGAAGGGAGACTGAAGCCCGGGGCCCTGGGCTTTCTGTTCCATATCACTTTTGCTCATCGTGGCAGAGGTGAGGGCTTGTCCTGCTGCGGCATGTACTCACTTTCCTGCCCGAGCTTCTGTGCCCTGTGGTCTGTGACCACAGGCCTGGCAGGCCAGAGTCAAGGTCAGGGCCTGGCATATGTCTGTGGGAGGAAAACCCCCTCCCACCGCCCTGACCAAGAGCAGGAGAGGTGGGGACAGGCCCTGGTCTCACTGGGTTGTATCCTCACCAACACAGCTGGCCTACCTGGGATCACCCCCTGTAGAGACACGGGAAGTCGAGTCAGGTCCTTCCAAGAGATTTTTGGGGACCAACTTCAAACATTTCTATATAAAAAAAATTGTTGACAGAATTTTAGGTGATTTTTATTTTCTTGAATTCATTCTGCATTTTAAATATTTATAGTGACTATAATTTTTCTATTGAAGTATATTTGATTTACAATATTGTGTTAGTTTCTGGTGTATAGCAAAGTGATTCAGTTTTATATATACATATATATATTCTTTCTCAGGTTCTTTTCCATTATAGGTTACTACAAGGTATTGATCTATGTAAATGTTTAAAATATTAAGTCTTGTAGAAAAAAAGCAAAGACCAGCCCTTCCAAAAAGAATCTCCCTTATGATTTAACCCTAAGGTAAAGGCCACTGAAGTTGAGAATTGGGGTCTGGAAGCCCCTCTCTCCCTCCCTGTGGGCACAGGGGCCTCCTCCGAGAATCACAAGTGTCCCAGGAGCTCCGTGGGTTCCGAGAGCTGTGTGTGGGGTGCCTTCCCAGCTGATGTATGCGTCTGTAACACAGTTTAACTGTCATCAATAATGGAACTGGGATGGAGGGTTTGTGCATTTAATTCTTTCCAGATAGGGCTGAAATAGCATTTTCATTCTCCGTCCTCATTTCCAAGGGCTGGTAATTTTCTGGGACCATTACCACCGGGGCTGAGATTCTGTTCCCAGACCAGAGGTAAAGTGTGCAGGGAAGTTTCCTCCGCGGGTCTGAGCGAAGGAAGGTGCTCTCAGGGGCCACATTCTTAATGTGAATCTTTCAATCACTCTCCACCGCAGCATCTGGGGGCCAATGAGAGCCCTACTATTTTTATAACTTTTTCATTTGCTTCTGTCATCTTAAAATCATCAACAGTGAAACCAAAGGGTAAAGCCCAGGCCGATGTCTCCGCTCCTCTGGGGAGGCATCAAGGACAGATGATTCTGGGAGTCCGCCCCTGCAGAGCTGTTCCCAGTGCAGGCGGCCTGGGTTCATTTCTCATGTCTTGAGACAATTTTCTCTTCCCCCACCTTCCTGTTTGCCTGCAAAGCCGTCCAAGATGTTGGTTTCCTGAAGCAAAGGGGCATTCTCCTGGGAGCGCCGAATCCGGTAAAACTGCTTCCCAGGGATCTTGCAAAGATCAGGCGAGATGGTGTGGGTCAAAGTGTCTACAAATGTGAGTTCTGTGGACACAGATGCACGTATGGGTACGTAGCAATAAAGCATTGTGGCACTGCCTCTCGCTTTTAAGAATCTTACAGGTTACATCACTGACAATGACCAACAAACCACATGTTCATATTAAATTAATTAACAAAAATAAATTGTAGAACAATTTCTACGTTGGGCATGGAGACAGCCTTTGTTTTGGGAAGCCCAGCATCTATTTCCCCTTCTGAGGAGCACCCTGGTTTCCTTTTAGAGAAATGCCTCTTGTCTCTGAGGGCAACCTCAGTGAGAAGGTAAATCCAAGCATCTCCTCCCACCCCACTCCCCAACATTACCACGGAAGCCAGAGGGGTCCTTTCAGGCCCCTTTGGAGACATCCAACTTCTTCCCACCAAAGGGCAACCACGGGACTTAAGTGGGCCAACAAGGCCCTCCTAGGCCTTAGGCTTGAGACCAGCAACAGAGAAGTGCAGACGGTGAGCCTTCTAGCAAAGTAAAGCCTTCGGAGGTTTTGATCACCTGAAGCAGCTGGTTCCCAGCCTCCCAGGTATCCCAGCAGTACATTCGCCTACGACTGAACTCTGTCATGCTAACTTAAGACCAAAGACTCCAAAATGGCGATCCCATCAAAGTGATGACTTCCAGGTGGGCTTAGCCACTAAGCCTCTCCAAGGCCTCCCTCAGAGGCCCCAGAGGGAAAATAATTAATGACCTCTATCCACTGGCCGAGAAAAAAGCCACGTCGTCGTCAGACCCAAACATGAGCCTGGGTCACGTACACACTCCCTCTCTCTCTAGGTGCTGACTTTTCCAGACCCTGGCTTGAGTTTTTGAGTTTCTGAGGCTGTGGAGACTATTTTCCAACCCATTGAGTTCTGGGTTGATGGAAACCTGCTGGAGCCTTCTGGTCCTTGAGGATGTACCCCGTGAAAAGCCCACAAATCTCATTATCTCCAAGTGATTCCAGGTGGGAAACTAGTGAGGCCTGGGACCACAATTCACTAGGCCAGGCTAGGTGCTCACTCAATGCAGGAATAAAGTCAATGCCACCAGCCACGCTGGGTCTTGGGGATGCACTGGTGCTGGGGTTACTGGTAGGAGTGCTGTGGTCTCCTGGGCCTGACGTGTTGGTGCTGGTCCAATTTGGTAGCATCTCCACTAAATTCATCCACCAACAACTGTATCCGAGGCTTCTGTGAAGTCGGTTGTCAACCCGTTCCAACTGCCTTCTGGTTCACCCTAATGCAGGACAACTGTTCCGTGGCTTTGTGAAGAGGCAGCGTGATATGGTGGGAAGAGTTGTGGCTGGGATGCCTGGAGGCCTGCATCCCAGCCCTCGTCTGCACAAACAGACTGTGTGGCTTTAAACAAGGGATGGTCTCTCCATCCTTCAATTCTTCCTTGTAAATCAGGCTACCAGGTGGCCTGCCAGGTCCTTTCTTCAGATCTGACTGGCCCTCCCTCCCGGTGCAGCTGGGAAGCAGGGTGTGGGGACCTGATGGAGGCAGTGGCAGACACCTGTGCTAGTTTGCTCTGGACGTGCAGGGTCACTGATTCCAAGAAACGTTTTGGCTTCTCAGCACCACAGTCTTCCAGGACTCAGGAGACTTCAGGGACAATGCAGAGCTCCTGGTGTTCTGGAGAGCTTTCTGGGCGTCCTGAGAAGTAGTCACTCAATACCCAGAAGAGGATCAAGTGGAGAGTTTTCTGCTGGTTTGGACCCTACACAGTTAGGATTTTCGGCTAGTGTATCTCATTTTAGAGGCAGTGGCATCATTTCCAAGCTGTAGTTTCGCCTCCGATCTGAATACAAGAGGCAGTGTGATCCAGGAGAAAGAACTGTGGAAGCAGGAAAGGCTGGATCTGTGTTGGCTCTGCTGTCCAGGAGGCTGCTGTTCACCTTCAGGCAAGTCGCTTAACCTCTCTGAATTGTTTTCCTCAACAGCAAAATGAAAGAATTGGACTTGACTTTGTTCATTTATTTGTTATGTATTCCCTGTAACGTCAGATACGAGAAGACAAAAAAATCCAGAGTCGTAAAAGAGAGGGAGTGGGTAGCTTTCCCACTCCTGGTGAGGGACCCCAGGCTACAGGAGCAGTAATAATTGCTATATTGAATTTCTAGCCACACCAAAAGGGAAGCACTGTGCGACGCTTAGTTCTCAGTCTTTGCTTAAAGAAAGCTATCCATCGGTCAAGAGAGAGATGCTTCTTTCCTCCACTGAATTCTGCAACTCACTCAGTCTTCCATTTAGCCAGTAAACACTTACTGAGCATCTAGGAGAGGCCTACTGAGCTGGGTCTACAATAGCAACCAGACCTGAGGGGATTTTATCTTGGGGATTCTCACACAGTGGAAATACAACAATGATGCCAGTGCTGATGGTACAAAAGATGCTGAGAGGGGGTCTATAAAAGTGAGGGTGTGACGCAGAGTTGTAATTCTGAAAAGACTTGTCAACAGCAAGCAAAACTGCACCAGCTATGCCACTTCCTGGGGACCAGCTATGCCACTTCCTGGGGACCTAGCTTGATGTGGGACCTGATCTGGAAAACCAGGAGTGGTGAGCGACCCACATATCCTGGAGACTCTCTCAATTATTCATCAACTCATTTCAGCTTTTGACAGCAGTTAGGGGCTGGACAAGAGATGCTCAGCCTTCTGTAGCAGGCCCGGGGCGCTAGTGTCCTGTGTTTCTAACTGGAGGAAGAACAAATCGTGTCAGGCAGCACCTGCCCACTCACACTCCCTTGCTTTTTTATTAAAACTTTTACATTTTATTGTAAAAAATTTCAAAGGTACTGAAAACTTGAAGGAATTATACAGTGAACAGTCATGTACCCACCACCCCGATTCTATTGCATTTTGCTGTGTTTGCTTTATCGTGTATCTATCCCTCCATCCATCCTTCCATCTGTCAATCAATCCACCTTAATTCTTTGATGTATTTCAAAGAAAGCTTTGAAATACATCACCCCTCAACACTTCAGCATGCATATCATGAACTAGAGTTCAAAACATGTTTAAGGTTTTGTGTGTGGATGTAAAATGCACAAATCTTAAGTGTACCTTTAGATGAATTTTGATAATGCATACACCTGTGCCATCCAAATCCTCGCCGAGAAATACAACGTTAATATCCCTCCAGAGAGTTCCCTTGCCCGCCTCCTTCTTAAGGGGCCCACCGCCCACTGCATCCCCATAGCCCCAGCTGCCGTAATCTATGTGATCTGCGCCCCACGACTCTGGTTGCTTTGCCACAGCCATCTGGCCAGTGTGGACACTGACCCAAAGGTGGCCCATCTAGGCCTTGGCTAGTGACATTCAACCTCTGTGGCCGGGCTCAGAGGGAGGGGCTGGGCCGATCAGAGGCTCTCTCAGGAGGTAGTAAGGTAGGAGGTAGATGGGCCCCTGGGCTGCACAGCTGGTGTTTGTCAAGTGGAGTAAAAGTGAAGCTTTGTTCTCCCCCCAGACACTCTAAGGGCAAAGCTAGTGGCAGAAGCTGAGCTCTGCTGAAGTAAAGAGATAAGATGACCACTCCTGGGGTCAAGGAAAACTTCCCTGTCTGCACATGCGCAGGAAGGCTCCTTGGGGGTCAAAAAGGGAGGGGCGCCACCCCCTAATAATCTGTGGACATACCCCCAGGGGCCTCTGCGGTGGGATCCATCTTAGCAAAAAGTTGCGCAGGCACACTGGGGAGGGCCCTAGGGCAGGTCAGGTGTGAAAAAAGAAACTAGATAATTGGCCAAAGGTAAACAAAGACCTGGAAGGACTGTCCTGTATAAGGGATTTAAATCACCTCTATAGAGGAGGACGAAGCCCATACCCTTTCTCTTTCTCTCCGGGTGTGTATTTCTGCCTTGCTTCAGTCTTAGATAAATAAACTGTTTCTCTGTGTGCTCTCCCCCTTGTTGTACCGTGTCTCTAATGATAAACTTTGCACCTGTTTTTACAGTTTTTGCCTCCTTGAAATATTTTTGCTTTCAAAGGGTAGGGGGGAGAGCCAGGGGAACTTTGCTTCTAGCCTGTAGACCCTGGGGGACTAGTGGCTAGGATTCCTGGTTTTCATCCAGGCTACCCAGGTCCAATTCCTGGGCAGGGAACTAAGATCTCGCTTCAAGCCACGGTTCACTGCTGTCCCTCCGAGATCAGTAGAACACTGAGAGACTGCACTGGCTGGGCAAAGACACGAGGTGAAGGCCACAAGGCAGATCTGGGGCTGGGTCACCACAGTCACGGGCCACATGTCAGCAGAAGGACAGAGAAGCCAGGGCTAGTGAGGACCACGAGTGTGCGTCCAGGAGACACAAGCCTCTGTGTGAGGACAACATGGTCCCTGAGGGAGGACAGGAGAGAAGGCCTCAGTTCCCTTCGACTGCAGCTGCAACTCCAGGTGTCCGGCGTCTGCGGAAACCTGGGGGCCTCTCCTCCCTACAAACTACAACAGCCTCCCTAGAATGTAAATGCAGACAATGGTATGTAGGATAGTTTGTTAGGAAAATGAAAGGACCTTTCTTACATGAGATCCTGCTTCCACGTGGGATGGGCAGTAGGTGTGGCCTAAATGTCCCTGGAAAATGATGACAATAATAAATGACACCAGCATAACAAGTGATAATAAAGCCAAGCCCAGTACCACACGTTTCAACACATAATCTCACCTGATCCTCCGCATTGTCCCCATTTTGCAGTTGAGGAAACAGGCGCAGGACAGAGATGTAATCTGCCCAAGTTCACGGTAAGCTGAGGAACCAGAGCTGTGGTGCAGAGCCGGGAGTCCCGGCGTTTGCGCACGTGCCTGCTCAGCGGAGGCCAGGTGGTAAGTTTTCTGCCCTGGAGCATTTGTCACAAGCGAGCAGCCCACGTGAAAAGAACCTCCTTGCTCTGGCTCCCAACCATCACCTCCTCGGAACACACCAGGCAGGGCGAGTTACCTGAAGTGGCAGCCCCAGGAGCTGAGGCGGGGCTGAGGGTTCCTCAGTTATACCTATCTGTGTGCCACCAACCCGCCAACCCCACTCCCCGACATTTGTGTTCCTCTGTCCTTGCTGACAGTGATGGTCCAGGGTCCTTGAGGCTGGAAGGTGGCAGGATGGCCCCACTGCCAGCATCAAGGAGGCGGCTGTGCTCCCCGTTCCCTGTGGCCGAAGAGCCGACAGCCTTTCCTGGAGGAACTGAAGCGGGGGTTGGGTGGGAGAGAAGGAAGAGATGCAGGTCTCCATGGCCCCTGACCATGAGAAGTCAGGATGAGTCTAGTCCCAGGAGAGGGTCAGAGAGAGATGTTCAGCAAGGCAGGTGTGAGCGCCCTGAGGCAGGAATCTATTTTTCCAAACCAGGAGGGGGCACGGCTGAGCGGAATCATTCTTTTTTTTTTTTTTTTTTTAATTTTTGGCTGCTCTGGGTCATCGTTGCTGCGCGCGGTCTTTCTCTAGTTGTAGCGAGCGGGGGCTACTCTTCGTTGCAGTGCGCGGGCTTCTCTTGTTGCAGAGCATGGGCTCTAGGCGCGCAAGCTTCAGTAGTTGTGGTGCGTGGGCTCAGTAGTTGTGGCTCTCAGGCTTCGTTGCTCCACGGCATGTGGGATCTTTCCAGATCAGGGCTCGAACCTGTGTCCCTTGCATTGGCAGGTGGATTCTAAACCACTGCGCCACCAGGGAAGCCCTGATCATTCTTCTTAGGTCTGTCGTCCCCTGGTATCTATCCACACCTCTGTCATCATGTATTCTCCCGCCTGACTGTAAGCACCTTGAGGACAGGGGCCAGGATACTGGTTCACCTTTGATTCCCTGGTACCCTGCACAGTTCTGGATGCATTGTAGGTGTTTAATGATTGTATCTTACGTGAGTGAAGACACAACACAGGGAAGCAGAGAAAACAGAGGGATAATAATAATAACAATCTTAACATAGCACTTACTAACAGCCAGGCACCATTCTAAGAGCACTACTTATAGTAAACAGTCAAATCCTCATAACTACCCTGTGATGTAGGTACTGAGACACAGACAGGTTAAGTAACTTGCCCAAGATCACACAGCTAATAACCAGTGAAGCTAGATTTAAACCCAAGGCAGTTAGACTTCAGGGTCCACGGTCTTAACTCCTGTGATGACCATCACCCCATCTTTCCTACCCTGGACAAGCTTCCTGGAGTATTACACCAAGCTCCTTACTCGCCTGAGCCCAAGAATCAAAACCTGTAAGAGGACAAGTGTGAATCTGGCAGACGCTCCGATGTCCTGGCAACCAAGACACGGGTGATACGGCCCACAAAGGGCCAAGCTGTGAGCAAAGAAACAGCAGCCTTACCAATAATGGTCAGCTTCCCGCTGATTCGGTCAATGTTTACTGGTAGGTAAACACTCTCCGGTGCCTGTAACCTACCAGAGCACGAGACAGACGTGCTCTTTGCTCTCCAGGAACTCAAGTGAAGGACATTAGCGATTCACCATTTGTGATGCGCCTGCTCTATGCCACCCCCCATGTGTATGGTATATCTCTTTTAATGTAGCCCTCATGAGTAATTATGCCCACTGAACAGATGAAGAAACAGAGGCTTAGAGAGGTCAGGTCACTTGCCCCATGGTAACTACACATATTTACAGGTAGCTGCATGGCAGGTCTTGCTCTGGTGGTACAGAAGGGAGCTCTCAGGTAAAGGGGGTGAGTTGGAGAGCGGTAAAGAACACATAATCAAGATCATTTGCAGGAGTGATAAGTGTGGGGAAGGCAATAAAGCAAGGTAAAAGGCAGGAGAGATGAGCCAGTATGGTCAGCTCTGGGGTGGGGGTGGAGGCTCTCGGCAGAGGGGACCACCTGTGCAAAGGACCTGGGGCAGAACAACTTGACTTCCTGATGTTAAGACAGGAGGGCAGTGTGGCTGGGACGCAGTGAACAGAGGGAACATTAAGAGATCAATAAAGTAGGGGATTTGACCCTGGGCCTGGCTGACTTCAGGCCTGTGTGCTCCAACATACAACGTGTCCAAGCTGGTAGTGTGCAAAGGAACGATGCAAGGAATCGCCTCTAGAGGACAAGGGCGGTCCCAGGTTCCAAGCCCCTGTGAAGGGTACTGACCTCACCGTGCAGCTTGAATTGTCTGCATGTAAAGAAAAAAAAGCTACCAAGTGCAAACATAATCTTTATCAATTCTGATGTCTCTCAGAGGTCCTTTGGGGCAAACCACCACCACGTAACTTATGGAAAATCAATAGTCCTAACACCTGGTCTTTGACATGCTCTGTGTATGCAAGTACTCACCAGCAGGAAGTTATTTTAGAAGGAATATCATTTCTCTAATGACCATCGTGGTGGCTTGTGGTTTAGACGGGCCCTGAGGACAGGCTCAGCTGCTACCAACACCCCCATGCTGGGGCAGAGAACTGTGTCTGGAGTGATGGCGGACTTAGTGGGGCTCCCCAGGCCTGTGAAATATCGGGCCTCAGAAATGCCACAGGCCTGCGTCCTGAGAGAACAGAGTGATGTCATTGTCTTGAGCAGTCAGGGCTCCCCGGGTCACGGGAGCATGTGGAGTCCAGGAGGATGGAGGGCTGGGCTGGTGTCCTGACCACACAGCCCTGTTCGCAACAAAGGAGAGCCCTTTCCACCTCCGGAGCTCACAGAACCCTGCAAAGAGGGGAAGGCGGACAAGCAGGGCACAGGGGTCCACCAGGTTTGGAATCACCCCTCTTTTCCTCCTGCCTAATCTAGGGATTCAAGTGGGGGCTTCAAGTGAGACCTCCCAAACCTAACGAGCCTGGAGCGGCCATGGATTTCCCCTCTCCTGTATGAGTCTGTGGTGAGCAGCCCCCTGCTGCCTATCCCAGCACTGCAGAGGATTGGCTGCAACAGCAAACAGGTCGCTCGCTCTCTGAGCCATAGTATCTTCATCTGTCAAATGGAGACACTAACAGTCCCTAGCTCACAGAGTCAAGTCAGAGAACATGGGTAAAGTTCTTTGCCCTGGGCCCATCATACAGGAGGCCCTGTAGGTTCAAATATCCCAGAATCAGAGTGCTCACCACATACCAGGCACCGTGGAGGTCAGGTACAAACGCTAACCCTGTCTGCTGGGAGTGCAGGATCAGCTAAGGAGGAGTAATCTCTAGCGTGATTGGGTTGATGACACAGTAGCGGGTGCCTGGGCCCTCGGGGAGTGGCGTGGGCATGGGGCGAAGGCCCCAAGTTTTCATTAGTCATGAGCAGCCCAAGCTGCTCTTTTTCTCCTGAACGTGGGTGACTGAGGCTGGACCTGCCTGCCCCTTTCTTTTCCTAAGAGTCACAGTTATCACTGGCAACTTTGGAACTAATTGCTGCAAAGGGTTGGGGGGCTCCCTAAGGGCTGTATCCTCAGATTCTGCCCCAAAAGGAGGGAAGGGAGAAGGGAGGGTGAGACTCCTCCCAGGACTGATGAGAGCCAGGCCCTCTCAGGAAATGGGAATAGCCTGGAGATAAAGAGCCTTTGGCCCCTGGGTTGGCCCCTGGGTTTGAATTTGTTCTGACCTCACTCCCCCACCTCTAGCTGTGGGGCCTTAGGCAAGTTACTCATTCAGTCAACCAGCATCACTAGGGGCAGGCAGTGTACCTGGTGCCTCAGCTCTCTTATCTGGTAAAAATAATAAGAATAGGAAAACAGTATGGCAGCTCCCCAAAATATTAAACATAGAATTACCATATGATCCAGCAATTCCATTTCTGGGTATGTACCTGGAAGAACTGAAATATCTATACATCCACGTTCATAGCTGCATCATTCACTGTAGCCAAAAGTTGGAAACAACCCAGTGTCCACAACAAATGAACGGATAAGCAAAATGTGGTATATGCATATGGTGGAAAATGTGCAGCCTCAAAAAGGAAGGAAATTCTGCACTCCCTCTCGCAAGAACACTGGAATCACAACCAACTGCTGAACAATCATCGACAGGAAGACACTGGAACTCACCAAAAAAGGTACCCCACATCCAAAGACAAAGGAGAAGTCACAACAAGATGGTAGGAGGGGCACAATCACAATAAAATCAAATCCCATAACTGCTGGGTGGGTGACTCACAAACTGGAGAACACTTGTATCACAGAAGTCCACCCACTGGAGTGAAGGTTCTGAGCCCCACGTCAGGCTTCCCAACCTGGGGGTTCGGCAATGGGAGGAGGAATTCCTAGAGAATCAGACTTTGAAGGCTAGTGGGATTTGATTGCAGGACTTCGACAGGACTGGGGGAAACAGACACTCCACTCTTGGAGGGCACACACAAAGTAGTGTTCCCATCGGGACCCAGGGGAATGAGCAGTGACCCCATAGGAGACTGAACCAGACTTACCTGCTAGTGTTGGGGGTTCTCCTGCAGAGGCGGGGGTGGCTGTGTCTCACCGTGAGGACAAGGACACTGGCAGCAGAAGTTCTGGGAAGTATTCCTAGGCGTGGGCCTTCCCAGAGTCCTCCATTAGCCCCAGCAAAGAGCCGGGGTACGCTCCAGCGTTGGGCCGCCTCAGGCCAAATAACCAACAGAGAGGGAACCCAGCCCCACCCATCAGCAGACAAGTGGATTAAAGTTTTACTGAGCTCTGCCCACCACCAGTCCCTCCCATCAGGAAGCCTGCACAATCCTCTTAGATAGCCTCATCCACCAGAAGGCAGACAGCAAAAGCAAGAAGAACTACAATCCTGCAGCCTGTGGAACAAAAACCATATTCACAGAAAGATAGACAAGATGAAAAGGCAGAGGGCTATGTACCAGATGAAGGAACAAGATAAAACCCCAGAAAAACAACTAAATGAAGTGGAGATAGGCAACCTTCCAGAAAAAGAATTCAGAATAATGACAGTGAAGATGATCCAGGACCTCAGAAGAAGAATGGAGGCAAATATCGAGAAGATGTAAGACATGTTTAGCAAAGACCTAGAAGAATTAAAGAACAAACAAACAGAGATGAACAATACAATAACTGAAATGAAAACTACACTAGAGGGAATCAATACCAGAATAACTGAGGCAGAAGAACGGATAAGTGACCTGGAAGAGAGAATGGTGGAATTCACTGCTGTGGAACAGAATAAAGAAAACAGAATGAAAAGAAATGAAGACAGCCTAAGAGACCTCTGGGACAACATTAAACGCAACAACATTTGCATTACAGGGGTCCCAGAAGGAGAAAAGAGAGAGAAAGGACGTGAGAAAATATTTGAAGAGATTATAGTCGAAAACTTCCCTTACATGGGAAAGGAAATAGCCACCAGAGTCCAGGAAGCACAGAAGAGTCCCAGACAGGATAAACCCAAGGAGAAACATGCCGAGACACATAGTAATCAAATTGGCAAAAATTAAAGACAAAGAAAAATTATTGAAAGCAGCAAGAGAAAAACAACAAATAATATACAAGGGAACTCCCATAAGGTTAACAGCTGATTTCTCAGCAGAAACTCTACAAGCCAGAAGGGAATGGCATGACATATTTAAAGTGATGAAAGGGAAGAACCTACAACCAAGATTACCCGGCAATGATATCATTCACATTCGATGGAGAAGTCAAAAGCTTTACAGACAAGCAAAAGCTAAGAGAATTCAGCATCACCAAACCAGCTCTACAATAAATGCTAAAGGAATTTCTCTAAGTGGGAAACACAAGAGAAGAAAAGGACCTACAAAAACAAACCCAAAACAATTAAGAAAATGGTAATAGAAACATACATATCAATAATTACCTTAAAAGTGAATGGATTAAATGCTCCCACCAAAAGACACAGGCTGGCTGAATGGATACAAAAACAAGACCCATATATATGCTGTCCACAAGAGACCCACTTCAGACGTAGGAACACATACAGACTGAAAGTGAGGAGATGGAAAAAGATATTCCATGCAAATGGAAATCAAAGGAAAGCTGGGGTAGCAATACCCATATCAGATAAAATAGACTGTAAAATAAAAAATTTTACAAGAGACAAGGAAGGACACTATATAATGATCAAGGGATCAATCCAAGAAGAAGATATAACAATTATAAATCTATATGCACCCAACATAGGAGCACCTCAATACATAAGGCAACTGCTAACAGCTATAAAAGAGGAAATCGGGCCTTTCCGGACCCGCCCCGTTCCGGGGTCTGGCCGGCGCGCGGGGCAGCGGGACAGCGGAGCGGCCTCTCCGGAAGCCATCCCGGTGGTCCCCGAAGCCGAGTCATAAATCATTCATGAGCGGGGGCCGGGCGAGCAGGGCTGGGAGGAAAGAGGGGGGCGGCAGCGGCGGCGAGGGCTGACCGGTAGCTGGACCGGGCGCACGGGATGGTGCTTTGATCGACTGACCGTCCCCCCCCACCACAGCCGAGAAGGTTCTCTGCCACCCTTCACCGCATGCCAACCCAGCCAGAAAGCCAAGGATTCCGCAGACTCAGACCTCGCCACGCCTCTACTGCACAGAAACGCACTCCTGTCTTCCCCAAGGCTTCCAGAACCTCTGAAGAGGGAGGTCCCCAGTTCTGCCTCATGTTTGGGGCATCTTGCTAGCTATGGCCCTTCTCCTCCGCTTCCTGCTGCTGCTGGGGCTTTATGGGGACACCATGTCAGAGGGGCCGCCGCCATCATCCGCATACATTGCTGATGGTTTGGAATTTGAATTTCCTCCAACGAGCTATGAGACCAGAGATTCTTATGAAGCTGGACCTACTGGCATCCTCTTTCAAATTGTGCACATCTTCCTCCACATGGTGCAGCCGAATGCCTTCCCTGAAGATATTTTAAGAAAAGTTGTACAGAAGGAGTTTGACCTGTCAACGGATTATGAGAAGATTATCTACTATGAGATCGGGATTATTATCTGTGCTGTCCTGGGATTGCTGTTCATTATTCTGATGCCTCTGGTGGGGTTTGTCTTTAGTTTGTGTCGTTGCTGTAACAAGTGTGGTGGAGAAATGCACCAGCGACAGAAGAAAAATGGGGCCGCCCTCAAGAGCTACTTCACACTCTCCCTCTTGGTGATTTGTATATTTATAAGCTTTGGTATCATCTATGGTTTTGTGGCGAACCAACACATAAGGACTCACATTGAAAAGACTCGGAAATTGTCAGAAAGTAATTTCAACGACTTGAGAACCCTCCTGAATGCAACTCCAGGGCAAATTGACTATGTACTGGACCAGTATACCACCACGAAGGCAAGGGCATTCTCAGATCTGGACAATATTAAGTTATTGCTGGGAGATGGAATTTTCAAACAGCTCAAACCTAGAGTGGTCCCTGTGCTGGATGACATCAAGGCCATGGCAGAAGAAATCCAAGAGACCAGAGAAACCCTGGTCGAAGTGAACAGTATCTTAACGGACATGAGACAGTTATCTGCAAATCTTAGCAACAGCCTGAGTAACGTTAAAGGGAACCTGGAGCAAGCACTCACTGACCCCATGTGCTCCGTGCATCCGGTAATGACCACCTGCAGCAACATTATGAACTCTCTAAGCCTTCTGGATGGCAGCATCGATTTTGATCAGCTCCCATCTTTGGATGAACAAATTGGTAACCTTAATGATATTCTTCAAACAAATTTGTCCAGCCTAGTCCAAAAGGGCTATAGATCTTTCAATGCTATCCCTGGGATAGTGCAAAATGAAACCGTGAACGTCGTATCAGATGTCAAAATGACGTTGGATTCCATTGGTTCTGATATCAAAAATATAAGCAAAAATATTCCTATTCAGGATAAGCTGTCAAATTTCATTCGTTACCTTAATGACACTGAAAATTACATCCACCGCCATTTACCCACTTTGGAAGAATACGATTCATACAGGTGGCTGGGTTCCTTGGTTGTCTGCTGTTTACTGACCCTCATAGTGATTTTTTATTTCCTGGGCTTGTTGTGTGGCACGTACGGCTACAACCAGAATGCCACCCCAACCAGACGAGGCTGCGTCTCAAACACTGGAGGCATCTTCCTCATGGTCGGGGTTGGATTCAGTTTCTTCTTTTGTTGGCTATTGATGACCATCGTGGTTCTGACTTTTGTTGTTGGTGGAAATGTGGAAAAACTGGTCTGTGAACCTTACCAAAACAAAATGTTATTCCAGGTTTTGGACACGCCATATTTACTAAATGCCGATTGGAAATACTATCTCTCTGGCATGGTGTTTAACAAACCAGATATTCATCTCACTTTTGAACAAGTTTACAGTGATTGCAAAGAAAATAAAGGCATTTATGCCACACTTAAGCTAGAGAACACCTACAATATCAGTGAACATCTCAGCATTAAAGAGCATACCGGAAACATAAATAATAATTTTGAAAATATGAATATAAGAATTGACAATATAGTTCTGCTGGATGAGGCAGGAAGAAGAAACCTTATGGATTTCAGTTCTTCAGGAATAGACAAAATAGACTATGGTGCCTTCATGGCTGCGACTGGGAAAAATCCCACAAAAGTGAATCTTTTATCATTTGCAAATGATCTAGAAGTAAAAGCCAACCATTTGCCCCCAGGAAATTTGAAACAGACCCTGAAAAATAATGCAGGAATCTTAAGAAATATTCATCGTGACGAAATCATTCCTTTGCAAAAATTAATGAGTGCTGTGCACCAAAAATTGAAGGAGCTTCAACAGAAAAGCAGTGGATTGGGGGTGAAAGTGGCCAATATCATTCGCTTTTTGGATTCTGCTCAGGACTTCATCACAAACCGAATCTCCACAATTATTGCTGAAGAAAGTAAGAAGTATGGGAATACGATAATCAGCTACTTTGAACATTATCTGCAGTGGGTCAAAATCTCTATCACTGAGCAAATGGCAGCCTGCAAGCCAGTGGCCACCGCTCTAGATTCGGCTATTGATGTCTTTCTGTGCAGCTACATTATTGACCCCCTGAATTTGTTTTGGTTTGGTATAGGAAAAGCTACCGCATTTTTACTTCCGGCTATCATTTTTGCCGTAAAGCTGGCTAAGTACTACCGTCGAATGGATTCTGAAGATGTATATGACGATGATGTTGAAACTATACCCATGAAAAAATATGGAAAATGCTAATATTGGTTCTCGTAGACATCAAGCCTCCAGTGTGGAAAATGCCAATATTGGTTCTCATAGACATTGAGGCACCCAGACAAATTGAACAAAGTTTTTAAACAGCTCCAACTGCATGAGTTCATGACCTGCAGCATCTCCAAATATTGGGAAAGAAACCTTCTGTTCAGGAGCTTACAGAGTTCAGCGGGGTCACACGGAGTATGCACTGACCGGCCTAAGAGTGGAAAGCGCACATGCCTATTTTTTTAGAAGTTTTGCTTTAATCATCTGAGCCGTCTATGAAAATTTAAATATGTAAAACATTCATGAATTCCCAGTTTAGCCTTTGGAGCAAGACAGGAATTTGGGCACATTTCGTCCAATGGGAACTTCGACTCCTAGTTAGACAAAGTCCAGAAAATAGCAAATCTGTGTGTGAACAATAAAAGAATGATTTCAGAAAAAAAAAAAAAAAAAAAAAAGAGGAAATCGACAGTAACACAATAATAGTGGGGGAGTTTAACATCTCACTTATACCAATGGACAGATCATCCATACAGAAAATTAATAAGGAAACACAAGATTTAAATGACATAATAGGCCAGATAGATTTCATTGATATTATAGTACATTCCGTCCAAAAAGAGCAGATTACACTTCTTCTTGAGTGCGCACAGAACATGCTCCAGGATAGATCACATCTTGGATCACAAATCAAGCCTCAGTAAATTTAACAAAATTGAAATCATATCAAGCATCTTTTCTGACCACAACGCTAGGAGATTAGAAATCAATTTCAGGGGAAAATAACATAAAAAATACAAACACATGGAGGCTAAACACTATATTACGAAATAACCAAGAGATCACTGAGGAAATCAAAAAATACCTAGAGACAAATGACAATGAAAACATGATGATCCCAAACCTATGGGATGCAACAAAAGCAGTTCTAAGAGGGAAGTTTATAGCAGTACAAGCCTACCTCAAGAAACAAGAAAAATCTCAAATAAACAACCTAACCTTACACCTAAAGGAACTAAAGAAAGAAAAAACAAAACCCAAAGTTAGCAGAAGGAAAGAAATCATAAATATCAGAGCACAAATAAATGAAACAGAAATCAAGAAAACAATGGCAAAGATCAATAAAACTAAAAGCTGGTTCTTTGAGAAGATAAACAAAATTGATAAACCATTAGCCAGACTCATCAAGAAAAAGAAGGAGAGAACTCAACTCAATAAAATTAGAAATGAAAAAGAAGTTACAACAGACACCACGAAATACAAAGCATATTAAGAGACTACTACAAGCAACTCTATGCCAATAAAATGGACAACCTGGAAGAAATGGACAAATTCTTAGAAAGGTATAACCTTCCAAGACTGAACCAGGAAGAAATAGAAGATATGAACAGACCAATCACAAGTAATGAAATTGAAACTGTGATTAAAAATCTTCCAACAAACAAAAGTCCAGGACCAGATGGCTTCACAGGTGAATTCTATCAAACATTTAGACAAAAGCTAACACCCATCCTTCTCAAACTCTTCCAAAAAACTGCAGAGGAAGGAACACACCCAAATTCATTCTATGAGGCCACATCACCCTGATACCAAAACCAGACACAGATACTACAGAAAAAGACAATCACAGACCAATATTACTCATGAATATAGCTGCAAAAATCCTCAACAAAATACTAGCAAACAGAATCCAACAACACATTAAAAGGATCATACACCATGATCAAGTGGGATTTATCCCAGGGATGCAAGGATCTTTCAATATATGCAAAACAATCCATGTGAGACACCACATTAACAAACTGAAGAAGAAAAACCATATGATCATCTCAATAGATGCAGAAAAAGCTTTTGACAAAATTCAACACCCATTTATGATAAAAACTCTCCAAAAAGTGGGCACAGAGGGAACCTACCTCAATATAATAAAGGCCATATATGACAAACCCACAGCAAACATCATTCTCAATGGTGAAAAACTGAAAGCATTTCCTCTAAGATCAGGAACAAGACAAGGATGTCCACTCTCACCACTATTATTCAACATAGTTTTGGAAGTCCTAGGCCTGGCAATCAGAGAAGAAAAAGAAATAAAAGGAATACAAATTGGAAAAGAAGAAGTAAACCTGTCACTGTTTGCAGATGACATGATACTATACACAGAGAATCCTAATGGCATCAGAAAAGTACTAGAGGTAATCAATGAATCTGGTAAAGTTGCAGGATACAAAATTAATGCACAGAAATCTCTTGCATTCCTATACACTAATGATGAAAACTCTGAAAGAGAAATTAAGGAAACACTCCCCTTGACCACTGCAATTAAAGGAATAAAAAACCTAGGAATAAATCTACCTAGCGAGACAAAAGACCTGCATGAAGAAAACTATAAGACACTGTTGAAAGAAATAAAAGATGATACAAACAGATGGAGAGATATACCATGGTTTTGGATTGGAAGAATCAACGTTGTGAAAATGACTATACTACCCAAAGCAGTCTACAGATTCAATGCAATCCCTATCAAATTACCAATGGCATTTTTTACAGAACTAGAACCAAAAATCTTAAAATTTGTATGGAGACACAGAAAACCCTGAATAGCCAAAGCCGTCTTGAAGGAAAAAAATGGAGCTGGAGGAATCAGACTCCCTGACTTCAGACTATACTACAAAGCTACAGTAATCAAGACAATATGATACTGGCACAAAAACAGAAATATAGATCAATGGAACAGGATAGAAAGCCCAGAGATAAACCCACACATCTACGGTCAACTAATCTATGACAAAGGAGGCAAGGATATACAATGGAGAAAAGACAGTCTCTTCAATAAGTGGTGCTGGGAAAACTGGACAGCTACATGTAAAAGAATGAAATTAGAACACTCCCTAACACTATACACAAAAATAAACTCAAAATGGATTAGAGACCTAAATGTAAGACCAGACACTATAAAACTCTTAGAGGAAAACATAGGAAGAACACTTTGACATAAATCACAGCAGGATCTTTTTTGATCCCCCTCCTAGAGTAATGGAAATAAAAACAAAAATAAACAAATGGGACCTAATGAAACGTAAAAGCTTTTACAAAGCAAAGGAAACTACAAACAAGAGAAAAAGACAACGCTCAGAATGGGAGAAAATATTTGCTAATGAATCAATGGACAAAGGATTAATCTTGACAATATATAAACAGCTCATGCAGCTCAATATTAAAAAAACACAGCGGAATCCAAAAATGGGCAGAAAACCTAAATAGACATTTCTCCAAAGAAGACATGCAGATGGCCAAGAAGCACATGAAAAGCTGCTCAACATCACTAATCATTAGAGAAATGCAAATCAAAACTACAATGAGGTATCACCTCACAGCAGTTAGAATGGGCATCATCAGACAATCTACAAACAACAAATGCTGGAGAGGGTGTGGAGAGAAGGGAACCCTCTTCCACTGTTGGTGGGAATGTAAACTGATACAGCCACTGTGGAGAACAGTATGGAGGTTCCTGAAAAAACTAAAAATAGAATTACCATATGACCCAGCAATCCCACTACTGGGCATATACCCAGAGAAAACCATAATTCAAAAAGATACATGCACCCCAATGTTCACTGTAGCACTATTTTCGATAGCCAGGTCATGGAAGCAACCTAAATTCCCATCAACAGACGAATGGATAAAGAAGATGTGGTACATATATACAATGGAATATTACTCAGCCATAAAAAGGGATGTAATTTGGTCATTTGTAGAGACATGCATGGATCTAGAGACTGTCATACAGAGTGAAATAAGTCAGAAAAAGAAAAACAAATATCGTATATTAATGCATATATGTGGAAGCTAGAAAAATGGTACAGATGAACTCATTTGCAGGGCAGAAATTGCAACACAGATGTAGAGAACAAACGTATAGACACCAAGGGGGGAAAGTGGCAGGGGTTGGGGGTGTGTGTGATGAACTGGGAGATTGGGATTGACATATATACACTAATAGGTATACAATGGATAACTAATAAGAACCTGCTGTATAAAAAAATAAATAAAATAAAATCCAAAAATTAAAACAAAAACAAAACAACGAAAAGGAAGGAAATTCTGACATATGCTGTAAAGTGGAGGAACCTTGAGGACACTATGCTAAGTGGAATAAGCCAGTCTCAAAAAGACAAGTACTGTATGATTCCACTTACAGGAGGTACCTAGAGGAGGCACATTCACTGAGGCAGAAAGTAGAATGGTGCTTTCCAAGGGCTGGCAGGAATAGAGAGCTAGTGTTTAATGGGTGCGGAGTTTGAGTTTACGATGATGAAAGTGTTCTGGAGATGGATGGTGGTGACACTTGCACAACAGTGTGAATGTACTTAATGCCACTGTGTACATTTTTAAATGGTTTATATGGTAAAGTTTATGTTATGTGTATTTTACTGCAATTAAACATAGGAAAATAAGAAGAAGAAATCAATATTAGGCATCAATACTGCCATTTCTGTTACCCAGGGAAAGCGGCACGCCTGGGAGTAAAAGTGGACCATCCTAGGCTGAGCTCTCCTGTAGTCAGTGAGACTTGGGAACAGAACGAATGCTCGGCTCAGGGTGGAATCCCAGGGTCTTCCCCCGCCCACCCAGTCTCATTGTTGACCTACCCCGCACCCCCCATTCCAGGCTACAACCTTAGAAAATGACCTGGAATTGGGCAAAGCATACCATGCCTTTGCTCAGGCCACACCTCCTGCCTGATATTCCTTTCTCTCCATGTTCAGCCAGCATATGCTCATCTTTAAAGTCTTGGCCACCAGAAGCCCTAAATAGACATTTCCCCAAAGAAGACATACAGATGGCCAACAGGCACATGAAAAGATGCTCAACACTGCTAATTATTAGAGACATGCAAATCAAAACTACAATGAGAATGGCCATCATTAAAAAGTCTACAAATAACAAACGCTGGAGAGGGTGTGGAGAAAAGGGAACCCTCCAACACTGTTGGTGGGAATGTAAGTTGGTGCAGCCACTATGGAAAACAGTCTGGAGGTGTCTCAGAAAACTAAAAATAGAGTTGCCATGTGATCCAGCAATCCCACTCCTGGGCATATATCCGGACCAAACTGTAATTCAAATAGATACACGCACCCCTATGTTCATAGCAGCACTATTCACAACAGCCAAGGCATGGAAACAACCCAAGTGTCCATCGACAGATGAATGGATAAAGAAGATGTGGTGTATATATACAATGGAATACTACTCGGCCATAAAAAGATTTAAATGCCATTTGCAGCAACATGGATAGACCTAAAGATTATCATACTAAGTGAAGTAAGTCAGAAAGAAAAAGGCAAATATCGTATGATATCACTTGTATGTGAAATCTAAAATATGACACAAATGAACTTATCTACAAAACAGAAACAGACTCACAGATGTAGACTTGTGGTTGTCAAGGGGTGAGGGGGGGAGGAGGGATGGATTGGGAATTTGGGATTAGCAGATGCAAATTGTTATATATAGAATGGATAAACAAGGTCCTACTGTATAGCACAGGGAACTTTATTCAATATCCTGATATACCATAATGGAAAAGAATATAAAAAAGAATGTATATATATGTAATAAAAGTTTTTAATTGAAGTTGTCTTGTGAAATAAATAAATAAAGTCTCAGCCACATCATCACCCTCTCAGCAAGGGAGGCAAAGACTTTGCTCTACTCAGCACATGCCCTGTGATGGTACCCACAGACCTCCCCACCCTCATCAGCTCCCTTCCAAGCCCAAGCAACTAGAGAGCAGGAGCCGGGGCTCATTCACCTTTGCACCCCAACTTCTAGTTCAGTGCTTGTCACGCACTAGAAAACAAATGCCTTCCGAGTGGAAATGCACACAACATTTATTGTGCTCACCGTGGATGCTGTTTTGAGAGGTTTACGCGCAGTCACTCATCATAACAATTCAAAAAGGTAAATACTACTGTTATCTAGGGCTGGGATTAGTGTGAGAGAAGTGAGGAACTCAGGTGCAAAATGTAAAGGGGCACCAAAAAAATTCAGGAATCAACATAGATTATATTTTACTGAAATATTTTCTTTTTTTTTTTTTTGGTACGCGGGCCTCTCACTGTTGTGGCCTCTCCCGTTGCGGAGCACAGGCTCTGGACGCGCAGGCTCAGCCACCATGGCTCACGGGCCCAGCCGCTCTGCGGCATGTGGGATCCTCCCGGACCAGGGCACGAACCCGTGTCCCCCGCATCGGCAGGCGGACTCTCAACCACTGCACCACCAGGGAAGCCCTGAAATATTTTCTTAAATCAAATATTAAAATTTTAAAGACAGGATCCAGCCCTGCACTTACAGCGCTCACCTCACTCACCTCACCCTAATCCCAGCCCTATCAGATTATGTCTTTATTTTTTGATATTTTATTCAACAACTCCATTTCCAGGTATTTATCTAAGGAATTAATCAAGGCTATGTGTAAAGATTTACCTGCAAGGATATTCATTGTTGTGTTGTTCACGAAAATAAAAAACAGGAGAACATTTGGTTGAACCATATGAAACTGCGAACATTTGACTATTTTTCATCTAAAAAGAACAGTTTCATATTGTTCAGTCTAATGTAAATATCCATCATTTATGAACTGTGATTATATAATCTATGGAACATTCACCCACTGAAATTCTAGGCAGCCGTTAAAAAATATTTGGAAGAAGACAATGACATAGAAAGGTGACATAGAAAGATA
This sequence comes from Delphinus delphis, assembly GCF_949987515.2. Lineage (NCBI taxonomy): Eukaryota > Metazoa > Chordata > Mammalia > Artiodactyla > Delphinidae > Delphinus > Delphinus delphis. The sequence goes on from NC_082684.1 coordinate 33,198,319, forward strand.
AAGTGTTATATGAAAAGAACCAGGTACAAAGCAGGATAAAATGTATGATTTCACTAAGAAAAATCCACCAAAAAAGATCTGAATTGATTATTCACCAAAATGTTAATAGTGGTAAGCCTGAATGGTGGGTTTTAGGGTGATTTTTCAGGTCCTTTTTGATTTCCCATCTCTTGTATATTAAACATGTACCATGTCCAAAGGGAGAAAAAAGAACATTCCTCTGCACATCTGACTCAATACAAGGCTCATCCCTGCTTCTTCAAAGTGGTCAATGTCTTAAAGCATATCTTTCTTTTTATTTACTTATTTAGGCTGCGCCGGGTCTTAGTTGTGGCACGCGGGATCTTTTAGTTGCAGCATGCAGAATTCTTAGTTGCAGCATGCAGACTTCTTAGTTGCAGCATGCATGTGGGATCTACTTCCCCGACCAGGAATTGAACCCAGTCCCCCTGCATTGGGAGTGCGGAGTCTTACCCATCGGACCACAAGGAAGTCCCAAAGCATGTGCTTTAAGTGGAGAAAATCTCTCGGATAAGGCAGCTTCATCAATGCAGGATCAGTAAATACAATGTACATGTTCTACAGTCCCCTTACTTGCCCTTTACAGACATGGCTAATCAACTGCCTGTTTCCCACTCAGTCTGGATGCAGCTTCAGAATCCTTCTCACCACAGTGCTCCAGGACACCACTTCCACAGGTTCTGAGGTGGCAGTAGAGCTGAGACCTATTTGTCATTCTGGCTCTAACAGGACAAAGACAAAACACCAAAAGCAACAGACTGGAACTAATCCCTCTAGTTTCCAAGGGAGTAAAAACGCTCCCTGCCTCCACTGCTCTTACCTCTCCTCCAAAACCGATTTTCATCACAGCAAGAGTTTAGAAGGGACTTTTTTTTTTCAATTATACCTCAATTTTATTTTTATTTGAATTTTTGAATTTATTTTACTTTTTTTTTTTTTTTTTCTGTGGTACGTGGGCTCTCACTGTTGTGGCCTCTCCCGTTGCGGAGCACAGGCTCCAGACGCGCAGGCTCAGTGGCCATGGCTCACGGGCCCAGCCGCTCCACGGCATGTGGGATCTTCCCGGACCGGGGCACAAACCCGTGTTCCCTGCATCGGCAGGCGGACTCTCAACCACTGCGCCACCAGGGAAGCCCTATTTTACTTATTTTTTATACAGCAGGTTTTTATTAATTATCTATTTTATACATATTAGTGTATATATATCAATCCCAATCTCCCAGTTCATCCCACCACCACCACCCTGCCCCGCCACTTTCCCCTCTTGGTGTCCATACGTTTGTTCTTTATATCTGTATCTCTATTTCTGCCTTGCAAACTGGTTCATCTGTACCATTTTTCTAGATCCATATATATGTGTTAATATACAATATTTGTTTTTCTCTTTCTGATTTACTTCACTCTGTATGACAGTCTCTAGATCCATCCACGTCTCTACAAATGACCCAATTTCATCCCTTTTTATGGCTGAGTAATATTCCATTGTATATATGTACCACATCTTCTTTATCCATTCGTCTGTCAGTGGGCATTTAGGTTGCTTCCATGACCTGGCTATCGAAAATAGTGCTGCAGTGAACATTGGGGTGCATGTGTCTTTTTGAATTACGGTTTTCTCTGGGTATATGCCCAGTAGTGGGATTGCTGGGTCATATGGGAATTCTATTTTTAGTTTTTTCAGGAACCTCCATACTGTTTTCAGGAGCCTCCATACTGTTCTCCACAATTTACATTCCCACCAACAGTGCAAGAGGGTTCCCTTTTCTCCACACCCTCTCCAGAATTTGTTGTTTGTAGATTTTCTGATGATGCCCATTCTAACTGGTGTGAGCTGATACCTCATTGTAGTTTTGATTTGCATTTCTCTAATGATTAGTGATGTTGAGCAGCTTTTCATGTGCTTCTTGGCCATCTGTATGTCTAGAAGGGACTTTATGTATTTGTTTGTTTGTTTGGGTTTATTTATTTATTTTTGTCTGCTTTTGGTTCTTCGTTGCTGTGCACGGCTTTCTCTAGTTGTGGCGAGCAGGGGCTACTCTTCATTGCAGTGTGCAGGCTTCTCACTGCAGTGGCTTCCCTTGTTGTGGAGCATGTGCTCTAGGTGTGGGTGCTCAGTAGTTGTGGCTTGCGGGCTTAGTTGCTCCGCGGCATGTGGGATCTTCCCAGACCAGGGCTCAAACCCGTGTCCCCTGCATTGGCAGGCAGATTCTTAACCACTGCGCCACCAGGGAAGCCCTAGAAGGGACTTTAAAAAGAGAAGACACTGAAAGAAAACATTGACCTTGGTTTTAATGATGGTATAAGGATGAGGGCCCAGACTGGGAGGTGTCTGTGCCCATAGATAATGGTGAATTAGGAACTAAAGACTCAGCAGCAGCTGGATCAGAAAGTACTCATCCTGAAGTCAAGGTAAGCTAGGAACACAGCCACATTCTTTAGTTTATATATAACCTTCTGCTGACAACCTCATAGCGCTTTAGAAAGGGGTCGTGAACACATGTAAGGACGAGCGACGTCTGAAGAAACAGGATACAAGCCACATATATAATTTTAAAATTTCTAGTGGCCACATTAAAAAAAGGAAAAAAACAGGTAAAATTAATTTTAATAATATATTTTATTTAGCCCAATATATCCAAATATTATTTCAACACAGAATATAAAAAATATTAGTAAAGTATTTTAATTCTTTTTTGTACTAAGTCTCTGAAATCCAGTATGTACTTTACACTCATAGCACATTTCTTTCTTTCTTTCTTTCTTTTTTAAATTATTTTTTGGCTGCTTTGGTTCTTCATTGCCGCGTGCAGGCTTTCTCTAGTTGAGGCGAGAGGGGGCTACTCTTCACTGCGGTGCAGGGGCTTCTCATTGCGGTGGCTTCTCTTGTTGCGGAGTACAGGCTCTAGGCGCGTGGGCTTCAGTAGTTGCAGCACTTGGGCTCAGCAGTTGTGTCTTTCGGGCTCTAGAGCGCAGGCTCAGTAGTTGTGGAGCACGGGCTCAGTTGCTCCGCAGCATGTGGGATCCCCCTGGAACCAGGGATTGAACCCGTGTCCCCTGCATTGGCAGGTGGTCTCCCAACCAGTGCGCCACCAGGGAAGTCTGCACATTTCAATTAAGATACTAAATTTTTGGGACTTCCCTGGTGACACAGTGGGTAAAACTCTGCGCTCCCAATGCAGGAGGCCGGGTTTGATCCCTGGTCAGGGAACTAGATCCCACATGCATGCCCCAAGTAAGAGTTCGCATGCCACAACTAAGGAGCCCATGAAGCCGCAACTAAGGAGCCCACAAAGCTGCAACTAAGGAGCCCACCTATTGCAACAAAGACCCAGTGCAACCAAATAAATAAATATTTTAAAAATCAAATTAAAAACAAGATACTAAATTTTCACCCGAAATATTTTATCTATATTGAGATTTCATAAAATTTACAGCTGAAAATGTAGATTCCATATACTGAAGTTCTTCTAAACACTCCTAGAAGTTTTCCAATAACTGAAATGGGTGTCTGCTTTTAAATTTAAATCAATTAAAATTAAATAAAGTAAACATTCAGTTTCTTCTGTTGCACTAGCCACGTTTCAAGCACCCAATAGCCACATGGGGCTGGTGGCTGCTGACCTTGGTCAGTGCAGGTCTGGACCCTGCAGGGCTCTCCCTACCTGTGGGCAGCTGCCATCTCCCATCAGAGCCCCTGTGACTATGTTCAGGGAACCCATGGCCTGGCTCTTCTGAACACTCCTGCTCAGGTGTGGGCCTCACAACCGGTTTCATTCTCTGACCAGGCCCTTTCTTACTCTCTCAGCTTGGCTTGCTCTCAGCTGTGTCCCAGCACAGGTGTTCAGATCTCCCAGGCTCCATGCTCTGCAGTTCTTGGGCTAGTCCACCCCAACCTGGCTCTGTGCCCCTGCCCAGGTGTGGTTCAGGGACCCTGCTTGGCTGGAAGGGTTGTCTAGGTGATGCTGTGTTTCTGCTTTGCAAAAAACCAGGGGTGGGCAATTTGGGGGTTCATCCAGGGGCAAGTCATTTCCTTTTGGTGTTTTGGGAGAAGGCCCTTGCCATTTTCATGCCCATACAAGGTGGCACCAAGATGGTACTAAAACGTTACTATGGGCACCTCTGCTCCTATCTGGAATCCCTCTTGGCCTGTGGCTCCAGAAGGTCCTCCATCGCCTTCCCTGGTCCCTGTAGGGTGCGCTCTGTCCCTTGGTTCCCTTTCTTCCTCTGGCCTCTTGGGCTGGTGAACTATCTGGGGGCTGTGGCTCAGTCCTACCACTTTACTCCTTCAAGCCACCAGCACCACAGCAGACATCACTAATCAATCACAGTTTCTTTCTCCTTGAGCCTCAGGCTGGGCTCTACCCCAAACGCTGGGATGATGCCTCCAGCCTCCCATACCCCCCGCCAGCTGTCCCCCAGCACCCAGTAAGGGATTTCACAGGAAGGGGAAAAGATGGCTTCCAAGCAAAGAATCTGGTCGCAGACTTATGAGGCAGCAGAAGCTAAGCCCCCTGGAACTGACTTGGCCACTTTGGAAGGCAACATAGGTTCCCTCTGGCATCAAGGCCAGACCCTCTTGAAATTAAAGACCTTGAAATGTCAGAAGCCCTCCCCAGCAGTTAGTTTAAAGAAGCTAAAAGCCGGAGCTGCTGTAAGAAGATAAAGGGATGGAAATCTGAAGTCTGAAAAGCGGTGTCTAAAAGCGCTTGACTTACAGGGCTTTGGGACTGAAGGTGTGTGACCTGAACCACAAAAATAGAATGGCTGCAGCTTGCCGGCCACATGAAGCCCCATCATACCAGTCTCCCGGGCACTGGGAAATCCACGAAACATCAGTGCACATGGCCTCAGACAGGCCCAGGCAGAGCCCACTTCCAGAAAGCAGCCCCTCTCACCCACCTCCTGCCTGAACAAAAAGCTGTGTGGGTTCGTTGATTCTGCCAGGCCTCAGGTGTCCACCCAGGCATAGGTGCCCACCTCCCTGTCTGCGGGAAGGCCCTGGATGCTTCAGCCTCCAGGGTCTGTTTGTACAGAAGAGGGCAGGAAAGGGCAAGAATTCCAAGTTCCTGCATTGCCAGAAAACATCTTTTCCGGAGTCCCGAATGCACCTGAAGAGAACACGATGAACCAGACGAAGAAACAAAGGGGTGCTGGATCAGGTACCAGCGCACAGAGGAATTCTCCTTCCTGCACAAAACTCTCCCCAAGAGCAGCCTCCCGTCCTGCCCTACTGCAACATTTCAACAAGGGCTCCATTATCTTTTGTCTTTTAAATCTCTTCAGGCACTAGCACCCTCTGTCCCCCCTCACCAGCCTCCTCTCTCTCTCTCTCTCTCTCTCTCTCTCTCTCTCACACACACACACACACACACACACACACACACACACACACACACGACACACAAGTACCTCACTGATCTCACATTGTGGGGAAATGAAGTGTTCCAGCCATAGAACATTTTTCAAAGAACCTAGTTACCTCTTTAAGAACCAACACTTACTAATATATCTGACGACACTGCTGGAAATCTTTCTGAACTGAATGACATAAGCTCCCTGACATCCCAAGCCAGTACACTGAATGTAATTGATCACTTCCTGATGACTCAGGAACATGTTTCTGAGCCCATCTTTGCCATGATCTACAAGGCCTGATGATCTGGGCTTTCACCTTGGGCCACTTTTACCCTTGCTTACCCTGTAGAGATAGTTGCCCTGGGCTTTGGCTGTCTGGTACACTCTCTCCCTAGATGTCTGCATGGCTCACTCTTTTCATTCATGCTGCAGCTCAAACACCATCTTATCCAACAAGCCTTTTCTGGCCATCCTTCTCTCATCTTTCTGTCCCCTTTTGCCACTTTATTTTATTTTCATAGCGTTTGCCATCACCTAACACATTGTATAGTATATCTATTTATGGTCTGTCTCCCCGACTAGGATGTGAGCTCTTTGAGAGCAGGGATTTTGCCTGTTTTGTTATCCCCAGAGCCTATAACAGTCCTGGCACAGTAGGTACTCAGTAAATAATTGTCAAGTGAAGGAATAAACGATGCCTTCAGCACTTCTGACCAGTGTGTACCTGTGGGAGGAGGGCTGCTCCAACCTCACATGGCTGGTTGGTCCTTTGCTGTCACCTGTCACTTCTCAGTGTATCAGCAGCTCCTAGCTCTGCCCTCATCTTGCTTCTTTTAATCTGCTGTATATGTAACCTATGAAAACCTGAAGGTTACCAGGAGATGGACAACCTTCTGAACTCCTTAAACTGATTTTTACAAAAAGTGTGGATTTCGGGGACTTCCCTGGCAGTCCAGTGGTTAAGACTGTGAGCTTCTACTGCAGAGGGTATGGGTTCGATGTCTGGTCGAGAAACTAAGATCCCACATGCCTCGCAATGAGGCCAAAAAAAGCGGATTTCTAGGCTGTGGCCTAATTCCATGCCTGTCTTCTGAATAAAGTCCAAGAGCTTGAGACTATGAATTCTCTACTCAGGGGTCTTTGCAGATTGTTGCAAAGTCCTTCTGGTCTTCCCGGATTGTTGCGAGTCTGAAGTCCACCCAGAGACACTCCTGCACATGTGTCTGCATGCCTCCCAGACACGCACAAATACAATGGAATTCTCCTTCAGCAGAAGGCGAGCTGCGTCCCTCCATCAGACAGTGTTTCAAGAGAAGAGAGCGGGGTGGGCTTGGTACAGTTTATTCCTTATGAGAACTGGTTTCATGCTCTTCTGAACACAAGTGGTCTGGTCTTTGTACACCTCACCCCCGGCCCTATTCTCCTTAATCCAAGCACCATCAGACCACGAGCCCTGGCCTGGGGCCACCTCACCTTTGCAGGAATGGGTCCAAAAGGTCAAAGTTGGTTTGAGCTGGGAGGGACCTTGGAGATCCTCTAGTTCAACCCTCATCTGACAGATGAGGAAACTAAGACCCCGAGAGTGGAAGTGACTCACTTATGGAAACACAGCCCCTTGAGAGTAGGGTTGAGCCTGGAAGAGGGATCACTTGGCCTTCATTCTGCATCCTCTTTCTATCCCTTCACCTCCTCATCCCTGGTAGCCAACATCCGTTTCCATCCTGAGCCGTTTCCTTCTGCCTGGACCTGGCCTAGCTAGGGCCTGGGTGAATCGCAACGTCAGGGCCCACAATTTGGAGCATGTTAAGAGATGTGGTCACCGCCCCCCCCCCCCCAACCCCTGTGCTCTGAGACAGTGTTGTCTTCATCTGCACGGAGCCACACCTCACTTCATGGAATGGCAAGGAAGTGGCACTGGTGCCCTTAGGCTAAACTTGCAGCTCTTCCTAATAGGTCCAGAAAAGTGGAAAGGCCATACCTGGGGCAGACTTGCCTCGGTGTCTCCCCAGCTGTGGCCTGAGCCTTATCTTGCCTACAGAGTATAATGATGGCCCCCTCTGTCCCCAAACACCCCTTGTCTGCCACTCCTACCGGTTCTGAAATGTTCACAGAAGTCCTCCGGTGGCCTTACTGTCTCTAACCAGATACTGGCAAAGGGTGTGGCTGAAATTCAGGGTGTTGGGGAGCCAGGCAGGCCTGGGCTTCAGTCTCCTCCATAAACACAGCTCAGGGGCACTGCCAGCCGGCACCGCCCTGGAAAGCAATGGGCAAGGCCCCGGGACGCAGGACAGGCCACCTGGAAACTCTCCCCAGGCTGGATGAGGGAAATAGAAGTGGTATATGGGAAGGTCAGACTCAAGGGGCCTCAGGTGGGTGGAAAACCTTTGTGGGCCTCGTTCTGGGGAGCAGGAAAGAGCCTGAGACCAGCACTTCCGGCTTTGCAGCCTTGCCTCTGACCAGCCTTGGCCCCCTCTCCTTCCCTGTTTGGCAGCTCCAAAGGAACAGGGAGGGGACAGCACTGTGGCAGTTATGGGTTTCTTTTTCATCACCCTCCTCCCTGGCCTCAGTGTGTTCAGCCAGCCTTGCTTCCCAGGGCGCCAGGTCTCTTGCAGTATAATAATTGGGCCCTATTTCAGACTCGGTTACAGAGCTGTCTAACATCTTCCGAGACAGTCAGGACCACGGGCCTTTTTCTCCTCCTCCCACTGCTGCTGGAAGAAAGCGCTGACCTGGCCACAGGGAGTGTGAAGAGAAACCCTGGCCAGCCTTTGGACCATTCCTGTGACAGTCAGCTCAGTGAGAAAGTGTTGCTTCTGGTAAAAACAAATCTCTCTCCCTGCAACTTTTACCCGCTAGCCACAGTTCCATTCCTTGGAACGGGATGGGAAACCAAGCTCTTTCAGTTCAGACATTTTGGCAAAGGGAACTGGGGGTGTCTGTGGGGCAAAGAGAACTGGGCACCTACACAAATTAAATATAATTTAATTTATATTTATTTTAATTGAAGCCTCTGCTCTCAGAGAACAGTGCTGGAAAAGCCATCTTCTTTGTTCCCTTCTACTAGGTAAGTGGGGATCCCTGTGCAGCCTCAGGGGTTACTACAGGACCAACTCTGGACAGGGGTATCCCTCAGCTAGCCACAAATCTCACAACACCATTCAAAAGAACTCTCTTAAAGCCATTTATTTGCTTCTAGAAAGGAAGCTATCATCAGCTTACCCAAGGATCAACACACCTAACAAACCATTTCACCCAAATTTATTTATTTATTTGGCCACACCGTGAGGCTTGTGGGCTCTTAGTTCCCCAACCAGGGATCGAACCCATGCCCTGCGCAGTGAAAGCGCAGAGTCCTAACCACTGGACCACCAGGGAATTTCCCTCACCCAAATTTAACATATAAAATACCCAAGGTCCAGAGATGTAAGTTTTTGTCCATGCTCACTCAGCAGTATCCCAACTGTAGGATAAAAAACTCCAGTTTAGGAAAACTCTTGCCTAAAACGTTCATGGTTTCAAATAGGAGACGTTGCAAATGAGTACACCTATCCTGAAAATACCCACAATGGACAGTCTTTTAAAAATATGTCTGTAAAGTGAAATTCCATGTAACACCTTCGCATCCCACCCATGCCTATTAGAGAATTAGCATATGGAAAACCAAACCAACCACAAATGTTCTTCCCGACTGTGAGTCCTAAAGGCTGAAGGCCAGCTGTGTCTGCTCCACTTCCTGCTTTGGATGCAGTCCAGAGCCAGTGAGCATCAATGTAGATTCAAGTGGATACCCCCACATCCACTGCCTTGCCCATACGTACAGCATGGAAAAATCACAAACCCTGCCACATCATAGCAGCCATTTATGGATGAAGTCCGTATCTCCCTTTAGTTTTACAGATTCTATAACCAATTTTTCACATCAAAATTTATGACACATGGGCTGACAACAGGGCAGAATATTAAAAATTAGGACCTCCCTGAGATATCTGGGCCATACGGTTGCCATGCCGACACCCTGCAATGCCAAACAATTGTCTCCAAGGTCCAGAAACAACTTGGCTGGCTTGGAATCACCCAGACATTGTGAAGACGGAGCTGCCTCCTGGCCCAGGCTGTTATGCAGACCCTCCCTTTTCCAGCTCAGCTCTCTGATTCCCCAGGGGAGTGATGATGATGCTTGTCTGAATTTTCTCAGCCTCTGTCAGCCGGACTAGCCACATCATTCCCTAAGAATCTGAAAATCCACATGCAGCGCATTCTGGTCCAACTAGACAGAGACGTGTTCTGGAATGGCAAGAAGACCAGTGAGAGGTTAACCACAGATTTCAAAGAGAAATTAAATCTTCAGCTGCACCTGCCCCTTTTAAGTTGAACAAAGGGTTTACCTCCCAGAGAAGCTGAACACACATTCCCCTGGCTCTCTAGTTATAGTCAGCTGGAGCTGGAATAAAGTATTAGTGGGATATGAAGCTTGGATCATTGCTCCCAGAGTTGGGCAGAAATCCTACTTCACTCGTGTAACAATACTTATTAAGTCTTGCTGTGCTCATCAAGGTGGGGATGCAAGAAGCTTCCTGCATTGTCCCTGCACGATAGCTTGCATTCAATGAGGAGACAGGCCGATGACTGGAAGTCCCACTGAAGCGAAATACCCCGAATATGGGAATACAATGCAAGGCTGTGTCAAAAGCAGGGTGTGACTGGGGATCAATGCCTATGGAACAGACATTCAGGGCTTAAAGCCTAAGAACAACGAGGGAGTTGGCTATGCCCCGAGTGGCCAGAGAAGGCTCGCGGCTCACTCCCAGGAACTTCCACTCTCCCTCTCTTCCTGCACCTCCATTCCTGGCTCGCCGATACTCCTTCACACTTTAAACTCACTCGGCTTCCAGTTCACAGCCCTCTTCTAATCTGCAGTAAGTCAAACCCCATGGGAACAGGGAGAGGGCCGAGAGGATGTTCACTGCAGCCCCCATGACCTGCCATTGCCACCACTCAAAACGAGTGTCGCCCACCTCCAGCAATGCCCCCCCAAGCCCCCGGCACCATTCCCAGGCTCTCAGTCTGAGTGGCTTTCCCGGATTCTGAAGCAGAGGCACCTGTGATGAGACCAGCCTCAGGCTTTGAGCAGCAGTTAGTATCTCTGTGCTCTTCCCTTCCATTCCCCCTCCTCTCTCCCCTCCTCCTCTTCCAGCTCAGACCCTCCTTCCATCACGTCACCACAGAGAAGGACAGAACATCTGGGCAGCCTGCCTCTTCCCTGCCACTCCAGGCCCGCCTACCCTGGACCAGAGCTGGCCCTCTCAGAACGTAAGAACAGGGCAGCTTGGATGAGTCCCTGCTGTGGGAGCTCCCTGGGGGTATGGGGCCACTCCTGGTTTGCCCAGTTCCAACTTGAATCTGTCCACCTAGATCCCAACATTCTGGGGTCTTTAACACAGGAGGCTTTCCCTCATCAGCCCTTCCGTCCAAACATCCACAAGTGCTTTGGAAACAGTGTCTTAGTGGCAGGGACCCTCAGCCCAGAAGGGAACACTCCACCTAATCAGGCTCACCCCCAGAGAGCTCAACCAGACGGGGATCTGGCAATGGGGGAGTGGGGCTGGGGAAAACCCACAAACCCCAAGGTCTCCTCAGGCAAAGCCTGGAAATATGGTTCTTTTGCAGGGGATTTTCACTTCTTTCCGGGTAGGTAACAAGAAAGGGAATCTAGGGCAGGATGGGACTACGAGAGCACTTCCACGCCTACAACTGCCACTACAAACAACACACCGTATTCCTGGGGCTCAGCTGCCTTGGCACAAAGATCTCAGAGTCTACTCCACACAAGTCTTTGCCCTCCTGACCCTGCGCCTCTCCAGGAGCTCCTCACCCCTGCCTCCCCAGACCCAGATCTTTCAGAATGGCCACCCTGCTCCACTCCCCCACCCTCAACCCCTCACTCTGCTCTCCTTCTTTCCGGCCCCCGCCGGCCAGGCTGCACCGGGCCCAGCAGTCTGTCCTGCGAGTCGGGTCGCCCAAGAGTCTCGCCCACCATCCACCCCCATCGGAAGACTGCGGCCCGCCTGAGCGCGCCTCTCGCGGGTTCCAGAGCCTCCCGTCTCAACAGGTGCCCCTGCCACAAAGAGCCGGCTCCCGGGGCCCGGGCGGAGGCGGCGACAGGCACGCCCCAGCCCAGGTCCCCGGAGCGCCTGGGGGGCTCCCCCGCACCTCCGCCGTGCCCCGCCGCCTTGGTTTCCCCGCTCGCATTGACATCGCGGGGCTGACCTCGTGAGAGGCAATCTCCGAGCCTGGGCGCAGACACTGCTAGTTAGCGCGTCGTGATGGACTGGTGTTGGGGCGTGAGACGCCTTCAGGACAAGACCTTTCCCCGACCCGAAGAACCCCGGGGGTGATAGTGGGGAGTCCTCCGTGCCCCCCAAAAACCAGGTTCAAGTTGACCCGGACTGAGAAGGGAGCTCAAAGTCCAGCAAGTCCCTAGCGACCCTGCCTCACCCAGCGCACCCACCCCATGTCCTTTGCCCCCGAGGGGCTGAAGTGGGGTGCGCACAACCACCTACGCGCTTAGCAGCGTGTGGTTCCCACTGCCGGCTCGCCGCGCGCAAGGTCCAGCCGCCTTCGGGGGCGGATGAGACGCGGACAACCCCTAGTCCTCGGCCCCCGGCCCTCGGCCCTCGGCCCCCGGCCCAGGCTGCGCAGCACCCAGAGAGCCGCCACGTTCCCAGTCGCGCGTGCACGCCGGGCCCACCAAACTTGCAGTACTTTCTCCCAACCCCCACCCGTTGTCACCCTCCCTCCATCCGTGCGCCCTGGCCCCGCTAGCCCGACAGAGGTTGCCATAACAACGGACAGGAATGCTCCAACGTATACAAAGCCGGCGGGGCGCGGCGGGCACGCAGCCCCCGGCCTGGCCTCTCGCCCTCTGCTGCCGCGCGGGGCTAGGACGCGCGCCGCGGCTCCCCGGCCGGCCGCTCGGCTCGCAACGCGTACTCACAATGAGCGGGATGGTGCGGTCCTCCCGGAGCGGTTCCGGCCTCCCGCCGGCCCTCTGCGCGCCCCGGCCGCCGGAGGATGCTGCGTGGGCTCGGTTGTCCTGCCATAAGTAGTAGAAAGTGCCCAGGATCCAGGCTACGGTCAGAATGGCGATGGCATTGGCGCGGATCTTCCTCATGGTGGGCGGCTGGGCGCCCGGAGTAGGGGCCCGGGCCGGCGTGCTCTTGGAGCCGGGGCGGGGGCACTCGCAGCCTCAGCTGTTTGTTTTCGCTCGCGCCGGGCTGCTCAGTCCCGCAGAGCAGAAAAAGGAGAGAGGTGGGGGGTTGGGGGGGGGGGATAGGGAGAGACAGGAGCACGGAGCGATCCTCACGGTCCTAATGCCCTTCAGTCCGAGGCGCGCACCTCCCGCGGGCGCCCATTCATTCGCGCGCAGAGCCCGCCCCCCGCTCCAGCCCCGGCCGGCTGCGGGGCCGCTGCGCCCCGAGAGAGGAGCGTAGCGGGTGCAAAGCGGCGCCGGAGGAAGGCCCGGCGAGGCAGACGCCCGCGGCGGAATGGCGACGGGCCAGAGCCAGTCTCGGCTCCAACAGCTCGGCGACCGAGCTCCTGGCGGCTGCCCGCGCGCGGCCCTGGTCTGTCCCGCCTACCTCCACCCACCCCCGGACCGAGCGGCCCTGAGTCACCGGTTGGAGATGCGCGACCCCGGCCCGGGCCCGCGCTGCGGAGCTGCCTTTCTGGACTGCGCTCTGAACTGCGCTCTGGAACAGGGTTTAAGGTGTGTTTGGCGTGTCTTTGGAAAGGGACGGCTGGGCGGGAGGAGAGTCTGGAGTTTGCACCGGAATCCTCCGCAGCCTAGGATTCCGAGCCGCCGGAGGTCCCGCCCCGAGGAGGGATTGGAAGCTGGTGCACTTGACATTCGAAGAGAGCGAAGGGGAAGAGACGCTGTTTCATAGCCAGTGAAAGGAGAATGGGGGTACAACCACCCCCCCTCTTCCGTTGGCCTGGGGCTCCCAGCTTTCATGATGCTTCTTTCCACCCCGCCTCGTTGTCCCCTGGACAACCCTGGGGTATTATCATCACCATTTCATCAGGAAGAAGGGAGGCGGCCAGAGAGGCTGGAAGATTCGCTGGAGACCACACGACTAATTAGTGGGCAGAGCCCAGTCTAGAAACCACCTCTCCGTCTGACACTTTGAACAAAGTGCAAAACACCGTGTTGAGAGACACGGACACAGAAATCATTGAGATTGTGCCCCAGCCCTGGTGGCACTGAGAATCTGATGTGAACTACTCTCACTCCGGGCAGAAGGGAAGGTGGGCTAAATTAGTTCTAGGAGATCAGCACAGTGTCAGGGACAGAACAGACACTCAGATGTGAAATAAACAAACTAAGCAGGGATCACAGAGGAAAAATATTGTATTGCGAGGTGGTCTTAGGGGGAGGCTTCTCACAGAAGGTAGATAACTCCTTTGAATAAATTCTTAAGAGGCAGGAAAGGGAGAACAGGGCAGGATGTGCTGCGTGAACAGCATGAGCAAAGGTCCAGAGGATGAAAGTGCTTGATGTTTTCAAGGAAGAGATCTACCTGGCGGTGCCACGGCCCAGGATGCTGGGAAGTTATTGGTGGGAGTTGAAGTTGGTCAGGCTGGGCGAGTCTGGACTCAGGAAGCCCTTTCATGTGAGACACAGGGTTGTCAGGCTGTTTGCATCCTGCTGGTACTCCTGGGCACTGGCTCATCTGAAGGACCACATTAGGTCCTGGCCTCTGAATGAAGCTACCTCGGGAATCAGGCAGATGGTGAGGTCACAGTTCATGCTTTCCCCCAACCACCCCCATCAGCATTTCCCTGTTTCTCCAGCACTCAGGAGTGAAGCACTTTTGTAATAGCTGCTCAGTACACTTCGGTTGGAGTGAAGTGAATTGAAGGAAGAAAACCTGAATGGGTTTTTTGCTGCAGAAAAGTCATTGTTTTAACTGCAATACCCTTTCCTCACTCAGAAGACTAACCACGAGGACAAGTCCAAAAATGGCCCTACCAAGAAAGTGACCCTAGAAAGAAGGGGACACGTAAAAGAGGGCCTCACAAAGAAATCTATAAGAATAGCGGGGCGGGCTTCCCTGGTGGCGCAGTGGTTGAGAGTCCGCCTGCCGATGCAGGGGACACAGGTTCGTGCCCCGGTCCGGGAAGATCCCACATGCCGCGGAGCGACTGGGCCCGTGAGCCATGGCCGCTGAGCCTGCGCGTCCGGAGCCTGTGCTCTGCAACGGGAGAGGCCACAACAGTCAGAGGCCCACGTACCGCAAAAAAAGAAGAATATCAGGGAATCTGAGGCATGAGCTGCGTGGCAGTCAGGAGCAATAGGAGATGGTGTGGAGATGCAGGCCAGCCTTGCTCTCCCAGGTCTCCCTTGCCTGGGGAGTTTAATTAGACTGCAGTAGGGAACCAGGATTCATTTCCATAGACCACGATAACCCCTGTCAAGCCACTGGCTTGTTTCTGCAGCAATCATGGGGCAGACCCAGTGGTCATGTCCTCTGTGGGAAGCTAGGGAGACTTGCTCCTTAGGAATCAGGCCCCACAGCCATCTCTAGATGACGAGGAAACGTAAGGGCACTGCCCTTCTGGTGTCCCTACCCCCATACAGGCTCTCAGGTCAGCCAGGTGGGAAGACCTGGGGAATGACCCTTTGTTGATATAGGCTGCTTCTCTCATCCCAGCCTGGTCTATTAGGTCTAGCTGCCTTTGGTCTTGAAAGAACCAGGTGAGAGAACGTGGGATCCAAAGACATCACATCAACCCATAGTGAGAGGCTCCAAAGTCACCCCTAGGCATGGAGGATGAAGCTGGACCATGCCAAACCGAAATCAGGCTGATGGGTTACTGATGGCTCCAGAAGGAGGGCTCCATGAGGAGAGGGAGGGAAGAAGGAGCTGGAACTTGGCAAGTTTCTACAAGTCTTACCCCTTATTCCTCAGGGCTCAGTGGTGAGGATGCTGTACATCTGCACCAAATTGTCACCGCCAGGTAGCTCTGTCTCAGAGAGAAGTCTTCTCTACTCACCCCCCACCACAAAGAGAAACCCCCCAAAACCCCTAGGAGTGTAGCCTTTCTGGAAGGTGTTAGACTTCATAGCTAGCCCTTCCTTAAATGAGCACAATAAACTTCCCTGGGTGTGGGTGGTGGAGGTAAGGTGGCAGGTGATTACCTCGCTCACTGGACTCACAGAAATTTGATATAGACAGAGGCTGAGTGATGGGTCTCAAGCCACAGGCACGCTGGAAGAGCTGGGAACTTGCAGCTGCCACCTCGGCTACAGCCCACGGTCATTCTTCCAGATTCTAATCCCAAAGAGGCACCGAGCTGAGCCTTAGCCCTCCCTGAGATGGATTTCGGCGTTCAGAGGTGGCTGTGAACATTGTTCCCTCTCTGGGCCTAGCTAGCAGAACCACAGAATCAAAGCAACACCTAAGAGAGGTAGTGTTGCCTAACATCATTGAACTTCGGAGCCAACAAGAGTGATAATAATAGCTACAGTTCACTGAGTACCTAGCAGGTGCCAGCTGCTGTGCTGACATCTCACACGCATTATCTCTAAAGCCCCCGCGACCTGCAGCAGAGGACGCTGAGGCTCAGTGAAGCCCTCCATCGCTGAGAGTCATACAACAGGTGGGTGGAGGGACTGGGTTCGAATCCATTTTCCGTGCCGGGCTTCTGAGGCCACTGGGCAGTCTGCAGGGTGGTAGAAGTTCTGCATGTAGGGACCTCACTTCCCTCTCTGGACCTCCGTTTTCTTTTCGGTAAAAGAAGGGTTGCCGAGAGATGACCTCCAAGGTCCCTCCAGCTGTGCCATTTTGGACTTGCAGTTGTCTCCCTTGTCACTGCTCTCAGGCACGGTCCCCTTCTCTTTCAAGCTGCTGAAGCCAGCACTCAGGTAAGCTGGGCAGAGTGCCGTGTGGCCCCGGCGCTCCCAGAGGGCCCAGGGAACTGTCTGCCCCTGTGAGTTTGATGTGTGGATCTGGGGATTGGGGTTGTTAACAGAGGGCAGAAAGGGTATAGGTCAGTGTGAAGCCCGAGCTCTGGAGCTGGACAGCCTGAATTCAAATGCTGGTTCCGTCACATATTAGAGTGGCTTGGGCAAATTCTTACTCCCTCTCTTAGCCTCGGTTTCCTCAACGGTAAAATGGGGCAGTGACAGCCCTTAACTTGCAGCATTGTTGGGAAAGGTAGGATGAAATGAAGCAAGTAAAATCCAGTGCTTGGTAACCACCGGCGTCCCCTGGAGGCCCACTCTCACAGGCAGTGCTGCTGGCTGCTGGGGTGACGGGGACTCCCGAAGGGCCCGCCAGGGCACCTGCGGGGGACTGCTCACCTGGGCCGCGAAGGAGAACAGACCCCAGACAGGCCTCTTCAGCCACACCCAAGTTCCGACAGGGATGACTGTCCTGCCCCACAGGCGCGTGGCTGCCTCTTCCAGAGCCTCTGCTCAGTGGGGCTGGGGGGGAGGGGAGAGGCAGAGTGTACGGCCGCAGCCTCTGCTGGGTGTCCATTCTCGCTGGCTTACCTTCTCGAGGCTTACCCATTACCCTCGAGACTCTGGGTCACCTCAGGAGCCTCTTGTCCTGTCTGCATCTGCAGCAGGGGTCCAGCAGGAGGCTGAAGGGAACTGATTAGACTCCCATGTCTGCTCGAAGCAAGAAAGAGGAGCCAGGGATGGTGAACAGAATGTACGTTACCATGAAACAGACACTGTGCCAATACACCATCTCAGAACACTCACGACGACCCTGTGAGGAAGGCTCCACCCTCTCTATCTCACAGATGAAGAGACGGATGGCTGCAGAGGTCACCCAGCCACCAGGTGGCAGGTATGCTACCCACTGTCCCCACTTAATGCACCAGCGTATCTAAGGAAAAGCTTTTTATAAGTCAAGTTTCTACGAACCATTATAGATCAAGTTGAGGACCTGGCTCTTTGAAAGGAACTCAGTTCTTTATTAGTCATCATTCTGTTTGTCTGAGAACCGTGGCTTTTTATATCAGTTTCTGCCCCTGGAGTATAAGCCCCATGAGGGCAGGGGTTCTTGTATGTTTTGTTCATCTGTCTCCCCAGTGCTTAGAACACTGCTTGGTGTATATAGTCCATGCTCATTGAGTATTTTTTTTAATGTAAGTTTATTGTTATTTTATTTATTTATTTTTGGCTGCACTGGGTCTTTGCTGCTGCTCGTGGGCTTTCTCTAGTTGCAGCCAGCGGGGGTTACTCTTCGTTGTGGTGCGTGAGCTTCTCATTGCAGTGGCTTCTCTTGTTGCGGAGCATGGGCTCTAGGTGCACGGGCTTCAGCAGTTGTGGCGCATGGGCTCAGTCGTTGTGGCGCACGGGCTTAGTTGCTCCACGGCATGTGGGATCTTCCCGGACCAGGGCTCGAACCCGTGTCCCCTGCATTGGCAGGCGGATTCTAAACCACTGCGCCACCAGGGAAGTCCTTCATTTAGTATTTGTTGGTGGAAGGAAGGAGGGAAGAAGATGGGCAGGGTACTCAGTGCAGCATGCATTTCTGTCTTAAGTCAAGCACCTGAGAGATGGTGCAGGACTAGAGCCCAGAGAAAGGGCGCAACTCATCTGGGTCAGTGTGGGCCGGTGTAGTGAGTAACCCAGGTTCCCTCCCAGCGCTTCCACAGGAGCAGCTGGCTGCCCCCCAACCATGGGGCCAGGAGCCAAACCCCGCTGCCCCAGATGAGGGGATGAGAAAATCCTCTGTGGTTCCACCAGAAGTCAGGGAAGGAATGACCCCAATTTGGTGAATAACTGCAGGAACTACAAACGTTATTACTGATCATGAAATGACCCAACTGCTACATTTGGGAATAATAGGATTGCAGAGTTAGAGGGCTAATTAGAAATGTGTCACATGCTTTTTCTTAACAGCAAGGAATTCCTACAAAGGAGAAATGCATAAATAAAGCCAGCTGGTCAGCAGAATTGGTCCTGGAGGCAGAGCCCTTTGCAAGGCCTACCTGACCTCCCTATCTCACTGCCTGTCTCCTTCGCCCCTTCCCCTCCTCCACAGCCTCTGTGGAGCTGAGTGGCAAAGATCCTCAGAGCAGACCAGCTGGCCCAAAATGTCAGGCCGCTGCCTGTTACATGCCTGTCTCTTGCCCTCGAATGGGAGTCCCTCTGGGCCTGGCAGCCTTCTTTTGTGTATCACCAGATTCCAGCACAGCATGGGCCATCATGGCAGCCCTCACTAAGTATCTGTGCGATGAGTAAATGAATGAATAAGTATCTAGGGCAGCAGGCTGGTTGCTACTCCCCATTCTGTCCCACTAAAATGCCACCTAGCCCACTCAGATGGTAAGCCAATGCCTGTTTGCCCATTAGGGTGGTATTTCCAGTCCCCTTCTTCCCTTTCCTTCTCGAATGCCTACCACGCCGAGCACTTCTAGCTTCCAAGAATACAAAAACGAACAAAACCTGATTCCACCGCCCGAGGAGCCCGGTAACTGATAATGGGGAAATAGGCACAGACGGTCACAAAAGGGTATAACAGAACTCTAGTCAAACACAAAGGGGACTTCATCCAAGGAAGGAGTCATCTGAGAGCTGAGTATTAAGGATAAGCAGGTGGACAAGATGTGGAAGGGCATTCTGCACAGAGGAAGAGCAAAGAAAGGAACTAACGTGTGGAAGTGTATGGGAGGGAGACCAGGAAATGGTCAGCGGGTGGTGTGTACTGGGTAGGGAGTGGTGATGGTAACGAGATTAGAGAGGTAGATGGGCCAGTTAACAGATGTCTTGTATGCTTTTGTAAGAAGTTTGGACTTATTCTGGTAAGCCACGGAGAGCCACCCAAGATTTTGTAACAGGGAATGACATGATCAGTTATAAATTTTAGTGAAGAGGCTGGAGAGTAGTGGTGGGGGATTACAATGACTTTGCAACAGTCCCAGCAAGCAGTGCTGTGAGCCTGGGTTAGGGCAGAAACACTGGAGCAGAAGAGAAAGAGGGTTAGACTCAGAGGATTTGGGGATCGGTTGGAGGCGGAGGCGAGAGAAAGGATTTGAGAATAACACGTACGTTTCTCGTGTAGGAGACAAGTACCTTGGTGTAAGGTAACCACTAACTGAAATGGGGACACAGGACGTGGAGCAGATTCGGGAGACTTGTTCAGTTGAACTTGAGTTCTCTGTGGTCTGCCAAGGAAGGGAGCTGTAAATCCAGGTCTGGTCCTCAGGTGAAGAGCAGAAGAGGCCAGTCAGGTCGAGAAGAGAAAACCAGAACACAGCTGGGGCAAAGACGCAGCTGGGAGGCTGCCCGTGTACCCAGCACCTAAGCACGGGGGAGAGGCCGTGTGTACCAGAGATCAGGACTTTTGGATCCCTTGTGTGAAGATGAAGAGACAGAACTGGCTTTTTTTTTTTTTCCCCTGCCTGTCAGATGCCCTGATTCAAGCCCTGGACCCAGGCTGTTAGACATACTTGTCTTTTTATCAAGGACCTCATCATCTCGTACATGTTAGGATGGACCTCTACACCTAGGGCCGGAACAAAATTTGGCTCAAAAATAGGTCAGGTGATAAGACCAGAGAGCATTTGAATTGAAAAGAGACCCGTGGTCCTTGTCCTGCATTTCCTTCCATCTAATGGTGCCTATAATCGAAACCTCCATTTTCCTTGAGAAACTGGGAAGTGGAAACTAAGAGAATGTTCCCAGGATTGGTATATAATTTGAAGCTCTCAGCAAGGCTGAAAATACCCATCGATATATTCTGAAGTGTAATTTCCACTCCCTTACCAGCCAAAATAATTGAAGAGGAAGAAAAAGCTGTTAATGCAGGAGGCGTGTGACATCAGATCCACTTTGCCTGGAAATTTACCATTTCAAAGCAATTGAGGGTTTCTACAGCCAATGTTTATAGTCATACGTGTCCCCTCTCACTGGAGTCACCCTCTGAAGCGATCAAAAGGCCCATCAGTCTGGCTTGGACACTGAAATTGTACACAGTGTCTGGAGCTGATGTGAAAGCAGAGAGAATTTTTAAAATCATGCTGCCGTTTTGTCAGCACATAAATCTTGGGGTGTTTCATCCTGGTAGGTGGTAGAAACAGTTGGGGCTGCCAGCGCTCCTGGGACCAGTGGTGGCAGGGCTCCGTGGTGGCCTGGCCAGGCACAACTTCTGCTCTCCCTTGGCATCCCTGTCCCCGTGTCCCTGCACAGACTGTCCTCTTCCTCTAGTCTAGGTTGGCATTTCTTTCTCTTGCCCAAAGATGCCTGCCTCTACCTGCATCCCAGTGACAGTGAGTCCAAGGGCCGCGGGTTCTTCAGCAGAGCGGGGGGTCGTGCCACCTCTCACAGCCTCTGCTGGACTCAGCAGGAGAGACAGACAATAGACTTTACGGACGTCCGTCTTCTGTCTTCTGCCAGTGCCAGTGTCTGTGTGTGTGTGTGTGTGTGTGTGTGTGTGTGCACGCACATGCTATTTTTCAGTTGGAATTGGACTTCAGGTTTTTCCTGGAATTACTGATTTCTTTCCCTATATTTGTGTCCAGTGGAGGAAATTTCTAAATCCGTGACCAAGCATTTGTCTTTCCTTCCATTTCTGAATCACATACCTTTACAAAGGCCACTACCTAAAGACAGAGCATTTAGTATGTTCTCGGGCAACTGGGATGACTAGGAGGTAGGGAACCTGGGTTTTAGTCCTAGGTGTACCATAGGCTAGCTTGGTGACCCCTTACTTATGTTTCAAATAAGATCTTTGGTACAAAAGAATTTGGAAGGTCCTTTCTAGTGCTGGTATTTTAGGATTCTGTTTACTTATTTTAATTTTTTAAACCATTCCCTGCCCCAGCAAGAATTATTGGCAATAAACTGAGATATAATTTTCTTTATTATCATTGGGTCCCCCGGCCCATATTACATACATACATATACACCCAGACAATTTAAAATGTTCCACTGCATGAAGAATCTGAAAATTTCCGGAATACAGCAAACTAAAAAGGAGAAATTGGAAGAACGTTCAAGAAATTGTTACATCCAGGGACACCTCTGAGGAGGGGAACCCGCGGTGAACGGGCGTGGGAGATTTCACTGCATATATTCTTTTGTACCTTTTGAATTTTTTGCCACGTGCATTTATTACCTCTTCAATTAAAAACTTTTTTAAGCAAGAGTTTTCCTTTCTCTTTCTTCGAGCACAGGCCCCTCTGCAGCTTAGTTCCTAGGAGGGGAGGAGTCCATGATGGGGCTGGCATCATTCGCTGGAAGCCACCCCTCAGCCCAAGCCCTCTGGCTGGGTTAGCCAACATCCCTGCTCCCCTGGCTGCCCTGTGTGCCTGGAGGGGGTCTGTGGGTGCACTCTACTGCTGGCTGCCCTTGCTGGGGAGTGCTACCGCTCCTACTGTTGGTGGCACTCCAGCTGGACTGTCAAGCTGGTACAGGGCCTCTATTCAAGGGGCTCCATTAAGGGGCTGGCCTTCATGGCCCCAGCAGCCAGACAGGCAAAGGACCTAAGAGTTCAGCATAGGCGGAAGTGTATCCAGCCTTAAAACCTCCAGATCTCGCCATTCCCTTTCAAAGACAAACTGCCTTTTTTTCCCCTCTTTTTAATATTTATTTAGTTACTTAGTTGCAACGGGTCTTAGTTGCAGCTGGCAGCCTCCTTAGTTGCGGCACATGGGCTCCTTAGTTGTGGCAGGTGGGCTCCTTAGTTGCAGCTCGTGGGCTACTTAGTTGAGGCTTGCCAGCTCCTTAGTGGGGGCATGCGAACTCTTAGTTGCAGCATGCATGTGGGATCTAGTTCCCTGGCCAGGGATCGAACTCAGGCCCTCCACAATGGAAGTGCAAAGTCTTATCCACTGCGCCACCAGGGAAGTCCCCAGACTGCCTTTTGTTTTGTATTGTTTTCTGCTGCTAATATAACATGAAGACAGAAACATGAAAGAGAAAGAACAAAAGGGCCAGAGAAGAGTGGGGAGAAAAGGTCTCTAAGGTGCTCTCTTCTCCTGGCCCCAACCCCACTCTGCCTGCCTCTGCTCAGCAGAGCTGGGCTGCAGCATCTCTGGCAGGGTCCCACATCCCTGGTTTTCTCCCCCGGTGCCAGTTCCTCCTCAGCTTTCCCTCATGACATCCAGCTTCCACCTGGCCTTCCTCTTCCATCTCCTTTTCTGACTGTCACCTGCGATGGGTCCTGGGCCACTCCACCCCTCCTGTCATCTCTGATTCCTCCTCCTTTGGCTTGCCTACTGCACTGCCACTGTGTCCAGAAACAGCTGCCACCTTTAAGGTCCACTTCCCAGACTGGAGCCACTACCTGTCCCACAACTGGGATTGCTCAAGGTGGATTCCTCCACCCGCCATTCTTTCTTGCCAGGGTCAATAAAGCCCAGGTTGGGGCAAGGGGACAATTGAGAAGCCATGACAGCGTCAGACAAGGAGCAGAAGATGGAGATGTGCTCTTGAGAGAGTGGACAGAAACAAGACTCCAAGAGATGAAAAGATACAGCGCATGAGGAAAAACAGCTTCAGGGAAAGAAAAAGCAGAGAGCGAAAGCCAATAAAAGTGTAATAAATACTAAAACCAGAAAGGGCTGAACAGAAAGCATCCAGAAAGCAAGGGAGTTAGGTCAGAGGGAAGGAGCAGGAAGGAAGGGGGTGGTCGGCACTTGTGGGGCTGGAGGCCGGAGAAATGGTGCAACAGAAATCTCTCAGGAAGGGTCACTCACCTCCCAAGCTATTGGGCTTATTGGCTGCAGCAAGCAAAATCTATTTAAAACACACCAGGCGTCTTGCCTCGTTCTGTTTCCCTGCCCAGAAAGAGCTGGAGCCAAAGGCTTAGGGAACCATTCTAGTGTTAGGACCCTGCATAGACCACAGGGCTGAGACCATGAAGATCCACTGCCCCATCTAGGAATCACCCACCTCTCCCTGCACACACGAGCTGCCAGGCCACTCAACTCACAGCACCCTGATCGCAGTCCCAAAGGTTACTTGTGTCATGCACTTCCACTGGGAAAGACTCAGTGACTTCCTTCATTCAGTCTTCAAGCTTGTCAGAAAACAGATGCTGCTCAAATGTGACAGCTGCTCTAAAGGGGTGCTCAAAGGGAGCTCCCTGACCAGTGGGAATATATTTAATGATAACTGGAGAGGCCCTGGGTGATCAGATTACAGCAAGACAAAGTAGAGAGCATGAAAGGACATCAGGGATAAAATGGCCCTAGGGAAACCATATGGGATTTGAATTGGAAAACCTTTCCCCGGGCTGTGTATCTTTTGGGAATCTCTGATCTGGAGAAGACCTGACCCCTCATCCACCTGTCACAGAGGAGTACAAAATAAGGTGGCTGCTAGGAAATGCGGCCAAACCATGCAAGCTATGTTTTCTCCCCAGCTGAGGGTGGGTCTGAGAGGTTCTTCCTTCCCTGGCTCTTCAGCCCATATATTGTATAAAATACTTTTCAAGGCTGAATATAAGCCCTCTGTTTTGCATGAGATTTACATTCTTGAGAAACTTAGTGTACAAATCAAATGAAATTTTGCCTGCCAGAGAAGCTGGCTTTTCAAAATAAATTTGAGGTCAACCTTATGTTTAAAAAGAAGGATGGGGCTTCCCTGGTGGTGCAGTGGTTGAGAGTCCGCCTGTCCCAATGCAGGGGACACGGGTTCGTGCCCTGGTCCGGGAAGATCCCACATGCCACGGAATGGCTGGGCCGGTGAGCCATGGCCGCGGAGCCTGTGCGTCTGGAGCCTGTGCTCCGCAACGGGAGAGGCCACAACAGTGAGAGGCCCATGTACCGCCAAAAAAAAAAAGAAGGATGGCTTTTGAAAGTGAATAATCATCCTGGTTCATGTTTGTAACTTTGGAATTTTGAATGACTGATTTGGATGGATGTAGGGGGTGGAGGATGGGACTATCTAGAGATCCATCTATGGTTTGCTTTCAGGTTGCAATTTAAACCTTACTTTAAAACAAACGCAAAATTTAAGCAGATAGGTGTGTTGCAGGAGCTACTGCTAAAGAAATAAGAATTAAAAAAAACTTATTACAGAAAATTTCAAATATATATTAAAAGAAGTAGAAAGCCTAATGTAAAAAACCCAGCCTACTTCTTTTCGGTCGGAACAGCCATCTTCCAGTAATTCGCCAAAATGATCAACACAAAGGGAAAGAGGAGGGGCACCCGCTACATGTTCTCTAGGCCCTTTAGAAAACATGAAGTTGTTCCTTTGGCTACATGCATGCGAATCTACAAGAAAGGTGATATTGTAGATATCAAGGGAATGGGCACTGTTCGAAAAGGAATGCCCCACAAATGTTACCATGGCAAAACTGGGAGAGTCTAAAATGTTACCCAGCATGCTGCTGGCATCATTGTAAACAAACAGGTTAAGGGCAAGATTCTTGCCAAGAGAATTAATGTGCATATCGAGCATATTAAGCACTCTAAGAGCCGAGATAGCTTCCTGAAACGGGTGAAGGAAAATGATCAGAAAAAGAAGGAAGCCAAAGAGAAAGGTACTTGGTTTCAACTGAAGCACCAGCCTGCTCCACCCAGAGAAGCACACTTCATGAGAACCAATGGAAAGGAGCCTGAACTGCTGGAGCCCATTCCCTATGAATTCATGGCATGATGGGTGTAAAGAAAATAAAAGGCCTGGACTGTGAAAAAAAAAAACAAAAAACCCAGCCTAGACAATTATCAACTCACGGCCAATCCTGTGAGAACCATGGACTTTGGAGCCAGACGACAGATCCAGAGTCTGAACTTTACAGTACAAGACAAATAGGATTAATCCTACTGAGGCTGCACAAATGCCCTAGACTAGAGCCTAGAGTACGGGGAGAAGGGCAGAGAAATTCTTATTTAGCAATCAAAGAAGAAACCTGAGACTTAAAAAAAAAAACCCAACCCCCCCCCCCCCACATTCACATTCTGTCTCTGTCTCTCTCTGAAGGATGCACAATGAAGAAGTAATAGTAACAGTGGTTATTGTCAGGGAGGGAAAGGACCGGGGAGGAGATTCCTTTTTCATTATACATTTAAAAAGAAATTTTGTACTATGTGCACATATTACCTATTCTTAAAAGTAACTTGTTAAAAACAAACATCACGAAGCTTTGCAGCACCCAAGTCCCCTAGGTGTGACAAAAGGGCAAACTGCCCAGACTCAGAAGCACCAAATGTTACCGCATTTTGACCTGGATTTGCTGTGTTACAGCAATAGGCTCAGTTAGATGAATGGACAACCTCCCAACGCCAAGCTGTACATCACCAGGATGTATGTTTCATGTAATATAAAAAACTCCAGCCCTTAATAATTACACGGGTGTATACATTTGTAAAAATTCACTGAGCTGTACTTTTTTTTTTTTTTTTTTTTTTTGCGGTACGCGGGCCTCTCACTGCTGCGGCCTCTCCCGTTGCGGAGCACAGGCTCCGGACGCGCAGGCTCAGCAGCCGTGGCTCACGGGCCCAGCCACTCCGCAGCATGTGGGATCTTCCCAGACCGGGGCACGAACCTGTGTCCCCTGCATTGGCAGGCGGACTCGCAACCACTGCGCCACCAGGGAAGCCCTGAGCTGTACTTTTAAAATTTGTACACTTTATTATGTTCATTATATTGTACTCCAATAAAGTATTATTAACAGCAACAAAAATCCCAGCTTTGTGTACAAATAAACCAAAGAATCACCATTTGGGGGTTTATTGGGTTGGCGGTTTGGAGAAAACTGTTGTTTTGAGAAAACACGCTGCGGACTTCCTGCAAAAACTTGCTCTTTGGAAACTACCACTACAGCATGTGCTTTTGGTTAAGCATTCCACGGCTGAAACGCAACTCGATGCTAAAATGCCGAGAGGATGAGGCAAAATCTTGGCCAAGGTCAAGCTCCGCTGATGGTTTGAGAGGGGGATGGCAGCCAACTCTCTGCACTTGTATAACATTTAAAAAAGGAAAAACTAACCCCAAGTCATCTTCTGTTCCTTTTCTGAGCCAACTTTAGTCTTGCTCATTGTATCCGAGAACTCAGAGGGAGCCATGTGTGCTACGGCTCAGGCTGACCCAACCTCCAGGGCCAAACGTACAGATCTTGATTAGACAGGAACTAAGCCAGCTGACTGGGGCTCCAGTTGGCTCTATGAGATTTAACAAAAGATGTCAATATTTTAGATAAAGTTAGGGTCCGTCTAGGAGAGGGCAGAGAAATATACTTTAGCCTCTCTTTTGGCTCTCTGGTCATTTTTTCTGGAACATCAACAAAATGCCCCCAATTTGGTAGAAAATGGGGGCTCAGGTCTACATCGAAGTGATTATTGTGAAAAGAGCCTCAAGTTTAGCATACTTGGTACAAATAAATCTGTGCTACACAAAGAAAAGCCAATACACTATACCCCTTTGGGACTGAAACTAAGCACAAGGATGGAATGGAAAATGTATTTCCTGCCAGGTCACAGGGAATGGATATATCGGAAATGGGAAAAATGTCTCTCAGCAGTTTATAAAATACAAACTTTACATTTTGCACATGTCCCGTCTCACTGGTGGCCAGGCAAAGGTAAGCAGGACCAAGTCCCAGGCAGGTCAGGGTTATACAGAGGCAGGCCCCTGAGACTTCTCAAGTCTCCCTGGGAGTTAACCTTGTCTTAGGACTCACAGATGGAGAACAATGTGTTAACACAGTGGACCCCTCAAATTTTCTTAGGCAGTCCTGACACCATAAAAAAAGAGAATTTTTTTTTTTTTTTTTTTTTTTTTTTTTTTTTTGCGGTACGCGGGCCTCTCACTGTTGTGGCCTCTCCCGTTGCAGAGCGCAGGCTCCGGACGCGCAGGCTCAGCGGCCATGGCTCACGGACCCAGCCGCTCCGCGGCACGTGGGATCCTCCCAGACCGGGGCACGAACCCGCGTACCCTGAATTGGCAGGTGGACTCCCAACCACTGTGCCCCCCGGGAAGCCCAAAAAAGAGAATATTTTTAACTTATTGGTTTAATGTTTTCCTTTTCAAGTATCCAATTCTATCCAATTCTCTATGGCACAGCCTTAATTTCTCCTATCTTTAAACTGAGAAACATTCTTCCCCCTCCTCACCCCCCACCAACATCCTCCCATTTACAGAACTTGGCAAAAGTTGCCTCATTTCTACTCTGTGCTTTTCCCTTATTAAGCCTTACAGCACTGGCAATGTGGGTGAAGATAAAGATTTCTCTTCTTTCTTTACTGTTAAATAGTGAACTGAATAGAAATGTGAGTTCCCTAAGGCCACACATAGTACAACTCTGGTGAGAAGAGTATTTTGACCTCCAGCGGAGCTCCAGATGGAGGGAGCAGGCTTCTCCCTAGTCAACGAGGCCAGGAGGACACCGTGTGTCATCCTGTTTCCCTCGCCCCCTTCCTTTCACGCACAGCCTCCATTCCCAGGGCTGGGGGTGGGATGAGAGTGTGCGATGAAGCAGAAGGTACACAGCACCCAAGGGAAAGTGCCACATAAAGAAACGGTGGGATGTATGACAGAATGCTACACTAGGAGGGCCCCTACAGCACATCTAATTCAAACTCCTCATTTTACAGGTAAAGAAAGGAGTCCAGAAAAGTTAAGTGATTGGCCCAAAGACACACAGCTGTTGACCACAACCAGAACCCAGGTCACCAACCCACTCCTCTGGTCCTCCAACACACTATACAACTGAGTTTAGGAAAAAGCAAAATACGAAGTCCACAGACTATACTCCCATCACCCCCACCAACCAGATAAATGTACCTTCTTTAAAACTACCTGTGCCTCAATCTCCTATTTCTTTTCAGTCCTGTTAGCTCACTAAGCTCAAATTTTGGATTCTTATCCGGGACTGAATAGATACCCTGGTGGTCTGAGTAGTCAGAATCCCAACTCTGCCCCAGCATGTTGCAGCCTGAGAAGGCAGATCTCTGGGAAACAGGAGTAGAGTATAAGGAGCCTCTCCAACTCAGGAATATCTGAACCACACATCACGCTTATAATAATGCTGACTGTAAACTCAGCAGCTCTGGAAGCTTATGCTGGCAGAAAGGCAACAGGCTACCTATCGAGCGAGAGAAAAATTCAAGAATTAGAAACAAGGAAGTTGGGCTTCCCTGGTGGCGCAGTGGTTGAGAGTCCGCCTGCCGATGCAGGGGACATGGGTTCGTGCCCCGGTCCGGGAAGATCCCACATGCCGCGGAGCGGCTGGGCCCGTGAGCCATGGCCGCTGAGCCTGCGCGTCCGGAGCCTGTGCTCCGCAGCAGGAGAGGCCACAGCAGTGAGAGGCCCGCGTACCGCGAATAAAAAACAAAAAACAAAAAACAAGGAAGTTGCAAGGAGGACAAATGCTTTGAGTTCAATCTGGAGGGTATGAGATTAACTCTCTATCTCCATTCAGTCAGAGCACAGAATGACCTTTTAAGGCAGCAAGTACCACTGCCTTGGAGGAGGGAACAGCCCAGGATGTGTGAACTAGGTCCTTTGACATTTCCTATTCCTATGCACAGCAAGTCAGCTCTTGGTTATCTCCCACGTGATTGCCCATTTGGTCCAGTACCCACAGCGTCTAGGGACTGCCAATAACCAGAGTTGGCCACAGACAAAGCTGGTTAGAAGGAAACAATGGTCTAATGTACTTCCCACCTTCCCAAATAACATGTTGCCAGTTAAGTAAAGGACCTTGGTGCCGCAGGCAAAGACATCTCCCTGGTAGGGTAGGTGGAACAGGTACTTTTGAACAAGTGGAACGAACATTTGGCTGCGTGTCAGCCCTGCTCCATCACCTGATGCAAAACTGTCCCAGGACTGGGGAAAGACAGAAGGTATTTGGTTCCAGCATGAGGGGGCAACTTGGTGAATTCCTAAAAAGAATAACTGAATTCCAAAACAAGAGTATTCTGAGGATTATGTATTATTTTTATATTACTCAGATCAAGAGTTAACTATATGAGAATCATTCTTATACCCTCTTACAGCTTATTTCATCCAAGAAAAACTGATTCTCACTGTATTCCTGAGGGATGAAGTACTCTAAAAAAATGACCAGGTAAACCACAGAAAAGACAAGAGACCAGAAAGAAGGATCCTTTTAAAATATGTAACAATTAGCAAACTAGAAAAATGAGAAACTCTGATACCTCTCAGAGGATGAGACACAATGAAGAAAAAAACAAAAAAAAAAGGAAGAAAAGGTAAATGAATGAATGAAAAGCTCAGAGAGGCAAGGTAACAAAGAATTTAAATTATAGTCAAATGTCAGGGTCCCAAACATTAGAATACAAAGCTGAACAAAAGCTCTCTCTGCTTGCTGGGTCCCTAAGAGTCTAAAATGAGGGATTAAAATGGCTTTATTTCAACAGAACACAGTTTGTCATCTGATCTCTGTGACATGGATAAGAATAAGGAACTTATGGCTGCACTCTTAAGAGGCAACAAATCCCTGAATATTGTGCCTTGTTCACTTAAGGATGGCAAATCACTAATTGCTTGTCAATCAGGAAAAAAAAAGTCTATAGCTTTTATTTTAAAATAAATTTTTTTATTTTTAATTAATTTTTTTTACATTTTTATTTTAAAACAAACTATTTCCAAAAAACACTGCTGCAAGGGGGAATGAGGCAATAAAGGATGGGAGACGGAAGGGAAGCAGAGAAAAGACTCTGAGCCTGCAGTTGTAACGATCAGGCACATTCAGAGAGGCCTTTGCTGTGACACTGTCCGCTCACCTCTACTCACAGGGGAGGAAGCCCAGCAAATGCACTGGGACGTGAGTTAAAGGGTCAAAGGGAAGCATTCCCTTCACAGAAATTCCTAGAAGGTGATATCAATTTGTACTCACTCCAGCAACGTGAGTCCCCCTCCTCGCAACCCAATTTCTAGGGTTCTAACCTAAAAAAGTTAGCAAAGATATAGTCAAAGATTTATACACAAAAAAGTTCATCACAACATCATTGATATTAACAAAGGATCTGAAACCACCAAAATTTAACAGTGTGGGAATGGATAATAAAGCAAGGTAGAGTTACTGCAAATCTACTTTCCAAGATTTAAAGACACAAGAAATTACTTGTGATACCACGTTAAATGAGGAAAGAAAATTGTATACCAAGCTGTATATATGACTCTCAAGTTTGTTTAAACACCTTACATCTTATATGCATTTTTCAATACCGAAAGGAAATTCATAAACACACCAGCAGAGATTAGCTCTGTGCTACATGGAGGGAAGATGGATTTTCATTCTTTCTTTAGATTCGTCTCTAACAAGCATACACATTACTTTTGTATCAGAAAAAAATTTTATGTTAAAATATGCCCGCCCTAAAATAACTCACTAGAGATAGCAATTGTCAGTCTTAGAGAAAGGCGTCCAAGGCTGACTCAGAAAACAAAGATTCAAACCTACACAGTAACTGCTCTGAAAAGGATGAGAAATCAAGGGTGCCACAGTCTAGATGTTTCCTCTACCGTGGCTGCTGGCTCTACATTACTAAGCTTTGCAGGGAGCTCTACTGGAGAAACCATTCCTCCTTCCGCAGCAACCACAGCGTCTTAAACGACCTCCTAACGTGGTTCTCACCTCTCAGTATGAGGATCACAGGGAAAGAGAAAGGAAGAGCCCTACTCTCTTGTTTCGGAGGAAGACGTTTTTCTTGTAAAGCTGTCAAAATGACTCAAAGTGAGATAGACACAATCTGAAACATAACTCATGAGTTATGTTTAGGAACCCTGTTATCAAAGCCCCTTATTTCTCAAGAATGAATATAAAGCAAGATCTACGACGCCCCCTTGTGGCAAGCCTGTCTACGACAACCACTTATCCATCTCCACGGTTCTCCGCCCCGGGCTGTGGGCAGTTAACAGCCCCTGAGGAACCTGCCCCCTAATAACCTTAGTGTATTGAACAAACGGTCCCCAAGGCAGCTGGTACTATTTGTCTTCAAGACTTTCTAGTTTAGATCCCAGAGACACCTATTCGAGGATGAGTGGGGATGAAAGGGCAGAGGAACAAACTGCAGGGTGTGCATGTGTTGTGGGCCGCTGTTGACAGGCCAAAGCTGTTGGCGGAGGCACACGACGACACCTGCACACATATCATGGGCTGCCACACGGCAGGGACCTATAGCATAAAGATCTCCTTCCCCAAGAGTATTTGCTGATTTTATAAAATTATGAAGAAAAAGGTTTTACATTTACAATCAATGAACTTTGTGCTTAGAAGTTGTTTTATTTACCAGTGTTAGAGCTACCGTCACCAACTCGGGCACAATTCCGAAAGAACTGAGCTCTTGTTGAATTCTGGCCATAAAGCTCTTTTTTAAGCTTGTTAAGATCTTGTAAGGTAAGAAAGTTTTCCTAATACTTTATAAAAATACTAACCGCTAATAAGTTGATTCCGTACTCCAAGTGGTGGCCTCACGTTTGGAAAGATGAAACACCACCGTTTTGAACATCGAAACGTATTAATTAGTCTTGGCGTCCCAGGCATGAAGGGAGGTGGAGAAATCCTCTCAACCTAACCAAATGACGCTGGGAGAGAATTAAGAGCTTAAAAGAGGTCAGTATTGCAAACCTGATGGAACACTGAAGGGACCAGATACTGATTCTGAGAAAAGATAACCTTCCTCTCAGAAAGGGATTAAGCTAAAAACCCTGCCGTTCTGGGCAGGAGGCTTGCAAGAAACAGCGAAAGGGAAAGCTGAGCAAATTATCCAAGTTCTCTTGGGAGATGGTTCTTGTGCTTCTCTGTGCCCCACCCAGGCTGAAGGCCTCTTTCCAGAAAAGAATTCCCTCCAGCGTTAGGGTGAAAACGTATGGCAGGAAGTTGCTGCTTTGGTCCTGAATGTGTAAACGGGAGCATTTTCAAGCATGTGAAATAAACCAAGCAACCCAGATGGGCTGGATCCCAACCAGGTGAGTTACCGCACAGCACTAGGCCAAAGAATTTCTAATTATGAGGTTGAACTGGGAATAGGAATCCGACCCCTTTTCGCCTCTCCAACCTCTAGAAGAACGTTTTTTCCCCTCCTAACCTGATGGGCTTGAAATACATGACAGCTCCTGTTTGAGGTGAACCAACATGCTGGACAGGGAGAAAAAGCATTAAAAACCTGAGTGTCTTGACAAGACACTTCAGGGAGAATCCTTCATTTGTCGCCTGCACAGGGAAAGCAGAAGAGGGAGAGTAAAATGAAGGCCAAGTCTCCCATTTGTCCAGAAAAATAAAATAAGAGGGTGGAGTAAAGAACGCTCACCCTGCCCAACTAAAACTCAAGACCATAAGCTCCCCCTGAAAACAACAGCCTTGCTCCACCAGAAGCATCCTGGGATCAGTACAGGTTAGTATTGTGAGTTGTGTCACCAGGCTTTGACAATGACATTAAAACAGGAAGAGGTGAAATTTTCACCCCTGGCTCCAGCTTCCCAGCTGTCCCAACGTGGAAGGAAGGGAAGCAGCCATCACGACAGCTTGATGAGAAGGTCCTCCCCGTATTTCCGGAGCAGCTTCTGGTGGTTGTGGTCCACCGACCACTGCTGGGGCAGGTGCTTGGGCTGCATGGAGTCCAGGAAGTGCTGCCGCCAGCGGCTCTCCAGCTGCATGAGGGAGCGCAGCCCGCCCTGGGTGTGGCGCTGAACCACCTTCAGCCCGTGCGGAATGTAGTTTTCATTGGAGATCCTGTCAGGACACAAAGTACATGGGTCTGAGGGAAACAAGCAGGACAGTAACACAGTGGCTCCAAATGCTATGGGCCAAGATGCTTCGACAGGGGTTACAGAGAGGCTGCTGCATTCCTAAAGGGTTGGTCATTTTGATGCTTTTAAAACCATCCTCTTTCCCATATCTGCCTTTTTAAAAATAGTTTGGACATATAACACACAATCCAGCAGAAGGCATTTGGGGATTCTGATCTATACTTATGGGAAGGCCACTGCATAATGCTCAGCCCCCACCAGAGAGGCCCCGCTGTCTGGCTGATGATGGCTGAAGAATGTTGGTCTTTCATTGACTCCAGGGTTCCCCAGTTGCTTCTTTTAAGATATTCATTCTGAATATATTATTAGCTGTTTTATTAGCTGAATTATATTAGCTATTCAATCAGCCCGCGTGTTCCAGGTTTTCAGCACAGTGTAACACCTGAATGTAAAATGAAGGTGGTAATATTTCTTCGGCGTCTTCCTTCTTATACAAAGAATGCCAAACCACATCCACAAGACGTGCTTCTGTTGCGATGAAATTCTACCGTGGTTGCTTGGTTGCACAGCTAGTGCTGTTTAATGAGAAGATGAGTCCCTGCTTCCTTTCTAACTAAGATACCTTGTGGACAGTACTGTCAGCTCCTATGAATAAAGGAAGCTCCCTGCCCGGGGCTCAGTTCCTCTCCCTACAATCCATACCCTACTCTCAGTCCTCGCTAACTAGCAGTGTTCGTGCCCCCTGGGTATCTGCAGGGCATTTTCTTATTTAGCTCACAAGCATCCCACTAACTTGCCTAAACTTTCCCCAAACGGCTGTTCTTCTCGGTCCTAGATATCCAAGCCCAGCACCCTTCCATCCAAGTCAGCAAGATGAATTTGTTAGAAAGGTCTGTCACTGAAAGGGCAAGTTTAGCTGTTTTAGGAAATACATTTGGGAATTGGTTAAAGGAGCCAGTCTCATTAATTTGTAATATGACCTTGGTAAGTTACTTAACGTTAACCTCGGGGCATCTAATATAAAACTTGGAAAACAGTTTTAAGAATAAAATTTAAGAAAAATTTTTTAAAATTTTAAAAGATTTTAAAGATATAGGATATGTTAGCAGTTACCAGTAAGAAACTCCTACCTCATAGGGTTGTTATAAGAAATAATTAAGGCAATTTATATAAAGTTTATTAACTTGGTGGAATAGATTAGGATAGCTATACAAAATTTGTTCAATAATATTTTTTGCTATAATTAAGTTCGTGGGGGAAGGCTGTTTTGTTTTTATAACAAAACACTAAGGCAACCAGCATAACTACCAGGATTTGCGACCTTATCAGTTTAATTATTTCAACCCCTGTTACTATTGAAAGAAGCGGCAAGTTGGGAAGCAAAACTATAGCAGGTAGCCCAGAGTTTTTATCATCTGGGCCATGTGCCCATTTATTTCTCAGGACCAAAAAATGCTTCTCATTTAGGGACACTGAATTAAATGATATGAATTCAACTATGTACTGACGGGGAAAGAGAGAGAAAGCAAGCAAGGAAGGAAAAAGGTAAAAAGTAATTTAAATAGTAACAGCAATTCTGGCCAACATCCCATTCAGTAGGCCAACACCCCGGAGTACAGGTGAGACAAGAAACATGAATCCATTTGTCTCAATTCCCACAGACCTAGATAAGGGAAGAGAGGCAAAACCACACACATTGTACTTCACGGGCAACTCCAGAGACTGGAGGATATATATTTTTTAAATTTTATTTATTTATTTATTTATTTTTGGCTATGTTGCGTCTTCGTTTCTGTGCGTGGGCTTTCTCTAGTTGCGGCGAGCAGGGGTCACTCTTCCTCGCGGTGCGCGGACCTCTCACTGCCGCGGCCTCTCCCGTGGCGGAGCACAGGCTCCAGATGCGCAGGCTCAGTAGTTGTGGCTCACGGGCCTAGTTGCTCCGCGGCATGTGGGATCCTCCCAGACTGGGGCTCGAACCCGTGTCCCCTGCACTGGCAGGCAGATTCTCAACCACTGCGCCACCAGGGAAGCCCTGGAGGATATTTTTTGACTCTTATTTTCCTCTTATGAGCTGACCTGAGGATTTACTTCTGCAGAGAATGTATAAGGTACAACTCCAGTGTCCCTGAACTCTCCTGCTAAGCATGAAAATGGCTGGACATAAGTATATGACCTCGAAGGGTCAAGGATAGAAGGCAAGTCTCCTGTGGAAAGTAAATTAGCAAACAGATTGCTCTATCCCACCCGCATGGTATCTTAAGCCACAGAGACTCAATGGGGTAAGCACGAGGCTGCACACTGCGCCTGGACGACCACTGCTCCCTTCCTGGCAAGCATTCTCACTGAGTAGTCGGGGTTAAGTCACTGGACTAGTCCTCAATGCCCTCTGAGCAGGACTGTAGATCATACCTGGTCTCCAGGCTGGCAGCCTCCTGAAGCATCTCCTCCGTGACCGTGTCTGTGTGATAAAACTCTCTGAGCGCCTGCAGCAGCTCCTCCTTTCGGTGCTCAGGCAGACCCTCTGCGTTGAGCAGGGCCCTGGCCCCAGAACGCACCTGCCGGCGCTCAGGGTCTTCCAGCAGGCGCAAGCCCTCCTCGGAGCCAGTGGGGGCCTGGAACTCCCTGGCCAGCTGCTGCTTCAAGTGGTTGTCATAGTAGTTGGAGATGGCGTGGCAGGAGGTGCAGAGCAGCAGCACATCGTGGGAGTTGTGGTCCTTCATCTCGATGGGAAAGTGCTTCCGGTACTCATGCGGAATCACGTTCTTCCTAAAGAGGCCAAACAGAAGGCAACGCTCATTAGCACACGACACAGAACATACACGGAGTCGGCAGGCAGGCAGGCTACTAGCGTTCTGATCTGGGCCTGAACACACCTGAGGAGCTTGGGTCCCACAGCCCAGCAGAGGCGACATTAAGGCCATAGCACCTATTCCGCTCTCGGCCCCACCTACACACAGGCCTTGGGTTCTCCTCTCCTTGAAGTGAGTGCAGGCCACCGGCGGTCAGACTCCTCTGGCAGGCCAGGGGCAGGGAGAGGCTAATAACAACCTTTGGGAAGGCTGTGCTCCCAGAAGGAAAACTATCAAGGGAGAATCATGAGGACACAGAGAGAAAGGCAGCTTCCTAAGGAAGGAAGGTCTCCGTTCCTTCACGAGCAAAGGGAATGACTCTCTTCATGGCAAACTGTTATCGAGAAGAGTGCTTCATTCTGGAAACTGAGAACTGGCTCAGGAGGGGCAGAAGCCACTACAGCAAGGCCAGGCAGAGTGCTGAAGCTCTTGAGGACACTGGGATGCCCCCTGGGGACAAGTCTCCCAGCCAAAGTAGGCAGACTGAGTGAAGCCCGCCGAGGGCTCTGCGCGTGGCTTGAAGGACACTTTCCAACAGGGCAGCCCAGCCCACACTCACCGAATGTATGAGTCTTTCTTGCCACACACTACACACAGGTTTTCTTTAACCATCAAGTAGTAGTCTCCTGGGGATTCAGGTCTCCCCGCAGGTTCAAACTGTAGCTTGACCACAAAAGGCTCTTCACTCACCAGCTCTTAGAGGAAAGAAGCAGTGTTAGAGTATGACTGCCCACCTCTCCCACAAGGAAGAGGCACCACCTCAGTTGTTCTCTGCTGTATCCTGGCAGAGATCTCTATTTCTGGGTTCTGAACAGCCCCATCCCACGTGTCTCTAGGTCTCTCTGCCTTCTATCCATCCCATCCCTCTGCCTCATCTCATGGCCACTCTGGTCAGTGCCTGCATGCACCTAATTATAAGTCTAATATGACAGTTGAATCTCAAACCTCCAATGCCTTTGTCCAGGTACCACTGAGCTTTTCTTCGATCACAAGTGCAGAGGGGCTGTCCGTCAGGGGCGTGGAGAAAGCAGTTATCATAGAGGGGTGATTTTCTGTGGGGAAGGGAGAGAGAAATCTAAAACTGGGAGCTAACTATTGATCAAGGTACCAGTTGCCTTCCTATATTGAGTGACCCAAACTATTCAACACTAGGGTCAAACATTACATTTTTGGGAAAAAAAAAAAAAAAAACATGGCAAGAAATCATGTTTATTCCTCCATCTGCACTGGGCTAGGAAAGAGAAATTAAAATGAATCAGTGTATACTATTAGTTTTTATATTCATAGGTTGGAACACTAGAGCGTGAGTTGGGTAGTGTTTACGTAGTTCTATCATGAAAGCACGCAGGAAGAGAACACCAGGAAAACTTCCCTGTAGAGTAATCATTGGATTAACAAAGTAAATTAAAATGAAAGAACTTCAAGCTAAAGTAATGGGTGCCACGTGGATTTATTTCTGGCTCATCTGCAATAGTTGCTTCAATTTAATCACACAATTCCTAAAGGCACTTTACTATAGGGACCAAACTTCCACTCCAAAGTACTTATTAGTCATCCTTCTGCAGTAGAGGCATGAGGTGTACAGGAAAATTCCCATTGGCTAGAGAATTAACATCGGCTTAGGACTGGATGCCATTCCAAATAATCAAATGCCAAATGAACAAGAGGTCAGATGATGCACGTCTCCTGAAAAGCATGAGGCACTTCATTTTACCTTCACAGCTGTCCTGAAGCAAGCAAGGAATAATAATTATGCCCTCACTTATAACTGGAAAAGTACAGGTCTAAGGTCACATCAAGGTCAGTGACAAAGCTAGGTTAAGCTCTCCTCCTTTTCACTCCAACTGCCCACAAATAAAAAAGTAGAAGAAGGGCAAAAGGAAAAAATATACAAGTAAATCAAAGGATAGCTCCAAATGTCCTTGAAGGAAAGGAAAAATAGAATTAATCCTTGGAGAGCCTCTGCCGCCTTACCGCACTAGCCTTCTCCCCAGAGCCAAGGTAAGGCATCATGCCTTTTGCTGGTAGCTGGGCCTTGGGCTCTACTAGACATGGAACAACTCAGTTACCTGGCAGAATAGCCCACTCCAAGGGGTTTTCTTTTATGTTTTCTGAGGTCTCTCCCTTGGTGGTTGCCTGGCATCATTCCATCGGTCTTCGGCTTCTTATTTCTTGGCTTCTGCTGAGATTCTGTTGCTTCCCCATTAACCTCCTCTCCCAATCTGCTAATTCCTTTGCTTCGGAATGGGATATCTACCACATCCTGACATTTCTCCAAGACTTTTCTCCAGCCAATGAAGTCATCATTTTCTTCTAGAGTTGAATTCCTAGAGAAAGGGTATCCAAGAAGATGGAGAAAGAGAGCCACTGAAATCTGGGCATCCCTGGCAGCATAAATTACCTGAAGAGAAAAGTCAGAGATCAGTGGAATCCGGAAGGCAAACCAGAGAGAGCAACTTCAAAATTAATCGCCAAGACACAGACAACTTTCAGGTTCCAATTCAAGATGTACAGTAACCCAGGCACCATGTACTCCTTAAAACCTTTTAATTACAAAACAATTCAAATGATACAAAAACAAATCAAATAGTATAATGAATCCTCACGTTCCCTATGTTTTTAACTAACATAGCTAAAATAATGACCTACTCTATGTGCTCAAAATTCCTAATCTATACAAATCAGTGAAGTTTCTTTCTATCTGCTACCAAACCTGCTGGACAGATTTTTCTCAAGTTTGGGGTAGGGTAGTTACCACAGGTCTGACAACTTCACTTTGGAAACTGTCATCATCTAGAAAACTGAAACCAAGATTCATTAAGAGGCCTGTGTGACTATTGATCAGAAACAAACTGCTGTACATATTAATACAATGTGTAAAACAAGGAAAACAGTTTCAAACATGGACCTCAAATCAAAAGTCACAAGGGCCCACTTCTGGAATTTATGTATTTATTAATAGTAAGTCATTCACCCAGGCAACTAGGCACAGGCAAGCTGGTCATAAATAAAAGTTGTCAAAACTATAATTAATAGCTCTTCCCAACAAAGCATGTGAGGACTTTAAAATTCCTTTAATTCACCTTTAATAATCAAGCCTGGTAAATAACACTATTAGTATGGATTTTTTGTATGTGCTTTTAGAATAATAGAAAAAAAGAATAGAAAAATAAGGTTTGGGTAAAATTCTCCACCTAGACCCAACCATCTACATCTCTGTCAGCAAGTTGTCTCCCACAGGAAAAGAGGGTGCTTGAACGTGAAGAGTTCAGAATGATTTTTAACAAATTATTTCCAAATGATAAGGAATCCAAGGCACTTTTCAACAAATGGTGCTGGAACAACTGGATGTCCACATGCAAAAAGATAAAGTTGGACTCCTACTTCACACCACACACACAAATTAACTCAAAATGGATTATGAACCTAAGTGTAAGAGCCAAAACATAAGACTCTTAGATGAAAACATAGGAGGGACTTCCCTGGTGGCACAGTGGTTAAGAATCTGCCTGCCAATGCAGGAGACACGGGTTCGAGCCCTGGTCCGGGAAGATACTACATGCCGCGGAGCAACTAAGCAACTAACTGTACTGAGCCTGTGCTCTAGAGCCTGCAAGCCACAACTACTGAAGCCCGCACACCTAGAGTCAATGCTCCGCACAAGAGAAGTCACCGCAATGAGAAGCCCGCACACCACAATGAACAGTAGCCCCCGCTCGCCACAACTAGAAAAAGCCCACGCACAGCAACAAAGACCCAACACAGCCAAAAATAAATAAGTAAATAAATTTATTTTAAAAAAAAAGAAAACAGAGGAGTACATGTTCATGACCTTGGGTTAGGCAATGATTTCTTAGATATGACACCAAAAGAAAAAAGAAATAAAAGAAAAAATAGATAACTGGACCTCATCATAATTAAAAGCTTTCATGCTTTAAATGATCCCATCAAGTAAGTGAAAAGACAATCTGCAGAAAATGGGAGAAAATATTTATAAATTATATATCTGATAAGGGATTAGTATCTAGAATACATAAAGAATACACACACACACACACACACACACACACACACACACGTCTCTAAAAATATAACAATTTAAAGACAAACAACACAATTAAAATGTGAGCAAAGGATCTGAACAGACATTTCTCCAAAGAAGATATACCAATAGCCAATAAGCACATGAAAGATGCTCAGCATCATTGGTCACTAGGGAAATATAAATCAAAACCACAACGAAATACCACTTCACACCTACTAGGATTGCTCTAATCAAAAAGATGAATAATAATAAATGTTGGTAAGGTTATGGAAAATTGGAACCTTCATATATTGCTGCTGGGACTATAAAATGGTATGGTTGCTTTGGAAAATAGTTGGGCAGTTCCTCAAAGAGTTAAACATAAAGTTACCATATGACTCAGCAATTCCATCCTAGGTATTTACCCAAGAGAACTGAAAATGTATGTCCACATAAAAACTTATACGCAGATATTCATAGTGGCTTATTCATAACAGCTAAAAAAATGAAAGCAACCCAAATCTCTACCAATTGATAAACGAATAAACAAAATGTGGTCTATCCATACAATGAAGCATTATTTAGCAATAAAAAAGAAATGAAGTACCAATAGTTGCTACAACATGGATGAACCACAAAAACATGGTAAGTGAAGAAGCCAATCCAAAAAAACCACATACTGTATGATTCCATTTATATGAAATGTCCAGAACAGGCAAATTTATAGAGACAGAAAGTAGATTAGCGGTTGCCGAAGGCTAGGGTGTTGGGGAGGTGACATGGGAAGTGACTGCTAATGGGTATGGGGTTTCTTTTGGGGTGATGAAAATGTTCTAAAACTAGATTGTGGTGATGGTTACACAACTCTGTAAATATACTAAAATCCATTGATTGTACACTTTTTTGTTTTTTGGCCACATTGCACGGCTTGCAGGATCTTAGTTTCCCAACCAGGGATCGAACCCGGGCCCCCAGCAGTGGAAGGGCAGAGTCCTAACCACTGGACCGCCAGGGAAGTCCCTGACTTGTATACTTTAAATGGGTGCATTTTATTGTATGTAAATTATATTTCAATAAAACTATTAAAAGAAAGGAAGGAATGAACCTACCAAGGCAGAAAGAAGTAACTTACTCAGGGTCGCAGCAAATCTGAAGTAGCTTTAGAAAAAACAAATCAGATAACTTGATTCCCAGAACTCTCTCAC
Organism: Delphinus delphis; assembly: GCF_949987515.2. Classification (NCBI taxonomy): domain Eukaryota; kingdom Metazoa; phylum Chordata; class Mammalia; order Artiodactyla; family Delphinidae; genus Delphinus; species Delphinus delphis. The sequence goes on from NC_082684.1 coordinate 33,239,458, forward strand.
AGGATAATATTAATCCTAAGATACTAACTATTGCTAACTCTTTCCATTAACAATGTTTTGGGGGATTTCCCTGGCGGTCTGGTTGTTAAGACTGCGCTTCCACTGCAGGGTGCGTGGGTTCCCCCTGGTCGGGAACTGGGATTGCTGCATGCCATGTGGTGTGGTCCAAAAAAAAAAAAAAAAAACCACAAAACAATGTTTTAGAAGGATGAACAAACAAATGGTAACAAACTAAGCAAACAAGAGAAGGTTGAAACGTAGGCCTGTAGGGGGTAGTAAGCAAAAAATCCAAAAATCAAATTAATCTGAGCCACAAAGAATGGCAAAGTATAAAGAATGCGAGGCACCAGGTATCTATAAAAGCAATGATACAAGGTGAAAACAGGAGGATCAGGTGACAGTCTCTGTAAATAACACTTACAACCCCAGATCTCCTCTCTTACGGCATAGGGACAGGCAATTACTCCTTCCCAGACCCAAAAGAGTAAAAGTTTGTAGAACCAAAACTAAAATGGAGTCACTTATGTCAGAGACAAAATGGAGGTGGCCAATGCAGGCGCATTAAAGAAAATGAAACTTTATTTAACATAACTTGCAGGAATTTACAGCTCTCCTCAGAAATCAGCAGAGGATGTCAGTCAGTCTCCAAACACTGAGTCTGTTCATGCCATCTTTAGACTTCCTTATTCCCCTGTCTCAGCTATCCTGATCCAAATAAGGAAGAAGACCACTAGGCAAACAATCAGCTGAAAAAGCCAAAAATCTTCCACATTTACCCAATGAAAACCCTTTAGTCTGTGAGCTACTGGAAACTCATTGCTCCCATGGCCTTGAGTTTCCCAGCTTGCAGGTCAAAACTGTTGCAATAAACTCATATTTCTGCTTTGTTTTACTCGGTGTGCAGAGTTTGGGTTTTGACAAGTTTAAGTCATATAGTGGCTAAATCACAGAGGATCTGGACCTGGTAATACCAGGCATGGCAGAGGCTGGGGGCAAAGTGTCACCAGGAAAAAGGGGGATTATGGGAAAACCTACATATTAAATGATAAGACTACCATCATCTTCTCTCCCACTCAGCTACCAGAATATAGGCTGTGGGGCTGATACCTCTTGGGCAGAAGAGTAGGAGATTCATGTCTGGAGAAACTGAGTGGCCTGAGAGAAAAGACTTACAGTTACTGACATTTGACTTTAATTTATATTAATAGTTACTGATAATAAAACTCGCTAGTCAAAAATACCTAGCCATATGCTCTGTGCTCTCATTCCTTTTTTTTTTTTTTTTTTTTTTTTTTACCGGTACGCGGGCCTCTCACTGCTGTGGCCTCTCCCGTTGCGGAGCACAGGCTCCGGACGCGCAGGCTCAGCAGCCATGGCTCACGGGCCCAGCCGCTCTGCGGCATGTGGGATCCTCCCGGACCGGGGCACGAACCCATGTCCCCTGCATCGGCAGGCGGACTCTCAACCACTGCGCCACCAGGGAAGCCCTCATTCCATTTTTTTAAATGTCAAATTTAAATATTATTTTCTGTATTTTACAAAATTTCATTAAGCATTATGTTTATAGTTAGAAAAACAAGAATTTTTAAATGAAGAATGAATAAGAGTCTTTGGAAATTCTGAATTCTCACAATAATATGGATCACAAATTTGGTTTCAAATTTGGTAGCAATTAACTTTTTCTTCCCAATGTTTTATTTGAAAGATTTCAAACCTAAGGAAAAGTTAAAAGAATGATAATTGACATTCATAATTGTCAACATTTGCTTTATCTCTTTATAATACAATACATACACCACACAAATACTTTTTTTTTGGGGGGGTGCTGAACACTTTTCAAAATTAAGTTGCAGCTATTATGATATTTACTTCATCTCTAAATACTTTAGTGTGTATCTTCTAAGAACAAGGACACTCTCCTACATAATCACAACACCATTATCACACCCAAGAACTTTAACAGTTGTATTCTAATGTCTCCAACAGTCCCAAAGATGTCTTTTACAGATGTTGCAGGATTCAGAAATTTCAGAATTTTATTTAGAATTTTTAGAATTATTTACAGAATTATGCATGCAACCTTTATCACAGTCAATTTTAGAACATTTTCAGCAGCCCAGTAAGAAAACTTATATCCTTTACCAGTCATCCCCCACTTCTTCCAGTCCTAGGCAGCCACTAATTTATTTTTTGTCTCTATAGATTTGCCTGTTCTGAATATTTCATATAAATGGAATCATACAATATATGATCTTTTGTGACTAGCTTCTTTCACTTAGCGCAATGTTTTCAAGACTCATCCATGTTGTAGCTTTTTATTGCTGAATAATATTCCATTGTATGGCTATACCATATTTTATTTACTCATTCATTAACTGATAGATTCAACTGGCGCTTTAATGTCTCCTTTGTAAACAAAAATGGATAGCTAAGGATCTAAACATTTTAGAAAAATCTTTAACGTGGAAGACAAAGACCAAATCAAACATTTAAATTAGAAATTCAGAGTAAAAAGAGGCAATGCAGGAAAGAGAAGAAAACTTCAGAAATCTTCAATACTCTAAGATAACAGAAGCTATGATATCCATTAAACAAAAATGCAAAGTTATTTTAAAAGTGAATATTGAGAAAAGACCAGGAGCTCTTATGACTTAATATGATAGGAAATTAAAAGTTGATTGGAATACTGAAAGATAAACTTGAGGACATTTCCCAGAAGGTAAAAAAAAAATAGAGAGATGGAAAATCAAAGAGAAAATATTTTACTAAGAAAATTAGAGGATCAATTCAAGGGATTCAATATAGAATCTAGAAAAAAAAAAGAGGGAAATTTTCCAAGAAATAGTATGAGAATAATTCCCTGAACTGAAAGACATGAGCTTACAGACCGAAAGGGTCCACTGAATTGTAAAACTATAATGAAAAATGGCCCACACTATCATCATGAATTTTAAAAACTAAGAATAAAGAGATTTTCCAGAAAGAAAAACAAGTCACATACTCAACATCAACACTGGAAGCTACAAGGAGCATTGCCTTCAAAGTTCTGAAGGAAAATGATTTCCACCCTAAAATGCTATCTCTCAGCTGAACTATCAGTTAATAGAGAGGGAAACTAATATCTTTACAGACATGCATGGTGTCATAAATTAACTCCCCATGCTCCTTTCCTCAAGAAGCTATTTTGAATGTACTCCACCAAGATAAGAAAGTAAAAAGACATGATATTTTTAAAACAGAGGATCTACTATAGAAGAGAGGTGAAGGGAATTCCCAGGTTGACGGTAAATGCAAATTTCAGGATGAGAGTTGGGCAGCAGGGCTGGAGTCCTGAAAGGAGCAGGATGACAGAGCTCTAGCAGGGCTAGCTCCAAGGGAAAATGAAATGAGTAAGTTACCTGACTGTGTCTGAAGCAGCAGAAAGGAGATCGCTACATAGTTCTGTTAGAGTCTGGGGTTGAAACAGTTAACAGGTATATAGAAAACTAAGCAAACAAAAATATAAATTACTACTCCTGGGAAAACAAAAAGTTGTACAAGGAAAAAACATTTACTTTAGTCAGTTTGCTATGTGGAGCAGCTATAAATAATATCAATATGAGTAGATATTAACCTGATAAAAATGATGATTTACCTCTCTATTGGGAGCATGGGGAAGGGAATAAGTATCTGTCTGGGGATATAGGAATTGCAAGAGTACTATACTAAATCATGTCTTCCACAGCAACAAGTCAAAAGATAATATGTAAAATAAGAAAGAGTACTATATGCATGTAATTTTAAAAGATAATGGTAATTACCAGAAAGAAATGAAATCAGTTGCCTCTGAAAAGAAGGAAGAGTAATTAGGAATGGGGGAGGAAGGCAGGGAACTACTGGCTGTTTTTTTTTTTTTTTGCGGTACGCGGGCCTCTCACTATTGTGGCCCCTCCCGTTGCGGAGCACAGGCTCCGGACGCGCAGGCTCAGCGGCCATGGCTCACGGGCCCAGTCACTCCGCGGCATGTAGGATCTTCCTGGACCGGGGCATGAACCCGCGTCCCCTGCATCGGCAGGCAGACTCTCAACCACTGCGCCACCAGGGAAGCCCAGCTGGCTGTTTCTTATAATAAGTCTTATAACACTTTGGTTTTTTAAATTATGCATTTGTATTCATGACAAAAAAAATTACATTTTCTGAAATGCCTGGCATATAGTAAATGCTCCAAAAAAATAGAATGGGGACTCTTACCCTTTTATCTAAGTAGCATCTACATTATTATAGAGCATTGTTCTTGGGTATCATCAGTGAGGCTATTTTAAGGCATTTCTGCCCAACACATATCATCTTTGAGGATTAGAATTTTTAAAATAATTATATTTCACAAGCAATGACTCTTCCACTCTTCAACTACTCTGATAAGAAGTACCTGGTCCTCAGTAAGATTCTCAGCATCCCAGTTGCTGCAACGAAGCAGAAGGGACTTGTCAAGGGGAAAGTTCAAAACAGTCTCAGCGAGTGATTTCAGGCTAAGCCCATTAGAGAGCAAATTGTTTCTACAAGAAATAAATAAAATCATGTGTCAAAAATGGGAAAGGACAAGAACAGGCAAATCAAAAAAGGTATACAAATGGCCAATAAACAAATGACACATAATTTCACTACATCAAACCAAATAAAAAGTATATACAATTTTAAAATCTAGCAGATTACAAAGATATTTTAAAAATAACTATAGTATTGGTGGAACATGAAGAATCACCATCTAATCTAAAATTTGTGCACTGAACATTTGTATAACCTTTATGAAAAACAGTCTGTCAGTAAATAGCTATCAAAATTTTGAACATGAAAATTCTGTGATTCAATAATTCCACTTCTAGTAATTGATCCTAAGACAAATGTACATAAAACAATCTTCATTACAGCACTGTTTATAGTAGCAAAGAACTGGAAACAACCTAACATCCTCAATAGAAGACTGGTTAAATATCCATGCAATTAAATTCCACGTCGCTATTAAAAATAAGGATGTAGATCTATATTGATGTGAAAAAATGTCCATGATGTATTAGTTAAGTAACAAGAGATTATGAAAGAAAACATCATATGAACTCTTTATATTAATATATATATATACACTACACAATAAATGTGTGTATGTGATTCTAGGTATGTGAAAGAGAGGAAGCATAAAGAGTTAACTAGAAAGATATTAATCAGATGTTAGTGATGTTATCTCTGGGTGTGGGGTTTGGGGTGATCATAAATCTTTACATTTTATATATATATATATATATATTTTTTTTTGGCTGTGTTGGGTCTTCGTTGCTGCGTGTGGGCTTTCTCTAGTTGCAGCAAGTGGGGGCTACTCTTCGTTGTGGTGCGCAGGCTTCTCATTGCAGTGGTTTCTCTTGTTGTGGAGCATGGGCTCTAGGTGTGCGGGCTTAGCAGTTGTGGCACATGGGCTCAATAGTTGTGGCTCGCGGGCTGTAGAGCGCAGGTCCAGTAGTTGTGGTGCGCGGGCTTAGTTGTTAGCTGCATGTGGGATCTTCCTGGACCAGGGCTCGAACCCATGTCCCCTGCATTGGCAGGCGAGTTCTTAACTACTGCACCACCAGGGAAGTCCTACATTTTTTATATTTGAATTGGCTAGTGTTTGTGTATTACTTTTCAAATTTGAAAAATATGATAAGGCTACTTTCATTGAGGGCGCGAAGGTACAATAAAATCAAATAATCTTCTGCTCTTCAAACACTTTCTGATTCAAATAGCTGCAGAGTGGTGAAAAAAATTAATTTACCCAAGGACTGGAGAGTCCAAACAAGGGCTAATATAAAATTAAGAACACACCAGTCTACAAAACTGGAGCTGACTTGCTGGTTACCAAGTGAGAGACGAGAGATTTTAGAGGAGGAAGCTTGGAGGTGGAGGTTCACATCAGTGTTACTGTTACAACATGCACAATTCCCTCAGGTACTGTGGAAAATGAAATCATTATAATGATGAAGAAAAGGAAGTCCTTCGTTACAAAAACAAGCAGTAACTTGATGGATTTCATCACCCCCAAAAGGCAGCACTGACTAAAAAGTTAAAAAAAAAAGGTCCAGACACACTTAGGTAAAATATGTAAGGTCGTGGTTCAATTAATGGAAATCAAGAATTTGGGGGAGACAAACTTCTTTCCTTTTATTTTAAATTTTTAAAATCTTTTTATGCTTTCCTTTATATTAGTAATTACAATAGCAATGAATGTTTATTGTTAAAAATTCAGACAACAGAGAAGAGTAATGGGTGAAAAGTGAAAGCCCTCCACCCCCACTTCCACTCCTCAGGAAGAATGACCCTTATGAGTATATTGTGGCCCCTCCAGACCTTTTTTACAGACAAACAAAAAAACAGATGGTTAGACGGAGAAGCAGATATAGTTTCTTGGTATTTGTTTTGTTTTTTATTCTGCAACTTGCCTATCACTTAATGTATCAGGGACCTCCTTCCCTGACAGTAAGCACAAATGTACTTATTACATTCTTTGTAACAGCTGTGCAATTTATCAAGCCTGGGTATTCCATAATCCTTGAAATCATGACCCTCATTGAAAGACAGCACTTAGTTTTTCCTTACTTAATTCCATTTAGGTCATTAGTCTTTTATTTGTTTATTTATTTTTGGCTGCACGGGGTGTTCATTGCTGTGCACGGGCTTTCTCTAGTTGTGGGGAGTGGGGGTTACTCTTCTTTGCAGTGCGCGGGCTTCTCATTGCAGTGGCTTCTCCTGTTGTGGAGCACGGACTCTAGGTGCGTGGGCTTCAGTAGTTGTGGCACATGGACTCAGTTGTTCCGCGGCGTGTGGGATCTTCCCGGACCAGGGCTCGAACCCGTGTCCCCTGCATTGGCAGGAGGATTCTTGACCACTGCGCCACCAGGGAAGCCCCATTAGTCTTATTTTAAACGTCCTATTTGGGAAGGTTTCACATTTTTCGAGGATGGATTAAAAACAAGATGCCACCTTTGCTACTTCAAAGTTTCGCTAGGAAAAGTTCCAAAATCATATACAATAATCTCAATAATAAACTATCTTCTGCTAACATATAATAAAAATATAGAGAGTATGAAGAAAAGAGGACAGCATTACCAAGAAAATCTGTGCTCCTCTCCAAAGTCAAATGAAAGTAACTACTTACAGCAAACACCAGGAGCAGCCTATGGCTAAAAGTTGAGTATAATTCTTGCACTATAATGTCAAATTTCTTCTACTATATGTCAAAAAATTTTAATTTTACTTTTCAAGTATTCAATAATAAAATAAGAATGTTTAAAATTTTAATAAGATTTCATTAGAAATGAAGAAGCCTGATAAATGCTTCATTCTTATTTCTAGAGAAGTTCATGGTCATATTCAGCTTTGGCCAAATTTTGTATTTTGACACTTGGCCATTCTGCATTTAGCCAGATAAGTAAGGCACTTCTAATTTCTATATACTCATAGAGAGGACTGTAAATGGATAGAAAGAGATCTGGAAGGACAAACCAATCAGATCATGGTGGTGCTATAGGTGGTGGTGATGACGATGATGATGATGGACAGTAATAGTTGAAATTTACACAGCACTCTCTATATGTCAAACACCATTTCTAAGTTCTTTACATAGTTTAACTCGTTTAATCCTCACACCGATCCTATGAGATGGGAACATTATTATTTCTACTTTTCAGATGAGGGAACTGAGGAACAGTGAGGCTTAGTAACCTGCCAAAGATCACGTAGCTGGTAAGAGGAAGACTGGGACTCCCACCCACACAGCCTGCTCTGGAGTCAACCCCTGGCCACTATACACATGGCCTCTAATAGCAGAGTAACAGCAGGCAGCTCTAGGGAGGCAGCACCAGAGGAAGGAGGGCCTGACGAAAGGCGGCTTTGGCTGCTATACTCCAAATACCTTTATAGAGCTAAAAGAATTTTACAGTAAATATTTCAATGTATTACTTGGAAAAAAATGGATACTTCATTTATAAGAGTTTTTTTTTTTATAAGAGTTTCATTTACACAAGCCAAACTACTAAACTAAACTAAAATTTCATTTACTAGCAAAAAATTATGATAAGCATAGATTTTAATCAGGTCTTCTCTTAGTTTATCAAATCCTCCAACCCTTCAATATCAGTGGCAGGGAGAAAGGCAGGGAGAGAGGCTGTTTCAGTCCACACTATTAAAATGAGGACCTGCATATATACATGAGAAGGTAACTGCAGCTTCCTTAAACAGGGTAGAATTTCCATAGGAATAGAATTCCAAAGGAAAGGAAAATCTCTTCCTCTCAGTAAAGCATTAGGGCTACCATCATTCTGGGCCGAAAGCAGGGTCTGCACATTCAAATGTTGATCAGGATGAGCTGGGTGTGACAGCTGGGAGGGGTGGGGATTCTGGCAAATTGAACAAAGCATGCTCATCTAAGAGGATGCTTCCAGCCAGCTGCTGCCGTCTAGAACTACTGACCTAGTGTAGCCAAATCTCCTAATTTTTCAAGAGAAGCCAGGAATACAGGTTTTTACATTAAATCTTCTGAATTTAAACTAAAATCTCCCCAAAATATCATGCAGGACAAAAACAAAAACAAAAAATCTGCAACTCTAATTTGCCCAAGTAGCCCATCAGTTTACAGCCTGTAGCTTATAGAGACACCTTATTAATGTTTCATCTAAAAAGACCAATTCTAGGTAACTAAAGTTTTCCCAGAAGTTGGAATATTTCCTCACAAATTCAATATGCATCTCAGAAGCCTCTAAGCTTCTAAAGAATTTTAGAGGCTTCATTACTGAGTCTCAGTAATCTACAACCCTTGCTAAAATATTTGCCCCCCAGCTACAGGAGTTCCAGTATTCATACAAACCATACCTCTGCCTCATGGCTAGGTATCTGAGGTCCAGGCACCCCTTAACGACGAGGCCATAATCTTGCAGGAGCTTGCTGGCATCTTCTGAACATCCTACTCCAACTTTTAAAATCGTGCCATCTGCCAAAACGTCCAGTAACGTTTTCGGTAGTGCCCTTCCTCCACAGATCAGCTTGGGCAAGCGAACCAAGGCACAGAAGCCACTTGGACAGGCCATTTGAAGGAGTGACAGAGGACTGGCTTTGCCTTCCGAATTCACCTGTAACAGAGGAAAACAGGGCCACAGTTCACACCCCAGCATAGGACCAAGTACAACATGAAAGTCTGGCAAAAAAGTCTAAGAGGTACAGTCTTAATTTCCCAGAGGGAACAACTGACCAGAGTTTGCCTCAAACCTAACGATGAGCCTTTGCTAACGAATGCAATGGACTCTAAGAAGCAGCGGCCTAAACAGAGGTTACCGGGGGCCCAAACATGAGCCTGAAATGAGCAGGCCATATAAATAGTGACCAGCTGACACAGAGCAGTGCTGGGACACACATTGGCAGAGTCATGTGAGACACACTGGTTTTAAAAAGCTAAGGGAATAAAAGGCTAAGGAGCAGAGCGCCAAATGATGATGTACTCTTTTCATTTTCTAGACTCTTTAATATACATGTTAGTAACTTGACTCATTTACTTGTCATCACTGCCTCAAGATCCGACTTTTATTTTTATTTTTTTGCGGTACATGGGCCTCTCACTGTTGTGGCCTCTCCCGCCGCGGAGCACAGGCTCCGGATGCGCAAGCTCAGCAGCCATGGCTCACGGGCCCAGCTGCTCCGCGGCATGTGGGATCTTCCCGGACCAGGGCACGAACCCGTGTCCCCTGCATCGGCAGGCGGACTCTCAACCACTGCGCCACCAGGGAAGCCCAAGATCCGACTTTTAAAAAGAGGTAGGAAATACAGTACCATCAGTAAGTGGTACCTGCCAATATAATAAATCGTAGTAGCACAGAGTGCTTTCTCAGCATTTTATGGTCACAAATGCTGTTCATAAAAAAAATGTATATTGAGCATAAGCTAGGATTCTGATATCTAAAGAAATGAAAATAACTTTATATTTTAACTGATCTAGTTTTAATCTTTTTGATGTAATAGATAAATTGGAGAAAGTGCTTAAAGCTAAGGAAATTATTCCCAGAAAAATTTACATTAATTAAAGGTTCCCTAAAGCTATCCACGGAACCCAGGTTAAGCATCCAATAAATTCCAATCCTTCTTATTTTCCAGGAGAGGAAATTTAAGGGCTACAGATGAAACAGTTTGACTAAACATGCAGAGATAATGGCAAAGTCAGAAGTGGAACCCAAATTTCCCAATCTGTACAACAGAGAAGAAACAGTCAAGATCAAGATCATGAAGAGCTGCTGTTAAAAACAAAATTGGGAGGGACTTCCTCCTCGACTTCTACTTCAGTGCTAAGTAAAACCACGGTTTAACTCAGAAAAGCTTTAGGATTCCCCTTCTCAGGCATTGTTTTATCATATCCTCAAATGGAAACATGCCAGTTTGATTTCCAAAGTGTCTATTTCTTGGAAGATCAACAAGACCCAGAAGAAACTTGACTACTGGTTCCTATTCTATAACAATTCATCTGGATGTGGCCAAATCACTTTTTTTTTTTTTATTAAAGCGTAATTCCCTCCCTCTATAATACTGGCTCTCTCCAAGAAAAAGCAGAAAATCTCTACTTCTAATATTTAGCACTGCTAATTTGACATAATACTCACTGCTAATTCCTAAGGCCAGATCTTTGAAAATCTTTTCAGTCAAGTTCCGTTGTCTAAAATACATTAAATAAATAGCTAGCTAGCTAGATAAGTTGTCCTTTTAATACTGTTTCTGGATTGTGCTTAAGATCCACTGTATTATAATTAAGGTTTTTCCACTAGGAATCCAAATGTTTATGATTCCAATAGGTACCCAATTTATACTGAATGTATGATTGGAAGAATATTGCTTCTAGCAGACTCAATTTGGCTTAAAGAATAAGGTATCTAGTCTTTTTTTGGGGGGGGGCTGTGTCAGGTCTTAGTAGCAGAACATGGGATCTTCGTTGCGGCATGTGGGATCTTTAGTTGCGGCATGTGGACTTCTTAGTTGCGGCATGCAGACTCTTAGTTGTGGCATGCAAACTCTTAGCTGTGGCATGCATGCAGGATCTAGTTCTCCCACCAGGGATTGAACCCGGGCTCCCTGCATTGGGAGCATAGAGTCTTACCCACTGGACTACCAGGGAAGTCCCAAGAATAAGATATCTAGTCTTAATTTCTTGTATTTCCCCCTTTTGCCAACATCTTTTTGCCTTGACATCACTTACCACCCATGGAAAATAATGAAACCTTTGGCTTACCAACATTGTATTTAATAGGAAAAAAAAAACACATTTTAATTTCGTTAGCATTATGTAATCCAGGGGTCACTGGGTTTTTTGTTTGGTTTTTGATTAGTCGACTCATAAGAAATGTTTGGGACATACACAATACATGTACATATGCATTTATAAATCATATAAATGTAGTACTATACTAACGTGTTAAGACATTATGAAAAACACACGAAAGTAAAAATTTGAAATGAATGATTTCAGTGATTCACTCACAGAGGACTGGTTTAGGGATCCTCCTTCCTGAGGGCCAGTGATCATCCATTTTAGCTTCAGGGATCTTACAAATCCAGAGCAAATAAAACATTATGGAAAAGTCCGCGATTCTTTAAATGACCCCACAATGGCAGCAGGGAGCAAAAAATAACCTGAGACCATATTCTGGGCTGGAACAAGGTTAACTATCTGTGGAGGTTATGTGTCAGTTAAACTAGACCATGGCTCGAGACAGGAATGAGCTTGTCCTGTTCAAGTGACAGAATGAAGGCTCAATGAGGCCGGAAAGTAGTAAGAGGAAGAGAAAAGGAGACAAAATCAGAGATGCTGAGAGAGGCAAGAGCATGTGAGTCCTTAAGAACACATAAGTAATTAAGACATCTTGGTTTTATAAGAAGCAATGGAGGCTTTTCAAGCAGGGGACTGAGACGATCAGATTAGCATTTTTAAAAGATCACTTTGCTTACTCTATGGAGAAGGGATCATAGGTATATGAGTCCAAGTAGGGAGGCCAGTCAGGAGGCTACTACAAAGGTCCAAATAAGAGACTCTTGAGGGTTGGACTAGGAAGGAAGTAGAGGAGATGTAGAGAAGTACATGGATGCAAAATCTATTTTGGAAATAACAAGGGTAATACTTCCTAAATGGAAATGAAGGGTTAATAGTAAGGAAAAAGGAGGGGACTTCAAGCCTGAAGCCTGGGCCTGCAGAAGGATGCTCTTGGGAAAATGACCTTCACTTCATTCAGTCTTTTTTACACCAATTACTTTGCACCTGTTAAGCAAGGCAGTCTATAGCCAGAGACTCCAGAAAAAATCAGGCAGGAGTCAGGGGCCAGAAATCTATTTAACATCTCCCTCTCCCCCAGAAGAAAGGCAATAATAGCTTCTAAAACATGGCAGAATCCTCATTTTATACTGGTGATTTATCCATACTTACACATCACCATGGGTAACTCGGGGGAATCTGGAAACGCATACCTCTATCTGGTAGAATGCTGTGTTATTTCCTGCTTTCTATAACCACTTCTTTGAATTTCCACATATTTTGCCATTAAAGAAACTTAACATATTATAACTGCCTTTTTGTGTCTGACTTTCAATCATATCACTTCTGTTAGACAAACCTTAGCAGGGAGGATGTCTCTTGATTTTAATCTTAAAGGTGGAGAAGACTAGGGATAATACAGGTTTGGGAAGAAAAATCGAGAGGTCTGTTAGGAACATGTTAAGTCTGAGATGACTATTAGACATTCAAGGGAGATGTCAAGTAGACGGGTGGATGTAAAGGGCTGGAGTTCTAATTTTGAGAGTCTTCAGCCTATCAATGATATTTAAAGCTACAAAATTAGATGAGGTCACTTAGAAAAAGAATATAGATCAGAGGACATAAATTAGTAGTCCTTGGACCTGTCTGCTGACCCACAGATGTTTAATATTATATATTTCTTTGATCTCCACATTTTAAAAACTTATGCCAGAACTTTTAAATTGCAGTGGAGTCCACATTTTAAAAAAATCTATATATCGAGCTTCTTTTTAAAGAACTGGACAATCTGGCAACACTTGGCTTGAACTGTATAGCAGCTTCCTCATTTATATAAGGCATGAATTCTCTAATTCACCATAATGTCTTCTCAACACTGAAGCCAACTGTCATTTCCCATTTATCATTGTATTTGTAAACCACTGTTTTTCCAGCAAAGAAATATTTCTCAGGATCCATGTCTCTATAAAACTAGGAAAATGGAAGATAGATCACAGAGGTCTTGTGTTTAAAGAAAAAAGGGAGGGAGCATACTTCTGTATGAAATTGAAGAATACTCCTATGCATTCAAAAATGCAAACAATCACTCTACATTGCCCATTTACATTTCCTGTCTGGACCTTGTAGGCATCTGAGTTTGCAGTCCCTGGGGTGGATACAGAAGAGACCAAGGCTAAGTCAACTCAATATTTGGATGTGAGGTAGAAGGGGGATCAGAAAAGGAAAAAGAAGGAAGAACAGTAAGACAGAAGATAGGAGAGTATGATGGCATGAAAGCCAAAGAGAATGTCTCGTGCAGGAATTATGCAGATGCTTTTGAGAGCTAGAATAACATGAGTCCAAATAAGTGTCCACTGGACTGGAAAACAAGAAAGCCATCAACTTCATCCGTTTCAGTGGAGTAGTATGGTAGGATGTCAGATTAGAGTAGGTCGAAGAATAAATGGAGAATAGCAAATTATACCCAAACAAGTAGATGAAAAGAAATAATAAAGAGCAGAAATCAGTGTAATGGAACAAACATACAATAAAGATCAACAAAGCCAGAAGTTGGTTCTCTGAAAAGACTAATAACACTGATAAACCCATGGAAGGAGTAATCAAGAAAAAAAAAAAAGAGAAGCAAATAAGCATTGTCAAAAATGTCCTTACATAAAAAAAAAAAAAAAAATGTCCTTACATATCCATCAGATAGGAAAAAAAAAAGTCACTGGATATTATAAACAAGTATATGCCTGTAATTTAAAATTTTGAAAGAAGACACATTTAGATGAAAAATAAAATTTATCAAAACAGACATGAAGAAATAGAAAATATGAATAGCCCCAAAACTATTTAAAAAATTGTACTCATAATTCAAAAATTTCCCTCAAAAGAAAACTCCAGATGGCTTCACCAGTAGATTCTAATCAAACATTTAAGGAAAAAAGAATGACAATCTTACACAAACTCTTCCAGAGAACACAAAACCAAGGAACAGCCCTAACTTGTATGAGCCCAGCATAACATTTTTATCAAAATCTGACAAGGTCATTTCTAGAAAGGAAAATTATAAGCCAATATCACTCATGAATATAGATTATTTTTAAAACACTAGTGAAGTGAATTCAGCAATGTATAAGGAGAATAAGACATCATGACCCAGTTGGATTTATGCCAGGAATTCAAAAATCAATGTATTTTCACCACAAGAACAGAATAAAGGAGAAAAACTACATACTCATTTCAAGAAATTCAGAAAAGGCACTTAATAAAACTCAACAACTATTCATAATTAAAAAGAAAAACTTTTTAAAAATTGAAGTATAATTGATTTACAATATTGTGTTAGTTTCAGGTGTACAGCAAAGTGATTCAGTTTTTTATATATATATATATTTCAAATTATTTTCCATTATATGTTATTATAAGATATTAAATCTAGTTCCCTGTGCTATACAATAAATCCTTGTTGCTTATCTATAATAGTTTAATAGTTTATATCTGTTAATCTCATACTCCTAGTTTATCCCTCCTCCACCCCCTTTCCCCTTTGTTAATCATAAATTTGTTTTCTATGTCTGTGAGTCTATTTCTGTTTTGTATATAGATTCATTTATCATTTTTAGATTCCACATATAAGTGATATCCTATTAATATTTGTACTTCTCTGTCTGACTTACTTTACTTAGTATGATATTCTCTAGGTCCATTCTTGCGGCTGTAAATGACAATATCTCATTCTTTAAAAAAAAAAAACAAAAAACTTGGGAATTCCCTGGTGGTCCAGTGGTTAGGACTCCACACTTTCACTGCCAAGGGCCCGGGTTCAGTGCCTGATCAGGGAACTAAGATTTCACAAGTTGTGTGGCGCAGCCAAAACAAAACAAAACAAAACAGAAAAGCTCTTAAGAAACCAAGAATAGAATTGAATGTATTTAATCTGTAAACAAACCTACTGCAGATATCGTACTCAATATGAAAATGTTGAAAGCTGTCAATCTGAGATAGAGAATAAGTCAAGGATGCCTACTGTCACCACTCATACTGAGCACTATATTGAGATCCTCGCCAGTTCAGCAAGGCAGGAAAAGAAATACAAACTGTAAGGACTGGAAAAAAAATTGTCACTTCACAGATAATATAATAGTTTATATAGAAACCCAAAAGAATCTAAAAGTAATTAGAATTAATAAGTGAGTTTAGTAAGTTCCTTAATATAAGAGAAATACATATAAAGTTACATTTCTATATACCAGAAAAAACACAACTTTAAAAAAAATTAATTAATTAATTTATTTGTTTTTGGCTGCGTTGGGTCTTCGTTGCTGTGTGTGGGCTTTCCCTAGTTGTGGTGAGTGGGGGCTACTCTTCGTTGCGGTGCGCAGGCATCTCATTGCGGTGGCTTCTCTTGTTGTGGGGTACGGGCTCCAGGTGTGCAGCCTTCAGTAGTTGTGGCGCACGGGCTTAGTTGCTCCGTGGCATGTGGGATCTTCCTGGACCAGGGCTCGAACCCATGTCCCCTGCATTGGCAGGCGGATTCTTAACCACTGCACCACCAGGGAAGTCTCACAACATGTTTTAAGATTTCATTTATAACAGAATTATTTTAATCACAGAAAACTACAAATATATTATTAAGAGAAGTTAAAGATCTAAATAAATATTCTTAGATTATAAAACTCAATGTTGGAAAGAAGTCAATTCCCTACAAACTGATCTATTGATCCAATGCAATCTTAATCAAAATATCAAGAAATTGTTTTTGGTAGAACCTGAAAAGCTGATTCTAAAATGTATAACGAAATGCAAAGGACCAAGACTATCCAAGACCCTCCGGGAAAAAAACAAGATAGAAAGTCTTGCTGCGGCAGATATCAAGAGTCATTATAAAGCAACAGTAACTAAGAGTTTGTGATCACTGGCGGAAGAACAGAAAAATAGACTACTAGAGTGTCCAGAAATAGATCTATTCATATAGAGATACGTGTTTGGGGACTTCCCTAGCGGTGCAGTGGTTAAGAATCCGCCTACCAATGCAGGGGACACAGGTTCGAGCCCTGGTCTGGGAAGGTCCCACATGCCACGGAGCAACTAAGCCCGTGCACCCCAACTACTAAGCCTGCGCTCTAGAGCCCACGAGCCACAACTACTAAGCCCACGTGCCACAACTACTGAAGCCTGCATGCCTACAGCCCGTGCTCCGCAACAAGAGAAGCCACTGCAACGAGAAGCCCGCGCACCTCAACGAAGAGTAGCCCCGGCTGGCCACAACTAGAGAAAGCCCGCACCCAGCTACAAAAACCCAACGCAGCCAATAAATAAATAAATAATTTATTTATTTAAAAAAAGAAAATGAAAAAAAGAGATACCTGTTTTACAGTAAAGTGGCATTGCACAGCAGTGAGATTTATCTTTTCAATCAGTGATGCTAGGACAATTGGATATCCATAAAAAGAAAAAATGAAATTCAACCCTACCTCACATCATACACACACACACACACAAAAATCAATTCTGGATAGATTATAAATCTAAATATGCAATGTTAAAACCACAAAACTCTGGCTTCCCTGGTGGCGCAGTGGTTAAGATTCCACCTGCCAATGCAGGGACACAGGTTTGAACCCTGGTCCGGGAAGATCCCACATGCCATGGAGCAACTAAGCCCGTGCGCCATAACTACAGAAGCCCGCACACCTAGAGCCCGTGCTCCGCAACAGGAGAAGCCACTGCAGTGAGAAGCCCACGCACCATAACGAAGAGCAGCCCCCGCTAGCCGCAACTAGAGAAAGCCTGTGCGCAGCAACAAAGACCCAACACAGCCAAAAATAAATGTTAAAAAAAAAAAAAAAAAAGACTGGTAAGAATCTGAAAAAGAATTTACTGATGTCTCTCTGTAAGTGAATCAAGTGGATGTACAGCAGCAAGAAACAGCATTGAAAATCAGCTATACACCGTTATAAAAATAAATTCCCCCCCCCCAAAAAAAAGACAGAGAGAGAGAGAGAAATTCTTACAGAATTCGTTCAGGGGCTGTGATGCAACCTGGACAGACCACATCTAGATCCACAGCTGGATGGGACCTAAGGCTGCACACTCGTGGGGCTGAGAGGCTTGGTGAGGATGGGCCAGCAAATGCAGCCCCTTTAGAGTAATACTGCCTGGTCCCCATTCCATGGGTCCCAAATCTCCAGGTGCTGGGGACCCTTCCTACAGCTAAAACATGCATGGGACACCCAGAGGATGGTACACCGGCTGATGGGGAAGAGTTTGGAAAAGGCACCTCATCTCCTCATCTCCTGGTGGTCGGGTTACCCCCTCCAGCCTCTTTCCTAACAATCTCCCCACTTGGGGAAGTCAGCACCTTCAACATCCTGTTTCACACAGTTTGGAATTTGTCCAGAGGATGAAGTGGAAGGGGGTGAACCAATGAGAGACAAGCCCTAGTTGTTTGGACAGGCACATGCCACTCTAATTTCCAATCAGGAAGAGGAACTGACCAAAGGCTCAGTGTTGTTACACAGCACTATATATAGATCTTCTGATCATCAAGCTTTAACAATAAAAGGATGTAAAGGCAATCCACAGAATGGGGGAAGACATTTACTGTACATTTAACTCACAAAGGGTTCATAACCAAAATATATAAAGAACTATAAATCAGTAAGAAAAAGACAACTCAATAGAAAAAGAGGCAAGAGACTTGAACAAGTACTCCATAAAAGAAGATATCAAAATAATCAATAAAATATAGAAAGATGCTCAATCTCAGTACTGGTCAGGGACATGCAAATTAAAACCACAATGAAATATTGCTACACATCCTACTACATCCATTAGGATGGCTAAAATTTTTAAATCTGACAGTACCAAATGTGGACAAGGATATAAGACAAAGGGAATTTTCATACAGTCTTGGTGAGAGATTAAATTAGTAGAACCACTTCTGAAAACAGCTAGAAACAATAGGTACACTCATTACTACTGATGAGGGTAAACTAGTTAAAACCACCTTGGAAAACAATTTGGCATTATTTATGAAAGTTAAAGATATATATACAAACTCTATGACCTAGAACTCCACTCATAGATACATATGCCCAATAATAATAAGTGCATTTGTTCACTGCAGCATTCTTTGTAAGAGCCCCAAACTGTAAACAACCCAAAAGTCCATCAATATTAGAACGGATGAATAAATCATGATATATTTACACAATGGACATATGGCAGTGAATCACAGTCACACACAACATGGGTAAATCTCACAAACGTAATGTTGAACAAAAGAAGCCAGACACAAAATACACACACGATGGTTTCATTTACATCAAATTTAAAAAGCAGACAAAACTCGGGCTTCCCTGGTGGCGCAGTGGTTGAGAGTCCGCCTGCTGATGCAGGGGACACGGGTTCGTGCCCGGGTCTGGGAAGATCCCACATGCTGCAGAGCGGCTGGGCCCGTGAGCCATGGCCGCTGAGCCTGCGCGTCCGGAGCCTGTGCTCTGCAATGGGAGAGGCCACAACAGTGAGAGGCCCACATACCCGCCCCCCACAAAAAAAAGCAGACAAAACTCAATTATCGTGCCTAGGCATGCATTTTTTTTTACATCTTCATTGGAGTATAATTGCTTTACAATGGTGTGTTAGGACATGCATGTTTAAGTAGTAAAAGTATAAAGAAAAACACGAAAGTAAATACCATAAAATCAGGATAATACTAACCCTTGGTGGGAGAACAGTGATTACTAGGGGTCACAAGGGGAGCTTCTGGGGTACTAGCAAATTCTGTTTCTTGACCTAGTTTCCAGTTACACAGCTGTTCTCTTTAGTGAAATCATTTAGCTCTTTGTTTTTGTTTCAGGCACTTTTCTTTTTTTTTTTTTGCGGTACGCGGGCCTCTCACTGTTGTGGCCTCTCCCACTGCGGAGCACAGTCTCCGGACGCGCAGGCTCAGTGGCCATGGCTCACGGGCCCAGCCGCTCCGCGGCATGTGGGATCTTCCCGGACCGGGGCATGAACCCGTGTCCCCTGCATTGGCAGGCGGACTCTCAACCACTGCGCCACAAGGGAAGCCCAGGCACTTTTCTTGATGTGTTTTATTTCACAATAAAAAAAGATTAAAAAAAAAAAGACTCAAGGGGTAAGTTAAATAGCAGATTACACAAAACTAAGGAAAGAAAAAGGGAACTATAAAAGAGACCTGAAGAAATTGTACAGAATGAATCCAGAGAGACTAAGATACATTAAATATAAAAGAGATTACCAGACGTAGGAGAGCAGAAAAAGTTCAGAATATAGCTGATTTAATTCCAGCAAGAAAGAAGAAGGAAAAAAAAAAGGAAGAAGAAGAAGGTGAAAGAGGAGGGGTAGGAAGAAGAGGAGAAGGAGGAGGAGAAGAAGAAAAAACAGGGTAAAGGCAATCTTCAAAGAGAATTTAAAAATTGATATGATACCAATCCTTACATCCAGGATATCTCTCAGAATCCCAAACAGGAAATACAGTAAGATAACAACACTAGTCTCATGACAGCGAATCTTCAGAACCAGCAACTCAAAAAGATCTTAAAAGGAGCTACCAAAAATTAGATTACCTATAAAGAATCAACATTTACACTCATAGTTATTTTCAACAGCAACAATGGAAGCCAGAAGAAAGTGGAATGCAATTTTGAAAATGGTAAGTTGCTAAACTAGAATTTCATATCCAGCGAAAATATCTTCAAAGATCAAAAGCAAAATAAAGACACTTTCAAAACAATAATAAAGTAGTTTACTATCAATGACCCCTCAAGAAATGAACTTCTAAAGGACAACCTTAAAGAGAATGATGCCAGAAAATTCTGAGATATAAGGAAAGATGAGCAAAGAAAAAGGTAAACACTTTGGTAAATTGAAACGAATACTGACTGTGTAAAACAAGAACAAAAACAATAACTAAGCAAATACTTACACAAAAGTGAATGAAAGAGAAAACAAATCAGAAATGGAAGAATGAAAAGAAGGAGGATGGATGAAAGTTCTTCTGTGGCAGCAATCAGAGAAATGCAATCACACCTGAAGGGAATGTGGCATCAGAAGAAGTTCAATACATTCCAAAGCCATAAGGAACTGGGTTTTGGATTATTTGCCACTTAAACTTACTCTGCTACAGTGATTAAACATATTATTATTAAATCGATTGCATTACTATTCACTTCAGACTACCCTGTTGTTGCTGCAGTTATACTTCACTTGGTAGGATAATCAAGGTGTTTGGCAAATGTGAATTTTCCTAATCTACTAAAGCTCACTGTTTACTAATGTTTTCTTCTATGGTTGTTGGTGTAAATATGTCTAAAATGATATAGAAATATGTTTATTTCTAAAATGATATAATTCTTACACACAATAAACAAAAGGTGCCCAATCCTTTCCTGATGGCCCAAGGTCATTGGTATAAACTACTACTGCTATTGCTGATATAAAGAAATACCCTCGAGAACTCCCTGGCGGTCCAGTGGCTAAGACGCCACACTTTCAAGCAGAGGGCACAGGTTCAATCCCTGGTCAGAGAACTAAGATCCCGCAAGCCGTGCAGCGCACGGCCAAAAAAGAAAAAAAAGAAATACCCTCAGTAGCTCCTTAAGGCCTTATGTGACTACTAAACCTTGCCCACACTGTCAGGTGTTCTCTTCTTGGTCATCATTGTACTGGCATCTTTAGTTCCTCCTACCAACCTGTGATCTGATTTTGTGGCAGCAATTCTGCTTAGGGCCTCTTTCGATTACACTTCCTGACTCTTGACTGTATTCCAGATACCCAGAAGACATAGATCACAGAATTTTGGCAAGGTATTATGCTGAATTAATAAGAGATAATAACTGTGACTTATTTATATTTTGTAGTATCTTCTGTTGCAAGGAGATTAAAGTTCACTCTGTGAGTCAGAATGACAGAAGAGTAGATGTACCATATTATCCTCATCACAACTATGTAACAACTCCCCCAAAGTAATAGCTATTAGAAAAATTAACCGATGGCTAAGGAAAACCAGATCAAATGCTGGTTACTAGCTTCATAGCCTTGGGCAAGTAACTAAACCTTTTAACACTTCCTATCTGTAAAGAAATAATAACAGTATCTTCCTACGAATGATTATTGTCAAAATTAAACGAGATAATGAAAAAAAAACAACATAATACCTGGCTTAGAGTAAATAGTGTCTAGCATTTAAACTATTATCTTTTTAAATCCCAATTTGTGTAATAAACACATATTTAACTAGACCTCCTTAACTATCTTCTCCGTGGCATCCTATGAAAATACTATTAAAAATATTAACAGTAGCTAATATATAATGAGCAATTACTCTCTGTTAAAATTGTGCTGAAGTCTATACAGGGATTATCTATTTGAATCCTTAAAAAAGCTCTGGGTGGTAGATACCATTACACACACACACACACACACACACACACACACACACACACACACACACACACACACTGCTACAGATAAGTACACTGAGGCTCAAAGAGGTTAAGTACTTGTTCAAGTTCACAGAATAAGTGGTGAAAATGGACTCATGTAGCTCAGACTCCAGAATCCATGATTATAAGCACTCCCCTATCCTGAGAAGAGAAGCCGCTTCTCCTTCTGCTAAAATCTATTTACAAATAAGTTGAGCACAAGCTAATTCTCCTTTAATCTTACCCTCTATTTGACTATTCAAGGTCCCTAGCTGGAAAAGCAGAAAAGATACGTTTCGTTTTTTGCCTTTTAACTTACCCACTCACAGTCGATTCCAAGCACTGGAAAATCTTCTAACTCACTCCTAAGCAAGGGCTCAATTTGATCCCACTCCGTCTCCTGAGACACAGTCGCCACCTTTGCTCCAAGGATCCTCTCTTCCCACGAGGCTCTGGGGGCACTGGAGTGCTGCTGGTCCTCTGCTGGAGTGGGCCGCTCCCTCCTGCCTGGCGCTTTCGGCTGCTGCTGTGACAGCTGCTGCTGGGTCACACGACTTGCTTTACTCCTCCGACGCTGGATGCCTTTCCACAGGACAAACCCCCCGACAGCCATACCCAGAAGGGTGGTCACTGTCAAAGCCACTAAGTGTTTAGACATCTTCAACTTTTCTGTTGTTTAGGAAAGCATATCACTAATCCCACAATCTGCAAAACAAATGGCAACAATATATTCACATACAGAATTTAAAGGTCCACGGATACAAGTCCCCCCCAACCCCACAAAAGACATTGCATTCACAATCCATGTGCTCACAAACTAAAACAATTGCTACAAATTTCCACATGAAACAGTGATATTTTAAAATATTTTCCCCCTTTTGTATGTCCTGTACTCCACCTCTATATCCATCCAAGAAAAACCCCCTGCCCTCTACCAGTTGCCCAGGGCTCTCTTAATCCTATAAAATCACATCAATCAAAACAGAATAAACTAGACTCTTACTTCCACTTGCTGATTTATTGTGAGTAAATTTTAGTTAATGGATCTTCCTCAGGGTGTTTGTGTTTGAACCTTCAATCTCTAAGAGTTGAGTGGAAACTTCTGCTTTGCAATTTAAAAAAAATCTAGGGCTTCCTTGGTGGTGCAGTGGTTAAGAGTCTGCCTGCCAATGCAGGGACATGGGTTTGAGCCCTGGTCCGGGAAGATCCCACATGCTGCGGAGCAACTGGGCCCATGTGCCACAACTACTGAGCCTACGTGCCACAACTACAGAGCCTGCAAACCTAGAGCCCGTGCTCCACAACAAAGAGAAGCCACCACAATGAGAAGCCCTCGCACCGCAACGAACAGTAGCCCCTGCTCGCCACAACTAGAGAAAGCCCGTGCGCAGCAACAAAGACCCAACGCTGACAAAAATAAATAAATAAAAATTTTTAAAAATCTAATCATCTGCAACTGGTAGGGGGACTTTTACTTTTCTAGGAGGCGTGGCTGGTGAGGGATGGAGCAATCAGGCTTGAGTGCACATGGATTTTCCGTTGCTCCAGAGGTCTCGGTAGTTCTCCGTGGAAACACACTCAGTTATTGAGGGTAAGCTAGGACAGTACAAAAGGGAAGACAGGACTAGAAAAGAAGAAGAAAAGAACAGAACTTAGAGAGCCAGGATGTTCAGGAGGAGGTTGTAAATTGAAATGTCCACAGGGTCCAAACAGGATAACACAAATAAGTGAAGCAAGCCAAGTGCAAGAGAAAACTGACACAGACATCCTATTAAATATGTAGGAACTGTCTTCCTTTCTATCACAAAATAGCCTCTTTTCCATTTTCTGTACGTGAAATAAAACTCATATTTTATGGCAAGACAAGAAAAATTTAAACAAAAAATTTTTTTCTATCCTTTGGTCTCCTCTCTCCTCCCACTGTGCACTGTGTATCTATCTACATTATGCATTAACCTAACCTTCCCCATTGAGAGAAATACCTGCTCACCCATAAAGAGCAATATTCTAGCATCAATAAGACAACTCCTTAAAGATGCCATTCCTTCTTGATCTCATAAGGGGTCACATGGCACTTAGATCTGGATCATGTAAACTGCCAATAATACAGCATTTGATGTACAGCCTCTGTCTCAAAAAACTTATATAAATGCGCCTTGACTTCTAAGGGGAGGAACAGGTCTCAGAGCTTTCTGAGATGCTCTTCCTGGGTTATAATCCTCAAATTTGGCTCAAATAAAATCTTCCATTTCTTTCTTAGACCAACTGATTAATTTTTTCATCAATGCTTATTACAATGTGGTTTTTCTCCATCTATCTCTTGTTTTCCTATTTTTGACAGAAAAATAGGCATATACAACTATCTCTGTACTATTTTAAAAAACAACAGTAAATGTGTAACAATAAATGGTAAGTGGCCTTTGGCCTCAATAATGGAGAGAAAACATGGGAGAGCAACGATTCAGCACAAGGTGTTCATCCTGTTTGTGAAGAAGGCCCAGTGTGGTCAGATTATCCTGATTACTCAAGAAAAGTTAGATATCTGAATTTTATGTGAAATATCACCATTTTTAAGTATTAGCAACAAATTTAGAGTTTTTGAAACATTGTGCCAGCCAAATAAAAACATTTTGGGCTCTGGGTTACCAATCTGTAGGCTCTGACCTAAAATCTATACTGACCAAAGACACAGTGACCTATTAGACCCTGCCTACACTTCTCTATGGCTGAGCGTTTCCCATTTAATGGGAATTCCTTTTTTTTTTTTGGACATGCTGTGGGGCATGTGGGATCTTAGTTCCCTGACCAGGGATTGAACCCAGGCCACAGTGGTGAAAGCTCGGGATCCTAACCAAGAGACTACCAGGGAACTCCCAATGTGCACTACTTTTATCAATTTTTAAAAGCGTCAACAACAAATTTTTAAAAATAATTTAATATTTACAACAACCCTGGGCTATAATTATGCCTACAGAGATATTCATCAATGGAGAGGAAAAATGGAATCACAACAATTATTACAGTACTAATGAAAACAATAAAATGGCTATGCTGTTTTTAAAATATTTACTTTTTTGCAGAAACTATGCTTAAGTATTCATACGTACTTTGTCCAGCACTTTTATTGAAGAGGAAACTGAGACTTAATGAGTTTAAAGAACTTGCATAGAGAGATTTCTAGTTAAAATACTCTGAGAAGACATAAAAACCCTTCCCTTTCTCACTCTAAACAATACAAATGTTGGAGAAAACATTAAAAAGATAATAAGGGGCTTCTCTGGTGGCACAGTGGTTAAGACTCCGTGCTCCCAATGCAGAGGGCCCAGTCTCGATCCCTGGTCAGGGAACTAGATTCCACATGCTTGCTGCAACTGAGCACATGCCACAGCTAAGGAGCCAGCAGGCTGCAAGTAAGGAGCCCGCCTGCCACAACTAAAGAGCCCACATGACGCAACTAAGACCAAACCCAACCAAATAAATAAATATTTTAAAAAAAGATAATAAAAGTTTAATACACAGTTAAACTTAAAAAGAAGAAAGGGAAATCATCAAGTGTCAGAAATGGAAGAAGGGAACCCACAGTGGGTAGGAGATAAAGCTGGGCAGAGACCACAACTCATACCAGCCCCAGTGCTGGAGAATATCACCAGCCCAGGGACAGAAGTCTAGGCCACAGGCCCAGGGCACAGTGGAGATGCAGGAGAGTGTTGCCTTGTCCATGAACAAGAACCTGTAAGTGTTCACCTACTATGGTCCAGGCAAGACATCTGCCCAAGGCTGAGAATATGAACACAGTCCCTTGAAGATCGGCCAAAGTGGTGGAGTAGAAAGACCCTGAGCTCACTTCCTCTCACAACCACACCAAAACCACAACTATCTGCAGAACAACCATCTATGAAAAAGACCAAAACCTCCCAGAAAAGATCGTCTACAACTAAAGACACAAAGAAGGAACCACAAGATGAGTAGGAGGGGACATGATATAATCAAGTCCCATACTCCCAGGTGGGCAATACACAAACTGGAGAATAATTATAGTGCAGACGTGGGAATTCCCTGGTGGTCCAGTTGTTAGGACTCCACTCTTTCACTGCTAAGGGTGTGGGTTTGATCCCTGGTCACAGAACTAAGATTCTACAAGCCATGTGGTCAAAAAAAAAAAAAAAGTTATAGTGCAGAAGTTCTCCCACAGAAATGAGAGTTCTGAGCCCCACGTTAGGCTCCCCAGCCTGGGGGTCCTGCAGCAGGAAGACTAGCCCCCAGATCATTTGGCTTTGAAGGCCAGCCGGGCTTAATTTCAGGAAGGACTGTGGGAAATACAACTTCACTCTTAAAGGGCACACACAAGATCTTACATGCACCGGGACTCAGGGCAAAAGCAGTAACTTGATAGGAGTCTGAGTCAAACCTACCTGCTGGCCTTGGAGAGGTGGGGAGCCGGCCGTAGCTGACAACAGCTACATTTGGCAGCTCAGTCACATTTGGAAGCCAGTGCTGGTGGGCGTGATCTTGGGCTCCTCCCTCTAGCCATTACAGCCAAGACCTAGCCCCATCCAATAGTCTGTAGGCAGCAGTGCTGGGATGCCGCAGGCCAAACAACTAACCGAGTGTGGACACAGCCCCACCCATAAGCAGACAGGCTTCCTAAAGTCCTCCTGAGCCCACAGCCTCCTCTAGACACTCCTCTAGACAGGACCTTGCCCACCAGAGGGCCAAGACCCAGCTCCACCCACCAGTGGGCAGACAGTGGCCCTGCCCTCCAGGAAGCCTGCACTAGCCTCTAGACCAGCCTCAGCCACCAGGGGACAGACACCAGACACAAGAAAACCACAATCCCACAGCCTGTGGACCTAGCCTGCCCACAGCAGGCTAGAACCTACCCTGGGACCAGCTGGGCCCTGGCCCTGTGCACTAGCAGGCCAACACAAGCTTCGGGACACTCCAGACCCCATACCAACTGTGTCAGGAATCACCACCTCCCTGCCAACCAATGATCTAAAACAAGCTCTGTGGGCTTCCCTGGTGGCACAGTGGTTGAGAGTCCGCCTGCTGATGCAGGGTACATGGGTTCGTGCCCCAGTCCAGGAAGATCCCACATGCCGCGGAGCGGCTGGGCCCGTGAGACGTGGCTGCTGAGCCTGCGCGTCCAGAGCCTGTGCTCCACAACGGGAGAGGCCACAACAGTGAGAGGCCCGCGTACGGAAAAAAAAAAAAAAAAAAAGCCCTGGGATCCCTGGACCCTGCAGCCAGACTCCAGGAACTGGCTCTGCCTGCCAGTAGTCCAACAGTAACCTCAGGGCCTGGCTTCACTCGCCAGTGGGCAGGCAACAGCCCCAGAGTCCTCCGGACCCTGACTCTACCCACCAGTGGAGCCCGCTCTAGCCCCAGGACTTCCTAGGGTTCTGAAGCCAGTCACCTTGTTACCAGGCCCTCTTAACAGCACCCAGCAGCAACCATACAAGGCAGGACCTGGCAACCAACCGGACTAGGGACCGACCAGGCTTACCAGACCACCCACACAGTCAGCCCACCACAACAGAAGGACCCACCCAGCCCTCTTAAGGGGAACCCCTAGAGCATATAGCTTGGGTGATGAGACAGGAGCTCACTGCTGGGACACACAGGACATCTCCTACAGAAGGACACTTCTTCAAGATGAAGAAATGTAACTAATCTACCACATACATAAAAATAAAAATAGCAACTTAGACAAAATGAGGCAGCAGAGGAACATGTTCCAGATGAAGGAGCAAGACAAAACCCCAGAAGAAGAACTCAGTGAAGTGAAGATAGGTTATCTACCTGAGAAAGAGTTCAGAGTAATGACTGCAAAGATGATCAAAGAACTCAGGAGGAAAATGGATGCACAAAGTGAGAAGTTAGAAGTTTTTAACTGAGAATTAGAAATTATAAAGAACCACCAAACAGAGATGAAGAATACAATAACTGAAATGAAAAATACACTAGAAGGAATAAATAGTAGGCTAGATGATACAGAGGAATGGATCAGTGACTTGGAGGACAAAGTAGTGGAAATCACTGCCATTGAACAGAAAAAAAAAGAATGAAAAGAAATGAGAACTGTTTAAGAGACTTCTGGGATAACATCGAGCCCACTAATACTCACATTATAGGGGTCCCAGAAGAATAAGAGAAAGAGAAAGAGCCTGAGAAAATATTTGAAGACATAATAGCTGAAAACTTTCCTAACCTGGGAAAGGAAACAGACATATAAGTCCAGGAAGCACAGATTCCCATACAGGATTAATCCAAAGAGGAACACACCAAGACACATTGTAATCAAAATGACAAAAACTAAAGATAGAGAATATTAAAAGCAGCAAGGGAAAAGCAACAAATAATATACAAGGCTATCAGCTTATTTTCTGCAGAAACTCTGCAGGCCAGAAGGGAGTGGCACTAATCCTACTCATGAGGGCTCCACCCTCAGGATCTAATCACTTCTCAAAGCCCCCCCAATTGGGGTTAATTTTCAACATATGAATTTTGAGGGGACACAAAACATTCAGCCTATAGCACTCTTAAATATGAAAAGACATCCAAGAATCACCAGTTATTGCAGGTGTGTCTCCAACATCATTAATTAGCATTTTCTAAGGAACACGTATAGAATTCTGCACCCAGGGCTTCCCTGGTGGCGCAGTGGTTGAGAGTCCGCCTGCCGATGCAGGGGACATGGGTTCGTGCCCTGGTCCGGGAAGATCCCACATGCCGCGGAGCGGCTGGGCCTGTGAGCCATGGCCGCTGAACCTGCACGTCTGGAGCCTGTGCTCCACAACGGGAGAGGCCACAGCAGTGAGAGGCCCGCGTACCCCAAAAAAAAAAAAAAAAAAAAAGAATTCTGCACCTAGCATTTTGAGAGTACACATTCTTTAAAAACATACAAAGAAATAGATGGAACATGCCTCAACATAATAAAGGCCATAAATGACAAACCTACAGCTAACATCATACTCAATGGTGGAGGCTGAAAGCATTTCCTCTAAGATCAGGAACAAGACAAGGACGCCCATTCTCACCACTTTTATTCAACATAGTTTTGGAAGTCCTAGCCACAGCAATCAGAGAAGAAAAAAAAATAAAGGAATCGAGATTGGAAAGGAAGAAGTAAAACAGTCACTGTTTGCAGATGACATGATACTATCCTAAAGATGCCACCAGAAAACTACTAGAACCCATCAATGAACTGGGTAAAGTTGTAGGATACAAAATTAATATACAGAAAACTGATGCATTTCTATTCAGAAAGAGAAATTAAGGAAACAATCCCATTTACCATCACATCAAAAAGAATAAAATCCCTAGGAATAAACCTACCTAAGGAGGTAAAAGACTTGTACTTGGAAAACTATAAGATGCTGATGAAAGAAAGTGAAGATGATACAAACATATGGAACAATACATTGGATTGGAAGAATTAATGTGAAAATGACCTTACTACCCAAGGCAATCTACAGATTCAATGCAATCCCTACCAAAATACCAATGGTATTTCTTCACAGAATTACAACAAAAAATTTTACAATTTGTATGTAAATACAAAAGACCCTTACTAGCCAAAGCAATCTTGAGAAAGAAAAATGGAGCTGGAGGAATCAGGTTCCCTGACTTCAGACTATACTACAAACCTAGAGTAATCAAAACAGTATGGTACTGGCACAAAAAACAGAAATATAAATCTATGGAACAGGATAGAAAGTCCAGAGATAAACCCATGCACCTCTGATTACATAATCTATGACAAAGGAGGCAAGAATATACAATGGAGAAAAGACAGTCTCTTCAATAGGTGGTGCTGGGAAAACTGGATAGCTACATGTAAAAGAATGAAATTAGAACACTCTCTAATATCACATACAAAAATAAACTCAAAAATGGATTAAAGACCTAAATGTAAGACTGGATACTATAAAACTCCCATTAGAAAACATAAGCAGAACACTTTTTGACATAAATTGCAATATTTTTTTGGATCCATCTCCTAAAGCAAATAAAAGAAAAAATAAACTAATAGGATTTAGTTAAATATAAAAGCTTTTGCACAGAAATAAAATTTTTTTAATTTAAATATATATATTTTTTAATTTTTAAAAAAAAGAAAAAAAGGGACTTCCCTGGTGGTGCAGTGGTTAAGAATCTGCCTGTCAATGCAGGGGACATGGGTTCAATCCCTGGTCCAGGAAGATCCCACATGCCGCAGAGCAACTAAGCCCATACACCACAACTACTGAGCCTGCACTCTAGAGCCCGTGAGCCACAACTGCTGAGCCTGCACGCCACAACTACTGAAGCCCAGGTGCCCTAGAGCCCACGTGCCGCAACTACTGAAGCCTGTGTGCTCTAGGTCCTGTGTGCCGCAACTACTGAGCCCGTGTGCTGCAATTACTGAAGCCCACGCGCGTAGAGCCCACTCCTCTCAACAAGAGAAGCCACTGCAATGAGAAGCCCGTGCACCGCAACAAAGAGTAGCCTCCGCTTGCCGCAACTAGAGAAACCTTGTGCGCAGCAACAAAGATCCAACACAGCCAAAAACAAAAAGCTTTTGCACAGCAAAGGAAACCACTGACAAAATGAAAAGACAATCTATTGAATGGGAGAAAATATTTGCAAATGATATGACCAATAAGGGATTAATATCCAATATATATAAACAGCTCATATAACTCAACATGGAAAAACAAAACAAAACAAACAACCCAATTAAAAAGTGGGCAGAAGAACTGAATAGCCATTTTTCCAAAGAGGAAATGCAGATGGCCAGCAGGCACATGAAAAGATGCTCAACATCGTTAATCATCAGGGAAGTGCAAATCAAAACCACATTCTCACACCTGTCAGAATGGCTATCACCAAAAAACCCCACAAACAACAAATGTTGGTGAGGATGCGGAGAAAAGGGAACCCTTGTACACTGTTGGTGGGAAGGTAAATTGGTGCAGCCACTGTGGAAAACATTATGGAGGTTTCTCAAAAAACTGAAAATAGAACTACCATAAGACCCAGCAACTCCACTCCTTGGTATATACCCCCCAAAAACGAAAACACTAATTCGAAAAGATACATGCACCCCAATGTTCGTTGCAGCACTATTTACAATAGCCAAGACATGGAAGCAACCTAAATGTCCATCAACAGATGAATGGATAAAGAAGATGTGGTACATATACTAAGCCATAAAAAAGAATGAAATAATGCCATTTGCAGCAACATGGATGGACCTACAGATTCATACTAAGTGAAGTAAGTCAGACAAAGACAAGTATCATATGATATCCCTTAATTGTGAAATCTAAAACAATGACACAAATGAACTTATTTACAAAACAAAAACAGACCCACAGACATAGAAAACAAACTTATGATTACCGAAGGGGAAGGTTGGGGAGGGAGAAAATAGGAGTTTGGGATTAACATATACACATTACTATACATAAAATAGATAACCAACAAGGACCTACTGTATAGCCTAGTACTCAAAATATACTCAATATTTTGTAATAACCTATAAGGGAAAAGAATCTGAAAAAGGATGTATATATTTGAATCACTTTGCTGTACACCTGAAACTAACACAACATTGTAAATCAACTATACTTCAATAATTTTTTTAAAAAGAAGATACAGTATATACAAAGGAATACTACTCAGCCATAAAAAAGAATGAAAATTTACCATTGCAGCAATATGGATGAACTTAGAGGGCATTACACAAAGTGAAATAAGTCAGACAGAGAAAGACAAATACTGTATAATATCACCAACATGTGGAATCTAAAAAATACAACAAACTAGTGAATAAAACAGAAAGAAGCAGACTCACAGAGAACAAACTAGTGGTTACCAGTGGGGAGACGGAAGGGGGAGGGGCAATATAGGGGTAGGAGGAAAAAAGGGGGTTATTTTGGGATTATATGAAATCATGTGTGTGAAACTTTTGAAAACTGTAAAGTATTATAGAATATAAAGAATGTTTCATTCAATTAAAAAAAAGGAATATGAACAGAGTCCCTCATGAAAGGACAGCCCCTCAAACCTGCACTCTGGACAGATAAAGGACCCAAGTTCACATTATCCTTGAGAAAGGAAACCCTCAGCCAAGAAACTAAAACTAAAATGCTTAGAATTGGTTCTTTCTGTTGGAACCAGGCAGAGCGGATCATAAAACTGTTTTACCAAAAAAAAAAAAAAAAAAAAAAACTGTTTTACCATGCAGGAAACATGCAGGACCCCCACCGAAGATCACTCCCTAGAAGAGTGCTCACAAACGAATGAAAACAAAACAAAACCCAAAACCCTAAAATCAATCATAATAGCTCACAGAGCCAGCAAAAAAATATCTATAACTGAGATCTGAAAGAGACTTCAAAGTAACAACCAGGGAAATTCAGGAAAATAAAATCCCAAACATGAACAGAAGGCAACAAAAAGTAGAATTTCTAGATATGAAAAATATCTGTTAAAATTTTTTAAAAACTTAATAGACAGGTTAAACAGCAGATCAGACATACAGAGAGAGAGAAAAAGTTACCGAATTGAGGATAAATCTGAGGAAGTCACCCAGAACGCATCACGGAGATAAAGAGAGAGAAAATATAAGAACAGAGACACAGAGGATGGATTGAGAAACTCAATATCCACATAATGAAGATTTGGAAGATGAAGGAGGTCAGATTTGGTACAGTTCTCTGAGTCCCAAGTTGGAGAAATTAAATATATCCAGAAAAAGACTTGTATAAGAATATTCATTACAGCTGTATTCATAACAGCCCCAAACTGGAAACAGCCCTAGTGGTATATCTACATGGAATGCTAACCAGCAATAAAAAGGAACTTATTACTGATACATGCAATCTGGATGAATCTCAAATAACATTAGACCGAGTGAAAGAAGCTAGATATAAAAGAGATACTGTATAATTCTATTTATATAAAGTTCTAGAACAGCTAAAACTAATCTATGGTAGAAAAAAATATGAACAATAGTAGCCTCTGGGAGAGGTGGGTACAGGGAAGAGACATTTAAGCTGAGCACTGAATGACAAAAAAAGC
The DNA here is from genome assembly GCF_949987515.2 of Delphinus delphis. Lineage (NCBI taxonomy): Eukaryota > Metazoa > Chordata > Mammalia > Artiodactyla > Delphinidae > Delphinus > Delphinus delphis. The sequence continues at coordinate 33,272,245 of NC_082684.1, forward strand.
CAGATATGACAAATTCTATGGAAGAGCATTTCAGGCATGAAGGAACTTTCTGAAACTGTGGTAAAGTTTCATGTCTTGATGGAGGTTTGGGTTACACAAGTGTATGCAATTGTCAAAATTCAGGGATATTTCTGATTTTTCTCCTGTTGGCCCAACTAAAGACTTAATGACTGCTGGTTCATTCATTGTCTATCTTTCCCACTAGAATGTAAACCTCATGAAAATAGGGACCTTAACTGGCTTCTTCATTTATATATAAATATCTCCAGCATGTATAGGGACCTTAACTGGTTTCTTCATTTATATATAAATATCTCCAGCAAGTAGCACAGAACTGATAACAATAAATATTTATTGAATGAATAAAACTCAATTCAAGGTATTATATGTTAACATTTTATGATAAATATTTTTTTTAAATAAATAAATAAATAAGTGTATTTATTTATTTATTTACTTTTGGCTGCATTGGGTCTTCGTTGCTGCGCGCGGGCTTTCTCTAGTTGCGGCGAGCGGGGGCTACTCTTCATTGTGGTGTACAGGTTTCTCATTGCAGTGGCTTCTCTTGTTGCGGAGCACAGGCTCTAGGCACGTGGGCTTCAGTAGTTGTGGCTTGCAGGCTCAATAGTTGTGGCTCGCAGGCTCTAGAGCACAGGCTCAGTAGTTGTGGCACATGGGCTTAGTTGCTCCGTGGCATGTGAGATCTTCCCGGACCAGGGCTCAAACCCGTATCCCCTGCATTGGCAGGCGGATTCTTAACCACTGCACCACCAGGGAAGTCCTATGATAAATACTTCTAATTCAATTATCAAAATTACAAAAATCCGTTTATTCACGTGAAACAAAATTTTTTTCTCCTTATTGAGTCTTCATACTATAAAGAAGCAGTATGGTTCAATACTGGGTTAGGAGTGAGAAAAATCAAATCTTGTGTTATAGACTGAATGTTTGTGTCCCTCTGAAATTCATGTGGAAATCACAACCCTAAATTTTTGGTATTAGAAAGTGGGGCCTTTGGAAGGTAATTAGGATCAGATGAGGTCCAAAGGGTGGCACCCTCGTGACTGGGATTAGTGCCCTTAAAAAGTCACGAGAGACCTTGCTTCTCTCTGACCTCTGCCATAAAAGGATACAATAAGATGTTGTTGGCAGTCTGCAGCCCAGAAGAGAACTCTCATCAGGACTCAACCATGCTGGCAATCTGATCTCAGACTTCTAGCCTCCAGAACTGTGAGAACTGCTGTCTATAAACCACCCAGTCTGTGGTATTCTATTACAGCAGCCCAAACGGACTAAAACACCCGCTAAGGACTTGCCTGGGGATCCAAAGCTTTCAGTGCTTCACTATCTTCAGTGACTGAAAGGATCTGCCATTCTTTTAAAAAAAAAATTGTGTAAAACAACAACATCAAACCGATAACAATGGTTACCTAAGAGTAGTAGGGTTATAAATAGTTTTGATTTTTCAAATTCTATACGAGTATGTATATATTCATAATTAGAAAAAAATAAGGTTTTTTAGCGGTGCTTTTTAGAGATAGGCAAAGTAAATATCCCACTTAACATTTAAGACATATGATTATATTCTTGAAATAAATCTCATTTTAATGAATTAAACAAATATGTTAAAATGTTTAGAGAATAGCATAAAGTAGAGGATAACAACATGAGCCTTAGAGTCAAATATCCTGAGTTCAAATCCAGCCTCTGCCAATTGTTAGCTATATAAACTTGGGCAAATTACTGAACTTCTCTAAGCCTCAGTTTCCTCCTCAGTAAAATGGGAAGGATAGTACCTACCATGTAGGATTATTGTGAGACTTAAGTAAGATGATCAAAATACTCAGTATATTGGCTAGCACATTAGGGTTCAATAAATGTTAGCCATGACTACTACTGAGGTTCTATAAACCACAGAACTATTAAAGGAAAACAAAGAATCATAGAGTTAAAATTTAGAAGCCAAATTCAGCTCTCACACAATTCAAGATTTCTTTCCACGGTAATCCTGACAGATCATGACCTTATCTCTACCTGAATACATCCAAGAACAGAGTTCATCACCTTAAGAGGCAGTTTTTGTTGAAAAGTCCTTGCATTCTGTAAAAGTTCCCTACATAGAAACTGCTCTCTTTGATGTTCAGTCTGGCCTCTGAAATGACAAGTGTTTACTCCCTCCTTAGAGTTTGTGAAATATGTGAAGATAGCTCTTATGACTCCCCTTAGTACATTTTACTTAACCCAATCAGCTTCCTGTGACCTAGTTTAAAGACCACTTGCCATTATGGCCAGATCTTTCTGAATGGCTCCAAGCTTGTCAAGGTATCTCTTAAATGTGGCACCCAGGTCTGTATTCAAAACTTGAGACATGTTCTAATTGATGTGGACTACATTGGTACTATTACTTCCCAGGGTCTGGACCCTATATTTTATTAATGATGGATGAAATGATAGGTTTTTGAATAGCAGAATCACACTGACGACCCTCATAGAGTTTGCGGTAAATTAAAATTCACTGAAATCATATTGAGTTCCCCATTTTATATACTTGTAATTTATACTTTGCAGTTAAATCCAAAATTTTACATTTCTTTCTTCTAAATTTCCTCTTGTCTGTTTCAGCCAAACATTTTACCCTTTGAAACCAATTTTCATCTTGATTGTGCCTTCCCTCCCAACTTAAACATGTTTTTGTATAGAAAAGTGAATTTCTGTCTTCAAAGAAAGTAACAGCATCTAACATGTGTTTTTATTAATTCATTTTTCAAATTTATTTTTGTATTTCAAATTATCTCCATGTTTAATAACACTAAAATGAGGTTACGTTACAGTAGAAAAGTTGAAAAAACAAAGTATTATTGATTTGCTTCCATTGAGAAGGGCTCCCTCAGATCTAGAATTCCCAGGCTATCAGGTTCCTACTTATTCTTTATCATGTGTGGCCTGAGAAAAAGAAAGGCCTCACAGGGAAACTGAAGGAGCAAGTGGGGTACCTCCATATGAGGGAACTGTTGGCAACATTCAAAAAACTTACTAATTTATTTTTATATGGAGAGATTTTGTGTGGGTTTTTTCCCAGCGAAGGGATTCATTCAGCAAACATGTAAATAGCACTTTCAATAAACCAGACATTGTGTTAGACTTTGGGTAAAAAGAGTTAAATGGCACAAGCTGCTTTCAAAAATGCAGGATTCAGAAAAGGAGAAATGCATGTATTGAACAAGCTGCAATTTGGTGAGGAAACACCAACAACAGAAGCACACACGAGTACAGGGATGGTAAAGAGGAAAGAGTAAGGGGATTATTAAGAGAAACACTCGCTGAGAGGGATGAACACTGAGACTGGTACTGGTGTTAAAAAATGAGCAAACATTCTCCAGGTGCGCAAGGCAGAGGGAATAGCACGTGCAAGGACACAAAAGGCACGAAGCATCGTGGTACTCGTGAAAGAGTACAAGCAAATTTAACACATACTGTAAGTGCAAAATACCAAATTTTGAAGAATTACTCTTTAAAAAAAGTAAAAAATATCTTACTGATAATTTCTATATTGATATTTTAAGGTGACCTTTTTTTATTGTAGTAAAACATACATAACACAAAATTTACCATTTTAATCACTTTTAAGTGTAACATTCAGTAGCATAACTGCATTCACAAGGTTGTGCAACCATCACCACTATCCATTTCTAGAACTACTTCATCATCCCAAACAAACTCTGTACCCATTAAACAATAACTTTCCATTCCTCCCTCCCCCAACTCTTGGTAGCCTCTATTATACTTTCTATCTCTATTAATTCCATATTGATTTTTTATATCTTTTTTTTTTTTTTTTGCCGTGCCACGTGGCTTGCAGGATCTTAATTCCCTGACCAGGGATCAAACCTGTGCCCCCTGCACTGGAAGCGCAGAGTCCTAACCACTGGACTGTCAGGGAATTCCCGATTTTTTACATCTTATGTTGAAATAATATTTTGGATATACTGGGTTAAATAAAACCGGTTAAAATTAAGTTCACCTGTTTCTTTTTATACTTTTAATGTGGCTACTAGAAAGCTTTAAATGATTTATGGGGCTCACATTATATTTCTACTGGCTAGCACTGTGCTAGAGCACAACGTGCAAGTAAGGAAACAGAGAGGGATGATGCGAGAAGGAGTAGATACAGGTCAAGTTGTGAGGAGCCTTCTATTACCCTGAAAGATAAAACCTTATAGGTAATGGAGAGCCAATAACAGACTTATAAGGGAAGTGACAAGTTCAGGCTCCTATTTCAAAGAACACCATGGTGGCAGTGTGGGTGCTGGACTGCAGGCGGGCAAGGCGAGAGGCAAGGAGACCTGTTAGAAGACTCACAATAGCACGGCCAAGAGGGAAAGAAGATCCAAATCAGGGCAGAAGAAGGCAGAATGGAAAAGAATAGCTCTTAACAGAATGGCGGCATTGGAATCACCTGGATTAGTAAACGAGTCACAACTTTTACAACTTAAAATTTTGAAAGTTTGATGAATATAAAATCAATAGCTTTCCATACCCATTATAACGGTATGAAGAAAATCCCATAGCAATATAAGCTGTTTTAAAACTATAAGCCACATGTTTTTTGTTTTATTTATTTAGTTAGTTAGTTAGTTGCTCCAGGTCTTACTTGCAGCACGCAGGGTCCTTAGTTGCAGCTCGAGCGCTTCTTAGTTGCAAACTCTTAGTTGCAGCATGCATGTGGGATCTAGTTCCCTGAACTGGAATCGAAACCAGGCCCCCTGCGTTGGGAGCACAGAGTCGTAACCACTGTGCCATGAGGGAAGTCCCACAAGCCACATGTATTTAAACAACAACCACATGTACACGAACAAACCTAGGTGTAAACTCAACAAGAAATGTTCAAGATCAATATGAAGAAAAACAGAAAGCTTTACTGAAGATATAGAAAAAGACTTGAAGAGCACAGATATATTATAGCAGCTGTCACTTACAGAGCACATATAATGTGCCAGGCTCTTTACATGCATACTCATGTATACTCATATATACATGACTCATTTAATCTTTCCAACAACTCTCTACAGAAGGTACGATAATTACCCTATTTTTCTTTAATAAACAAGAGATTGTTTTACTCAAATACTCAAAATAATGTAGTAAATTAAATGCAAACTTAATTTTTAAAAAAGTTTTAAAAAATGAACTGACAGCAGAAGCAAGAACTACAGCCTGTGGAACACAAACCACATCACAGAAAGATAGACAAGCTGAAAAGGCAGAGGGCTATGCACCAGATGAAGGAATAAGATAAAACCCCAGATAAACAACTAAATGAAGTGGAGATAGGCAACCCTCCAGAAAAAGAATTCAGAATAATGATAGTGAAGATGATCTAGGACCTCGGAAAAAGTATGGAGGCAAAGATCGAGAAGATGCAAGAAATGTTTAACAAAGACCTAGAAGAATTAAAGAACAAACACCTAGAAGAATTAAAGAACGAACAAACAGAGATGAACAATACAATAACTGAAATGAAAACTACACTAGAAGGAATCAATAGCAGAATAACTGAAGCAGAAGAACAGATAAGTGACCTGGAAGAGAGAATGGTGGAATTCACCGCCACAGAACAGAATAAAGAAAAAAGAATGAAAATAAATTAAGACAGCCTAAGGAACCTCTGGGACAACATCAAATGCAACAACATTCACATTACAGGGGTCCCAGAAGGAGAAGAGAGAGAGACAGGACCTGAGAAAATATTTGAAGAGATTATAGTCAAAAAGTTCCCTAACTTGGGAAAAGAAATAGCCACCCAAGTCCAGGAAGTGCAGAGAGTCCCAGGCAGGATACACCCAAGGAGAAACATGCTGAGACACATAGTAATCAAATTGACAAAAATTAAACACAAAGAAAAATTATTGAAAGCAGCAAGGGAAAAACGACAAATAACATACAAGGGAACTCGCACAAGGTTAACAGCTGATTTCTCAGCAGACACTCTACAAGCCAGAAGGGAGTGGCATGATATATTTAAAGTGATGAAAGGGAAGAACCTACAACCAAGATTACTCTACCCAGCAAGGGATCTCATTCAGATTCGACAGAGAAATCAAAAGCTTTACAGACAAGCAAAATCTAAGAGAATTCAACACCACAAAACCAGCACTACAACAAATGCTAAAGGAACTTCTCTAAGTGGGAAACACAACAGAAGAAAAGGACCTAAAAAACAAACCCATAACAATTAAGAAAATGGTCATAGGAACATACATATCAATAATTACCTTAAACGTGAATGGATTAAGTGCTCCAACCAAAAGACACAGGCTTGCTGAATGGATACAAAAACAAGACCCATATATATGTTGTCTACAAGAGACCCACTTCAGACCTAGAGACACATACACACTGAAAGTGAGGGGATGGGAAAAGATATTACATGCAAATGAAATCAAAAGAAAGCTGGAGTAGCAATACTCATATCAGATAAAATAGACTTTAAAATAAAGAATGTTAAAAGAGACAAGGAAGGACACTATATAATGATCAAGGGATCAATCCAAGAAGAAGATATAACAATTAAAAATCTATATGCACCCAACATAGGAGCACCTCAATACATAAGGCAACTGCTAACAGCTCTAAAAGAGGAAATTGACAGTAACACAATAATAGTGGGGGACTTTAACACCTCACTTACACCAATGGACAGATCATCCAAACAGAAAATTAATAAGGAAACACAAGCTTTAAATGACACAATAGACCAGATAGATTTAATTGATAGTTATAGCACATTCCACCCAAAAAGAGAGGATTACACTTTCTTCTCAAGTGTGCACGGAACATTCTCCAGGACAGATCACATCTTGGGTCACAAATCAAGCCTCAGTAAATTTAACAAAATTGAAATCATATCAAGCATCTTTTCTGACCATAACACTATGAGATTAGAAATCAATTACAGGGGAAAAAACCGTAAAAAACACAACACATGGAGGCTAAACAATACGTTACTAAATAACCAAGAGATCACTGAAGAAATCAAAGAGGAAATCAAAAAATACCTAGAGACAAATGACAATGAAAACACGATGATCCACAACCTATGGGATGCAGCAAAAGCAGTTCTAAGAGAGAAGTTTATATCAATACAAGCCTACCTCAAGAAACAAGAAATATCTAAAATAAACAATCTAACCTTACACCTAAAGGAACTAGAGAAAGAAGAACAAACAAAACCCAAAGTTAGCAGAAGGAAAGAAATCATAAAGATCAGAGCAGAAATAAATGAAATAGAAACAAAGAAAACAATAGCAAAGATCAATAAAACTAAAAGCTGGTTCTCTGAGAAGATAAACAAAATTGATAAACCATTAGCCAGACTCATCAAGAAAAAGAGGGAGAGGACTCAAATCAAGAAAATTAGAAATGAAAAAGGAGAAGTTACAACAGACACCGCAGAAATACAAAGCATCCTAAGAGACTACTACAAGCAACTCTATGCCAATAAAATGGACAACCTGGAAGAAATGGACAAATTCTTAGAAAGGTATAACCTTCCAAGACTGAACCAGGAAGGAATACAAAATATGAACAGACCAATCACAAGTCATGAAATTGAAGCTGTGATTTAAAATCTTCCAACAAACAAAAGTTCAGGACCAGATGGCTTCACAGGTGAATTCTATCAAACATTTAGAGAAGAGCTAACACCCATCCTTCTCAAACTATTCCAAAAAATTGCAGAGGAAGGAACACTCCCAAACTCATTCTATGAGGCCACCATCACCCTGATACCAAAACCAGACAAAGATAGTAGAGAAAAAGACAATCACAGACCAATATCACTGATTAATATATATGCAAAAATCCTCAACAAAATACTACCAAACTGAATCCAACAACACATTAAAAGGATCATACACCATGATCAAGTGGGATTTATCCCAGGGATGCAAGGATTCTTCAATACACGCAAATCAATCCACGTGATACAGCATATTAACAAACTGAAGAAGAAAAACCATATGATCATCTCAATAGATGCAGAAAAAGCTTTTGACAAAATTCAACACAACTTATGATAAAAACTCTCCAGAAAGTGGGCATACAGGGAATCTACCTCAACATAATAAAGGCCATATACGACAAACCCACAGCAAACATCATTCTCAATGGTGAAAAACTGAAAGCATTTCCTCTAAGATCAGGAACAAGACAAGGATGTCCACTCTCACCACTATTATTCAACATAGTTTTGGAAGTCCTAGGCCTGGCAATCAGAGAAGAAAACGAAATAAAAGGAATACAAATTGGAAAAGAAGAAGTAAATCTGTCACTGTTGGCAGATGACATGATACTATACACAGAGAATCCTAAAGATGCCACCAGAAAACTACTAGAGGTAATCAATGAATCTGGTAAAGTTGCAGGATACAAAATTAATGCACAGAAATCTCTTGCATTCCTATACACTAATGATGAAAAATCTAAAAGAGAAATTAAGGAAACATTCCCATTTAGCATTGTAACAAAAAGAATAAAATACCTAGGAATAAATCTACCTAGGGAGACAAAAGACCTGTATGCAGAAAACTATAAGACACTGATGAAAGAAATTAAAGATGATACCAACAGATGGAGAGAGATACCATGTTCTTGGATTGGAAGAATCAATATTGGGAAAATGACTATACTACCCAAAGCAATCTACAGATTCAATGCAATCCTTATCAAATTACCAACGGCATTTTTACAGAACTAGAACAAGAAATCTTAAAATTTTTATTTATTTATTTTTTTTGTGGTATGCGGGCCTCTCACTGTTGTGGCCTCTCCCATTGCAGAGCACAGGCTCCGGACGTGCAGGCTCAGCGGCCATGGCTCACGGGCCCAGCCACTCTGCGGCATGTGGGATCTTCCCAGACCGGGGCACAAACCCATATCCCCTGCATCAGCAGGTGGACTCCCAACCACTGCGCCACCAGGGAAGCCAAAAAATCTTAAAATTTGTATGGAGAAACAAAAGACCCCAAATAGCCAAAGCAGTCTTGAGGGAAAAAAACAGAGCTGGAGGAATCAGACTCCCTGACTTCAGACTATACTACAAAGCCACAGTAATCAAGACAATATGGTACTGGCACAAAAAGAGAAATACAGATCAATGGAACAGGATAGAAGGCCCAGAGAAAAACCCACACACCTATGGTCAACGAATCTATGACAAAGGAAGCAAGGATATACACTGGAGAAAAGACAGTCTCTTCAATAAGGGGTGCTGGGAAAACTGGACAGCACATGTAAAAGAATGAAATTAGAACACTCCCTAACACCGTACACAAAAATAAACTCAAAATGGGTTAGAGACCTAAATGTTAGATGGGACACTATAAAACTCTTAGAGGAAAACATAGGAAGAACACTCTTTGACATAAATCCCAGCAAGATCTTTTCTGATCCCCCTCCTAGAGTAATGGAAATAAAAACAAAAAAACAAAGAAACAAAAAAATGAATTGACCATCAAAAAAGTGAAAAAACCCATGGGATGGGAGAAAATATTTGCTAGTCATAGATCTCATAAGGGCATGTATCTGGACTATATAAAAAACTCTTATGGGACTTCTCTGTTGGTGCAATGGTTAAGAATCTGTCTGTCGGGGCTTCCCTGGTGGCGCAGAGGTTGAGAGTCCGCCTGCCGATGCAGGGGACGCGGGTTCATGCCCCGGTCCAGGAAGATCCCACATGCCGTGGAGCGGCTGGGCCCGTGAGCCATGGCTGTGGATCCTGTGCATCCAGAGCCTGTGCTCCGCAACGGGAGAGGCCACAACAGTGAGAGGCCCGTGTACCACAAAAAAAAAAAAAAAAAAAAAAGAATCTGTCTGTCAATGCAGGGACACGAGTTCAATCCCTGGTCCAGAAAGATCCCACATGCCATGCCATGGGACAATTAAGCCCATGTGCCACAACTACTGAGCCTGCGCTCTAGAGCTCACATGCCGCTACTACTGAGCCCACGTGCTGCAACTACTGAGCTACATGCTGCAACTATTGAAGCCTATACGCCTAGAGCCCATGCTCTGCAACAAGAGAAGCCACCGCAATGAGAAGCCCGCGCACCACAACAGAGAGTAGCCCTTGCTCACTGCAACTAGAGAAAGCCCATGGGCAGCAAAGAAGAGCCAACACAGACCCCCCAAATTTTTTTAATAAAATAAATTTTAAAAACTCATAACTCAATAATAAAAAGACAAAGAAACCAATTTAAAACAGGCAAGAATCTGAATAGACATTTCTTCAAAGAAGATATACAAATGGCCAATAAGCACATGAAAAGATGCTCAACATCATTAGGTATTAGGGAAATGCAAATCAAAAGCACAATGAGATACTACTTCACACCCATGAGGATGGCTCTAATTAAAAAGACAGCTAATATGTACTGGCAATAATATGGAGAAATTAGAACTCTCATACATTGCTGATGTTGACAGAAAATAGTACAGCTGCTTTGGAAAATAATCTGGGAGTTCCTCAAATGATTAAACATAGAGTTGCCATGTGACCTAGCAATTCCACTCCTAAGTATATATCCAAGAGGAATGAAAGCACATGTCCACCCAATAGTTCATAGCAGCATTATTCATAATAGCCAAAAAATGGAAACAAACCAAATGTCCATCAGCTCATGAATGGATAAATAAAATACAGCATATCCATAATGTTATGGGTTGAATTGTGTTCCCCCAAAAGATATGCTAAAAGTCCTCACCCCCATTACCTACAAATGTGACTTTATTTGGAAAAGGCCTTTGCATACCTAATTAAGTTAAAATGAGGTCCTGCTGGAGTAGAGTGGGCCCTTAATTCAATATAACTGGTGTCCTACATGAAGGGGAGAAGAGACGCAGAGACAGACTTGCACAGAGAGAATTACGATGTGAAGATAGACACTCTGGGATGAAGGCCATGTGAAGAAAACAGAGGCAGAAGTTGTAGTTACACAGTTGCAGCCAAGGAATGCCAAAGAATGCCAAGGATTGCTGGCAACCACCAGAAGCTAGAAAGAGGCAAGAAAGGATCCTCCCCTAGAGCCCTCAGAGAGAGCACAGTCCTGCTGACCCCTTGATTTTGGACTTTATAGCCTCCAGGGCTGTGAGAGAATACATTTGTTATTTTAAGCCACCCAGTTTGCGTTACTTCAATACCGTATCCCTAGGAAACAAATACACCATATGATACAATTTTATTCACCAATAAAAAGGAATGAGTACTGACATATGCTACAACATGGGTGAACCTTGAAAACATTATGCTAAGTGAAAGAAGCCAATCACAAAATACCACAAATTGTATGATTCCATTTATACAAAATATTTAGATCTATAAAGGCAGAAAGATTAGTGGCTCTCTAGGGCTAGGGTGTTGGGGAATGGGAAGGGGAGTGACTGCTAATAGGTATGGGATTCTTTGGGGGATGATAAAAATGTTCTAAAATTAGGTTGTAGTGGCTGCATAATTGTGAATATACTAAAAATCATTGAATTGTACACTTTAAACAACAAATTATGTGAATTACATCTCAATAAAGCCACTTTAAAAAAAAACTACTTGAGGACTTCCCTGGTGGCGCAGTGGTTAAGAATCCACCTGCCAGTGCAGGGGACACGGGTTTGATCCCTGGTCCAGGAAGATCCCATGTGCCGCGGAGCAATTAAGCCCATGCATCACAACTACTGAGCCTGCACTCTAGAGCCTGTGAGCCACAACTACTGAGCCCGTGTGCCACAACTACCGAGCCTGCGTGCCATAACTACTGAAGTCCCCGTGCCTAGAGCCCGTGCTCCACAACAAGAGAAGCCACCGCAATGAGAAGCCCATGCACCGCAACGAAGAGTAGCCCCTGCTCGCCACAACTAGAGAAAGCCCACACACGGCAACAAAGACCCAATGCAGCCAAAACAAAACAATACAAAAACAAAAACAAAAACACTACTTGACAAGCTGATTCTAAAATTAATCTGGAAAATAAATTGTAAGACTACCACCAAAACACTGATTAAATAATGAGTATGTGAGCTGATAAAGTATATGACGTCTAATAAAATAACAATAAAAATAATCATGAGGACTATTTATACTACTAGATATCAAAGTATAATATATATTTGATATAGAATGTTATGGTATTGGTCCAGCAAAATAGAAAAGTAGGACATAGAACAGAAGAGAGTCCAGAAACAGACACCAGAAACAGACACTATGTGGGTGAGAAATTAGTACATGATAAATGCGTCATTTTAGATTAGTGGGTCAAGAATGGACTGACATTCAGAGTGACATTGCTTGGAAAGAGTAAGGCACACACCATTTTCTCTCTCTCTCTCTCTCTCTCACACACACACACACACACACACACACACACATACACACACTCAAACACACACACACAGGAATTAGAGAAAAACTCTACCATATAACAACTTACAGGAGAAAACATACTCATAAGAGAAAACTCTGCTTCAAGGTAGAACAGGGTTTTTCAACCTCAGCACTACTGACATTTTAGGCCAGAAAAATTCTTTGTTATAGGGGCTTTTCTGTGCATTGTAGGATGTTTAACATCATCCCTGGCTTCTACCCACTAGATGACAACCAAAAAATGTCTCGTGACATTGCCAAGTTGCTCCTAGAAAGCAAAATAGCTCCCATTTGAGAACCACTGGGATGAGGAATGAAAGCCACAAAATACAAAATACACATAGTAAAAGACTGATACATTTAAACATAAAATTTACAACTTTTGTTCTACAAAGATGCTCTATGGTTAAAAGGTAAGTAACAACTTTAAAATGCAGTATGTTGGGAATAAATATTTCAAACATATATGAATGATAAAAGATTAATATCCTGAATATATAAAACAATACCATAAAAAAACACTACCATATATAAAAGATAACCCAATAGAAATGAGACATTTCTCAAAAGAGGTAATACAAACAGCCAACAATCATGAAGAGATGCTCAATCTCACCAATGACTAGGGAAATACAAATTAAAACACCAAATTAGAGTCATTTTCCACCCATCAGGTTGGCAAAAGTAAAAAAGATTGATAGCATCAAATGTTTAAAAGAGCTGGGGAAATAGGTATGATTATACACTGTTGGGCAGTTTGGCATTAAACATCCACACCCTCCTACCCACTAATTCCACCTGCAGGTTTCTATCCTTGACAAACGCTCACACAAGCACACAGACGCAGGTGTAAGGATATTCTCTGCGACACTGTGCCTAATGGTGAAAAACTGTAAGCAACCTATGGTATCTCACATACAATGGGATCTTAACACACTCTGAAATTTACAGAGCAGGTAGAACGAATACGCTAGATGTCTACATATTGACAAAGAAAAAGTTGCAAGACCCATTTTTAAGCATAAAAAGTCTAGTTGTTGAATTGGTACAATATGCCAGATTTGTAAAAGTTTAACACAAAACCTTCCATATTTATATGTACAAACACATATCAATAAATGTAAAGACAAAGAAATAGAAAAAACACCCCAAACTGATAACAGTTTTTACCTGGGGTCAAGAGATTAAAGAAGAAAAGATGGAGATGTAAAGAGATAGGTCAAAGAGGATCTATTTTAAATTTTTGATATGATTGTATGCATGGACTACAACCAAAATAAATACAGAATAAATACATTTTTTTAAAACAAACTCAACTTGACCAAAATTTATAATTCCTTCCCCCTCTTAAACCTCTTTTCTCTCGTACCTCGTAACTTCGATATTAACAAAACCTTTCAGTACTGTTCCTTCTACCCTTGCAATGAAACTAAAAAAATACGGTATAGTGTTTTCAAGGAATGGGTATCTAAGAGAGTTTGCGTCCATTAATACATTAAAAGGTTATAAAGGTTTGGGTTTCGTTTATACTTAAACGAGCAGATATCAATTTTGTAATAAATAATCATTAACGTTCTGGTTCTGATCTATTCCAGGGATGCGAAAAGGGAAGGAGGTGGCTCCCAGCAAGGCCCGGAGCAGCGGGTGTGGTCTGGGAGGAAAGAGGTGGTAACAATGGGGGCGGGGGACGAATGGAGGGGACCAAACTGTTAACTGTGGACGCGTGCAACACGCAGCGCCCAAGCAGTTGCCAGGTGCTGCGAGCGGTGCCTCCGTTTTAGCTAACTGGGTCAAGAAGCCACGAAGGCGAGGGGCGGGTGGTGGTGGGATGAATTGGGAGACCGGGATTGACATATATGCGCTAATATGTATAAAATGGATAACATAAGAACCTGCTGAATAAAAAATAAATTAAATTAAATTAAAAAAAAGAAACCACGAAGGTTTGGTATGTACTCCTATAGAGAGCAAAAGGGGGTCCGAGGAGGCGCCCAGGGAAGGGCGTGGGAGGCCGCGGACCGAGGTGACAGCCCTCGGAGCGCACCTGGGTGCTGAACCGCCCCCGCCACGGGCGAGCGGGGCGGGGAGAGGGGCAGGGCCAAGTCGCTTGGGGAAAACGAGGTCCCCGCAAGCAGTCGCCCCCGCACACGGTGACATCGCCAGCTTCCTGAGCCCTCTCCTCAATCCGCGCTGGAAACCCCCTCCGCCACTCGCACAAGTCTGGAGAAGAGCCTCGCCCGCCCCTGATCCTCGCTTACCTGCGGCCCTGGACCCCACTGGGAACACCTGCGGCGCCTCACATTGAAGACCTGGAACCTCTGTGGCCACCTGCGCGCACCCACCCGGATCCACTAGGACCGAAACCACTTCCGGTCCTGTGACGGGCTGAAGGGACAGCCCCAGTCAGGGTATACAAATGGACGACGCCATCTTGTACGGAAGCAGTTGGGGGCAGGTGGTGCCTCCCGAGTTTCTCCACTGCTGAACAAAAGATTTGTTAAAATTGGAAGACCTTAACATCTTTTCAGATAAGTGGTGTTTTTGTTTTTGTTCCCAGGTGATATTTTTGTTTGTTTTGGTTTTAAAGAAAGAAGCCTCTGGAACCCTTACAAATGCAATCTGGGACATCTAACTGTCCTTACTAATTAGCTCCAGTAGTGTTTCTCCACTGCATAGATATTCTTAACTGTTAAATGATGAAGGTAAATAGAAGAGACACTTGTTTAAATAATGTATTCCTCATTAGCAGCACATTTTATACTATAGCCATTATAATAATTTATGCCATCTTTTATAACAATAACCACAATACCTTCCATTTATATTTAAAAACTTTCATTCACCCAGTCTATCAGCAACTGTTATTTGTGAGGCAGCTAATGTGTGCTATGTGCTGTTGCTTTGTCACAGAATGTGTAAAATAGGAGAAATGAGACGTGCATAAACAATATAAGGGATAATAATAGCTGCCATTTGATGACTGTGATCACAGTGTGCTAGGAACTTTGCAAAATGTTTTACATATTTTGTCTCATTTAATATTCATAACCTCATGAGACAGTAGTATTATCAGTACCTCATCACCAACCCATCTGAAGAATGTCCACGAGCTGATCACTCACACCCACAACCCCTTTCCCACACCCTGTCTTTAAAAACCTTTCCCTGAAAGCCATCAGGAAGTTCAGATCTTTTGAGCCCTAGCTGCCTGGACCCTTGCTTGGTGTCTTGCAATAAATGCTGCACTTTCCTACACCACAATCCAGTGTCAGTAGATTGGCTTTACTATGCGCAGGTGAGCGGACCCAAGTATGGTTGGGTAACAAATGTAGTGATTACTCTTAGTGGAGTAGTGACTCTGGAAGAGAACATGGGGAGGTTCTTGAAGTGCTAATAATGTTCTGTTTCTTAATCTGAGTGCTGGTTTACATGTGTGTTCAGGTTGCATATTTATGTTGGTTTTCTGAATGCATACATACATCAATAAAAAGTGATGGTTTTTTGGGGGGGGTTTCTTTTGTTTTTTTTTTTTTAATGAAAATAAAGGAGTGAAAAGTTTATAAGCCCAAAGAAGAAAGAGAACAGGAGAGGCGATAATAGCAGTCAAACAAATATCAGTATAATTTTAGAGGATAGAAATTAGATTAGAATGGAAGGACATATCATTTGAGGGATCCCATAATAAACTGTCTACATCCATAAGCAATCACCCTACATTTAAGGCCCAGTCAACAAGCCCCATCTATGCATAAATAATTTCCAGTCAACTTTTTAGTACTTCACTCTGTCTTAGTCCCTTTGGACTGTAATAACAAAGTACCATTGACTGGGTAGCTTATAAACAACAGAAATTTATTTCTCACAGTCCATGATCTATGTGCTGACAGATTTATTGTCTGGTGAGTGCCTACTTCCTGGTTTATAGACAGCTGTCTTTTCACTGTGTCCTCACTTAACCAAGGGTAGGGAGCTCTCTTGGGCTTTCTTTTTTATTTTTTTACACACCACACAGCATGTCGGATCTGAGTTCCCCAACCAGGGATTGAACCTGCATCCCCTGCGTTGGAAGGATGCAGTCTTAATCACTGGGAAGTCCTCTTGGGCCCCTTTTATAAGGCACTAATCCCAATCATGAGGGCTCCACCCTCATGACCTAATCACTTCTCAAAGGCCTCTGCCTCCTGATACCATTATGTTGGGAGTTAGTTTTCAACATATGAATTTTGAAGGGACACAAAACATTCAGCCTATAGCACTCTTAAATATGAAAAGACATCCAAGACTCACCAGTGATTGCAGGATTGTCTCCAACACTATTAATTAACATTTACTAAGGAACATGTATAAACTCTACACCCAGTATTTTAAGCACACACATACTTTAAAAACAAAGATTTAAGAAAATTAATTTTAATTTAGGCCATTGAGCAACTTTCTACATACTGAAAAAAAAAATGCTATCATACGGATCTCATTTTCTGACCACATTACAATTAAGTTGGAAATCAATAATAAAATGATTGTTTTTAAAACTCCATATATTTGGAGAATTTGGGGTTTTTTTTGCAGTACACGGGCCTCCCACTGTTGTGGCCTCTCCTGTTGCGGAGCACAGGCTCCAGACGTGCAGGCTTAGCGGCCATGGCTCACAGGCCCAGCCGCTCCACGGCATGTGGGATCTTCCTGGACCGGGGCACAAACCCGTGTCCCCTGCATCGGCAGGCGGACTCTCAACCACTGCGCCACCAGGGAAGCCCCTGGAGAATTTTTTTAAAAAAATCTTAGTAATTTAAAGCTCAGAAAAGAAATCCCAATGGAAATTTATAATACTAGATTTGAGAAGTAATAATAAATACTATACATATATGAAAATTTATAGGATTCATGTAAATTGATAACGTTATATGCTTTTTACACTAGAAAATAAGAAAGACTAAAAATTACATAAGTGATCAGGTAATACATTAGAAAAAACAAAAGAATACATCCAAAATACTAGAAGGAAGAAGATAACAAAAATCAGAGAATAAATTAATAAAATAGAAAAAGATGTTATTCATATGGCCAACAAAACTAAGGTTAGATCTTTGAAAACACTAATGAAAAAAGTTCTGTGAGATTGATCCAGATAGAAGAGAAATAACAACAAATAAATAATACTAGGATTAGAAGGGGGAACATAACAAAATACAGCAGAGATATAAGAAATTAGAAAATGTAATGAATGACTTTATGCCAACAATTTATTAGACAAGAGAATGAAAAGACAAAACACAGACTTGGAGGAAATATCTGCAAAACACATATCTAATAAAGGACTGTTATACAGAATACAGAGAGAACTTTTGAAACTCAACAACCCAATTAAAAAGTGAGCAAAAGATCTGAATAGACATTTCAAAGAAGTTATATGATATCCAAAATAAGCGTGTGAAAAGATGTTCAACATTATATGTTATTAGGGAATTGTAAACTAAAACAATAATGGGATACCAGTATTTCATTGATTCTGTAAATTCCGTTAGAATGGCTAAAATCCAAACACTACAATGCCAAGTGCTGACAAGGATATGGAGCAACGGAAACTCTCATTCATTGCTGGCTGGAATGCAAAATGGTACAGCCACTTCTGAAGATAACTTTGTCAGTTCCTTAACAAAGCTAAACATAGTTTTGCCATACAATCCAGCAATCATGCTCCTAGGTATTTACACAAATGAGTTGAAAACTTAATCCACACAAAAACTTGCACACAAATGTTTATAGCAGCTTTAGTCATAAATTGAAAGCAACCAAGACGTTCTTCAATAGGTGAATAGATAACAAAACTGTATTACATTCATACAATGGGATATTATTCAGTGATAAAAAGAAATTAGCTATCAACCCATAAGAAGACGTGGAGGAACCTTAAATGCATATTGCTAAGTGAAAGAAGCCAGTCTGAGAAGGGTACATACTGTGTGATTCCAACTACATGATATTCTGGAAAAGGCAAAACTATGATGACAGTAAAAAGATCAGTGGTTGCCAGAGGTTCCTGGGGAGGAAGAGAGGGGTGTATAGGTGGAGCACAGAGGGATTTTAGGCCAGTGAATCTATTCTGTATGATACTGTCATGGTGGATACATGACATTATGCATGTATTAAAACCCATAGAACTGTGCAGCACAAGGAGAAAATCCTAAACTATGGACTTTAGTTAGTAATAATGTATCAATATTGGTTCATCAATTGTAACAAACATACCACACCAGTGGAAGATGTTAATAGAAACTGTGCCTGTGTGACAAGGCGGGGGGAGTTGGGGGGAAGGCATATGGGAACTCGTGCTTTATGTTAGAATTTTCTCTGAACCTAAATCTGCTCTAGTAATAAAGTCAATTAACTACAAAAAAAAAAAAAAAGAGAGAGAGAGAGAGAGATCATGCTGTGAACTGCTTGATTTATCTAAAAATGGTTTATTCATTTATTTATTGATTCCAAGGACAACTTAATGCCAAGCATTAGGACATCACGTACAGAAAGTTTAAGAGGAACTGTGGCAGAAGTGCTAGTGGCCTACCCAATATCCATTCTCCTCTCTACTTAGTAACAGAAGTCAGGGTATTAAATGCACTAACAAATGCATTTTTCTGTCTCCATTGTGAATAATTATGGTGGCCATGTGACTACGTTCTGGCCAATGAGGTATAAACAAGTTTTTGCATTGGACTTTGGGTAAAGTTACTAAAAAGGGGGCGTTTTTTGGTGGGTTTTTTTTTTTTTTTTGCCTTTTTGTCATTACCCTTCTACTTCTTTCTTGCTGAGACTAGGACCTGATGGCTGGCACTCCACAGCCCTCTGCCACTGCAGTGGCACCTTGAAGATGGAAGCCAGGTACCTAGAAAGGTGGAGTGGAAAGGAGGAAGAAGCCTGGACCCCTGATTCCCTCTATAGTCTGTACTAACCCTGAACTGCCTACCTCTGGACTTCTTTTACATGAGAAAATAAATTAATTTTTTTAAGCCATGCAGTCAAGTCTTTGTTACTAGCAATAGAACCCAATCCCTAAGTGATACAGGACATGAAAGATACTAATAATGAATGCATGCCACCCAGGTTAACTTAAACCTGCTGAATACAGTGCCCAGTAGATGTACAATAAAGGTGGATACCCTGGGCTTCCCTGGTGGCGCAGTGGTTGAGAATCTATCTGCCTGCCGATGCAGGGGACACGGGTTCGTGCCGCGGTCCGGGAAGATCCCACATGCCACGGAGCGGCTAGGCCTGTGAGCCATGGCCACTGAGCCTGCGCGTCCGGAGCCTGTGCTCCGCAACTGGAGAGGCCACAACAGTGAGAGGCCCGTGTACCGAAAAAAAAAAAAAAAAAGTGGATACCCTTTACTGGATTTGTTCAGTGTCTTGAAGATAAAGGTCAAAACTTTGAGGAACCACTAAATAGGCTCTTTCTGAATATCCTATTTCCTTCCATTGAAATTCTATTGCTCCTTTCTGCCTGCTGGTCACATCTATAAACTTTTGTAATATAATTAGGTACTATACAGATTATAAAAATATGTAGCTGTGCACTCAAGAAGCTTACAAGCTAGTTGGAACCACAAAAAGACTATTTGTCAACAAGTGAGAAAAGGTATCCTTTTTTGGTGGTTTAGAGAATCAGAACTTTTTTTTTCTCTTAAGGAGCTGGAATGAGACTACCTCTTGGGAAAGATGCCTGAATTCATTTAGAAGAAATTCATGAAGCCTCCTTAGAGTGAGGGTGAGACACATACATCCCCCAGTGAGACAAGTTCATCTAACAATAGGGGTTGAAAGACTGAAAGGCTGAATCTTCCTGGGAGAAAGATACCTCGGAGGAGACACTTTGGGAGAGAAAGAGTGTTTAAAGTGTTCTGGGATGTGAGTTTAAGTTCTTTATGCAGGGTCATGGGGGGGTGCGTGTTATGCAACTTCATCTTCTCTCCCTCCTAGGTAGGTTTCCCTTAAGTCTATATTGTTCTCTAGTGCTTTTGTTCCAGTAGATTCTTTGGAGGAATTTGAATAGGTGTTGAATTTTGCATCCAGGTTTGCAAGAGGAAAGGACAAAGGTTATTTTGGGTTTTCTGGAGCTGGGGGAAAAGTGTAGACTCTGGCCTCTAGATCACAGAGAAAAGAGCACAGAAAGAGAACTCCAGTTAAAGGTGACGGACTGAGCCACATATAAGTCCACTTCCTCCTGAAATTCCTCTTAAAAAATGGGAAAACACAAAGCTTCAAGGTAAAAAGATATAGAAAAAGATGAAGGCCACCCAAATGAGAAAAAACAGAAGCTATTTACTCGGAACTTGCTGTGGCAGGGAGTCAGCCATCACTTCTGTTTGGCAAAGACTCAAAGGCAGGCAGAGAAATGGGAAATCTTTATAGTGAAAACAAGGGAAGGCTTTAGATATTCTCTGAATGGAGTTCATTGTCATGGGGAAGCTAGGGATACGCTAAATGGAAGCCAGGCTTCTTCTGTGATTGTTTTGGCTTTCTCTGTTTGGTCCTGTGTTGGAAGTGGGGGCAAGATATAAGGAAGCTGACTCACTGACACTTCTGGGCTGACTGCCCCAGAGGCTGGTTGCCTGCCGTGGAGATTAGGGGTCAGTGTTCTATTGTCATACGTGGTATGGCTATTTGTCCATTTGTATAGTCAGTCTCTCACGGAACAGGACATAAAATCACTAACATTTTGGAAGCTGGAAAGCAGAAGGATGGTGGGAACTGACTTAGCAGACTCATCATCTGTCAAAGGACAGGCTAAGAGCAAGCCTGCTTTGTCCCAGAGAACCACCAAAAGACTCTAGAATTGGCAGCACCTCAAGAAGCAGGTAAAAGTTGGGACTAAAAGCACAATAATTGGTTAAAAGTCTACTTCGGAAGCAGACCACCAGCTCCTCCCTAGCTCCCAAGCCACTCCCCTACGGGCCCCTGCAGAAGGTTTAGGATTGATTTCCTGGAGAGGGTAGAGGTTACCCTCTACCTCTTATCTAGTTAAGGATAGGGGTGCCATGCTAGTAATATGAGAATTCAGTGAAAATCACTTCTTTCGAGACTCCTGCATTACTCTCTCACATCAGCAACCAATATTAGAAACCAAGTGTTGAAGAAAAATTTTCAGATAATTTTGATATGAGCATGTATCAAAATTTCATTATCATCTTGCAATAAGGAAGAAGCTCTGTAGTAGGATATGGGAGAAAGTGTGAAATACTTTTAAATGAACCAAAAGATTACTGGGAAATTGGAAACTATGCATTGTTTTAAATATACTCTTGACACTTATCAGATTCTATGGGATTTATGCCTTTTACTGACTTTGAACTGTTTTACAAAACTGAAGAGATATAAGCTAATTTGTAAAAAAAAAAAAACTAATAGTAATGCAAAAAATTATTGTCTTTATATTTGCAAATAAATTCTGTTAGGTGAAGCTTCTATTGACGTCCCTGCCCCCGACACCCTCCAATAAGCAAGCTTTGCATCTATTAAGAAAATTGGTTTCAACATTTCCCATGGGCTTAGATACTTGTCTGGTCTTTGGATGTTCCTTTGAACTGACTGCAACATCTTTTCCCATTCCCTCATTAATTAATGAGTTAAATTAAATCTTTGACACATTCATTTCATATCTGCACCTATCATGATTTTTTTAAAACTATTATCCTTTAAGAAGTTAAATTCAAAGATTTACTTTTGGTAGGGATATCTGAGAGGAAGAGATTGGTTAGAAAATCATCTTAGAGTAGATACAAAAAAGAAAAGTATATTTGGTAAAACTCACTATACTCTTAACTGAAGGGTGAGTGGGTGCATAACTGGTTTCTCAGAAGTTATAATCCCATTAGTTGTGAGCATTTAATCAGTAATTCTAATTTCTTCCTGGAAAGAGGCTGTAAATTACATTACGCAAAAATTGCATCTTGGCCCTAGTTTGGACTTTTTTCTTTTACAGATGATGATTCCCAAATCTCCAGTCCAAAGCTGTGTCTCTAAATACTTATTATACCAATGCTACTCAAAATACTGGGCTGAAATGAGCAAGTGACCTTGCTATGGAATGTAAATCAGCATTCTGCTTCCTTCACTGAAAAATCTTCCAACAAAAATGTGAAGGGAACTTAACATTGTGCTTGCTGACATAGGTAGTTTATACTTTGGCACAAGCTTTTATCTTGTTGAGGATTGATAAAAACAGACTGCACATAATGGTGGTATGTACCAAAAATGGAATATCATTCAGCCTTAGAAAGGAATTAAATTATAATACATGCTTCAACATGGATGAACCTTGAATACATCATGCTAAGTGAATAATCCTAACACAAAAGGACAAATAATGTATGATTTCACTTATACGAAGTAGCTAGAACAGTCAGATTCATGGTGGTGGCCAGCGGCTGGGTGAAGGAGGGATGAGGAGTCATTGTTTAATGGTACAGAGTTTCAGCTTAGGATGATGAAAAAGTTCTGGAGATAGTGATGACAATCGCAAAGCAATATGAATGTAATATAACTAATGCCACAGAACTGTATAATTAAAAATGGTTAAAATGGTCAATTTTAAGATATTTTATACATTTATTTACCTGCCACAATTTAAAACATGATTAAAATAATAAATTTTGTGTATTTTGCCACAATTTTTAAAAATTGCATGCTAGCTAATCCAGAGACTACACTTTGAATTATGCTATATTAGACTCCAGGTTTCTCCAACTAAATTTATCAATCGCAACAGATTTTTTCACTCACTACAAGCTACCTCCTCTCTACTCCCCACTCCACATATATTCTACCTCTTTCTCCACTATTCATTTGGTTACTAATACTGGAAACCTGTGAAATATTCTAGGCTCCTTCCTCTCCCTCATCTTTTTGTATGTAATCTAATAATGGTTGTCTAACTATGCTGATTGTAAAGAAATTGTTCCTCAGCTTCACACCCTCCGACCTCTGCTCTCTCTTTTGGTGCTGGGCTAGGTCTCTGCAATTCACATATTTCCTTTGCCAGCCTAGCTCTCCGTTAGGTTCTGCCAATAGTGGGAGATCAGAGACAGAAATAAGGGAGAAAGGACTTGCTCCTTCCTGTTCACTTCCTTTTTCTATCATTGTCACCCAGGCAATAGTTCTTCATGCCAGCAGCAGCGGTTGGTTCCAGCTTTGGACTTCTTTCCATATTCCCAGAAGGAGGCTTATCACATTCCTCAGAGATACCAGTACCAGCCAGCCAGCCAACCTCCTCAGCGGTCTGAGTCCTGACAGACCTCGGGACTCAGGTCCCTCCTCTGAGCCACTGAGGTACCAGTATAAGGTCAGTACAAGGCAGCATGTTCTCCTCAGGGTCTGGATTCCACCTCTAACACCCTTCCTTCAAGTGCTTGGTCCCAATAACCCCAACCTTGACCTTTTATTTCTCCATCTACTGCTTGCAGTTACTACTTTCTCTGTTTCACTTTCCCTTTTCAATTCTCCAACACCTGTGATAGCTCTAATAACTCTTTGTGTTAATTTCCTCAGATAACTGCTGCAGTTTCTGTTTCTTTATTGAATCCTAATACAGAAAATAGTCTGAGAGTGGTTCTAAGAAACAGACTTTCAGATATAGGATTTCGGGTTGATTTGGTCATATCCTTAAATTCAAACTCAATGTTGAGCAACTCATCAACGGGAAATGAGACGTAATGACATCATTTTATCACCTTTAGTCATTTGTGTTGAAGTGCCCACTAACGCAAATGCTTTGGAGCCATATTTGACTGATGGTAATGGTGACTATACCAACTGTAGGCTGGGAGTGACTTTATTTGCACGCACTGAAGAACTCACATAAAGAAATGAAAAGTTCAAGTCATTAAACATTCAGTTCAAGGCACGACAAAAGCTTCTACGGCAGCCCTAAAAGAACCCCTTAGTTTTTGCACCTGAAGGCTAAATCAAACATAAAATTTAATTGTGCAGGTTTCAGAATTACAACAGAAGTTGATTTCATAGCCTTGCCAAAACTCTAGTGAAAGATGGAGCATTGTTTGGGAAGGGTATGACACTGAAACTTGGAATGGGGACATTAGGAACACAAACAAAGTTAAGATTCTAGAATGCCCAAATCTCTCCAGTAGAAACAGCCCTTCATCCCTTGCTTAAAAGTCCTGTAATTATATCATCTGCAGGATGTCTATGTTCCCCAAGTTTCACTCCAACCACTCATTGTTAGCTGTAGATCAGGGTTTCTCAATGGCTGTGGATAATTCTTTGTTGTGAGATGTCCTGTGCATTGTAAGATATTTAGCAGCATTCTTGACCTCTATCCACTAGATCCAGTAGCAGCTTCCCCAGCCTGAGTTGTGACAACCAAAAATATTTCCAGACATTTCCAAAGGTACCCTTAGAGGAAAAAATCATCCCCAGCTGAGGACCACTGCTCTAGATCCATAACCAGGGTCAGATCGCAACATTTTCCACGGTCTGACTGGGAAGAAATGACTTGTACTTAATGTTGCAATACTTTGGTGATTTATATTTGAAGAAACTTGGAGAATATGTGGAAGAATGGATTCTTCCTTTCCAAGAAGGAAATAAATAAAGAAGACAGAATGTAATATTAGATTCGGTTGAACAGTTGATGTAGGCACTCATCACAATTCTAAATTTACTGTGTTATCTGTGCAGCTGGAAATGACTCTAACAGTTGGTTGACTGAAACTGCATTTTAGTAGTGGCCTATATTCAATAAAGTTGAAATGCAAAACCTTCCTGGCATACTTAGAATGAATCCAAAGGCTTAAGGAGATAGGAATGTTGGAGTGGATCTATCATGTATGAATTGCCACCCCCTCACTCTCTCATCTGAGAAATCCCAGAGGACACTCCCTTCTCTAAAGCACTGAGAAATACATTAGTGAATGGGCACCAGTATCCTTGTAAACTATTTGGTGACTGTTTTCTGTAGACAGGTTTCACGAAGGGAGAAGTTATAGTTGAGATGGGTTCCCTGATTGCAGTGGAGATGCTGGGATCTTGAAGTAGCAGAGGTCAAAGACTGTGAGTGAAGAGTCAATGTATGGACTTCCTTCCAAAGAGTACAGCAAGGAACGAGGAGGAAAAAAGAGTCACTTTACAGTGTTGAAACTTGACAAACGCTACCTCAGCCAGGTTATCAAGGCAGTAAGTCATGCTGACAGTACATACTTGCCTAAATAAACTAGGACTGCCATAACAAGACAGCTTGGACTGGATGGTTTAAAGAACAGAAATCTATTTTCTCACAGTTCTGAAGGCTGTGCCAGCCAATTCTGTTTCTGCTGAGACTTCTTTTCCTGACTTGTATATGGCTACCTTCTCACTGTGTCCTCACATGATGGAGAGAGAGAGCCCTCTGGTATCTCTTCTTATAAGGGCACTAATCCTATTGGATCAGGGCCCCTCCATTATTACTTCTTTTAACCTTATTACCTCCTATAGGCCCTATCTCCAAAAACAGTCAAATTGGGGCTTAGGGCTTCGACATATGAATTTGGGGCGAGGGGACAGGGGATGACACAATTCAGTCCATATAATACCCTTGATATAATGTGATGAAAATGCACTTTACCTCTGTGGCCTTTCTCCCAAAAACACATAACCCCAGTCTAATCATGAGATAAACATCAAACAAATCCCAGTTGAGTGACGTTCTACAGAATACTTGACCAGTACTCTTCGAAACTGCCAAGGTCATCAAAAACAATGAAAAGTCTGAGAAACTGTCACAACCAAGAGGAACATAAGAAGACATGTCAACTGAATGTAAAGTGGATCCCCTGATGAGATCCTGGAACACAAAGGTAATCTGATGTATGGATTTTAATAATAATGTAATGATATTGGTTCATTAATTATGACAAATATACTGTACTAAGATAAGATGTTAATAATAGAGGAAATTGGGTATGGGGTGTATAGGAACTCTTTAATCTACCTTCACAAGTTTTCTGTAATCTGAAATGTTACTGGAGTTCCACTTATGGTATGTCCTAGTAAGCTCCTGTACTGGACTAGACATGGACTCTAGACAAAATACACCACAAGCCAACTCTCTGAAGGCACTGGGAGTGAAAAAAGAAGCAGATAGATTCTGACAGGAGGTCAATCAACACCTACAAGATAGCAATAGCATGGGATGAATTTTCTATGTTTTATAATAGTCTTTAACCTGAAGGCAGGCTTCATCCAGAGTTACTTAGAGTGCTAAAACACTGATAGAAAATTCATAGTCTTTCTGAAAAACCAGAGGAGAGAGTTGGAGGGACCCACAGCTGCTGGACAGTGAGAGGAGAATCCAAGAAAGGAGTGAACTAGACAGAGGGAGCCACATAATTTGTGTTTAAACACTGTTCAACTTCTGGTAAACCGCTGAATTGCATATTTTCAGGGCAGACTGCAAGCAGCCCAACCAAAGATAAAACAACTGAACTGAAATTTGTGCTGCAGCCCAAAAACAGTTTGCAGTTTGAATCATCCCTAATGGCATGTTAAAACAAACAACCACCACAACAAAACTGACACTCTTTAAAAAAAAATAACTATCAGACATCTAAGAGACTAGATAGAATTTAGTCTCCACAACAATTCAAAATTACTTGACATATGAGGAAATAAGATGATGTATTACATCTTCTCAAGAGAAAAGACAATCAACAGAGAGGGATACCAACATGATACAGTTGCTGCAATTAGCAAAGTTTTTTTTTTTTTTTTGCGGTACACGGGCCTCTCACTGTTGTGGCCTCTCCCATTGCGGAGCACAGGCTCCGGACGCACAGGCTCAGCGGCCATGGCTCATGGGCGTAGCCTCTCCGCAGCATGTGGGATCTTCCCGGACCGGGGCATGAACCCGTGTCCCCTGCACCGGCAGGTGGACTCTCAACCACTGCGCCACCAGGGAAGCCCTAGAAAAGATTTTAAGCCAGATATTATAGCCATTTTAAATGATAAAAAGGAAAAATGTCCATAATGTACAGAAGGATAGGACATCTCAGAAGACAAATTGAAATGATAGAAAAGAACCAAATGGAAATTTCAGAACTAAAAAAAAAAATCTAAAATAAAAAATTCACTGTAATGCTGTGGAGCAACTAAGCCCGTGTGCCACAGCTACTGAGCCTGTGCTCTAGAACCCGCGAGCCACAACTCCTGAAGCCCGCACACCTAGAGCCCATGCTCTGGAACAAGAGAAGCCACTGTAATGAGAAGCCCGTGCACCATAAAGAAGAGTAGCCCCTGCTCACTGCAACTAGAGAAAGCCCATGCACAGCAACAAAGACCTAACACAGCCAAAAATAAATAAATAAATTTATATTAAAAAAAAATTCACTGGATAAAAGTAACAACAGAGTAGAGTTGACCAAAGAGTCAGTTTAACTTGAAGACAGGTTAATAGGAATGATCCAATATGAAAAACAGAAATGAAAAATCATTGGAAAGAAAATGAACAGAGCTTCAGAGGTCACAGAAAACATTAAAAAAATCTAATGTATATTAAACTGGAGTCTCAGAAGCAGAGGAGAGAGAGAAAAAGAGACAGAAAACAATATTTGAAGGTACAATGATCAAATGATCAAAAATTTCCCAAATTTGTGGATGGACATACATTTACAGGCCCAAAGATTTCAGTAAATCCCAAGCTGTGTAAATTCAAAGAAAACCATGCATAGGCATAGTATATTCAAACTACTGAAAACCAGAAAAAGAGCATGTCCTGAAAACAGCAAGAGAAAAATGACTCATTACATACAAGAGAATGATGAATCAAAAAACTACTAATTTTCACCAGAAACAATGGAGGACAGAAGACAGTGGACTGACATTTTTTAAGTGCTAAAAGAAGACACTGACAACCCATAATTCTATACCTAGGGAGAACATCCTTCAGAATGAAGGCAAAATAAAAACTTTAAGATTAAAAAAAAAGTTTTAAGAATCTATCACCAGCAAGACTGTACTACAAGAAATACTAAAGGAAGTTCTTTGGACTAAAAAGAAATGGTACCTGGCATAAAATCAGCTCTTTAGGAGGAATGAGGGGCATCAGAAATGGTATATATCTGGGTAAATAGACAAGAGATTTTTTCCCACTCATAATTAAAAAACAAAAACAAAATCGTATGACTGTTTAAAGCAAAAATTGTCTTGTTGGGTTTATAACATTTGTAGCTGTAATACATAAGATAACTATAGCATAAAAGATGGGGAATAGAAAATTGATCTGTAGACTTGCAAGTCTTCTACATTCTATGTAAAGTGGTAAAATATTAACTAAGTAGACTGGGAAAAGTTAAGGATGTAGGGCTTTCCTGGTGGCGCAGTGGTTAAGAATCTGCCTGCCAATGCAGGGAACACGGGTTCGAGCCCTGGTCCAGGAAGTTCCCACATGCCGTGGAGCAACGAAGCCCGTGCACCACAACTACTGAGCCTGCATTCTAGAGTCCGTGAGCCACAACTACTGAGCCAGCATGCCACAACTACTGAAGCCCGCGTGCCTAGAGCCTGTGCTCCGCAACAAGAGAAGCCACCACAATGAGAAGCCCATGCACTGCAACGAAGCGTAGTCCCCGCTCGCCGCAGCTAGGGAAAGCCCACACACAGCAATGAAGACCCAACACAGTCAAAACTAAAAATAAATAAAAATTAATTAATTAATTATTTTTTAAAAAAAAGTTAAGGATGTAAAGAGAAATACCTAGAACAGGGACTTCCCTGGTGGTGCAGTGTTAAGACTGGCGGAGTTAAGTCTCCACGCTCCCAAGGCAGGGGGCCTGGGTTTGATCCCTGCTCAGGTAACCAGATCCCACATGCATGCTGCAACTAAGAGTTTGCATACCACAACTAAGGAGCCTGTCTGCCACAACTAAGACACGGCACAACAAAATAAATATTTAAAAAATAAATAAATAAAAATTAAAAATTTCTAAAAAAAAGAAATACCTAGAACAACTTTTTAAAAATATGTTTATTTTATTCATTTATTTATTTGGCTGTGCCAGGTCTTAGTTGTGGCATGCGGGATCTTTTAGTTAAGGCATGTGGAATCTAGTTCCCTGACCAGGGATCGAACCTGGGCCCCCTGCATTGGGAGCACGGAGTCTTACCCACTGGACCACCAGAGAAGTTCCTAGAACAACTAACTATTAAAAATGTAATGTAAAGAGGTATAGCTAAAAAGTCAATAGATAAATTAAAATTAAATTTTAAAATATTTAAATAGTTGAAAAGAAGACAAAAAGGAAAAAAAGAGGCACAAAAAATCAGAGGAGACAAATAGAAAACAAATGATAAAATAGAAGGCCAAAATCCAAACATGTTAATAATTACATTAAATGTCAATGTATTAAACACTTCAACTGACAGGCAGAATTGCTTCATAAAAAGGCAAACTACACTATTTACTACCTATAAAATATACACTTAAAAATATAAAGACAGATAGTTCGAAAGTAAATAGATAGAAAAAGACATGCAAACAGTAAGTGTACGAAAGTGGAGTGGCTGTATTAATATCAGATAAAACCGATTTTAAGATAAAAAGTACTACAGGAGATAAAAGGGGGCATTTTGTAATAACAAAAGGTCAATATATTGGAAGTCATAACAATTATAAATGTGTATATGCCTAATAACAGAGCTTCCAAATATATGAAACAAAAATTAACAGAATTAAAAGGGAGGGGACTTCCCTGGTGGCGCAGTGGTTAAGAATCCACCTGCCAACGCGGTGGATATGGGTTTGATCCCTGGTCCGGGAAGATCCCACATGCCGCAGAGCAACTAACCCATGTGCCACAACTACTGAGTCTGCACTCTAGAGCCCGCGAGCCACAACTACTGAGCCCTTGTGCCACAACTACTGAAGCCCTCGCGCGTAGAGGCTGTGCTCCGCAACAAGAGAAGCCACTGCAGTGAGAAGCCCATGCACCGCAACGAAGAGTAGCTCTCGCTCACCACAACTAGAGAAAGCCCGTGCACAGCAACAAAGACCCAATGCAGCCAAAAATAAATAAATAAAATAAATTTTAAAAGGGAAATGGACAATTCCATAGTCTTAATTGAAGATTTTAACATATCTCTCTAGGCAACTGATAGTCCAACCAGGTAGAAAATCTTCAAAGACATATACGAACTGAACAACACTATCACCTATTTTGTCATAATTGATATTTATAGAATGCTACACCCAACAACTGCAAAATACACTCTTTTCACGTGCAAATGATATGTTTACCAGGAAAGACTGCATGTTAAGCCATAAAACATATTTTAAACATTGAAATTTTAAAGAGTATTTCTCTAACAATGGAATTAAATTACAAACAAATAATAACATTCTAAGAAAACTCAAAATATTTGGAAATCAATCTACACACTTCTAAATAATCCACAAGTCAAAAAATCAAGATAAATTAGAAGATAATGAAAATAAAACATTTGATATTTGTGGGATACAGATAAAGGAGTTTTTAGAGGGAAATTTATGGTTTTAAATATTTTACATTCAAAAATAAGAGAGACTTCCCTGGTGGTCCAGTGGGTAACACTCCATGCTCCCAATGCAGGGGGCCTGGTTCGATCCCTGGTCAGGGAACTAGATGCTGCATGCATGCCGCAACTAAGAAGCCCATGTGTCACAACTAAGACCTGGTGCAGCCAAAATAAATAAATATTTAAAAAAAAGAAAAAAACACACAAAAGGAAGAAAGAGCAAAAATCAACAATCTAAGTTTCCACCAGGAGGAATTAGAAAAACAAGAGCAAATTAAGCCCAAGGAAAATAGAAGGAAATAATCAAGATAAGAGTAGAAATCAACAAAATAGAAAATGGGCATATAATCCATGAAAACAAAGGCTATTTTAAAAAATTGATCAATAGGAATCACAAGCCTCTAGCCAGATTGATCAAGAAAAAAAGAGAAAAAAGAAAAGAAAAAGGGGAGAGGACAAAAATTATCTCAGGAGTTTAAAGTTGGCTTAACATTTGAAAATCAACCCATGTAATTTACCCGAATCATGCCTGATTTACAGATATTCTGCGCCAAAGAGAAGACACAGCTGTAGCATTACAGCCCCCAATAGGAGTTTCCTTAAAAGACAGTGGTGAAGTAAATCCTCCCAGTGGGCAGATCTTCAAGAAATACACTTGGTTGTCCACTTTATCTGAACTGAAGAATGGCCAGAACACACCTACCCTGACTAATGGGCAGTTGCTTACAGCTTCACAATACGCTTAGGGAACTGGAAAGAACAGCAGCATTGGAAGGTAAGTAGAAAGAAGGTATGGGGAAGAGGTATGTGAATGGACCTCTCAGATAAGCAGAATGTAATATGTGTCTCATAAAAATGCTCACAAAAGGGCATCCACTGCAGAGGAGGCTGTCAGTCAAGTGGACAAATGACACATAGTATGAATATCACTTCATTTCTTTCTCCAGACACAATAGTGTTTGCTCAATGAGCTCAAGTACAATGTGGCCAAGTCGTGTGGACTCAGCAACATCAACTTCCCCTCAATAAGTCTGACCTAAGTAAGCTCCTCAGCAAGTCTAACACACCTATGATAAATACTGACTGGACCCTCAATACGACACTCCTAGGGGAAGCAGTCAGCCGACTGGTAGCAAGTTGATTACACTGGACCCCTTATATAACAGCAATTGTCCTTCCCAGAATAGACATATATTATGGGTATGGATTTGTCTTCCCTGCTCATACGGTGCTTCTGTCAGCATCACTATCCAAGACTTGAACAGAATGCCTTATTTACTGTAATGGTGTTTCATACAGGGTTGCTTCTAATGGGAAGCATATTTCACTGTAAAAGAAGTGTGACAATGGGCTCATGTCTATGAAATTCATTGATCTTTCCATATACCTTATTAACCAAAAGCATGTGGCCTGATGGAGTGCTGGAATAGCCTACTAATGGCTTGATTTCAGCACCCTTGCCAGTGGGGAGATAGCATCTTGAAAGACTGGGATCATCTTATAAAATTCAATATATTCTTTAATATATAGTGCTATTTCTTCTACAGCCAGAATGCATGTATCCACAAATCAAGGGTTGGAAGTAGAAATGGCTTTTCTCATTCTTATACCTAATAATCCCCTTCCAGAATTTTTACTTCCCATGTCTGCAACTTTGAATTCTGTTGGTTTGGAGGCCTTAGTACCCAACAGAGTAATGCTTCTACCATGAAACACAATAACAGTTCTTTTGAATGGGAAGTTAGATGCCCCCCTAGCCATTTTGGGCTCCTCATGTCACAGAACCAACAGCCAAGAAAGGATTACTCAAGGGAATTCCCTGGCGGTCCAGCAGTTAGGACTCAGCGCTTTCACTGCTGGGTCCCAGGTTCAATCCTCAGTCGGGCAACTAAGATTCCGAAAGGGGCACAGCCAAAAAAATAAAAGGATTGCTCAGCTGGGTGAGGTGATTGATCCTAATTACAAGGGGGAATTGGGTCTCTGTTACACAGGTACCCAAGAGTTTCTCTGGAACCCAAGAGATTCTCTGGGAAGCCTTTCAGCACTTCTACATCTAATAGAAAAGATTAATGGAAAATTAGAGCAACCAGAAAAAAGCAGGACCCTGAAGGGCATTTAGATTCTTCAGGAATGAAAGTCTGGTTCATCCCAGCAGCTAAAGAACTCAGGCCAGAAAAAGAGGTTCTAGGTGAGGGAAAGGAAATAATGAATGGATAGTGGAAGACAACATTTATAAATGTCAGTTATGGCCTTGTGACCACTTACAGAAATGAGCACAGTAATAGCTATGCATATTTTCTTCCAGCTTTTTATGTGTGTACATAAAAAGAATCTCTCTCCTGATTTTCCCTTATTATCTTACATAAGGACTGCTGATGGTTGTTAACTTTACAATTTAGTCTTTTTTTTTTTTTTTTGGCCATGCCGCATTGCCCTCAGCAGTGAAAGCACAGAGTCCTAACCACTGGACTGCCAGGGAATTCCCTACAATTTAGTCTTTTGGTTTCAATCTATGCAGATAGGACCTTGGACTGAATATGAGAAGTAAATAACATTGCCTATATATAGACACTGTAACTATAACTCCATGGCAAGCATTCTTCCTGCCTCAGGACATTTGCATTTGCTATTTTCTCTGCTTAGAAGGCTCTTTCCCCAGATATCCCTGAGGGCTTCTCCTTGACCTTTTAATCTTTATTCAAATATCACTTTTCTCAGTGATGCTTTCTCTTTCCACCCTATTTAAACCTCAAAGTAGTTATCATCATTTAACATATTATATATATTTACGTGTTTACCTTATTGACTTTCTGTGCTACACTCCCTTTAGGAAGTAAGCTCTTGAAGGGCAGGGACTATTATCCAGCTTGTTCACTGCTATACCCTCAGTACATAGAGCAATGTAGACATGCAAGAGATATTTGTTGACTATGCAACATTATGTTATGCAGGAATTTTAAACAATGAGGTAGAGTTATAAATACTAAACAAAACTGTTATTCATGGTTTCCTCTCAGATATTTGGGGAGAGCATAAATATGGATTTTAACTTATTACCTAAGTTAAAATTTTTTTTTCAATGTTGGGAGACACGAACATATTTGTCAACTTAGGGGGAAAAGCCAATAGAATTGGATGGTTTGGTTAATATATAGGAGAAAGGATAATTAATTGAGCAAAGTATGTGAGGAGGTAACGTGAGATGGTTCTACTGCACAGTGAAAGCACTGTGCTTGGATAAGAGGAGTGATAAGAGGCCTCCATGAGGAGGCCTGAAATTGAGGGCGTTCTCAACTGATAGCCTCCGTGATCCTTGTGAAACAGATGGGTAGGCCAAGGCTGAGGGCAAGGGCTTGGAGAGTAGGCTCAATTTGTGAGTGTTTAGGAGAGGTGGCATGGTTATGTTAACATTATTTTATTTAATCCTCACATCAGTCCCATGAGGTATTATTATCTCCACTTTACAATATTATTCCATTTTACAAATACAGAAACAGAAGCACAGAAATTATGTAATTTGCAGAAGACTGCACAGCTGATGAACGATGGAGCCATTTTAGGAAGCTCTAACCCAGGTCTCTCTGACTTCAATCTGTCTTGGCCTCACATACCTCAGCAAAGAAGTGGAAATGGTCTCAAGCTACACCATCCTCTAACGTAATGGTCCCCACAGTGGAGGAGGATAGGCACATCCTGGGTGTGCGTGATGGTATACTGGGATATTAACAAAAAATGTTAGATTTCTATTTATACTTTTTAAGTCTAAAACAATAATAAAGAAATTCAGCTTTGCTACTATTTAACATACAGCTGGACACTGGCATCCTTATTTGGTCTGGATGCCAGCTGGCTATGAGTCATTTTGGTATCTTCAGGGAGACATAGGAGCTCCGCAGTGCAAATGGATTGATAGTCCTCACCCATATTATACTTTTTGTGCTTAAGCGATGACATCAGTATGTTCATTTTTATAGAACCAACACTTTTATGTAGCAGAGTGTTCATAATACAGTGGTCTATGGTGAAAAGGGGATTGCTGACAAAGATATTTGGCTTCGCTCAGATATTCGCTAAATGTTTCTTGTCAGAGTATTAAAATAGTTGTCAG
The DNA here is from genome assembly GCF_949987515.2 of Delphinus delphis. Classification (NCBI taxonomy): domain Eukaryota; kingdom Metazoa; phylum Chordata; class Mammalia; order Artiodactyla; family Delphinidae; genus Delphinus; species Delphinus delphis. The sequence continues at coordinate 33,307,296 of NC_082684.1, forward strand.
AATCTACAAATAACTTACACTTTTCTTTTTTTCTGCTGGGGAAGACAGTGGTGAGGGATAACGTATACTTTTCTTTTACAAAAAAATGAGCATTTGAATTTGCTAACTTTTTCAAATGTGGATGATGTTAATGATGATAAGGTGGCTGTCAGTAGTATGCAACTCTATAGATACTGAAAAACAATGTTTTAAACTCTTTTCCTTCAAGATAAAGTTGATAGTGTAATGAGTGACAAATAACTGCTTTTTGAAAGCTACTGTAAATGAATATTTTGAAAAATGATATTTAGAAGTCTTTCTATTTTGGTAGGGGTGTTTTTTTGCCAAAAAACATAGAAGTATGTCACTTATAAAATGTTCATATTTGCATGCCTAAAACCTTGGAAATAGTTTTCTACTGTGTTTAAGAATCTTACGAATAAAAGAGATCCAGTGAATTTTAAATATATTTGCTAAAAATGTAACATCTTCTGATTAATTTGCAAGTGTAACTGATTGATATAGAAGATAAAAATTAACTAGATGAATTTCAGTAAAATTCATCGGGACTGAAAAATTAATTTCATGTTTGAGTAAGCCCAGCCCGCTATTTTCCGTTTGCATCCTTTGTATTTTTATGAGTTTCATTTCCATTAAAACGAAGTAATAAAGTAAACAGATCATAGAGGCAAACTTCAGAAATCGTAAGATCATAGTGTGTTAAACCACCATTTCAAAAATAAAGCAGTCAGATTGCTCTTGCTTAAAAAAAAAAAGTTCATGGGAGCAAAAAGCGCTTTTCGTATAGAAAATAAACAAAATTTATATTTTAAAATAGTGTGTTTATTTCAGCTTCATCTCATCCTTTAGTTTTTAAATTTTTTTTTGCGGTACGCAGGCCTCTCACTGTTGTGGCCTCTCCCGTTGCGGAGCACAGGCTCCGGACGCGCAGGCTCAGCGGCCATGGCTCAGGGGCCCAGCCGCTCCACGGCATGTGGGATCTTCCCGGACCGGGGCATGAACCCGTGTCCCCTGCATCGGCAGGCGGACTCTCAACCACTGCACCACCAGGGGGAAGCCCTAGTTTTTAAATTTTTAAACCTTTTTTGTGATTTAAAAATGTACAAATATATTAGGACAGTATTACATTATATACATACAACATGGGTGTATGTTAAATGTTGAAAGGAGAGTTTGTGATAAAAAATTTATAGATCATTGTTCAAATACATCATGGTTTCTCAACTTGAGCACTATTGACATTTTGGGCTGGAAAATGCTTTCTGTGGGGGCTGTCCTGTGCATTTTAAGATATTTGGCAGCATCCTTGGCTTCAACCCACCAGATCCCAATAGCACCCTTCCCCCCACAGTTATGACAATCAAAAAACTTCTCCAGACATGACAAATGTGCCCTTAGGGTAGAGTTACTAGATTTAGCAAAACAAAAAAGCAAAATAAAAACAAAAACAACAGGACATATATTTTTCATCCCCTATTCTTTATTTATCTGAAATTCAAAAATTAACTGGCTTCGGGCTTCCCTGATAGCTCAGTGGTTAAAAAACTGTCTGCCAATGCAGGGGACATAGGTTGGAGGCCTGGTCCGGGAAGATCCCACATGCCGCGGAGGAACGAAGCCCGTGCGCCACAACTACTGAGCCTGTGCTCTAGAGCCTGCGAGCCACAACTACGGAAGCCCGGGTGCCTAGAGCTCGTGCTCCGCAACAAGAGAATCCACCACAGTGAGAAGCCCGTCCACCGCACCTAGAGAAAGCCCGCGCAGCAAGGAAGATCCAACGCAGCCAAAAAAAAAAAAAAAATTAACTGGCTTCTGGTGTTTTACCAACACCCTCCCCCGCTGAGAACCAAAGTGCTAATGTATTATTATGCCTATATTACTCTCTACAACCTTGCCTTTCTCTCAGCCTCACCCTACCTTCCAAACTCTTCCACTGTGCCCTCTAGAACTTATTATCCACAGCCTGCAAAAGCCCCTGCATTGTCAAGCTTTCTCTTCAATTTCTTACCTTTATTAAAATCTGACTCTCCCTTGAGGACACTATTTTCCTGTTGCCCCACCCAAATGGTGCTGTTTATACTCTCAGGTTCCACATACCTCTGGGATGAGAGCTGTACTGAAATTTGGGAGAAGCAAAAAATATAACTGGTGTTTCCAATGGAAAACTATGCATTCTTTAGAGCAGACCTTTCCACGTTATCTGATTCTAGCTTTTTATTGCTTTGGAGGTATTTTACAACTTCTGTAAACTGTATTTAACTGGTAACAAGGCAAAATAAATTCTGTCCAGTGGAAGCTCAATTGACTTTCCTTCAAAAATAGAAACTATCCCATTCTCCACCTTCTTAGTACTAAACATATAATCCTACTTTCACCAGTACCCATCCTGTTTTCCTTCCCTCCTGTTTTAATGGAGGAGTTGTCTTTCCTCCTAATTAGGGCCAAATTCTTTTCCTGTGTTTTGGATTCCCTCAACCCTGCCTCCTCAGAACTCTTCCCTGTGGACTACACAGTCTGGTTTCATCTATATATCTTTTTCAATTTTTTTTTTCCTCTGAATAGGACCCTCAATGGTTTTAAACATTCTTTTTTTTTTTTTTTTTTTTTTTTCTGTTAAAGAAAACAAAACAAAACCCTTCCTGGATCTTAGCTTCCCTTCTAGCTACTCCTCTAACTGCCTTCATTTCCTTTCCTTCCACTCACTGTTCAGCCAGTTCTCCTCTGGGGTCCTGCATTATCACACCCATGAAGGACCTCTGATTGAGATCACTTATGTCTCACTGATAAAATCTTAGTGTCAACAAATCCAACATTTTTCAGTCATCTTATTGACTTTCCAACAACAACTGACACAATCTGACCACTCTCCCTTCTTGAAATGCTCTCTTTTCCAGCTTCCATGACAGTACTCTCCCAGTTTTTTTCTTATCCTTCTGACCACTCCTTCTGACTCCTTGTAAGTATATCCTCCTCTATCCATGCATTAACCCCAAGCATCTCTCAAAGCTCGGTTCTAGGCCTTCTTTTCTTTTCTTTCCAGTTAATACTTCTGAATATTCTTGTCCATGCCTAGGACTTTACCACCACCTCTTTATCAATGACCTCTGCCTTGACCATGCATCTGAACTCAGGTTACTTATCCATTCTTCTTGGAAGTCTCAGAGGCATCTCAAATTCAATGTATATATAACTGAACTCATGATTTTCTCCCTCAAAACTTAGCCTTTTCCAGCAGTTTTATTTCAATGAACAGTTATACAAAAACCTAGGCCCTGATGTCCCTCAACCCCTAATCTCTCCAATCCATCACCAAATTCTATCTTTTTATATTAGATCCATTTACTTCTAACTCTACTTTCACTAGATTTGTCCAAGCTACCATCTTCTCTCCCTGTGTACTCCTGTAAAATCTTCCTAATCATCTACTCTAATCCACTCTCAGCCCCCTCCATCCTTTCTTCTCATAGTAGCCAAAATAATCCTATAAAATGCATATCTGATCACATAAGCCCCTGTTAAAAACCCTTCGGTGACTCTTAAAGACCAAAATCTTCAACATGGCCAGGCCCCTGCATAATCTAGGCTGCATCCTCATCTGATATCATGTTCCATTCCAGCCGTGCTTCAGCCACAATGAGTGCCTTCTAGGTCTCCCTCCACCCCCTCTACCCCCAGAGACTTTGCATGGGCTGTTGCCTTTGCTTAGAACACGGCCACCCAACTGCCCACTTGGCCACATTCACACCTGCCTTTCCTTCAGATCATAGCTCCCCTCAATGCCTCTAATAGGATTCTCCCATTTTAATCTCTCACCATCATCATCATAATAGCTAATATTCAGACATGTTTACTACACATCAGTCACTGATCTAAGGGCTCTACCAATAAGAATTTGTTATATATGGAAACTGAGTTACCACACACTTTTATGTACCATAACTGTAATTTTCCTCATGTGTAACATAGAATAATAATACTTTCTTCATAGGGTGGTTGAGAATATAAAATGAGTTAATATGTGAAAAGGACTTGGAACAGTGCCAGCCACATAATAAATGCTCAATAAATGTAAATGTTAGCAATTGTTAGTATTGTAATCTTACATTGACTGCATGATTATTTGATTAAAGTCTGTCTCTGTCTCATAAGTACTATGAACATTGGTCAGGGTCTTCTTTTTTTACCCACTATTATATTCCTTGTGTCTTCCTAGGGCATTGGTACATTGTAAATGCTCAAAAACATTTCTGGAATTAATGAATAATAATTTGTGTCCAACCACGCAGGATTGTTACAAAGCTTAAAAAAAGTATGTGAAGTACTTTTTAAAACTACATAGGCATATAGAAATATTAAACATTTAAATGGTAAACTGTGATGGTAACTGTAACCATAACAGGAATCTTAGGAAAGGAAAACTAATGTGGCCTAAAATTGTTAGAAAAGAGGCTTGTGGAAGAAGAGGACTTCAAAGTATATATAGGATTTGCATGGATGAAGTGGACCTCAAAATATGTATAGGATTTGGTAGAGTAGTGTGAGCATATACGTATGCAGGGAAGAATGGGCTACCAGCCTACTTGGTGGATGTGTGATGAGGAGTAACAGGAAATATAATTATAGATACAGTGGAGACAAATCATGGAGGGACTTGATAGGCAGATAAAGGAGTCTGGACCTGATATGACAGAGAAGAGAGTATTGACCAGGCACATTTCAGGAAGATTCATTCACCTATCAACTAGTGACCAGGACCTCTTCCTGATACTGTAGATTCAATGGTAATCAAAACAAACCATGAGGGACTTCCCTGGTGGCACAGTGGTTAAGAATCCACCTGCCAATGCAGGGGACATAGGTTCGAGCCCTGGTCCAGGAAGATCCCACATGCCGCGGAGCAACTAAGCCTGTGCGCCACAACTGCTGAGCCTGTGCTCTAGAGCCTGTGCCCTGCAACAAGAGAAGTCACCGCAATGAGAAAAGCCTCTGCACTGCAACAAAGAGAAGCCCCTGCTCGCGGCAACTAGAGAAAGCCCGTGCATAGCAACGAAGATCCAACACAGCCCAAAGTAAAATATAAATAAATTAATGTAAAAAAAACAACAACCATGAAATAGAGACACACATGTAGAGAACAAATGTATGGACACCAAGGGGGGAAAGAGCGGGGGATGAATTGGGAGATTGGGATTGACATATATACACTAATATGTATAAAATAGATAACTAATGAGAACCTGCTGTATAGCACAGGGAACTCTACTTCACTTCGCTCTACAGTAGAAACTAATCCAACATTGTAAAACAACCATATGCCAATTAAAAAAAAAATGGTGAAGGGATTTGACCAGGTGATTTCTGAGATCCCATGGGCTTTATCATTTTGTGATTTGAATAATGATTATCTTTCAGCAAGCTCATACTTCCAGCTCCAACTTCAGTGGGATCTATACTATAGTCAAGAATACTGGTGATACTATTTACATCTTGAGTTCATGTGGTTTGTTCAGAAGGGACGGGAAACAAGTTTATAAATACATGCTGTGATCAGTTCATTTTCCAGGAGCCTGTCCTTGATTACCACTGAACCCACAACGACAATTTATATTTGACATCTTTATCGAAGAATCTTCTTGCTTCTCCTTCGGTATATTTTACTTTGGGGAAGGGGCATTGCCCAATTTTATTTTCTAAATGGTGTTTAGCAGACTGAAGATGCTCAATAAACATTATATATCCATGGAACCATCTCTGGAAAAGAAATCTTGGCTGTGTGACTACATACCCAGTGCAATAAACAATAACTGTTTTAACCCATTCACCAGGGGGGTAATTCATGTGGAAACCTAAAATTAAAAATAAGTGAAAACAGCTGGCTCATGATGATTTTGTCAAGAAAACTTCAAATATACAAAACCCAGATGGCTGGCATAGAACAGCACAGAAGATACCACTGAGTAAATATCAAATGAATAATCCTGGCCATTGAGAATTTCTGTTCACTTTCACTCCATAAAGGTTATTTCAAAGTGGATTTCTTTATTCATCATGAAGAATTATGCATGGAAACTGACAAAAGATTAATCTCCAATATTTACAAGCAGCTCATGCAGCTCAATATCAAAAAAAAACAAAGAACCCAATCCAAAAATGGGCAGAAGACCTAAACAGACATTTCTCCAAAGAAGATATACAGATTGCCAACAAACACATGAAAGAATGCTCAACATCACTAATCATTAGAGAAATGCAAATCAAAACTACAATGAGGTATCACCTCACACCAGTCAGAATGGCCATCGTCAAAAAATCTACAAACAGTAAATGCTGGAGAGGGTGTGGAGAAAAGGGAACCCTCTTGCACTGTTGGTGGGAATGTAAATTGATACAGCCACTATGGAGAACAGTATGGAGGTTCCTTAAAAAACTAAAAATAGAACTTCAATATGACCCAGCAATCCCACTACTGGGCATATACCCTGAGAAAACCAGAGTTCAAAAACAGTCATGTACCACAATGTTCATTGCAGCTCTCTTTACAATAGCCAGGACATGGAAGCAACCTAAGTGTCCATCGACAGACTAATGGATAAAGAAGATGTGGCATATATACACAATGGAATATTACTCAGCCATAAAAAGAAATGAAATTGAGTTATTTGTAGTGAGGTGGATGGACCTAGAGTCTGTCATACAGAGTGAAGTAAGTCAGAAAGAGAAAAACAAATACCGTATGTTAATACATATATACGGAATCTAAAAAAAAAAAAAAGAAAGGTTATGCAGAACCTAGGGACAGGACAGGAATAAAAACGCAGACATAGAGAATGGACTTGAGGACACGGGGAGGGGGAAGGGTAAGCTGGGATGACGTGAGAGAGTGGCATGGACTTATATGCACTACTAAATGTAAAATAGATAGCTAGTGGGAAGCAGCTGCATAGCACAGGGAGATCAGCTCAGTGCTTTGTGACCACCTAGAGGGGTGGGATAGGGAGGGTGGGAGGGAGGGAGATGCAAGAGGGAGGAGATATGGGGATATATGTATATGTATAGCTGATTCACTTTGTTATAAAGCAGAAACTAACACACCATTGTAAAGCAATTATACTCCAATAAAGATGTTAAAAAATTTTTTCAAAAGACGAATTATGCATGGAAAACTTGAACGAAATGTCTGGAAAGTAAGTTGGATTGTGATTTGAAAATTCTAGTAACAAATGATACTCTGACTTTAATTACTGAATTCAATTACTTCACAGACTGGAAACTCACTTCAAGACCTGTGAAAAATGCCCCTTTTAAAAAATGTATTAGAGGGAATTCCCTGGCGGTCCAGTGCTTACAGGGGGCACAGGTTCTATCCCCGGTCGGGGAACTAAAATCCCGCAAGCCACACGGTGTGGACAAAAAAAAAAAAAAAGATATTAGAAATTAATAACAGAAGGAATTTTAGAAAGTTCACAGTATGTGGAAATTAAACAATATATTCTTAACTAATGGGAGAAATCACAAGGGAAATCAGAAAATACCTTGAGATGAATGAAAACACACAACATACAAAAACTTATAGGATGCAGCTAACACAGTGCTTAGGAAGAAATTAATAGCTGTGAATATCTATATTACAAAGAAAGATCTCAAATCAGTAACATAACCTTCCAATTTAAGAAATTAGAAAAAGACTAAACCCAAAGCAAGCAGAGGGAAGGAAATAAAGACTAGAGCAGAAATAAATAAAATAGAGAAGCAAAAAACAATAAAGAGAATAAACAAAAACCAAAAGTTTGTTCTTTGAAAATATCAACAAAATTGACAAGACAGCTGGACTGACCAAGAAAATAGAGAAGACTCAAATTACTAAAATCAGGAATGAAAGAGGTGCTATTACAACTTTACAGAAATAAAAAGAATTATAAGGGAATACTATCAACATGCCAACAAATTAGATAAGCAATATGAATTCCTAGAAACACCCAAACTACCAAAACTGAATCAAGAAGAAATAGAAAATCTGAATAGAACTATAACAAGAGATTGAACCAGTAATCAAAACCTTCCCACAAAGAAAAGCCCAGGCCAGGCAACTTCCCTAGTGAATCCTACCAAATGTTTAAAGAAGAATTAGCACTAATCCTTCACAAACTTTTCCAAAAAATAGCCGATGGACTTCCATCTCATTTTATAAGGCCAGTATTACCCTGATACCAAAACCAAAGACATCACAAGAAAACTGAAAACAAACATTTCTATGAATATAGTCACAAAAATCCTCAACAAAACACTAGCAAAGTGAATCCAGCAACATATAAAAACGATTAAACACCATGACCAAGTAGAATTTATCTCAGGAATGTAAGATTGGTTTAACATATGAAAATCATATTAATAAAGGACAAAAACCATATGATCATCTCAGCATACAAAGAAAAAGCATTTGACAAAATCCAACATCCTTTCATGATAAAAACATTCTACGACTAGGAATAAAAAGGAAGTTCTGCAACCTGATAACAGAATCACATAAAATCCACAGCCTACACAATATTTAATGGTGACTAATATTAGGAACAAGACAAGATGTCTGCTCTTACTACTTCTATTGAACACTGTATTAGAGGTTCTAGCCAAGGCAATTAGATAAAAAAAAAGAGAAATAAACGGAACGTGGATTGAAAAGGAAGATGTAAAAGTATTTCTATTAGCCCATGACATGATTTTGTACATAAAAGTTTTAAGAAACCTACCTACCAATTAGAACTAATAAATGAGTTAAGTAAATTTGCAGGATACAAGGTCAATATACAAAAATCTATTGTGTATCCATACACTAGCAATTTTTTAAAATTAATTTATCTTTGGTTGCATTGGGTCTTTGTTGCTGCGCATAGGCTTTCTCTAGTTGCGGCGAGCGTGGGCTACTCTTTGTTGTGGTGCACGGGCTTCTCATTGAGGTGACTTCTCTTGTTGCAGAGCATGGGGTCTAGGCACGTGGGCTTCAGTAGTTGTGGTACGCGGGCTCTGCATTGTGGCGCCTGGGCTTAGTTGTTCCGCGGCATGTGGTATCTTCCCAGACCAGGGCTCTAACCCATGTTCCTTGCATTGACAGGCGGATTCTTAACCACTGCGCCACCAGGGAAGCCCATACACTAGCAACTCAATGAAGGAAAGAACAGTCTTTTTAAAAAATGGTGTTGGGATGATTAGATGTCCACATGGAAAGGAATAAAGTTGGACCATTACCTCATACTATATACAAAAATTAACTCAAAATGGATCATAGACCTAAATGTAAGAGTTAAGACTATAAAGCTCTTAGAAGTACTACAGGAGTAAATCTCTGTAACTTTGCATTAGGTGGGTTTCTCAGACATGGCACCAAAAGTACAAGTAACAAAAGAAAAAATATGTAATTAGACCTTAACAAAATTTTTAAACTTTTGTGATTCAAAGGATACAATCAAGAAAATGAAAAGACAACTCACAATATGAGAAAACATATATAAAGATTATAATCTGATAAGGGACTTGTGTCTAAAGTATGTAAAGAACTCTTACAACTCAGCAATAAAAGGACAAATAATTTTTAAATGGGCAAAGGAGCTGAATAGACATTTCTCCAAAGAAGATATACAACTGGCCAATAAGCACATGAAAATATGCTCAACATCAAAGGCCATCACAGAATTGCAAATCAAAACCATAATGGGAAACCATTTCACCCACTTGTAGGCTATAATTAAAAAAAAAAAAGATAGGCAATAACAGGCATTGGCAAGGATATGAAAAAACTGGAACCATGTTACGTTGCTGGTGGAAACGTAAAATGGTCAGTTGCTTTGGAAAACAGTGTGGAAGTTCCTCACAAAGTTAAACATAGAGTTACCATATAACCCAGCAATTCCACTACTAGGTATATATACCCAAGATAAATGAAAACATGTCCACACAAAAATTTGTACACAAATGTTAATAGCAGCATTATTCATAATGGCGAAAAAGTGGAACCAGCCCAGATGCCTATCAACTGAAGAATGGAGAAACAAAACGTGGTATTGTCCATACAACTGAATATAATTTGGTCTAAGAAACAAATAGAGTACTGACACATGCTACAACAAATATAAACCTTGAAAACACTGTTAAATGAATGAGGCCAGACACAAAGACCACATATTATATGATTCCACCCATATGTAACGTCCAGAATAGGCAAACCCAGAGAGAGTAAATAGATTAGTGGTTGCCAGGAGCTAAGAGGAGGGAGGAATGGGGAGTGACTGCTAATGTGAATGGGGTTTCTCTTTGGGGTAATGAAAATGTTCTGAAATTAGATAGTGGTAATGGTTGCACCACTTTGTGAATATACTAAAAAGCCATTGAATTGTGAACTTTAAAAACGTGAATTTTATGGTATATCAATTATATCTAATAAAATTATTATTATCATTTTTAAAAATTTATTTATTTTAGGCTGCACTGGATCTTCGTTGCTGCATGCAGGCTTTCTCTAGTTGCGGCAAGTGGGGGCTACTCTTCGTTGCGGTGCACGGGCTTCTCATTGCAGTGGCTTCTCTTGTTGTGGAGCACCGGCTACAGATGCGCGGGCTTCAGTAGTTGCAGCATGCGGGCTCAGTACTTGTGGCTTGTGGGTTCTAGAGCGCAGGCTCAGTAGTTGTGGTGCACAGGCTTAGTTGCTCCACGGCATGTGGGATCTTCCCGGACCAGGGCTCAAACCCATGTCCCCTGCATTGGCAGGCAGATTCTTAACCACTGCGCCACCAGGAAAGCCCTTAAATTATCATTTAAAAAGAATGGATGTATGTCCTATAGATCTTGTTGGAGGAATTTGCATTTAAATGGATATTTCTTTTTTTTCCCCAAATTAAAATTGACTGTTGTCTGTTTGAAATGACCAATAACTTATCCTTTAAAATGACATTACAGTTAAATTATACATATATTTGACGCATTGATCGTTGTCTAAATTAATATCTCTTATCTATAAGTAGCAGTTTATTTTAAAGTTGAAAATATTTTGAAGTGAAAAATTTCTGAGATGCTAGTATCCATACATAGCCCTTAATATGCTAAAATTTAGTAAATGTGTGAGAAAGGGCTTAGCATTTTCTTAGGTTATTTTTTAAAACAAACAATTTCTAATGTTTGAACATTTCCTTAGCATCTAGTGCTTTTCAAGATTCTTTACTTTTTCTTTAGTGATATCAGGGCCAAGCAAAATAGAAGTCAAAGAGTAAATGAATTTCTGGCAATTCTATGTTTAATCAGTATTCAACTCATGGTAGAGCAATTAAGCAAGACTTCCCATGTTCAGTAATTTCCATATCTTGGTTTTTCCAGAATGAATTTTCAAAACAGTGTTTCCAGGCTTTCTGAATGTGAATGTTAATATACAGAAGTTTCTTGGCCTAGGTAAGAAAAATATGAATTTTTTACTTTTTCTCCCTCTTCCTCCACATAGTCTATGTACTGGATAGATTACTCAGGAGTCCAATTTCATTTGCTATTTTTAAGCTAAGTACACTGGATTTTTTTTACAATAAATGCCTGTATCAAAAAGGCCAAGCTTATATGGTCATTGAAGTTAATTGTTTGTGTTATATCATTATGTACATTATTAGTTTGCAATAAATGACACAAGGGACTATGTCAAATTCATAATAAAAGTAAACAGCTATGGTGGGGCTTGATCTTCTGAAGTTGGGTTATATTATAGCTAGGGTTGCCAGATTTAGCAAACAAAAGTACATGATGCCCAATTAAATTTGAATTTCAGATAAACAATGAATAATAATTTCAGTATATCTCAAATACTACATGGGACATATTTATGCTAAAAAATTATTCATTGTTTATCTGAAATTCATACAGAACTGGGCATCCTGCATTTTATCTGGCAACTCTAATTACATGAATAAGAGAGATTTTCTGCACTCTCCTTACAAAAAGCTGCCCAGACTAGCAGTAGGATATAAACAGACTGAGAGGTCCCTACATTTCTGTCCTGGCTGGTCACTGAACAGTTAAGGAAGTATCCAGCAAAGTCCTAGAATTGGGCTGGCTTGTGATCGGATCCTGGTCTATTTTTAGGCTGAGATAAATGGGACAGTTATTCCAGGGATTGGGGAAAAGCGAGTCATATTTAAAATTGTGGAGAAGTATGTGCTTGAGAGGGGAGGAGAGGGTGTCATATATTGTCACAGTAAAGGCCACTTCAACCACATCATTACTGTGCACATCCACCCCACCCCAGGCAAAACAAAGTAGGTATAAATGATGTCCTATTAATTGGAAGGAGCCAGAGGGCTCCCTGTTTTTGAATGTGTGGATTGAGTACGTCAAGCAAACGAACAGTGAGATGGGAAACTGGCTTTGAAATCATCTCCACTGGAATGAAGCACAGTTACCTCAAACCCAATGCATCTGACACTGATGCATTACCTTCCCCTCCTCATTCTTCCCCTTTCCCTGACTTCATTCATGTATTCAACAAATATTTGAGTGGCTACTCAGTTCCAGCATGTGCTAGCTCTGGCCATATACCCATGAGCAGAATAGGCATGGTCCCTGCTCTCAGAGAACTTACAGGGGGAACATGCTGATATAATCACGAAAATACATGTTTAATTACACATTAAGACATTGCTATGAAGAAAAGATGTTGGTTGCTATGAAGAAAAGGTGTTGGTTATAATCAAGATGGTATATCACTACTGATCTTTAGGGTGCTATTATAATGAAGAAACACTATGAAGCATCCTAAGAATTAAACTTTTTAAAAGAAAGTATTACACATTCTCCTGTTTAGGGAAATAATATTCCATTAATATTCCAAGGCACTTAACACCTGTCTCCTCACTGGGGTCACCGCGGAGGCTCCCAGACGACTGTAGTGCAGCTACTTCTGGCCTGGAACGCAGCTGCTAGTTAACAGCTGTACAGCCTCAGAGCTCCACACTCAAGGCCTTGAAGAGGGGCTCACCGCACCCAATTAAATAACATATATTTCTATTTTCGAATAATGCATCTTGTGTCTTGCGGATGTACCTGGAACTAATGAACAGAGGTACTTTCTGCTTACCTGAGCTTTCTCAACTCGGTTTTGGCAATTTTCTTTTTCAGTTAAAAATTCCTCCCCCACACACACTTTTTTCCCCATATACCACTTCATCATCTAACCGATGGAACCCAGTTTAGCCTTTTTCACTGAACGGCTGGAAGAAGGGAAAATCAGGAAACTGGATGGGGCGGGGGTAGTGTCAAAACTTTCTTTGGGGGGCCCCAAGCAACCTTACCCCGAGTGTCCAGTCCTAACTCCTGGTTCCTTTCCCTTGGACAGGGCTCGGGCGGCCCAAGGATGAGGCGAACTGAGGTAGAACAACCGGAGCCTCTGCCCGCAGTCCTCCCTCCACCTCTTTGCCACCTCGGGCTGCATTTTCCGGACCGGAAAAAAAAGAGCCGGGAGCACACTCGCCGCGGCGATGGACCGCCGGCCTCTGTGGGAGGAAGGCGAGTCCGCAGCCCCGCGGCCACTTTGATCGTTGCGCGCCTCCAACTTCACAGAGTGCACCGCTCAGGGGGTGCAGCCCGGCCTCCGCCCAGAGCGACCCCGGTCCTCGCGCGGGGAGGAGCTGCGGCGGGAAAGCCGAGCCGCCGCCCGCGGTCTAGAGGCCACCCGCCCGAGTTTTTCCGGCCCTCAGCCCGCGGCGGGGGAGGAGCCGCCGCCACTCGCGTTCCCTGGCCCCCGTCGCCGCCGGCGGAAGGGCCGCGCGCTTCGCGGAAGCGCGGCCGCAGCTGAGGATCAGCTGCTGGAGGAGGCGGAGAAGGAGAAGGAGGAGCCTAGGGGAGGGGGAAGGGGAGGGAGGGGACCGTCAGGAAGCCGCGAACGCCACCGAGTGTCTGCACACCTCGCTCCGTCTGCTATGGCTGGTTAAAGAACCATCCGGATCGCAGCGCGGGGGGAGGGTCGGGTGGGGGGAGAGCGCCGGCCGCGCGTGAGGCCGAGGGAGGGGCGGCGGCGCGAGCGGCGGCGGCGGCGGTTCCAGCATGAAGAGGAGAGCTGGCCTGGGGGACAGCATGAGGTCAGTGGTGGGCTTCTTGTCCCAGCGGGGCTTGCATGGGGACCCCCTGCTCACTCAGGACTTTCAGAGGAGACGCCTGCGAGGCTGCAGAAACCTCTACAAGAAGGACCTCCTGGGCCACTTCGGCTGTGTCAATGCCATTGAATTCTCCAACAATGGAGGCCAGTGGCTGGTCTCAGGTAAATCAACCCCCTTCCCCTCCCTGCGCCTCCCGGCCCCCTTCCAACCTCCCCTTTCCGTTTTCCCTCGCCACCCTCCTCCTGCCCTCCGTCCCCACCCCCTCCCTCCTCAACCCCCCCTTCGGCGGTGGGAAGGTGGGTGTCAAATTAAAACCCTGGCGGGGGAGGGAGGGAGAGAGGGGTAGGAGAGGATGTCTTCTATAAAAAAGACCTAAAATGGTTGACAGGTCCTTAATTCGCTTTATCCCAAGTGTAAAGTGATCTCTCCTCATGACTGCGGTGGAAGTGTGGGTCGGGGAGGGGGGCAAGGTTACCGCTTGACAAAGTTTGATGGGAAACTCTTCCTCCGCGTACTTTAAAAGGTGCTGGGGGCATTTGAGCGATTTGGTGGGGGAGGAGGCCGAGGCACGCCGGAAGCCGGGGGCGGCGCGGGGGGAGCTCGAGCCCCTGTCTCCGTCGTCCCGGGAAGGGGCTTTGGGTCCGGGGGCCGGGCTGTGACAGGGCCGGCCGCCGGAGGGGTCGGGGCTGCGACTCCGAGTGAACGGAGGGGAGGTGACGAGCGGGTCCCCTTGGGCCGCCCCCTCGTCGCCCTCGGGCCCAGCGCCATCTCCTCGGGTCCTAGAGTGGCCTCTTCCGTATCTTGTTTTTCTTATGGCTTTGGGAGTGCCGAGGGCTCTGGAGGCCAAGGGGCACCGGCCTGAACTTGAATGCGCAACTTGCGAGGCAGGGGGTGGGGGGCTGGACGACCCCGGGAGACTTGTTGGCTGGAGCCCCGAGCCCGCACCCCCTTTCCCCGCGCCTGCCGTTGCAGGTGGTCTCCGCGCCTCCTCCTCCCGCCCAGCTGGGCTTGGTTGCCCCCCGGCTCCCCCTCCGGTGTTGGGTAAGTGGCGAAATCGAGGCCGGCGCTCTGGCCGGGCGGTGTAGGCCTCGCTCTCCCGGGGCTCCTAGCGACAGGCAGCTGAATCGATAGCCTATTGCTCCCGGGGAGGCCGGGGCCGGGCGGGTGGCGGCGATAGCTGCTCCGGGGGAGGTGCTCCTGCCGCCCGTGGGGGCGCTCGCCGCCGCCGCCCTCATCACGGGGGTCGCGGGCCCACGGCTGGCGAGAGGGGATGGGTTACGCTGGGGGCGGCTCCCCGAAACCCGGTTCAGGGGAGGAGGGCGAAGACGGCTGATCTGGCGTTCCCGCTCGCCTTCTGCCCTCCCAACCCCGTCCCTTTTCCTATATCGAGAGGGAGGAAGGGGGAGCCCAGCGCTGGACGTGGCGCTTCGCTTCACCCAGGCTGGTCCCCGAATGATTTTCTAATTTACGTCAGTGGGCAGCTCGCCAGAAACTTCTGGGATCATGGCAAAGCATCCGTCTTCTTCGCGAGTAACATTCGGAAGTGACACGGGGCGTGCAGTCCAGTTTGGGGGTAACAGAGATAAGACTTGTGATCATTTCATGATAAACCTTCTGGGGTTTCTCCAGAACTGACTTGACTTTTCCACTTCAGATCGTTTTCTCTTTGACTAGGTAGATTTTAGTCCTAGATCATCTCCTGAAGAAATCTAATATTCCACTTCGAGACATACCCCAAACAAAAGCTTCCTTCCCCCACAGGGCCAAAAATTCCAGGGGCAAAGATGGGGGAAGAGCTCTTTACAGAGCTCCCAGTTTTTTCCCCTGCTGCTACTTCTGTATTCATCATACTCCTGTCTACTTCCCAGACTGATGTATTCCAACAGACATGTTCCCAGACACAAGTAAATGCACCCTACAGGGTGAGGGAATTTAGGGGGTGCTATTACAGACTGAGCTAATCGTGTTGATTAAATCATAAATGTAGTCATACATTGCTCAATTTAACAGGCTTTTTATTTATTTATTTTAAACATCTTTATTGGAGTTTAATTGCTTTACAATGGTGTGTTAGTTTCTGCTTTATAACAAAGTGAATCAACTATACATATATCCCCATATCTCCTCCCTCTTGCATCTCCCTCCCACCCTCCCTATCCCACCCCTCTAGGTGGTCACAAAGCACCGAGCTGATCTCCTGGTGCTATGCTGATCTCCCTGTGCTATTCGGCTGCTTCCCACTAGCTATTTTACATTTGGTAGTGTATATATGTCCATGCCACTCTTTCACTTTGTCCCAGCTTACCCTTCCCCCTCCCCGTGTCCTCAAATCTGTTCTCTACGTCTGCGACGCTTTTTAAAAGTAACAGATTTATTAAGATATAATTCACATGCCATACATTTCATCCATTTAAAGTTCATTAACACTTTTTAAATATATATATTTATTTATTTGGGCTGCGCCGAGCCCCAGTTGCCACCTCTAGTTCCCCGACCAGGGATGAACCCGGCCCCCTGCATTGGGATGGTGGAGTTTTACCCACTGGACCACCAGGGAAGTCCCCATTAACACTTTTTTAAAGATGCTAAAAAGTTGCCTCCATTTTCTACCAGTTAATCCTTGTGTAGTACCTTCCCCCATGAACCCAATTTTCTCTAGACTTGACCAGTTCATTTCCTTTATCTTAATTTTAGTCTGTAGAGGAGCAGGGTCCTTTCCACAGGCAGGCTCTGGTAAACCTTCTGGTTCTAGGCATTCATTTCCTCTTTTCTAGGCCTGAGTTGCCCATCTCCATCAGTACTTCCTGGGTTCCAACTTTCTTTGCCCCTTACTTCTCCTCCTTCCCGGCACACTTCCTCTAGCTTAGTTCTTCCTGTTTCCTTTTTATCTACTCATGTCCTTGTTCCTAGTCTTCCAGTAGGCTTTTTCACCTGCCCCTCCAGTTTAGCTCAGCTACCGTTAGCTTTTCTTACTTGTTCCCTGAACGGTAGAATTAGCTTATTCACCATCTAGTATGAGTACAACTTATGCAACAGAAAGTTCCTCCTGTTCGCTTCAGATAAGGAAGCCCCCTCTGGGAGTCATAAATACACTTGTTAAAGCAAATTAAATTTTGTTCTGGGAAGTCCTTCAATAAGCTTCCCAAATTTAAAACTATTTAAGGTGTCTACATCTTATTTATCATTGTCCTTCTTTAGCAGTTAACACCCGAGGGGAGGAGCACATGGTATTTTGAGGCTAATGCTATCAATCCCTAATGTTTCACCAAAAATGTGGTGGGAGGCCAGACTGTAGGATGGTAATGAGATTACTTTTATACATTTTGTTGTAGTGCTTGTATCTTGTCTGGATTGGTTAAAGCTCTTGAAAGTGGTGATTAAAGTGAAAGTTTGTTCCACAGAAAAGGAGATTAGACTGTGGTTACCAGAGGAGGGGGCGGGGGAGTTGGGCCGGTGGCAGGGGAATTGGATGAAGGCAAGTCAGAAGGTACAAACTTCCAGTTATAAGACAAACAGGTACTAGGGATGAAATGTATAATGTACATGATAAATATCATTAACACTGCTGTATGTTATATATGAAAGTTAAGAGAGTAAATCCTTCGAGTTCTTATCACAAGAAAATTTTTCTATTTCTGTAATTTTGTATCTATATGATAGAGTGAATTCACTAAACTTATTGGGATTATCATTTCATGATGTATGTAAGCCAAATCATTACACTGTACACCTTAAACTTATACAGTGCTGTATGTCAATTATATATCAAAACTGGAAGAAAAACAGTTTTTTAAAATGATAGATTGTTCATAGTTTGCTCACTGTTTTCATTTTCTAATTGTTTGGGCAGGCTCACGTTTCTTGTAACTGATACACTATTTGGGTTTTTTTGTTTTGTTTTTGTCTTTTTTTGTTCTTTTAATTTTATTTGTTTATTTAGCTGCACAGCTCGGCCTATGGGATCTTAGTTCTCGGATCAAGGATTGAACACGGGGCAGTGAAAGTGTCGAGTCCTAACTACAGAACTGCCCGGGAATTCCCTGACACACACTATTTGATAGAATTAACTTAGACCTAGGCCAAAAATAATATTTGCATGATTCCTATGGCCTTATAAAAATGCTGTTTGTTAAGGATACATCATTGCTTTTTTGTTCTAATAGCTAGCCCCTTTTCCAGGGCACAATGAGGCCAGCAGATATTAAGAGTAAAGCAGAGAAAACCAGGAAGGAGAAAAGGTGCTCAGCTGGGAAGTGAGTGTGTGACAGCAACAAGTAGGAGGATGTTTTTTTGACATTTTGAAATACAGAAGTATTTTAACCTAAAAAGTATTTTTCTTTTTTTTTTTTGCGGTACGCGGGCCTCTCACTGTTGTGGCCTCTCCCGCTGCGGAGCACAGGCTCAGCGGCCATGGCTCACGGGCCCAGCCGCTCTGCGGCATGTGGGATCTTCCCGGACCGGGGCACGAACCCATGTCCCCTGCATCGGCAGGCGGACTCTCAACCACTGCGCCACCAGGGAAGCCCTAAAAAGTATTTTTCTTTATTGCTGAAAGGGGCATTACTGTGATATCATGTAAGACAGTGTGGTATAGCATACACATGGTTAAAATCACTGCTGTGTCATTTAATGTGTAACTTTAGTCAAGCTGCTAAGCCTCTCTTTCCTGATTTAAGCAATGGGAATACCAGCACCCACCTGAAGGGCTGTTGTGACAGCTACATTAGGCAAAGTTTAGATTGGGTACTGAACAGAGTTCCCAGCCTTTCAGAAAAAATGCTGAGTTTGTTTTCTTTCCCCTTTGTACTTATAACTTGTGGTTTCATTATTAGCTGGTACTTGTTCTTACAGTGATGGTAATGGACATGTGCAAATGGGGCAGACAGGATAGTTTTGTGATTTTTTTGATGTGGAATGAGGAGGCACAATATGGTGGGGAAAGAGCCTGGGATTTGGTGTCACGTGGTATGTTGGAGGCTCTACCAATCACAGATTGTACGAATTTAGGCAAGTTCCTTCATTCCTCATCAGTAAACGGGATTAACAAATTGCCCTCACTACCTAACAATGAGGTCTGTTCAATGAAATGTCATGTGTGAAGGTACTTTGTGAACTATATGGGTTTGAGTGAACATTATTCTATAAAGGACAGCTTATGCCTGATGCAGTCTTATCTTAGAATATTTATGGGTGTTAGTTCTTTGAGAGATAAGGAACAACATTAAGTGCTACTTACAAGAGATTGTAACACCATCAAGGAGGTTATGCTAGTACACATATTTAAGGGATAGCCTGGGTTTACCTTTTAAGTCTTTGGTTGCATCTGATTCTTTCTTTAAATTGCCTCCATTGTCTCCTCTTAGGTTTCTCCTTTTCCCCAGAATGGAAATATGTTTGCTTAAAAGTCTTTTTATTTTCTCTTGGGGAAGGAAATGAACATCTTCTTGCATTCTGACTGCTAGACCAATCAGAATGTAGCTCTGGGGGAATTCCCTGGCAGTCCAGTGGTTAGGACTCAGCGCTTTCACTGCGGGGGTCAGGTTCAGTCCCTGGTTGGGAACTAAGATCCCACAAGCTGTGAGGCACAGTCAAAAAAAAGAGTGTAGCTCTGTATATATAACTCTCTGCTTTCTTATATCTTATAAATGGTTTTGGTAAATAGAATCTTAGCAGTAAATAAAAATATTCAGCTCTTTGGGATAAGAGTTGCTGTAATATTATTTACCCTGAATTGATGTTTAAGGCATTGAACTTGTAGCACTAGCAGATTAATAGCCCATAGTGTGAAGTTTTGAGTTACAGTGAGAGATTATGATTTCTTTTTTAATGCTTATGACTAAATGTAGAAAAAGCACCCTCAGAAGCTTTTCAGATAGCATCAGCAACTATACTGTTTCAGAGTGTTAATTAAGTAGGAGTTGTGAATGGGGAGAGGCATTAAATTACTTGGGCATAATATTTATAATTGGACTCACTATTTAGTCCTATTTCTATTTCATATGGGTCTCCCATATTCTTATGGGATATAAGTATCCACAGTTATATAGAGAGATTAAGAGTCATATAATAAGGACAGTGATGCGTCTCACAGGGTTGTGGTGAGGATTGAATGAAATAACACCTGTAAAGTTTTTAGCACAAGGGCCTAGACCATGCTGTTGCTCTGGTTGCTACTGCTGCTGCAACTGTTGCTACTGTAACAGTAGTAACACGGAGGCCCGCGTACCACAAAAAAAAAAAAAAAAAAAAAGCTTTTGTAGTACGTACGTTTTTGGTTTTTTTTTTTTGCGGTACGCGGGCCTCTCACTGTTGTGGCCTCTCCCATTGCGGAGCACAGGCTCCGGATGCCCAGGCTCAGCGGCCATGGCTCACGGGCCCAGCCGCTCCGCGGCATGTGGGATCTTCCCGGACCGGGGCACGAACCCGTGTCCCCTGCATTGGCAGGCGGACTCTCAACCACTGCCCCACCAGGGAAGCCCAGTACATACATTTTGACATGGTGATTAGGGAATCAATTCTTGGATTTTCTTCTGGACTTTTCTGTTTACTGATAATGCATTGCTGTGAAGGTGTTAAATTTTATTCTTTGGTCTATTTATTAGTTCAACAAATAGTTTTTTTGTTTTTTTTTTTGCGGCATGCGGGCCTCTCACTGTTGTGACCTCTCCCGTTGCGGAGCACAAGCTCCAGACGCGTAGGCTCTGTAGTTGTGGCTCACGGGCCCAGTTGCTCCGCGGCATGTGGGATCTTCCCAGACCAGGGCTCGATCCCGTGTCCCCTGCATCGGCAGGCAGACTCTCAACCACTGCGCCACCAGGGAGGCCCCAGCAGGGGCCTCTTATGTTATCCATTTTATACATATTAGTGTATATATGTCCATTTTATACATATTAGTGTATATATATATATATTAGTGTATATATGTCAATCCCAATCTCCCAATTCATCACACCACCAACCCCCACCCCTGCCACTTTCCCCCCTTGGTTTCCATACGTTTGTTCTCTACACCTGTGACTCTATTTCTGCCCTGCAAACCGGTTCATCTGTACCATTTTTCTAGGTTCCACATATATGAGTTAATATACGATATTTGTTTTTCTCTTTCTGACTTACTTCACTCTGCATGACAGACTCTAGATCCACCCACATCTCAACAAATGACCCAATTTCGTTTCATTTTATGGCTAAGTAATATTCCATTGTATATATGTACCACAGCTTCTTTATCCATTCATCTGTTAATGGACACTTAGGTTGCTTTCATGACCTGGCTATTGTAAATAGTGCTGCAGTGAACATTGGGGTGCATGTGTCTTTTTGAATTATGGTTTTTTCTGGGTGTATACCCAGTAATGGGATTGCTGGGTTGTATGGTAGTTCTCTTTTTAGTTTTTTTAAGGAACCTCCATACTGTTCTCCATAGTGGCTGTATCAGTTTACATTCCCACCAACAGTGCAAGAGGGTTCCCTTTCTCCAAACCCTCTCCAGCATTTGTTGTTTGTAGATTTTCTGATGATGCCCCTTCTAACTGGTGTGAGGTGATACCTCATTGTACTTTTGATTTGCATTTCTCTAATAATCAGTAATGTTGAGCAGTTTTTCATGTGCTTCTTGGCCATCTGTATGTCTTCTTTGGAGAAATGTCTATTTAGGTTTTCTGCCCATTTTTCGATTGGGTTGTTTGTTTTTTTAATGTTGAGCTGCATGAGCTGTTTATATATTTTGGAGATTAATCCTTTGTCTGCTGATTCATTTGCAAATATTTTCTCCCATTCTGAGGGTTGTCTTTTTGTCTTGTTTGTAGTTTCCTTTGCTTTGCAAAAGCTTTTAAGTTTCATTAGGTCCCATTTGTTTGCTTTTATTTCTGTTACTCTAGGAGGTGGATCAAAAAAGATCTTGCTGTGATTTATGTCAAAGAGTGTTCTTCCTATGTTTTTCTCTAAGAGTTTTATAGTGTCCAGTGTTACATTTAGGTCTCTAATCCATTTTGACTTTATTTTTATGTATGGTGTTATGGAGTGTTCTAATTTCATTCTTTTACATGTAGCTGTCCAGTTTTCCCAGCACGACTTATTGAAGAGACTGTCTTTTCTCCATTGTATGTCCTTGCCTCCTTTGTCATAGATTAGTTGACCATAGGTGTGTGGGTTTATCTCTGGGCTTTCTATCCTGTTCCATTGACCTATATTTCTGCTTTTGTGCCAGTACCCTACTGTCTTGATTACTGTAGCTTTGTAGTATAGTCTGAAGTCAGGGAGTCCGATTCCTCCAGCTCCGTTTTTTTCCCTCAAGACTGCTTTGGCTATTTGGGGTCTTTTGTGTCTCCATACGAATTTTAAGATTTTTTTGTTCTAGTTCTGTAAAAAATGCCATTGGTAATTTGATACGGATTGCATTGAATCTGTAGATTGCTTTGGGTAGTGTAGTCATTTTCACAATTTGATTCTTCCAGGTCAAGAACATGGTATATCTCTCCATCTGTCTGTATCTTTAAATCTTTCATCAGTGTCTTATACTTTTCTGAGTACAGGTCTTTTACCTCCTTAGGTACGTTTATTCCTAGGTATTTGATTCTTTTTGTTGCAATGGTGAATGGGATTGTTTCCTTAATTTCTCTTTCAGATTTTTCGTTGTTAGTTTATAGGAATGCAAGAGATTTCTGTGCACTAATTTTGTATCCTGCAACTTTACCAGATTCATTGATTAGCTCTAGTAGTTTTATGGTGGCATCTTTAGGATTCTCTGTGTAGTATCATGTCATCTGCAAACAGTGACAGTTTTACTTCTTCCTTTCCCATATGTATTCCTTTTATTTCTTTTTCTTCTCTGATTGCTGTGGCTAGGACTTCCAAAACTATGTTGAATAATAATGACAAGAGTGGACATCCTTGTCTTGTTCCTGATCTTAGAGGAATTGCTTTCAGTTTTTCACCATTGAGAATGATGTTTGCTGTGGGTTTGTAGTATATGGCCTTTATTATGTTGAGGTACTTTCCCTCTGTGCCCACTTTCTGGAGAGTTTTTATCATAAATAGGTGTTGAATTCTGTCAAAAGCTTTTTCTGCATCTATTGAGGTGATCATAAGGTTTTTTTCCTTCAATTTGTTAATATGGTGTATCACTTTGGTTGATTTGCATATATTGAAGAATCCTTGCATCCCTGGGATAAATCCCACTTGATCATGGTGTTGTTGGATTCTGTTTGCTGAGGATTTTTGCGTCTATATTCATCAGTGATATTGCTCTGTAATTATCTTTTTTTGTAGTATCTTTGTCTGGTTTTGGTATCAGGGTGATGGTGGCCTCATAGGATGAGTTTGGGAGTGTTCCTTCCTCTGCAATTTTTGGAATAGTTTGAGAAGGATGGGTGTTAGCTCTTCTCTGAATGTTTGATAGAATTCATCTGTGAAGCCATCTGGTCCTGGACTTTTGTTTGTTGGAAGATTTTAAATCACAGTTTCAATTTCATTACTTGTGATTGGTCTGTTCATGTTTTGTATTCCTTCCTGGTTAAGTCTTGGAAGGTTATACCTTTCTAAGAATTTGTCCATTTCTTCCAGATTGTCCATTTTATTGGCATCGAGTTGCTTGTAGTAGTCTCTTAGGATGCTTTGTATTTCTGTGGTGTCGTAACTTCTCCTATTTCATTTCTAATTTTATTGATTTGAGTCCTCTCCCTGTTTTCCTTGATGAGTCTGGCTAATGGTTTATCAATTTTATCTCCTCAGACAACCAGCTTTCAGTTTTATTGATCTTTGCCATTTTCTTTCTTTCTTTTTTTTGCGGTATGCGTGCCGCTCACTGTTGTGGCCTCTCCCGTTGCGGAGCACAGGCTCCGGACGCGCAGGCTCAGCGGCCATGGCTCACGGGCCCAGCCGCTCCACGGCATGCGGGATCTTCCCGGACCGGGGCACGAAACCGTGTCCCCTGCATCGGCAGGTGGACTCTCAACCACTGCGCCACCAGGGAAGCCCCTGCCATTTTCTTTGTTTCTATTTCATTTATTTCTGGTCTGATCTTTATGATTTCTTTCCTTCTGCTAACTTTGGGTTTGTTTGTTCTTTGTCTAGTTCCTTTAGGTGTAAGGTTAGATTGTTTATTTTAGATTTTTCTTGTTTCTTGAGGTAGGCTTGTATTGATATAAACTTCCCTCTTAGAACTGCTTTTGCTGCATCCCATAGGTTTTGGATCATCGTATTTTCATTGTCATTTGTCTCTAGGTGTTTCTTAATTTCCTCTTTGATTTCTTCAGTGATCTTTTGGTTATTTAGTAATGTATTGTTTAGCCTCCATGTGTTTGTGTTTTTTAACGTTATTTTTCCTGTAATTGATTTCTAATCTCATAGCGTTGTGGTCAGAAAAGATGCTTGATATGATTTCAGTTTTGTTAAATTTACTGAGGCTTGATTTGTGACCCAAGATGTGATGTATCCTTGAGAATGTTCCGTGTGCACTTGAGACGAAAGTGTAATCTGCTCTTTTTGGATGGAATGTGCTATAAATATCAATTAAATCTATCTGGTCTATTGTGTCATTTAAAGCTTGTGTTTCCCTATTAATTTTTGTTTGGATGATCTGTCCATTGGTATAAGTGAGGTGTTAAAAGTCCCCCGCTATTATTGTGTTACTGTTGATTTCCTCTTTTATAGCTGTTAGCAGTTGCCTTATGTATTGAGGTGCTCCTATGTTGGGTGCATATAGATTTATAATTGCTATATCTTCTTCTTGGATTGATCCCTTGATCATTATATAGTGTCCTTTCTTGTCTCTTTTAACATTCTTTATTTTAAAGTCTATTTTATCTGATGTGAGTATTGCTACTCCAGCTTTCTTTTGATTTCCATTTGCATGGAATATCTTTTCCCATCCCTTCACTTTCTGTGTATATGTGTCCCTAGGGCTGAAGTGGGTCTCTTGTAGACAGCATATATATGGGTCTTGTTTTTGTATCCATTCAGCCAGCCTGTGTCTTTTGGTTGGAGCATTTAATCCATTCACATTTAAGGAAATTATCGTTATATATGTTCCTATTACCATTTTCTTAATTGTTACAGGTTTGTTTTTTAGGTCCTTTTCTTCTCTTGTGTTTCCCACTTAGAGAAGTTCCTTTAGCATTTGTTGTAGAGCTGGTTTGGTGGTCCTAAATTCTCTTAGCTTTTGCTTGTCTGTAAAGCTTTTGATTTCTGTCAAATCTGAATGAGATCCTTGCTGGGTAGAGTAATCTTGGTTGTAGGTTCTTCCCTTTCATCACTTTAAATATATCATGCCACTCCCTTCTGGCTTGTAGAGTGTCTGCTGAGAAATCTGCCGTTAACCTTATGGGAGTTCCCTTGTATGTTATTTGTCATTTTTCCCTTGTTGCTTTCAATAGTTTTTCTCTGTGTTTAATTTTTGTCAGTTTGATTTCTATGTGTCTCGGCGTGTTTCTCTTTGGGTGTATCCTGCCTGGGACTCTCTGCACTTCCTGGACTTGTGTGGCTATTTCCTTTCCCATGTTAGGGAAGTTTTCTACTATAATCTCTTCAAATATTTTCTCAGGTCCTTTCTCTCTCTTTTCTCCTTCTGGGACCCCTATAATGCAAATGTTGTTGTGTTTAATATTGTCCCAGAGGTCGCTTAGGCTGTCTTAATTTATTTTCATTCTTTTTTCTTTATTCTGTTCCACAGCAGTGAATTCCACCATTCTGTCTTCCAGGTCACTTATCTATTCTTCTCCCTCAGTTATTCTGCTGTTGATTCCTTCTAGTGTAGTTTTCATTTCAGTTATTGTATTGTTCATCTCTGTTTGTTTTTTCTTTAATTCTTCTAGGTCTTTGTTAAACATTTCTTGCATCCTCTCAATCTTTGCCTCCATTCTTTTTCAGAGGACCTGGATCATCATCACTGTCATTATTCTGAATTCTTTTTCTGGAAGGTTTCCTATCTCCACTTAATTTAGTTCTTTTTCTGGGGTTTTATCTTGTTCCTTCATCTGGTACATAGCCCTCTGCCTTTTCATCTTGTCTCTCTTTCTGTGAATGTGGTTTTTGTTCCACAGCCTGCAGGATTGTAGTTCTTGCTTCTGCTCTCTGCCCTCTGGTGGATCTTGGCTGTCTTCTAAAGTCTCCTTCCTTAACACTGCATGTTCTATGCTTACTTACTTCAACCACGTGACTAACTTCACACCTCCTTTACTCTAATTAAGAGTGGGTATACAAACTGTGGTTACCAAGTTGGTTCCTCTTCTCCATTAATCTAACTAAAAGTACAAATAATATATTGTGTTTACTGAGCCTGTGGTTTTGAGTTTGATTTCTGCTGAAAGTATGCTGCTTGAGTATGGCTGAATTTCAGCCAACAGAAATAGGTATCTTTCCTTATAATTATACCTGTGGAAAAAATATCTATGCTTGGGACACAGATAATGTGCTTCAGAATAAAGTGCCTTTTGGAAGAAGGTTTAAACAATGTAACATGGGCGATCTGCCCAGAGAGCACTGTAAGTCATTTGGAAGCACTTTTGACACTTGGAAGCACTTTTGACAGTAAAATGAAGCATAGTGTTATTGCAGGTTAAGTTTACTTCTGTCACCAGCAGCTTCACTCTGCTTCTGTGAAAAAGGTGTTTTCTTTCCAAGCTTGCACACTGACTGGATGAACAAGGAGGGTTACTCTTCAGGTTCTGGTCTTGGATTCCACTTGCTCTTCACCTCAGTTTTTCTAGGTCAGGGATTTATGGAAAGAATTGACAACAGTAGTTCGTCACTTTAGTTGTCTGCTCTTCCCATGCCTGCATGTTTGCACTTGCTTTGCCACCTTGTGCCTCAGTCCTTGCACTTTGTAGTGTTAGACGCCCGAGATTCTATCATGTACCTCTCAGGATACAGAGTTGATATGCAATGGAGATCAGGTCTATGTGCTTTGAGTACTATTTTCCTGTTAGGGCCAATCTTAAGGGAGTTATATTCCAGAGGGCTGGGGCATGTAGAAATCAATGAGAAAATGGCATCTGAAGTAACTGACAAGCTTATAATATATGCAAGTAGCAGAGATTATATTGGCAGCAAGGCTGATTTCCATCTTCCCTTTTGCCTCTGCTGGGGCTCCTGCGGTTGATAAAGTGAGGTAAGATTACCTTAAATGGTTGATCAAGTAACTCCTTAGGTCCCCTGCCTTTGCTGGGGTCCTTTATAACTAAGATGACCATATATCCTGGTTTACTTGGGACCATCCCAACATCCTAGTACAATTATTAGTGCTCCTTTCATTCTTGAAAAGGTCCTAGTTTGGATTATAAATCACATGGCCACCTGCTCATGATTGTCCGAGTTGTCTGGCACTCAGGTAGAACCAAAGCCCTAGTCTCTTAACACCTCCCATTCACTGTTGAATGCCTCTGCTGGAAAAGCTTCCAAGCCCCCATTCTCCCCACGTCAGGTCTTTCAACTGCCACTTTTAAGGTACTAAATTGAATCTGAGAGGCAGAGTGGTTGGTTAGTCATTTGTCTCCTCCTTGTCCTCTTATTAGAAAGAAAAACAAACAAAAAGGCTAAAACCATTTAGAAAATGCTAGATCCAGAGGCTAGTAAGTTACCCCTTCCTTTCTATGTACTACTTCTTATAGTTCTTGTTCTACTGTCCACTTGCTGTACATTCTTTTTTCTTTCTTTTTTTCTTTTTAAGTCTTCCTGTGGGTTGATGTTTTTTGCAGAGTTGATTTTGAGGAAAGATGTTTTGACGAATGATTCTCCACTGAGTTGGAGTTTTTTTCCTAAGGTGTTTTTAACCCAAAGTGATATAATACTAAAACCATGCTAAAGGCTTAGTTTTGTGGAGTATCTATCTAGCACCATATACATTTGGAATAAAAGTTGGCCCCCTCAAGTGTATAGGTTGGCGCGGTGAAGAGTTTTCGGGGATTGTAGTTTTTCAGATATGTGGGCAGTTGGCTGTAGAATATCTTTGGTGTTGTGTAATGTCATCATTAAAGAAGTTTAAGAGATCTGGCCTAGAGTCCTGATTTCACCCTTCTGTGATCTTAGGCTGCTGATGTTCTCCCTCTGTGGAATCATACAGTTTAATTGCTGGAAAGGACTAATGATCATCTAATTGAAGCCTTTAATTTTACATATAAGGGCATAAAGGAGCAAAGAGGTAAAGTGATTAGCCCAGTAGCTCACAACTAGTAAGTAGTACAAGCAAGATTAAAATCTGGGTCTTCTGACCTGGTCCCTCAGTATGGAAAATTATGAGGTTCTGCATTTATAAAGGACTTACTTAAGTAAGTGGCTTACTTCACCAGTACATTCTGTCTGCAGTTTTATTGTCTCTGAACATGGTTGTTTTGATTAAGTTGGTAGTGCCTCATTATTTTGCAGATGAGTAGTAGAGATTTTCCAGGGGGAGGCAGACTGTCACTGTGGCTGACTCTCCAGTTTTAATTCTTAGCCTGCCTATACTTCCTTACTTTAAAAGGTTTTCCAAGAACATTACTCAGAAGAAGGAATTTTTGCAAATCCAGATACCCGTCAGAATCTTATTACACAACTTTCCTCATTCTGAATTTCCATTCAAGTCTTGTATCTAAATTCCAGTTGTATCTTTCATGTTACTCCTTAAAGCCAAGTGACTAATTGGAGTCTCTGAGGATTGTTGTTTCTTTCTTTTTAGGTGTCTTAACCATGTTTGATGGCCTAGTACAGATACCTTATTGCTTGCTGCCGTAGGTGGCTGAAGCATGTTTTGCCTTAGACATACTGGCAAGAAACAACTGAAATTGGCATGTTTGGCAACCAGGTTCAAGCAGCCCTTGATTTTAGTCTCAGAGTTGACCTCTCTGTTTATACCTACTCTTGGGTGGATATTGTGTACCTTCCTGGAAGGACTAAGCATTGGTGCCTGCTTTGGTTCAATTTTTAGAAATAGCCCAAGAAGAGAGAAGAAAGCTTTATTATGTTGTTACTGTTGCTTATGCAAGGAATTTTGCAGAAGTTATGCAGGCAATCTTCTTATTTAAAAAAAGAAAAACTTAAAAATCAGAAACTTCTCAGATTGAATGAAGAGCATCTGTGCTTTAATGAGGAGAGTGTATTGTGCAGGTTAGTTCTGTAGGGCAGAAGAAGTGAGACTGGACATGAAGACAGTCTGTGGTCTGGGAGTACCTCAAAATAAATGCATCATCCACTATCATAACTTCCCTGTAAATCCTTACTGTTGTTGAGGATCTGTTTTTAGCCCTAGCTCTATTTGAGGATCTTTTTGTTCTTTGATATTTCAGAATTCCATACTTTACCGTTGAGAATTTCCTGTTGAATCATACAAGTTGTCAGAATATGGCACTTATAAGACAGACTTCCCACTTATTCATAAGTTTTTAAAATGTCATGTATTAATTATGGGAAATTTGGAAAATACATATTTAAAGAAAGAAGTATCCCACCTACTCAGGATGACCATTTTAGACACCTGGGACATATTTTATTTAGACTTTTTGTATTTAAATGTACATATTTTAAAAATAAAATTGGAATTAGGCCATCTCTGCTGTTTTATCTTTTTTTCTTAATATTGACATTTTTTTTCATATGTCATTGAGTATTTTCAAAAGCAGAGTCTCTCAACCTCAACACTGTTGATGTTTTGGGCCGGATAGTTCTTTGTTATAGGCGGCTGTCCTGGGCATTGTAGGACATTTTGCAGCATCCCTGGCCTAAGACTATATGTGTATGCCAGTGGCAGCTCCCCAGTTGTGACAACCAAAAATGTCTCCAGGTATTGCTGAATGCTCCGTGGGGGGGGCAGTATCACCTGGTTGAGAGCCACAATTCTAAAGCAAAAATTCTCAAACTCTTTGGCTTCAGTGAAAAAGACAAATAACATTTTAGTGTTACTGTAAAAGTAGTTCTGACTTAGCAGGCCTCCTGGGGTTTGTGGAACATATTTTGAGAACTGTTCTAATGTATGATAATATTATGGCAGCACTGTATCCTGTCAAGGGCCTACATCAGAATTTAACCAGTTCCCTCTCATTCTATTTATTTTTTGCTTTTATCACAATTCTTATAACTAAACCTTTGCAAAAACTTTTTTTTTTCCTGAGAATAAAATCTTAGAAATGGGATTCTGGATCAAAGTTTTTTTATAATTTATAAAATACATTTGATATATATTTGTCCTCTGAGATGGTTGAATTAATTTATTTATACTTGTACCACTGTATTATTAGACTGCATCATGGCTATTGTTGGGCATCATTTAATCTTTGCTATTCAGTCAATATGTGAAGATGGTATTAAAAATTTTTATTATTACTGAAGTTCTCATATAACTGGACTTGATTATTAGTGAGGCTGAATATTTTTGTCTTAAGTTTTGGCCATTTTGTAGTCTTCCTTTAGGCTGATTACAGTGTAACTGATAAGATTGCAGCTTTCTTTGTTAAAATGATCACATTCTCCTAATGCCTTTAGAGATTAATCCCTAGTTACTCTGTTTGTGTTTGAGTGTGTGTCAAATCACAACCTCAGGTTTAGAGTCCCCCTCTTAAGGAAATAGGTAGTAGAGGTTCCTGGTAAACTACTGTCTAAATTTCAGAAGTTTGAGCCCCACCTTTTTGACTTTTGTCACATTTCAGGGGTATCATCTGTGCTATTTAACATTTTTTTCTAAATTGACTCCTTAAAACAATATTTGAAAGGAAACTTTATATTATTATAATGTCTATGAAATCATGGGTTTAATGGTCTAGGTTTCTTTTTCCTAATACACATTAAAATACATAATTGTTAAAATCATTTCTCTACTTTCTGAAATCATCCAGTGACCTCTGCTTACTACACTTTAGGAAGAACAGGTGCTTTGGAATCAGACATCTTGGATTTGAATCTCACTTTGCCTCTAACTGATGGTGTGCTCTTGGATAGGCGAGTTTACCTCTTTGTGCCTTAGTTTCTTCATTGGCAGAAAGGGGATGTTGGAGAAGATGATCTGTTAGGTGTCTTCCAACTCTACTCTGTGATTCTGATGTGTATTCCTTTCTCTATTTCTGCTCAGGAATTTGAGACATTGTCTAGGGGTTGGTGTGCTGGCTTAGGATTTAAAAACCCTAGCTCTGTTAAACCCCACTGCTACTAATCATTTAATTTTAGAGAAACTATTTTATTTCCTAGGGTTCTAGCTATCTCTTTAGGGTGTTGCTGCTACTTTAATTTCTGCTTCTCATTTAATGTCAGGTGATTCAAGCAAGGAGTCAAGGCTTCCATCATTGAGGCACACCAGTGCCTCACCCTTCACATCCTTAAAATGGGGATAATGTTTCTGCCTTACTTGCCTAATTGGACATGTAGAAAAATGAAATAATAGGTAGATGAGTAGAATCAGTTTTCAGGAAAAAGGTACTAGGTAAGAGCAGCTTATTAGCAGAAGTATCACTCCTGTGGCTACTTCTGTAGTGAAGAGCAAACTTGTGTGATACCACCTCTCCTTATCTCTCCATACCTGCCTGCACTTGCCATTTGATTTTTTTTTTTATTTCCTGATTTAGGAAGTACCATTGGACCCCAGTTTTGTGACCTTGGGCAAATCACCCCATTTTAACTTATCCATGGGCTAATTGCAGCCTGCACTGAGGCCTGCATTCAGCCTGCAAAAATCAGGTTGCTATCTTCTCTTAAAAAATTGGAAGATCTGGCTGACTTAAGCCTGCACTCTGCTGTGGCAGTAACTGGCTGGAGCTGAGTAGTGGCTTTCCTTTAAAAAGGGTTGTGTAACCTCTAGTCTGCTATTTAATCTGGCAGGTTTCACTCATTTGCTTTGCTACCTGGCCCCTGTTGTACTTGAGAGGCTGGATTGTATTGTGGTAAGGAGCACCGTCTCTGGAGACAGATTACCTGGATTCAGATCCCAACTTCCATTCTTGGTAGCTGTGCACCTTCAGGTTATTTAGTTTTTCTGTAGTTTCATCTGTATAATAAGGATAACACTACCTGCTTCATAGGGCTGTTAAGAGGATTTGAAGAGCCACTACATGTAAAACCCTTAGGATAGTCCCTGACCCAGAGTAAATTTAGCTGATGTTAGCTATTGTTGGAGTTCAAATAGCATAATAATTAGCTAACATTTATCTAGCTTCTATTGTGTATCAGGCAGTGGGCCAAGCCCTTCACACAGATCTATCATTAATCCTAACATAACACTGTAGAATAGAGAGTTATTTTTTCAGTTTTGCAGATGAGAGGGTACAATTTAGAGTGGTTAAGTAACCTGTCTAAAGGTACATGGCTAGTAAGTGGGTAGCAACACTGACAGTTGAACCTATGTTTTTCTAAATTAATTTATTTTAAATTAATTTTTATTGGAGTATACTTGCTTTACAATGTTGTGTTAGTTTCTACTGTAGAGCAAAGCTAAGCCTGTGGTTTTGAATGCTATGCTGTGCTGCCTCACACTACATCCATCTCTAAAGTAGGTTTAATTGCAGAATTGGCATGCTTGGGTAAACAGAGATTAGTGCTCTTAATGTTTTTGTAAGTGATTTGAGGAGAGAATGCATATAAATAGCCCCAATTTATATACGACATTAGTTCCTTCAAGTAGTGGAATGCCAAACCAATGGAAATAAGCTGCAGGCAACTCTTTGGGTGGAACGAGTGAGCAGAAGAGTGGTAACTGAATTTCAGGGTAGGTAAGTATAAAACAATACATAAAGAAAAATAACAGACTGTTTGTAGAATGATGTGCTCCAAGATATTCAGTAAGAGAATCATTTTAGTCTATTATTTGAAGGTAGAAATGGCCAACACATATTTCATACCCATTAGAATAGCTATTATCAAAAAACCAAAAAATCAGAAACAGAAAATAACAAGTGTTGATGAGACATGGCAAATTGGAACCCTGTGCATTGCTGGTGGGAATGTAAAACGATACAGCTGCTGTGGAAAACAGTATGGCAGTTCCTCAGAAAATTAAACATAGAATGTTACCATATGATCCAGGAATTTCATTTTTGGGTGTATACCCAAAAGAATTGATAGCAGGAACTTGAACAGGTATCTGTACAGCCATGTTCATAATAGCATTACTCACAATTGCCAAAAAAGCGGGAGCACTCTAAATGTCTGTCAACAGATTAATGGATAAAATGTGGAATATACATCCAAAAGAATATTATTCAGCCTTAAAAGGGAATGAAATTCGGGACTTCCCTGGTGGTCCAGTGCTTAAGAATCTGCCTTCCAATGCAGGGGACGTGGGTTTGATCCCTGGTCAAGGAACTAAGATCCCACATGTTGCGGGGCAGCTAAGCAGCGCACTCTAGAGCCCACGCGCCACAACTAGAGAGAAGCCCACGCACCACAACAAAGATCCCGCGTGCTGCAACTAAGACCCTATGCAGCCAAACAAATTAATTTTTTTAAAAAATCCAGTCTTTTTTTTAAAAAAAGGAATGAAATTCTGGTACATGCAGCAACACGGATAGACCTTGAAGACATTATGCTAAATGAAATAAGCTAGTCATAAAAGAACAAATGTTGTATGAGTCCATTCATATGAGGTACCTAGAGTAGTCAAATTCATAGAGACAGAAATGGTGTCTCTAGAGGTTGAATGGTGGTTGCCAGGGGAGGGGGGAGGCAGGAATGAACAGCTGATACTTTAATGGATATGGAATTTCAGTTTGGGAAGATGAAAAGTTCTGGATGGATGGTGCTTTTCTTCCCTGCGTAAAGCTGTGAAACATCCTCACTTGGAATTGTAAGTAGTGTTCTGGCCTCTTGCACTTTGGTAGAAAGGATACACCTTGGTTTTAGGCTCCAGGCCTAGCTTCTTAGATTGTTAGCAAGTCATTTTGTCTCTCTGATCCTCATCTGGAAAAAGGGTTATATAATCCTTACCTCGCAAGTGAAGATATATGTGAATAAACTTTTATACAAAAGTTAATTATTTTCAACTTTGGGGAAATAACAAAACAGACTTATTTCTCATACACTGATGTAGCTGGGCTGTATGCCACATAGGCTGCACCTCTATATCTCCATGCTTCTTCTTAGAGCTCAAGGAGAGGTATGGTTGTCACAAAAAGAGGTTTGGCTCCGCAGAGTGGCGATTACACACATGGAGAAGAAGGAATAAATAGGCTGAGAAGAAAGCCAGGCTGCTTGATTTCCTTTAAATCTTTGCAGGTTAAAAAAATAAACAAAACTGCAGCAGTATAAAAGTGCATTAAGTAAAATTCCTATCCCCAAGAGTAACTTCTGTTAACCATTTTACATTTGCCCTTCCATGTACAAATTAGTGTATTCTTTTGTTTTATTAAAATACATCATGCTGTTCATACTCTAACGCCACCTGAAACAAGAGTTTGGAAGATTGGGACAAATTCATGGAGGATACTTAAGAGAAACTAGGATGTTTTAAGGAGTGTGTATACCTAATAAGTGACACACTGGGCTAATAAGTGCTTTTATATTTATTATCTCACCCAAACACATAACAACCCTGGGAGATAGTTGGCATTTTCTTCATTTTACAGTCATAAATTGAAGCTAGAGTAGTAGAATAACTCGCCTAGGACACATGGGTGGTGAAACCAGGATTTGAATCCAGACACTTTTATTCAAAAGCTTGCACTTCCTGTACCACCTTTGCTGCCTACAAAGATGGAACCCTAAACCCTGAATCTAATCCCACTGTGTCATTTTTTAAAAGAAAATGTTTTGAATGGTTAACACAGTCACTAACACTGCATCATAGTGATTATGCCATATCAGAAGAGACAGAGCTGCCTCATGCTTTTTTTTTGCCTGCATAATACATAGTATATATATGAACAGTAAACTTTTTGCATTTTTAAAATTGTGGTACAACATACATAATGCAAAATTTACCATTTTATTTTATTTTTTGGCCCTGCCACGCAGCTTGTGTGCTCAGTTCCCCGACCAGGGATTGAACCCAGGCCACCTCAGTGATAGCCCTGAATCCTCACCACTAGGCCACCACGGAACTCCTTTTTTTAAATTTACCATTTTAACCATTTTTTTTCTTTCTTTCTTTTTTTTTTTTTTCGGTACGCGGGCCTCTCACTGTTGTGGCCTCTCCCGTTGCGGAGCACAGGCTCCGGACGCGCAGGCTCAGCGGCCATGGCTCACGGGCCCAGCCACTCCACGGCATGTGGGATCTTCCCGGACCGGGGTACGAACCCGTGTCCCCCACATCGGCAGGCAGACCCCCAACCACTGTGCCACCAGGGAAGCCCTTTAAGTTTTTCTTTTTCTTTTTTTTCATTTTAACCATTTTTAAGTGTACTGTTTAATAGCATTAAGTACATTGACATTGTTGTACAACCATCACCACCATCCATCTCCAGAACCTTTTCATTTTGCAGAACGGAAACTCTGTACCCATTAAACAACAGCTCCCCATTGTTCCTCCCCCAGCCCCTGGCCCCCACCATTTCTACTTTATGTCTCTATGATTTGACTACTCTAGGTGCTTCATATAAGTGGAATCATACAGTTTTTGTCCTTTTGTGTTTGGCTTATTTCACTGAACACTATTTAGTGAGACTTAGTTTGATGGACATGTAAATGTCTTTTGCTCTACAAACAATGTTGTACTGCAGGAGCATTTGATCCCGACTTTCAGAGTGCTCTCTCAGATCTGTCCTGTGCTTGGCTGACTTTGAGGAAACCCAAAGCGAATTCTTTCCTTCTGTGCCTCAGCTTTTCTGGACTTTTCTTATTTTAAGAAGAATGTTAAATAATTTCTTTTGTTAACAGCACGGTGTGAGAGCTTGCAGACTTTCTGCTTATAGCTCACAAGCCACTGGAAAAGAGTAATATTTAAATATAAAGTCTTTCTGTAACTACAGAGCTGCTGCCACAATGTGATTATAGTACATTTTAGGATGAATTGGTCAGTTTGATACAGAATTAAATCAACCCAAGATGACCAGCATAAGTAGCTGTACTCTCTTGGGATTCTCAGCTGGGTTGAAGCTAAGCAGTGGTTTGTGAGGAAACCAGGCTTAGAAGGCCTGCCCTCTCCTTGTCCTTTGCCTGGCACTGGCACTAAGCAGAAAGGTCTTGCCTTCCTAAGAGGTCCTGGTGCTCCCCCTGAAGTGTCTGAGAGGCCAACCCCACAAGCACCCAACTGCTGCCAGACTCACGGAGCCGGCTTAAAGGATCATACTCTTCCCTTGGATTGTTTGCAGGTCAGACAGTCTCTCTCTGTGGGACTCTACAATACATCTTTGGTTTTTTGAACTGACCAGGTGACTCACAGAGACAGAACTGTAGAGCTTTTTTCATGTTCTAAACTGATTTATCCTTGCTTCACCAGCCCTCCTTTGCTTTGTGGGGTCAGAGTTTTGGGCACAGCTGTTCTGCTCTCTCTACTGGCTTAAAAGCAGCCCAGCAATTTCAGATTATGCCTCAGTTTGCACCGTTGGTGTTTTTTGCCAACACGTGGTTGAAAAGTGTCATCTTTACACAGGGCTCTTAATACCTTGCCTAAGGAAATGGGGGTGGGAGGGGCATGTGCACCTTACATCTTCTGACACTGACCTTGAGGGCAAAGCAGAGGAGGTAGGCCCTGCCATAGCGATAATTTCTGCCTCAGTGATTCCAATCTTCTGTGGACTTGGGCTGTCATCATCATTTTAGGTACTAAGGACAAATCATTTTATTTTATTTTTAATTAATTAATTTATTCATTTATTTAATTTTTGGCTGCATTGGGTCTTCACTGCTGCACAGGGGTTTTCTCTAGCTGCTGAGAGCAGGGGCTACTCTTTGTTGTGGTGCGTGGGCTTCTCATTTTGGTGGCTTCTCTTGTTGTGGAGCACAGGCTCTAGGTGCACGAGCTTCAGTAGTTGTGGCACACAGGCTTCAGTAGTTGTGGCTCGCGGGCTCTAGAGCACAGGCTCAGTAGTTGTGGCGCACGGGCTTAGTTTCTCTGCAGCATGTGGGATCTTCCCGGACCAGGGCTCGAACCTGTGTCCCCTGCATTAGAAGGCGGATTCTTAACCACTGTGCCACCAGGGAATCCCCAGGACACATCGTTTTAAATTGATCTCAAGGCACTCTACAAATAACCATTCTTTTAAAATCAGAAAGAATTTATTTGGCAAAATTAAATCTAGAATGAGCATTGAAGATAATGCTGACTGGATGATAGGGGAAGATCCTTTGGCTGAGAATGGTTATGACTTTGAGCGCATAGGTATAGATATTCTGTTTTCTTTTTTATTGAACTTTTTTTTTTTTTTAAGCTGCTGCAGTTCAAGAGAGGTTGTACTGCCTGCATAGGTCTTAATGAACAAACACAGAGGTGCCCACAGTTATATTTCTTTGCTATGGGTATCCCAGCACATCCTGGAGAGTCTTATTTTCTTTTTCTATGATGAACATTAAAAATATGTATATTTATTTATTTTATGGAAATGTGCAAGCATATACAAAAATGTAGTGTACCCATCTACAACAATTATCAACATTTTATTAATCACCTATCCCCCTACTTTTTATTTTCTGGAATATTTTAAAGGAAATTACAGATTTTTGCCATTTCACCCACTTCAGAATGTACCCCTAACTGATAAGAACTTTTTTCTTTTTTAACATGATCACAGTACTGTTACTATATCTCATAGATGTAACAATGTCATGAAATATTTAAACATAAAGAAGAGAAGTATCAATCAGATTTGACAAAGTGTTGACAGTTTGTTAAATTTTCTTCTAATCTATTGTTTTTTTTAAAGGAAATAAAACTTTACAGGTACATTTGAAGTCCTCTTTTGTTATTTGTGTGTTCATAAATAATATGGTATTGTTTTGCATATTTAAAACTATATACTTAATGTTTTCCTTTACGTATCCTTCTGAAACTTGTTTTTATTACTTAATACTAGGTTTTCAAGATGTATTCATTTCAGTACACGTATCTGTAGCTCATTTTAAATGCTGTATAGTGTTCCATTGTGCTTAGATTTCATTCGTGTTTGTATTCCAGTCGGTTTTATCAGTTTATATATTGATGGATATTTATGTTATCTACCTTTTTTTTTTTTGCTATTATGAACAGTGAGGCAGTGAACATTCTTTTGTACATTTCTTTGTGCCATTTTGTAAGAAGGTATCTAAATTATAATTTACATTTTCCTGATTAATACAGAGGTTGATATCCTCTATAATCTCTGTTGGCCATTTGGTTTTCCTCTTCTGTAGTTGTCATATTTGCCTCTTTTCCTAGTTGTTTTCAAAGTTGATTTGTAGGAATTCTTTGTATGTTCTTTATAATAAGCCATTATCAGCTTTGTGCATTGCTAGAATCTTTATAATTTCAGGAAAGCCTTTCCTGGTCCCTGTCCCTGCTCCTTCTGTGTACTCCACTTAAGTTGGTTTCTGTTTTTATTCCTGTGGTCCTTTGTTTTATTCTTACCTACTCATTTTTGAGTTGTGCTACCAAGTCAGAGAATCCTTTCAGTTGTCCATCAGCTGAATTTGCTTTGTCAGTTACGGTTTGTTTTTCATTCTATAAGGCAAGCAATCCAGAATAGTGGTTAAGAGAGTGGGGAGTCTTAACTGCTTGCTTTTGAATCTTGGCTCAACCACTTTACTTACTGTTGTGACCTTGGCAGATTACTTAACTCTCTTGTACTTGACTTTATAATCTGTAAAACCCATGCGAGTAGAGCTGTTATGATCCCAGTTTTGTATTTGATGAAACTCAGGCTCAGGGAGATTAGATTAGAAACATGAGTAAGTTGAAGAAACATGTGGGCCTCTTTATCTTTTAATTTTTCACTTTTGATAGAGACATGGGCACAGAGAAATATTTCTCTAAATATAAGATATAAAGTAACAAAAACAGTGCCAAGTCCCTGACCTGTGGCCTCAAGTGTTGGGGAAAAACAGTAAGAGTAGAGACTATGTAGAACTAAAGTGCCCATGGCCTGTCTAAATCTATTAATAGGGAGGAAAACCCCTTTATGCCATTTTTCATGAAAATAAAACAACGAAAACCCAAAGCTTATTTTCATGACCTTAACTTATAAGAGACATAGAATTTAGAAAAGCATCCCAGGCCAGAGAACTCATAGTTGAATTAGGCAGATCATAAACACAGAACATTGTGGACCATACTTAAGGGATCATTCCCTTAAGGGTTGACAGTGAAATACTTTGGAGGAGGACACAGGACTTGATTTTGACGGACAATGGAAGGAAGAAGGATCTCAAGAAACAAAGGAACTCAAGAAATGAAGGCAACTTCTTTCTAGGGGAGGGAGAATAAGTATGATTTGGCTATTATGTTTTCTACTGATTTTTTTTCCTACTAAAAGAGGAAATATGTTTATGGCAAAATGTCAAGTAGTAAAGGAAGGTATAAAGTAAAAATTAAAACATAAAATTTTCCAATGGTATATACCCAAAGGAACTGAAAGTAGGGACTTGAACAGATATTTGTACATCCATATGCTCTTAGCAACGTTATTCACAATAGCCAAAAGATGGAAACAACCTAAATGTCCATAGATGGATGAATGGACTAAAAAAAATAACGGTATGTGTGTAATGAAATATTACTCAGCCTTACAAAGAATGAAATTCTGATACGTGCTACAATATGGATGAACCTTGAAGACATTATGCTAAGTGAATAAGCCAGACACAAAAGGACAAATGTATGATTCCACTTATATGGGAGTACCTAGAGTAATCAAATTCATGGAGGCAGAAAGTAGAATGGTGGTTACTGAGCACTGGGGAGAGTTATTGTTTATTGGGTACAGAGTTTCAGTTTGGGATGATGTAAAAGTTCTGGAGATGGGTAATGGTGATGGTTGTACAACACTGCAAATATACTTAATGCCACTGAATTGTATGCTTATAAATGGTTAAAATGGTGCATTTTCTGCTATTTATATTTTACCACAATGTAAAGTCTCCAAACAATTCTAGCCTAGAGGTGGTGTCCACTAAAAACTTCTTTTGTAGCCATCTAGATTTGCAAATACAAGCATAGATATGCAAGCATAAGCATATTCATTCAATGTCTGCTCTTTGGGACATTCATTTAGGTGCTGGGAATTCTGCAGTGAACAAAACTGACAAGGTTCCTGCTGTATTGGAGCTTTTTAAAAATTTGTTTTACACAAATGGATGTTGGTATGCATACTGTTTTACACCTTATTTTTTCCCCTAACAAAGACCTTTGGTCATCTTTCTGAGTTAGTTCTTAGAGATCTACTGATTGAATGGTTGCATGGTATGCCCTTGTTACGGATGTGATATAATTTGTGGCTATTATATTGCATGGAGGAGGGGAGGCAGAGGCATAGAGCTTACTGTGGCTTGCTGCCCATGTTTGCTCCTGTTGTAAGTTAAATTTTTATTCGGAATATAATAAAGGTTTGTTGTAAAGAGTCAAGCAGGGCTTCCCCAGTGGCGCAGTGGTTGAGAATCTGCCTGCCAATGCAGGGGACGCGGGCTTGATCCCTGGCCCGGGAAGATCCCACATGCTGCGGATCAACTAAGCTCGTGTGCCACAACTACTGAGCCTGTGCTCTAGAGCCCGTGAGCCACAACTACTGAGCCCGCGTGCCACAACTACTGAAGCCCGCGCGCCTAGAGCCCATGCTCCACAATGAGAGAAGCCACTGCAATGAGAAGCCCGTGCACCGCAACGAAGAGTAGCCCCTGCTCGCCACAACTAGAGAAAGCCCGCGTGCAGCAATGAAGACCCAACACAGCCATAAATAAATAAATAAAATTTAAAAAAAAAGAGTCAAGCAGTGCCAAATCTATAAAGTAAAAGTAGAAACCCTCTTAATCTGTCCTCTACCTCTCTTTTAATCCTATTCCCTGGAAGTAGTAACCACTGTTTACAGCCCATTGTTCATCCTTCCAGATGTGTAGAATGCGTTTGCAAATATAAAGAATATGTAGAGCATGTATCTTCTCATTCTCCAGGAGCTGGCTCATGCAGTATAATATTGCTCATTCAACTCAGACTATTGAGAATTATGCAGAGGAAAGAGCTGGACTGAGCTTCATGAGAGCCAAGTTCTGTCTTAACCCTGCTACTGTGACAGGCAATTCCTCCTCAGCTGTCATTTGTCTGGTGTCCCATAGTCAGTGAGATCACATCAAGGAGAGTGCTTTGGAAACTATTATGGTATAAATACTAGCATATTTAGAGTTCTTTGATTGCAAGCAGTAGAAACCAACTCAGGTTCTGTTAGACAAAAAAAAGGTGGGGGGACATTAGTGGAAGGATTTTAGGTAGCAAATGAAGAAATATTTAAACAGCTGGGTCTCTGGAAATTCAGAAATTTCTCTGTATCTGTTCAAGATGTAATTTCTGGGGAAAAGTGAGTGGCTTAGAGGCCATGTGTCTACTGATGGTTAAGGGGGTAGAGTTCTGGGTTTATGTGTCCCATCAGAATCTCACAGAGTTGGGAAGATGCAGTTTTGGAAAGTATGGGATTCAGGCTGGCAAAACCAAATGTCAGCCTTGAAATGTCAGCTCTTTTAACTCTAGATTCTTACTCACCTCTCAAGGAGGAGATGATCGCCGGGTTCTACTATGGCACATGGAACAAGCTATCCACTCCAGAGTTAAGCCCATACAGCTGAAAGGAGAGCATCATTCCAACATTTTTTGCCTGGCTTTCAACAGTGGGAACACCAAAGTATTCTCTGGAGGTGAGAAGATTTCCCCTTGGGAAATTGTGGCTGGGATTTCAGATAAAGGAGTGCTAAAATTATTCCTTAATTTTCCTTCCTTTATCTCATTGAGTTGTGGAATTACTGTTTTCCCATAGCTTGTCTTCTCTGTATTACAGCAGTTTAGACACATGTATTAGACTAATGTCTGTCTGTCCTTTCTCTCCTTTGCTCTTGTTCTTTCTCTCTTTTTTGGTAGAAAACTTTTCACATTGCAGTCTGATACACAGAAACATGTTAGAAAGAGTACTTAACCTTAGTATGTGTGGTACACTCTGATCTTTTTTTTTTTTCCTATTCTATTCTGTTTTGTTTTTAAAGATTTTAAAGGTTGTGACTCAAATTGGTGTTATGACCCATGGGTGGCTCCTGTGTGAAAAAACGTTGTGTTGGGGTGTAATTGGAATGGCTTTTGCTCAAGCCAGCCTCTTGATGATGGCATTCATCA
This sequence comes from Delphinus delphis, assembly GCF_949987515.2. Lineage (NCBI taxonomy): Eukaryota > Metazoa > Chordata > Mammalia > Artiodactyla > Delphinidae > Delphinus > Delphinus delphis. The sequence goes on from NC_082684.1 coordinate 33,349,584, forward strand.
GTCACACTCCTTTCTGACCACTACATTTCTAGCCCTGACCTCTCTTCTGCACTGCAGATTTCCCCACTGAATATCTACCTTTGTTTTCCAAAAGTAATTTAAATCCAGCAGATCTAAAACTAAGATTATTAGTCCTTCTCCCCTGCACAGTATTTCCTCTTGTTTCCTGGTTTCCCTTTCTCGGTTATTATCATCATTCAACTAATTATGTAAGTTGTTAGGTTTAACTTTTAAGAAACTGCTGACATTGGAGCATTTTCAGCTTACAAAAATGACAGTTTCATATGGTTCAGTCTAATAGAAATCTCAAAGTCAGCTTCAGACCTGCCTTTCTTTCATTTTCACATCTTGTATGTCACCAACTACACTGTCAGATCTATTTTGGAAGCCTCATATCCATCCTTTAGTTTCTGCTCTCTTGTTATACCGACTGCTCTGATTCAGGTCCTCATCTTTGGCCTGGACTACTGCAGTGTCCTGCTGTGATTTCTGCTACCGGTATCTAACTCTCCTTATTCATTGCTTATCCGAGTTTTCTTCAACCATGTGGACCTTTGATCCTACATGTCCATCCACAGGATAAAGCCTCGATCCAGTCTGCCTATCTGGCCTCATCTTCCTCCCCTGCATCTTGTGCTCTAATTCACTAAATCACTTGTCATCTTAAGTGCTCTGTGCCTTTTGCCCATACTGTTCCTCCATAGGCCATGATTAATTGTCCAGACCCCACCAATTCCCATAAGTCTTCCATCGGTAAGAGTTTTGAGTTATTTGAGTTTCTATTCAAGTGTCTCCTTCCGCATAAAAATATTCCCCCTTTATGCCACGTACTTTCACCCTGCTAATAAAGGACATAATTGCTCCTTTATCTGTGTTCCCATTGTAGAGCATATCGCTACAATAAGATAACCCGTCTTGTCACTATTAGTTGTTTGTGCAGGTGGACTGTGAATTCCTCAATCTTATTCATTCCTCTCGTATCCTCAGCACCTCACTCTGTGCCTGTTACCTAAAAGGCATTAGTATGGGTTTGATTTACTTGGTATGAACCCACCATAGAGTTACAGTGAGGACTTTAAGATGACCTGGCCACGTCTCTACTGCTTATGCTTTTAGCATAGAGTGGGAAATTTTTTTACTGTCTTCATTTTGGGATTTTTATTTTTTGGCTATATAAACCATTTGAAGGCAGGACTACACATATCGTGGATGCAGTATTTTTAGATTCCTTGAGAAATGCAAGAGAAAAAAGTTGTGGATAAAATCTTTCCCATTATTTAGGATCACACTATCATTAGATTTTAATGCTATAAAAGATGATGAGGGTATGAATAGTAGCAAACGTTTGTTAGGGGCTTAGTCCTACTCCAAATGCTTTTATATTCTTGTCTTCACAATAACTCTATGAAGTAGATACAATTGTTATTCCTATTTTGCTGAGACATAGAAAAGTTACAGATATTTTTCCAGGTCTCACAGTTAATGAATGTTTTGTTTAAAAAAAAAAAAGCTAGCTTGGATGAATGGATTGATTTGCCCATGATCATTTATTCTTTTCCTGAATAGCCACAGTTTTTTGTTTTTTTAATCATCCACTGGATAATGCATTTTGGAAACTTATTATGTTATATCTATGTGCTATTATGCTTTTTCAAATTCTCTATAAGAATATCCTATCCTTCTTCACTATTTTTATAAACCTTTTTCTAATTAACACTCCTAATTTGTAAATATTAACATTGACTTTGTTCATTTGTTTTTCCTGAAATCTTTAAAATACTGAATTGTAATATGAACAGGATCACTTTGCAGGAATTACCAAATGTCTGCTTTTTCCCTTGCAGGAAATGATGAGCAAGTTATCCTCCATGATGTTGAAAGGTAAATAGATTGTTGGTATGTGAAGGTAATTAACTCTATCTTTCGTAAGAAGAAAGGCAGGTATCTCTTTAGACCGAAGTAGTTCTTGTCTTTTGAAGAAAATAACATGAAATCAACTGTCCTTTGCTGAAAAAGATTTACAAAGTTGATATAAAATTATAGTTTTCAGGTAAAAATTTAAAGGGAGAGGTTGTAAGGGAAGGAAGCATAATATCTAACCCTCAATAATTTTATGAGGCAATACTATTATGATCTCAATTAGGAAACTGAGGCATAGAGATATTAGGTAACTTAAAGTCAAGTGATGTTAGGATCTGAACGTAGGCAGCCTGGCTTTGGAGCCATGCTTTTACTCACCATGCCAGACTGCCAGGAATCCCTCTTCTACCCCTGCTGGCATCAGGGCTGCTTTAAAGCTTTCCCTCGCTTTTTGGAAATCCAGCACCACCCCAAGACTGTACACAAGCAGATGCATTCTGTAGTAAGTGAAAACATAAAACTTATCAGTTGAGTCACTTTTTTGGGGGTGGGGATGTTAGTTCCCCGAATAGGGATTGAACCCGGGCTCCAGCAGTGAAAAGCGCTGAGTCCTAACCACTGGACCTTCAGGGAATTCCCTTGAGTCACCTTTAAATATGCTTATTTAGTGCAAAAAGCAAACTTGTCGTGAAGTCTTATCTCTTTAGTAATACTTTTTTTTTTAACCTGGAAGTCGAATACCTACTTTTTAGTAAATGTAATATCCTTTGGGTTTAGCTAGGTTGACTTTCTCCTGGAAATGAAAGAGAACTCCATTCTAGGAACTAGAGGGCTTTAACTCTGCACTACTTTTGTGTGTATGTGTGTGCCTGTGTGCCTCTCTCTGCTCTCTGTCTCTCAGCAGTGAGACCTTAGATGTGTTTGCTCATGAAGATGCGGTGTATGGCTTGTCAGTGAGCCCAGTGAATGACAACATTTTTGCCAGCTCCTCAGATGATGGTCGGGTTCTCATCTGGGACATCCGGGAATCTCCCCATGGAGGTAGGGTCACTGTGCAAAAGGTGATTGGACTGTGTTGAAGAGTTTGATGTCAGTTTCATAGCAGATCCAGTCTATGACTTGAGTAGCCTGGGTAGAAGTGCTATAAAGGGAGAGGAAACTCAGCGACATAAATGTGTCTCTGGAGGTCCCACCTTACCCCTGAGTACTCAGAAGTGAGGCACCTCTGCCAGTCCTCCTCCAATCACTTGTGAATCTCCACAGACCTTTGCACCTGGAGTAAATACCACAGTATCTTGCTGTGTAGTAGCCCCAAGGAGCAGAACATGTGGTGCCTCATTTGTAGAGAGTAGCCACCAAGGGCCAGCTTTGTGCATGGTGCTGACATGCACATATTCTTGGTTACTTACAGAGAATGGGCGTGTTGTGCACTTTGTTACATCCTAGATCCAGGGTTGTTATTTTGCTGAAAGAACCACAGAACCTCACCTTCACTGTGTGTAGGAACTTAAAATGATAGCAGATACCCTCTGTTTAAGGGGGATTGTCTGGGTGAGTTCCTCTTCCAAATGTGTTCTTTGGGTCTCTGAAATGTAAAATGAAGAATTTGTCTTGTTGAATTTCTCTGAAGTTCTTCAGGAAATGCATCTTTTCAGCTCATTTCCTGCAGAGAGACTTCTGTCACTCTATCTTCAAAGGCTCTTTCCTCCAGCATACCCTCAGTGCCGCCCCCAGCCCCACTCTTGGTGCAGCTTTGTCATGACCATACCTATGCACATAGAGTTACTATCTTGCCTACCTTGTCTGGCAGGCTCTGAGTCTTTTTATTCTTCTGTATTCTGAGCATTTAACATGCTGGTCTGTGCTCATTATTGAGGTTCAGGCTATAAGAGAAGTTTGTTCTCAGAGTCAGATAGGTTTGGTAGCCAAAAGCAGCAGCTATGGTTGAATGAAGTGGTTTGCTTGGTACGTGAACTTCTCCTTTGTCTGAACTGCCTCGTGGCTGAGATTATTGAGCACACCCTGTGCCCAGAGGCCTGTGAAGTATCACATATGGAAATCATAGACTGAGGAGTGCTTTCTGTCTATTGCTTCTCAACAACTTCCATAGGAGTATGTCCCCCCAGGCAGCAAAGTGATTCCTTCCTCACCTGGAGCCAGCTAGTATATGCAAGAGGCTGCAGGGTTTCAAGGTGAAGTTGATTAGAAACTGGCTGGATGCAAGAGAAGTTCAAGTACTAGATGAAATGAAATCCTAAAATTCTAGACTGAGGCTATTTTCTTTTCAATTTAGGGAGCAATATTACCAGAAGGAAAAACTGCACTATTGTTTTATTTTGTCTTCATTAAATCTTTGTGTAGTTTCAATTTCTAAAGCTAGTAAATTTGGATTAAGGTATAATAATCCTACCAGTAATTGATTGTGAATTTTTTTAGCTCATGAGGAATTCAATTTTACTTACTGTAAAACAGCTTAACTTCCCATTTACAGTGACCATTTCTGTTTTGTTACAGGATCTGAATAGGTACTATGTTTATTTATCGGCATTATAGTTTAAAATTTGTGTATATGTGTTTAAGTTGCTGTTTGCAGACTTTCTGGTGCAGAAGGGTGTGTGCCAGGACTTGGGACCTTGTGAACAAGCGTGGCTACTGGAATGATGTCCTACACTGGATTCCAGCCCACTGGGGTGATTGTTAACGGCTGTGCTCCTCTTGCTTTCACATCCTGCTTGTCTGCCTGCCACAGGCCCAGCAGTGCCTGAAGTGGACTGATCAGAATTTCTCTCTTCACAGAGCCCTTCTGCCTGGCCAACTACCCATCAGCCTTTCACAGTGTCATGTTCAACCCTGTGGAGCCCAGGTTATTGGCCACAGCCAATTCAAAGGAAGGAGTGGGACTCTGGGATATTCGAAAACCTCAGAGGTGAGCCCCCTTTATTCAGAAGTTGTTAAAAGTTTCCCCTGACTCAACTCTCAGGTAATGTCATCAGTCAGCAACAGTCTTGAGAACCTGGTTGGCAGTTGATCTCAGCTGGACATCTCCTAACATATCCCAGTGTCTCTGAAGCCAGGGGGACCCTATTTCCAGGGGGCAGGCAGTGTGAGACATCCACACTCCTTGCTAAGGAGGAATCATAAATTGTAATCTGGACTCTAGACAGGATCAGTTCTAGGCAAACTTTGCAATGGCAGAGCTCTCTTCAGCACTGCCTTCTATCTTTAGGTCCAGGGTTCCCCAAATGCATGGGAGGTCTTCTGGAGGAGTGATGGTGATTTGTTAAATGCATTGCCCCTGAACTGAGGATTCTTAACCCCGGGCTGAAGGGAATATGAGCTTCAGGAAGACTGTGAACCCCCAAACTGCATGGAAATTATATTGTGTATTCATCTAAGTATGTTTTTCTGAGAAGGGAGTTTAGTTTTTTTCAGTTTCACGAAAGGACCAGTGACTGCAACAGTAAAGGTTAAGAGCCATTGCACTACAGTGTTAGGGACCTAATGTGTTCCCCTTCTGTTTGCATTATTAAAGAGCACACTTAGGACAATTCTGAGCTGATGATCCGAATCACTAATGGGGGAATTTCAGACATCATTAAGAGAAATATGTGGATGGGGCAAGTAGGAGCCTCTTTCATGTTCCTTAAATCCCATGGGGGAGAGATGACCTTTCATGGCATCTGTGCATGAAGCCAAACCTTGCTTTATGAAAGATCTGCATGCATTGCTAGCTCCTCTGAAAATTCTACATGGAGTTAACTTCCCACTTTAAGGTACTATTGCAGAAGAGTATCATGGAAAGTAAGCGAGGTTATGACTTATTTCATGGGCCTCGGATGAAAGGGGCAATTGAGTACAGAGGATTACCTTCCTTGGTGATTTTTAATTCTAGCTAATTCTCTCCATGGGGCAGTCTGGTGAGGTTGGATCTATGGCAGATCTGTGTAGCCCAGAAGGGGATCCCTGGTGTTGAGCAGGGCTCCCTGAGGCTCCATAGGGCAGCAGAGATTTCTCCTGCTCTCTGTTGCCTATGCACCTGGCTCTTTCTTTTCCACGTGGCTGAAATGCGTGTAGTAGCAGGACCCCTATTGTGCATTTACGCTGTGTGCTGAGGGAAGCTTGTTCTCTGCCAGGAAGACAGTCTCCTGTGTTCGGCCCAAGCCTCCTCTGCCACTTTGGGCTCTTCAGGAACAACTGTTCTGCCTTGTCCTTATCACAAAAGGCAGAATTTGGACTAAAGATGCCAGCTTTCTCCCAACCTGCTATCTCCCATACTGAGAATGAATAGCTGGCAACTGGAGTGAGCCCTGAGCTATTCATCCCCAGTGGAAAGCTTGAGCAGTTCATGATGTTAGCAGTGTCTTGAGAGAAGAGGGGGGTTGAACGTTAATGCTTCTTCTGATTTTCCCCTACCAGCTTCTTACTGTGCATTATATTGAGGCCCTCCTCCCATTTTTACTTGTCTCCTCACTAAACATGGCTTCTTTCTTTTTAAAAAAATTCTGAGATTTCTGCTTTACTTTTATTGTAACATTTATTAGATTTAAGGTCTATATCCAGAAAAGTATAATGAATAGAAAAAAAAGATAGAAAAAGAAAATCCCATCTCAAGATTATCTCTGTTGCTTGTATGTTTTTTAAATGTTTTACATCAATACAGTACTTCTCTTTCCTGGTCTCTAGTCACTATCTCCAAAGGTAACTACAGTGAACAGTTTCTTATGTATCTGTCCAGAACATAACTTAATGTGTGTAACTCACATAAGGAATATATATCCTTAAAAGAATTTAGACTAAAGGAACCACATAATAATACCACTGTGCTCAGCTTCTTTTTCCAATTAATAATATGTCTTGGAGCTTTTTTCATGTAAGCACTTGCAAATCTAGCACATTCTGTTAATGGCTACGTGGTATTCCATTCATATGATGTACCCAGCAACCAGACTTCTTGTTTCCTGTTTGGGCCATTATAAACTATGCTTCACTGACCCTGATCACACGTCTATCTTGGCCTACCTTTGCAAAAATATCTAGGTAATTGCTGCATCAAACAAAGAGTGTACGTTTTTACATTTTTTATAAAAATTGTCAAATTTTCCCACGACCACAAAAGGCTGCACTGATTTACAAACCTACCAACTGTGCATGAGACTACATGCATCTCCAGACTGTCATGAACACTTAAACTGTTGCAGGTCTTATGGGGGAAAAACATCTTCTTGTTTTGATTACTTCTTCATTTATGGGTGAGGTTATGTGGTTTCTTTGGTAACCTATAGTTTTCAAAGCCCATGTGGGAGAAAAGTCGTCTAGTAAAGCTAGTTGGCAATCTTGACTGATTCCTTTTTTAGAATAAAAGGAGGAGCACAGTGCTGTGGAGACTAGGATGTTTTTACCTGTTTCTTTCAACTTTTCTAAGGTTTTTTGGATATGAGGCAGAAAAAGGGTGTGAAATATTCTTGAGGTCCTGTTCTTCACATCCACTAGTGTTTGGGGATTAAACTGCAGATCTTTTCTGTTTGAATTTTCTCAGTGCAAGTTGGTATCGGGAGAAAGAGACGGCCCTTTGTCTTTTCCATGCAGGATTAATTATGCCGAGTTGCAATGGATGATTTGTCTCCTAAACACAGCTGCCTGGAAACCCCAACCCAGATCTTGGGACAATTCTGAATTGCCTGGGAGGGCAAGCCTGGAACAGGAGAGATGATCTATTTCAGGGATACTTAAAGTCTAGGGAAAGATTTTAGGGAATTTGTGAACCCCTTGTAATTGCAGGTAAAATCATGTGTGCTTGTATATCTGAGTGAGCACACGTGGCATTTTTTCTAGGGACAAGGAGAGCTTTTACCAGGTTTTCATAGAGACCTTTGAACCCCAAGAGGATGAGTCACTCAGTGTTCTAAAGATTCTTGATTTAGAGCCTGTTGTGGTTCCTTAGCAGGCTTCTAAGTAACTTCCAGCTTGTAGTAGCTTGGGCACATGTGTGAATTCTGGGCCTTTTCAAGTGGCCCACTGGCTCCCTAGAAACAAATATATCTCTGTGGAACAATAAGGGGGGCTCACATTGAATATCTTTCCCTTCCTACCTTACCTTATGGGTGGTTCCATGCTGGAACGGTTTCCCTGCCCTACCCCAAGCCTAAGCTGTGTCTCTCCACTTTAGCAGGTAGCCCATAGGAGTGTGAACAGGTTCATGTTTGTCCTACTACTGCCCTGAAATAAGCTGACTAGAGGGCTGGCTGGTAGAATAAAGTGTCAGCTCTAGAAGGGACTTCAGTTATCATCTGATCTGACTTCCTATTGTACGGATTGTAAAGGGAGGCAGAAGAGCTTGATGGTTTAGAGTGTAGGATCTGAAGTACATCCTGGGTACAGAGCCAGGTAGTATACCTTAATAGCCATGTGATCTTGAGCATGTTACTTCACCTCTCAGTGCCTCATAATAATAAATAATAGCTAACATTTATTAAGCATTACATGCTGGCGATAATGACAGTTACATGAATAATTCCTTATTTAATCCTATGACACCCTTATGAAATAGATTCTATTATTCCTATTTTGATGATAAGGAAGTCAAGGTACAGAGAGGTGAAATAACATGCATATATGTGTATTATATCCTCCCCTGTATGTTCTAGTTTTCTTTCATCTATGCCTCCTTGAAATAAAGCTTTGTCAGAATTCCTCTCAAATTTTTTTAATACAGGCCTATCCAACTCTAGAGTCTGAGGCCTTTAGACTTTCTGCCTCCCTTTTCACTGTCTTCTGGCCCAGCCCCAGTCTTCATGCTGACTTCCCATGTTTCTCGCTCTCCTAACCCTGGAAACCCGCACATGCTCTTAATTTTTCTTTTGTAAAGCTTTAGAACAGAGGTTGTAAACTAGTTGCCCATAGGTCATATTCAACCCACGGAGATATTTTGCTTGGCCTACATGATGTAATAGTGTTTAGAAAATTACACAGAAAAAATCACAGTTTCTAACATCTCTTGAAAAATTCAAAAGATCTGATATCATTGGACCTTTATTCTCACATGGCAACAGTCAGCCGAAGTTGAATCATGGGTTCCTCTTTAAACCTTTGGGATGTGTTACAGGTTCCACCACTCCTTGATGTCTTAATCCGGGTGTGCTTCTCTCATTTATGTTACTTCCCTGGTCATGTAGTCATTGGAGCTTGAGGGTCTGCTTTGGGGATTTTAGTGGAAATGAAGGGGGCATAGCTGGGGAACTTGAGTATAAGTAACTGGATAAGAGAAAACTTCACATATACAAGTATGCATTGCAAGTTTGGGCGAGGTTTGGTTTATTTCATTTAGATTATTTCTGCTGATGTCTTTTCACAACCATCCTCTCCTTTATCACTGCCAACATCCCAGTTATGATGTCTTGCTTGGACTATTGCAGTGGCCTCTGAACAGTTTTCAAAACTGAACTCCTTGAACACCCAAAGCGTTCAGGAAGAGTGAAGTTTTCCCTGCTGTTACTCTCCTTGTCTCACCGTTTTCATTGCCTGTTTTAGCTGTCTGTTCACTCACCACCTCTCTCCCTTCTCGTATCTTTAGTTTGTCAGTTTTTGTCAGGATCCGTTAGTTCTGTGACAGGTAACAATGTCTTGCTTTGACAAGGATAATAAAGAGAGTGGTTCTTTCCCACTCAATAATAAAACTAGGGCAAGCCAGGAATTCCTGTAAAGACTTACCTTATAAGCTGGTGCTTTTACGTGTTGTGTAAATTACACACTTGATAATGGGTAGTGAGTGCAAATTCCTGCTCTCAGAAAGGAGTTGCTCTTAGTAACTCATCTGGCTTTGGGGCCTAAATGTTCTCTCGGCCTGTACCAATCCTACTTCTGTAGAGACCAAGTTAAGTGTAACTCCTTGCCTTCTGAACACCTAGGCAATCTCTGCCACATTGCATTTGAGGGCTACTCATACTACTATGGGAAAATAGAGCCCAAGTGTTCAACTTCAAAGGCCCGAAAAGGCATTTATACTCTGCTTTCTCTCTCTCCTCTCCCACTCACCCATCTTTAGTGTTTATATGTATATATCCAATACTCAGGCAAATGTCCCATCTATTGAAGCCTGTAATAAAAGCTTGTTTTTTTCCCCTAAAACTGTATATCTTTAAGTTCTTTATTTTTATTAATGTCGCCATCACTCTTGTACTCATCCTGGCTAAAATCCTAGAGTCCCATTTGACTCTTCTGTTTCTCCCTCCCTCTGCCATGACCAGCCTTGCTCTGTGTTAGTGCCTGGCCACTATTTTCAGTTCTTAAAGCCCCTGCCCTATTTCAGGTCCATATCACTGTTTCCATAAGGTGTTGACTACACTGGCTTCTTAACCTGCCTCTTGCTTCTGGCACATAGCACATGTCCTTAAACATCACTTCTGCCATTCCCCTACCCAGGAGCTGTAGTGGCTGCCTTTTATCTTTCTTCATGGCCATATCCCCTGAACCAATTATGCAGGATGCTCCAAGAAAATGTTTTTTTGGGAATGAATGTATGACCTAGTTTACTGGATGAAATAAAAACTCGTTACGCAAGCAGTCAACCCCTTCGCTGGTACCAGTGCCCCTTCTCCCCTTGTAACTCCTCCTCTGCATACAAACACACGTAGAGGAGAATTTCTCCTTTTTTCTTGATTTTTCTTTTCCTATTCAAATCCTAGTTACCCCTCAAGGTCCAAGATCAAATGGAAGCCCATCAGTGCAGACGTCCTTGCTGTGTCTCCCTGTTACATACTCTTAAAGCTTACTTTACTCGCTGTGTCCCCAGCATCTAGCCCAGTTTTGGCACAGAGTACATGCTGAATGAATGAAGCTTGCCCTCACTTCTAGCAGAAGGGATCGCTCTATCTAGAACCTCTGTAAAGTATAATGCTTACGGCCTGTGGCATTCATGTTGCATGTCTCAGTCACCGCTTTTGCCATCATTGATTATCTTTCCTGTGACTGTGTTTTATCTCCAGACAGACCAGTATTATGTCTGTTATTTCCTTCCAGTGCTCAGGAATTACTTCTCAGGAAGGAAGCACTTGTCCTAATCTGTACTATGAATTCTCATGTTTTTCTGTGGATTTCTGTGGATTTTTAAGGACAGAGCCATGTTTTATTTATTTTTAATCTCTATCGCCTAGCACAGTGCTTAGAATGTTATGGACCCTTAGTAAATATTGAATGTTACACTCATCCCAAAATAGTATGTATTCTCAAAGCTAGCTTTCTGTAATGTTTTCATTAACTCCCTGAGTGTAATGGCATGGATCAAAATGTCATCTGTAGGGAATAAATCCTTAGAGGAGGTTGTAAGGGTTCTTCTGGGGCTTTGGACACCTGTCAACTAGTGATGTATGGAAGTCAAGGATTCTGGCAAAATTGCTTTCTGGCTTTTGGGCCACAAGGTGGAGCTCTAGAATCAGCTTTGGCCACTAGAAGATACCAGGGCCCCAGTATCCTAACCCAGTGATTCTCAAACTTTAGAGGGCATCAGAATCACCTGGGGAGGTTGTTAACGTGCTGCTTCCTAAAGCACAGACCCAAAGATTGAACTGTTGATCTGGGACAGAACCTGTGAATCTGCCATTTTTTAATACATACCCCAGGTGATCTGACAACTTTGCTTATCCTTCAAGGTGGAAGCTGTGATTATTCAGAGGTCTGTTGAATTTGCTGCTGTGTTCATTTGGACCCAGGGTCTTTGGGCTTTAGGCCAGAGCTTCCCTGTGTCCATTCATTCTCACCAGTGTGCCTTTTTATAGAAAGAGACTTAGCTTCAGACCAGAGCATCTGGGGAATGCCTGGTGAACGGCTGGGAGTTGTGGAAGCATGTTCCAGTTCATATCCTCCCTTTAATTCTCCCCAACTCTTGTTGTTCAGGAGGAGGTGATATCAAATTCCTAAATCAAGTACACTTTATTTTAAAATCAAATCTTGACTTTTTCTTCTTTTTAAAAAGCTTTTTATATTAAAAAATTCACATACACATATATATATGTAGAATTGTAAAATAAACTCCATTATACCTAGCACCCAGCTTAAATTAACCCATTGACAATCTTATTTCATTTATTCTTCCTCTGTGACCTCCCTTCCCAATTATTTTGGATCCATTTCCATGTAGCATTATATCATTTCCTCTGTAAATACTTTAGTATGTATCTCTGAAAGGTATTCTTTTTTAAAAATTGAGATAAAATTTACATAACATAAAATTAACTATTTTAAAGTGAAAACTTGGGCTTCCCTGGTGGTGCAGTGGTTGAGAGTCCACCTGCCGATGCAGGGGACATGGGTTCGTGCCCTGGTCTGGGAGGATCCCACATGCCGCAGAGCAGCTGGGCCCGTGAGCCGTGGCCGCTGAGCCTGCGCATCCGGGCATTTATCCAAGAGAGAGGAAAACTTACTTTCATACAGAAACTTGAACATGAACGTTCATAGCTGCTTTATTCATAATAGCCAAAAGCTGGAAACTACCCATATGTTTTTCAATGGGAGAATAGTTTAAAAACAAAAAAAACTGTAGTACATTTATACCATAGAATACTACTCAGCAATAAAAAACAGTGAACTATTGATACATGCAACGATTTGGATAAACCTTAAGTGAATTATGCTACATGAAAAAGCCAATCTCAAAAGGATACATACTGCATGATTCCATTTATATAACATTCATGGGAGAATATAATTATAGAGATGGAGAACAAATTAGTCATTGCCAGGTGTTAGGGTTAGAGGTAGAGGGGGTGGATGTGACTATAAAAGGGTGGCACAAGGAAGTCTTGTGGTGATGGTACAGATAAGTATTGTGGTTACATGAAGTTATACAAGTGATAGAATTGCACAGAGCTACACACACACACACACATACACACACACACACACAAATGAGTGCATGTATAACTGACAAAATCTGAGTAAGCTCTATAGATTGTACCAATGTAAATTTCCTTGTTTTGACATCATACTGTAGTTATGCAAGGTGGTAACACTGGGAGAGTCTGGGTAAAGGGTTCAAAGAACCTTGTTGATTTTCTATATATAGTATCACGTCATCAGCAAACAGTGACTGTTTTACTTTTTCCTTTCCAATTTGGGTTCCTTTTATTTCTTTTTCTTCTCTGATTGCTGTGGCTAGGACTTCAAAACTATGTTGAATAAAATGGCAAGAGTGGGCATCCTTGTCTTGTCCCTGATCTTAGAGGAAACACTTTCAGCTTTTCACTGTTGAGTATGATGTTAGCTGGGGCTTTATCGTATTTTTGTGTTGAGATATGTTCCCTCTATGCCCACTTTCTGGAGAGTTTTTATCATAAATGGATGTTGAATTTTGTCAAAAGCTTTTTCTGCATCTCTGTTGAGATGATCATATGATTTTTATTCTTTGCAAATTCTTTTTACAAGGAAATTTATTTGCAAATTCCTCTGAATCTATAATTATTTCAAAATAAAAAGTTAAATGCAAGTAACACATAATAACATTCTCCTTTTAAAACTGTCAGTAAGGCTAAAGTTCCTTCTGACTACCTCTTCCAGTCCTGGTCCCCTGCCCCCTCCTCTGGGGGTAATGAGTGTTAGGAGTTTGTAGTATATGCTTCCAGAACTTTTTCTTTGCTTTTATATGCTTATACATGTACCCATAGAAAATATATGATTTTTGTTTCTATATGCATGTATGCTTTTCACACAAATGATGTACCACTCTGCAGTTATTCTACAACTTGACTATTTCACCCATCAGTGTATGTTGGGGATTTATCTATATTAACATATCCAGATTTATCTCGTTTCTTTTGCCAGTTAAGAACTTGAGTCAACTCTCTGACTCTCTCTGTTAAGAGTCAGCTTAGGTTTTTCTTCTAGGAAGTCTTTTGTGACTGCTCCCCCTCCTGTGTACCCAGTGGATGGTAGATATTCTTCCTGTGTCTCTCACAGCACATATTCCCCTTATTAGAACACTATTCATGTTATAGAAGGAAACTGTTGGTTTTCTTGTCCCTGATTAGTTCTTGAAAGTGTCCTTTCATCTTATTTCATCTTTAAATTCATGTGCCTAGCATATTGTCTAGAATAGTTAGCAGGTATTCAATAAATGTTTATTCAGTAAAGGCATGCCTGAATATATGAGTTACTGAACTACCGGGAAGGGTATGAAGTGAATTACTTAGATGAATCCTTCTGGCCCTGGTGCATTGTTATATGATGCTATTTTTTTTTGCTGGGTGGAATAATCCATCTCCAGAGCGTATTCTGTGAAATCTTGTTGAACCAAGAAGCAGAAAACAACTTGTTGGCCCTATTTCTGCTGCTTATTTGTTGTATGGTTAAAGCCAAGTCACATAAGCATTCAGGACCTAGGTCTCCTCCAATTTGAGATGAGAATAATGTTACCTTCACTGTCCACCTTACAGGATTAATGCAAGGATTAGATGATACAATTTACAAACATCTTGGAAATTAATTTTTTATACATCTTTATTTTTAAAATTTTATTTATTAATTTATTTATTTTTGGCTGCATTGGGTCTTAGTTGCTGCGCACGGGCTTTCTCTAGTTGCGGCGAGCATGGGCTACTCTTCGTTTTGGTGTGCGGGCTTCTCATTGCGGTGGCTTCTCTTGTTGTGGAGCACAGGCTGCAGGCATGGGGGCTTCAGTACTTGTGGCTTGTGGGCTCTAGAGTGCAGGCTCAATAGTTGTGGCACACAGGCTTAGTTGCTCTGTGGCATGTGGGATCTTTCCCGGACCAGGGCTCGAACCCGTGTCCCCTGCATTGGCAGGCAGATTCTTATCCACTGTGCCACCAGGGAAGTCCCTATACATCTTTATTAAGGTATAATTGCTTTACAATGTTGTGTTCGTTCCTGCTGTATAACAAAGTGAATCAGCTAAATGTATACATATATCCCCATATCCCCTCCCTCTTGCGTCTCCCTCCCACCCTCCCTATCTCACCCCTCTAGGTGGTCACAAAGCACTGGGCTGATCTCCCTGTGCTATGCAGCAGCTTCCTGCTAGCTATCTGTTTTACATTTGATAGTGTATATATGTCCATGCTACTTTCTCACTACGTCCAAGCCTCCCCATCCCCCTCAAGTCTATTCTCAACGTCTGCATCTTTATTCCTGCCCTACCACTAGGTTCATCAGTACCGTTTTTCTAGATTCCGTATATATGCATTTAGCATACGGTATTTGTTTTTCCGTTTCTGACTTCACTCTGTATGACAGACTCCAGGTCCATCCACCTCACTGCAAGTAACTCAATTTCGTTCCATTTTATGGCTGAGTAATATTTGGAAATTAAATTTAATGAAGAACTTGTGGCTTCTTCAAGGGTATCTATCGTGATTTGATTCCTTCAGTGAATTCTTCATAGTTTGAACTTTTTATTTTGTGACCTTAGGTTTGACCCCTTGTATTTTATCTGGTGTGAGTCACGTGTTTTAGATGGGGATGTCTTCATACACTCTTTAATAATCTTGGCTTCATTTATCCATGAATTTGCCCACGTATAGAAGACTTTCCAAGAACATTGCTAATGTTTCTGAATTCTACATTAAAAACTTTGTGTTTTGAATCAGTTTTTTATTCCAGTAATACAACTTTGCCATTTATTTATGGGTGCTTGGGAAGTGGAATGGTGGATCTGCAGAATGAAATCAAACTAGGTGTAGTTTCAGATCTAACCTGGTACTATGTCCAGTGCTAACCAAGGGAGGCCTGTTTAGTACTTAAAAACCTTTCAAAGGAGGGATATTATTTGCCTTCATTGAGAAGGATGGTGAGGGACACTGAAATTTTCAGAGTCCTTTGAAAATTTTTGTTTAACTATCATTATATAAATTTAAAACAATGATTTAATTTCAGATTTGCATCTACACCAGAATCCTGTGGGGCAGCATATTATTTGAAGTTTCAATTAAGAAGCTCTTTAAATTCCCCACTGTCATACTCTTCTCAAAGCTATCTTCTGTGGTCCCTTAATTAAAGAGGGAGTATGTTTGAGATGACATTTTAGAATGATGTATTTTCTTCTGATTACAGAAGTTCATGTTCATTGTAGGAAAACTTGGAAAATAAAATGAAAGGTATAAAAAAAATTACCTAAATGCTATAGTCTAATTAACATATCTTCTTGTTGGTCTCAGTACATCCATCAATCCAAATGTTTATCACTATCTATCCTTAGACATAATTGGATAAGGCATGTATTCAAATCCTATAGAGTTCACTGTCTACCTTCTGAAACCTGATACATAAATTTTCTTTTTTTAGCTTGTAATTGACTTCCTAAAGTTTAACTATTAATTTTCCTTTTGAACTTTCATTTTACAAATATCAGAAACTTGCTTTAAAATACAAGATAAAATTATGATACCTGTTTACCTGTTAAAGTCTTCCTTCTTGCTGGCTGCTTATTAGCAGGTAGATAAATTTAACTCATTTGAAGGACGTGTGGTGGTGTCAGTGAGGAGGAAAAGACCTAAGTGGTCATTGGCAAATCATTTTACTTTCTAGGCCACAGTCCTTTGCCTGTGAAAGAAAACTTTGACTCCGATGATCTTCAAGCCTCCTGCTATTTCTCTGATTTTTATGTTGCTCTTCTGCTTGCCTCTCAAGATTAGACTTTGTGGGCAGACAAATGTCAGGAGCCAGGTGAACCTTTGTGGAGCCTGTTTTGTTTAATGTTCTAAGTCAGGTTTTTCAGACTGCTACTCATGATCCATTAGATCATGCAGCATCTACTTATTGAATGCCTATTGTGTGTCTGGCACTGTGTAAGCACTTGGGATGCACAGGAAAAGATATAAAAGTTAATAGTCTAGTGGAAAAGGACAAATAAGAAACAAAAATAAGTACGTAAAAATATATGGTATGTAAGATGGTGATTCATGTAGTAGAGAAAACTAAGCAGGCAAGGGAGAGAGCGAGCATTGGGGAAGTTGCATTTTTGCATAGGGTATATCAGGAAAGCCTAATTGAGAAGGATATTTGAATAAAGAGTTAAGTGAACGAACCATGCTCATATCTGGGGAGGAACGTTCCCTCAGGATTTGCAAGTGCAAAAGCCCTAACGCAGAAACATGTCTGACGTATTCTAGGAGCAGGAAGGAGGCATCGTGTGGTTGAAGCAGAGTAAGGTAAGATGAGTGCTAGGGGGCAGAGCCAGAGACATAGGGATTGAGGGGCTGTCTAGGGCATTGTTGGCATTATAAAGAATTTGGGTTTGGGGGACTTCCTGGTGGTCAGTGGTTAAGACTCTGTGCTTCCAATGCAGGGGGCGTGGGTTCCATCCCTGGTCAGGGAACTAAGATGCCACATGCCATGTGGCGCGGCCAGAAAGTTAAATGAGTAAGTAAATAAATAAATAAAATTTAAAACCTTCAAAAGAAAAAAAAGAATTTGGGTTTTAATCTGGTTGAACTGGGAAGCCACTGGCAGATTTTCAGCAAAGGAATGATGTGATCTTGACTCATGGATCAGCATGCCTCTGGCTGTCTTGTTCAGGATGAAATGAAGCATGGGCCAAGAGTGGAAGCAAGGAGATAAGATAGGAAGCTCTTTCAGTAATCCATTGGGCCATGAAATTAATTTAGATGGTCACAAGTATTTATTAGATAGAAAATGGAAAATAGAAAATCAGTGCATTGCACACAGCAGACAGTAAGTTGTTTAATGAATTTATGCTAAATAAATGTGAGTGTACTGGAATGCAGTATAAGATGTACTTACTACAAAGGTTTACTATAAACAAGTTTGAAAGCCGTTATCCTAAGACATTTATATTATTGCCAACTAGAGGTGACTTTGGTTTTTGGACACATTCTCAGTAAGTGGCTCCTGTATGAAATAAGCCATCTTCCTATAATCGTGTCTCATCGGTCAGCACTTTGGCCTTCTCTCCCCTTTCCTTTGCATTCCTCTCTTCTCTTGTTTTCAACTGTTTGCATAAGTGTTCTTGTAGAAGATACCAAATTGTAATTTTTGTTTTCAGACCCTCTCCTGCTTAGGATTTTTTCTAGACTTTGCCTGTTTCCCCTTTAACATTCCTCTAGCTTTGTGGCCTTGTATCCTGACAGTCAGCACACACACCCAGTTTCTCCTGCTGCCATCAGGGTCTGCCTGTTTATCTGCCTGTATTCCCACCCACTCCTTCTGCACTGTTACTGTTGCTGTAGCAACTGCCATCTCAGTTTCCCCCTTCCCCTGGCTTTTTTCTTCCTCCTGCCAACCACTATTCATTAAACTCTTCCTCTCCAGTTTTCTACACTGTGAGGTCAGGGCTGATGCTATGTAACATCTGTCAGACGGTAGGGCCAAGAATAGCTTAAGATAAAGATTAAATGGCTGCTTACAAAACCCCTCTCTGTTTTTCCACAGCTCAGAGTAAAGGGGGGTTTTGAATAAGCA
The DNA here is from genome assembly GCF_949987515.2 of Delphinus delphis. NCBI lineage: Eukaryota > Metazoa > Chordata > Mammalia > Artiodactyla > Delphinidae > Delphinus > Delphinus delphis. The sequence continues at coordinate 33,367,866 of NC_082684.1, forward strand.
GGTCATCTGATGAACTGAGATGACTAAATGCTGAGTCCCTAATTCCGTAGAAATGTCATGAGTGTCCAAGAACAAAACTGTTACGGCACTGCTTCTTAATTCATTTTGAGATCTTGCATGAGGTTGAGATCTTGGTTGGTTTTATGTGGCTTTTGGGATCCTCTGAGCCAAAGGCAAAAACGTGGACTGTATGTCACTTCAACTCTGGGTATGTCCCTGTTCTGGAAGGTGATGATTAGAGGCACTGCAATACCTACCATCCATGTTTGCTTCATGGAGGGACTAGATATGCCATTTGATTACCTGAAGATCTTTTTATCAGAAATTTAGTCTAGCACTTCTGCTGACCTCATTCAGACTTAAATTTCTGGATGTTCAAAAAGGGAAGGAAATTTTACCGTGGACACTGAACCTGTATCTATATTGCAACCCAGAGAGGCTTGGCAGTGGATCATGTTCTGAAGAAAATAAGTTTGTTTAGTCGCAGATGACAGTGTGTCTTTCTCGGGCTTATTGTCCAATAGTTCTGGTTTCCTCTAGAGAAGTCTCAATCTTGGAACTGAGGACTGTATTAGAAAAAACAAAAGAGAAAGCCCAGGTTCTTCTCCTTCCAACTCACATAAAAGAAATGGTTAAGGAAAATGTGGTAGGGACTTCCCCGGTGGTCCCACGGTTAGGACTCGACGCTTTGACTAACGTGGCCACGGGTTCAATCCCTGGTCGGGGAAATAAAATCCCACGAGTGCACGCACAGCACAACCATTTGAAAACAAAGGAAGATGTGGTATATATATGCAATGAAATACTACATAGCCATAAGAAAGAATGAAATAATGCCATTTGCAGCAACATGGATGGACCTAGAGATTGTCATACCAAGCAAAGTAAGTCAGAAAGAGAAAAACATAACCATATGATATCACTTGTATGTGGAATCTAAAATATGATACAAATGAACTTATTTACAAAACAGAAACACACTCACAGACATGGAAAACAAATTTACGGTTACCAAAGGAGAAAGGGGGTGGAGGAGGGATAAATTAGGAGTTTGGGATTAGCAGATACAAACTACTATGTATAAAATAGATAAACAACAAGGTCCTACTGTATAGCACAGGGGACTATATTCAATATCCTGTCATAAACCATAATGGAAAAGAATATGAAAAATATATATATATATAAAAAACTGAATCACTTTGCTGTACACTAGAAACTTACACAATGTTGTAAATCAACTATATTTCAATTAAAAAGAAAAGGAAAGAAAAAGGTTAAGTGATCACCAAGATCTTGAACACACTTGAACGGAACTGATGTGGGCTGTGACTTTTTGAACTTTTTCACTTTTTACTTAATTCTAGTATCTTCTAGGGTTTGTCATGTTCTCTGGGTTGTGTTATAGGAAGTACAAAATGCCCCTGTATTCCCTATAGGTCATCCTGTCCTAAAGCAGAAACTGGAGGGGAGAGATTTTCCCCTACCCGTGGGACATTGAATTTGCCTCTCTGGTTGTCTGATACCAGCTCTGATGCCTGTGATTTGGAGTAGCAGTGCCTTGACTCCAAGTGTTTCACAGGTGTTAGGAAACTTTCACATAGAAACTCTGAAGAAATTCATGCCAGTGGGCTTTGGAAAATCTTGTTGGCACTGTCGACGAATTACTTAATCATGGATTTATGGAAATCTAGGTTCAGGAAGCCAGATCTTGGAACGCTTACCAGTGCTCTATCTTGTGCAGGACTTGATACTCCTAGTCACTTTTTCTGGAAACAGCCTTGGCTTGTTCCTCTTCTGTTCCAAGACTTTAGCCTTGGCCAAAGACTTAAAATTTTTCTTTTTATCCCACCAAAGCAGTAAAGAAGTCCAATTGAATATTTTTGAGGGGCCAAAAAGCAAAAACCCAGGGGAACACACTAGTGAGGAATATTTTCCTGATGTTCTGAGGTTCTCTTGCTTTTTGTCCTGCGTCTTTTGCATGCTGACCCTTGGATCACCTCCTACCCCATTCTTGTTGCATTTTATGACAAATTCTTGGTTGAAGATAGGCTGGGAATAGATTGATTGCTTGTATTTTTCTTATAAGGATATTTTGGGTTTTTTTTAAATCTATTAACAATCATTTTATTTTACTTGCTTTTATCTTATTTATTTTTTAATTTTTTTAACATCTTTATTGGAGTATAATTGCTTTACAATGTTGTTAGTTTCTGCTGTATAACAAAGTGAATCAGCTATATGTATACATATATCCCCATATCCCCTCCCTCTTGCGTCTCCCTTCCACCCTCCCTATCCCACTCCTCTAGGTGGTCACAAAGCACCAAGCTGATCTCCCTGTGCTATGCAGCTGCTTCCCACTAGGGATATTTTGATTTGAACTCATTTTAACTTGTTGCTAGTCCTTTCAAGATACTGCTCATCTCATTTGGGTGTGTGTAATGGTGACCATTTCTCTGGAGGAGTGGAGATGGTGGCACCTCCGCTGTCAAGATTGAGGCATTCTTATGTACAGGTACCATCAGTCCTCCAAGAAGAAGTAAGAAATTTCTCCTTCAGGGAATGTGTTGAGGGCAGGAAAAAAAACATTTCAGGCATTGTTGGTAGAGTGGAACTCTGATCTTAAAAGGAGTTAGAGTCCTTTCTGCTGTTAGACATGGGGCTGTAAAAAGTGCCATATTGTGTGGTTGGCTTTTCGCTGAGCCTCTAGTTATCTGCTTTCTCTCCACCTTATTTTCCCCTCTACACCTGCCGCCCCAAATTCCAAAATGGAACCATATTTTTCAAAGTGTGGTTTGAAAGTCACTTGCATCATAATTAATTAAGGTTGCTTGTTAAATTCAGATTCCTGGGCCCACTTCTCAGACTGAATTAGAATATCTGGGGATGGATCCTGAGAATCTGCCTTGTTTTTTTGTTTTTTTTGTTTTTTTTTGCCCATGTGGCTTGTGGGGTCTTGGCTTCCCCGACCAGGGATTGAACCATGCCCCCTGCCGTGAAAGTGCGGAGTCTTAACGACTGGACCGCTGGGGAAGTCCCAATCTGCATTTTTTAAAAGTCCCAGATGATTTATCATGCATCTTACCCATGGAATCATAAACAACAGGATCTTTGACATTATCTTTATATCTTGACTGTGAGGGGGAACTGCTCCTAAGCCTTTTCTTCCTGATGAACAAGACCATTCTCAACAGGAGGAGCCAACTGCAGAACCCCTGCTGAGAAATTACAGTTAATGTAGCTCACTTTCTGAATTTCAGGTGTCAGTCTATCCCTCTGAAAGGATTTTTGCACCCAAACATGAAGTATTCAGTTTTAGTAGCTGCTGCTACAGGTTTTTGGTAGCTGCACCCCTAAACACTCTAGGAGCAAGATTCCTATGTACCTACTCTCCCTGTGTGAGAGATAGGAGTTCCCTGCCCAGAAACTAAGAGAAAAGTTAGTGACTCTTGTGGAGCCCACAAACAGACCTCTGTAGAGTGGCCAGATTGCAGACATAGGAGCTTGGGTGGGAATGGGATGGGCCCAGATGCCTGTCTTGGGCAGACTCCTGCAGGCCTGACTAGAATCTGCAGAGGAAGTTCCTGTTAACAAATGGAAAGGGTGTTGCCAGAGGCCCCAGCTTTCCTGTCAGGGATGCCTGAGCTGATGCAATCCCCTGCCGCTGTGGCTGACCAAGTTTCTTTTTGTTGAGTCTTGTTCCCACCCCCAACTCCTCTTCAGTCCTACAGATACTGGTTTATTTGCACACTCCATGCTGATCTTGAATTGAAAGGCTTTCATTGTTTTTGAGATCAGTGTTTAGATAACACCACATGCCTGTGGCAGCTAGGACACCCTGTAAAGGAAATGCCTGGGCTCTAACAGCCCCATCATTCATGCCCTGTATGTGAATGACTGTGGCCTGTGTTTAGGACATTATAAGAACATTGCTTTGCAGGGATTATTACTTGGGGACTGCAGGAGTACCAGGCTTCTCCTTGATGTTTAGAGTTCTAGGGACCGTTTTCTAAGTCACTTCTCTCTTTACCTCCCTTCCAAACATAAGAGGATTAAAGTCTTTTGCCTAAGCTTTGTTTCCACACATACCTGCAGTACTAGAGCGTTCTTCCCTCTGGTGAGAAGACTGCTTTGGGGGACACAGGACTCACTGTGGCTAGTGGTGGTGCAGAATGTTTTTATGATTAGGCCAGGTTGGCAGCTTCCTTTGCACTGTGGTCCAGGGCCTCCTTTTCCCATGGGATATCTGCTTTCTTTTTTAAAAAACATTATAGTAGTAATCTCTTTAATTTGTATAGCGCTTTGCCAGTTATAAAGATTTACACCACGTATTTCATTATATCTGTATAATGATATAAAAAATATATTAAAGAGTCTTCAGAACCAAAATTAATATCAGAGTTTCAGAGAAAAGATGACTTCTTGGATTTATGGTTAATACAACAGCATGTTGAAAAAACCAGAGTTGTGAATTCAATTATGTCAAATGGTCAAACATGCTAACACTAATAGCAGGAGTAATTTATTCTCTATAAAACCTATAGACACTATTATAATTGTAAATTACTTTTAATTCCTTTTTTTTTCCTCTTTTGGTTGTTTACAGGTTTTGTTTTTGTTTTTTGGTTCAGTTTAGTTTTGTTTTTGAGATATCTCCTTTCTTGTCCCCTTAAACTTCTCCATCACTCTCTTGCCAGAAAAGAAAGAAAAGAAAATGTGTTATATTCATTCAGTGTTAAATTTCTTCTGGTAACATATAGCTCTTTAAGTTTTCACTTGGTAAAATGCTATTAAAACTTCTTCCTTAAAAATGTTTCAAATAAGTCTGGCAGGCTCTAATTTATGTATCTCAAGACCCTTTCCAGCTCTGATTCCCTAAATTTATAAACTTTTTTTCTCACATTACTAGAATCTCTTTTCATGACCACGGTGTCTTGTGAAGCAGAGTGAGTTAATAGCACTGATGTGGCCCTCATTTCTATAGCATTCTCCAATGCATATACTTTTTTAAAAATAAATTTGTTTATTTATTTTTGGCTGCGTTGGGTCTTCGCTGCTGCGCATGGGCTTTCTCTAGTTGCGGTGAGCGGGGGCTACTCTTCATTGCAGTGTGTGGGCTTCTCATTGCAGTGGCTTCTCTTGTTGCAGAACACAGGCTCAAGGCATACGGGCTTCAGTAGTTGTGGCGTGCGGGCTCAGTAGTTGTGGCTTGCAGGCTCTAGAGCTCAGGCTCAGTAGTTGTGGTACACAGGCTTAGTTGCTCCATGGCATGTGGGATCTACCTGGACCAGGGCTCGAACCTGCATCCCCTGCATTGGCAGGCAGATTCTTAACCACTGCACCACCAGGGACGTCCCTCCAGTGCATATACTTAATCTCACTTTCTTACCAGTAATTTCGTGTTCCAAGAATTAAAGAAAGAAAAGTTGGTTGACATGGACAATGAACCGTCATCCCTCTATAATAAAATAGTGTCCGGGTAATCATAATCAAGGAGCCTGACTACTAGAAAGTTAAAACACACACCATTTGTTACTTAGTACTGTATAATTGTTAATGTTCACTGCCATCCTAGTTAACACATTGTAAGTATCTTCTGAGTCATCAAAATAAATTATTTGGAACCATACTGTGTGACTTTTAAAAAATGTTATGAACATTATGAAACTACAGAAGAATACTGCGTGAACCAGATCATACCACTCTCTAGTAGAAGGTGGATAAATGGAATTATATATATTAGCCAAAGTATATTTTAAAGCTAAATATAAACTCTTTGGGAATTGTAAAGGGAAACAAGTCATCTTGCTTTTCTAATTGTTGTAACTGCTTGCTCTGTGTTTAATTTAAAATTTTCTTTAATACTTATTCTTGAGTTGTGCCATATGGAATATAAAAATTCTCTAAACAGATTGAAAATTCAAAAATAAATGTGTAAGCAATAAAGTGATTATTGTCTTTTTAAAAATCCAGAATAAACTAGAATATCTTGTTTTGGCTGATGGTTCTTGTATCTCTAATTCAAAGGACAAATATATTCCTTAAATACCATCCATGATTAGCCAGTTAGTGTGGACACCACTGACTTCCCAGGGTCTTGACAAGTATCTATTTGCGTATGTAGCTCTGGTAAATAAAAGAACTAATCATTTTAATATGTCTCTTCTTTCAAGATGCTTGTATTATCCTTTTCCTATAAATTTACTGGTAATTTGCCTTTCAGAGATTGAAGAGGGGAACCACCAGGTTAAATAACTTGCTTTAATGTAATCAAGGAGTCATCCCCGTCCTCTTTATTACCTTCTAGCCCACTGCATAAAAACAACTTTCTACCAAAATTCAGATGTGCAAGCCTGACAGGAGGTCCTGGTACAAAATGCAGTGTTTTTTGCAGACTCTGGTCCAGCCCGCCTCATGCCTGAACCCTGTGCTTTCTGCCTTCCAGTTCTCTCCTGCGCTATGGGGGCAACCTGTCCCTCCAAAGTGCCATGAGTGTGCGATTCAACAGCAACGGGACCCAGCTCCTGGCCCTGAGACGTCGCCTGCCCCCTGTGCTCTATGACATCCACTCCCGCCTGCCTGTGTTCCAGTTTGACAATCAGGGTTACTTCAACTCATGTACCATGAAAAGCTGCTGTTTTGCAGGAGATCGTGACCAGGTAAGTGCCTTCTGCCGCCTGCATCCCACACTCATGCTTTCCTCTCAGATTGTTCTTTCTGTACTGGTCTTTATTTCTCTTTAGCCATGTCAGGTAGAAACAGTTGAGGGGAAACAATAAGTGTCTGGAGACATTCTGGCTTAATAGTGAGTTTTTCCATCAGAGCTGCCTTTGGGTAATATGTATGAGGCACACACCATAAACCACAATATGGTTCTGAGCAACCTAGCTCTGCCAAGTTTGTGAACAGACTTTAAGATTCTAAGAGTGTGTCATTTCAAAAGAAAGGAGGAAGTCCATGGAAAATTAGCCTGCCAAAAAAAGACACCTTTTTTTTTGTATCAGTGAAACACAATGATGTATGAAACACTGTAAGTACCCTCCAAGAGACACACATCCTGAATAGTCCCTTGGAATGGCACCTTTTTCTTGGATGAAATGGGCTGAGCAGCTTTGTTTGAGAGGAAGCCAGATGCTGACGTTTTTCCTTTTTATTGCCAGTATCACAACTGGGAAGGAGAGCCCAAGCTGTGAGTTTCCAGCCTTTTCACAGTCTTACTGGGAATCGAGATACTGATGTTGACTTAGAGCTGGCAGTTTAGAAACATACCTATACCTTTGCTATACCTGTCTCTCTTGGCCATAGAGTTCTGAAGTGGGTGTCAGTGAATGGATCAGTTGGACTGGTCTGAGTAATCAAGCTGAGTAAAAACAAATATAAAGTAAGATTGATCAAATAAATGGATAATTTTTTTTTTTCTTCTCAAACACAATAAATCTTATTGCCGTTTCACATCTAGATTGGAAAAATAGAAACCTTAGTCTTGCTAATTCTTAGTGTTCGCTTTGGATCCATCAACTATGTTAAACTTTGACATATAATTCTCACATGCTGTACTCCACTGCTTTAAAGTTACTTGTGGGCAAGGGGCATAAAAGAAACAGTTCTTTGAGAACTTGTGAAGACCCTGCTTTTTGAAGGCAGTAGCTGGGGTTTTTCTCCCTAGCTGAGGTAGAGGCTCCCCGACATCATAGCTTAAAGATTAGCATATGTAGTAGGAGCACAATAAATGCTTTTTTACTTGAGTTGCATGTTAAAGAAACTGAGAATATCTTTTAAGTTGTCCAGGCTAGGAATTTCCCCTTTTATAAATAGAGAATATATATCTAAATTCAGAATTTATATTTGTCAGAGTCCTAGGGCCTACTTAGCTGCAATCTACACTTAAAACCACTAGGTGGCTTCAGTTATATAAGCGATATCTCCTTGGAGAGGCCACAATGCCTGATAGACTTAGTTTTTATAGACAGTTTGTTTCTTGGGTAGAAAGAAGCAGTTTCTAGAGATGATGTGACTCACAACAGAATAGGTTATTTTTTGTTCTGCAGAATGGTTGATTTAGTTTCATATAGCTATGGAAATGACAACCAAGCCCCTGCCTCCCTGTCTACCTTTCCTCCTTGCTTTTGTTGATTTTCTGTCTTCTGTCATGTCAACCTCTTATGCATATGATTTTATTTCATTGAGCAATAAAGAGCAGGCACTAAATGTAGAAATGTAGTGGTTTATTAGGTTTTATTACCAGAGACACAGGCCCTGAGAGAAAGGAGAAAGAGGTGAAGGAGAATGGATGTTGTATTTTCTTTTAGTTCCTATGTTAGCAGCCAGAGCCTGCCTGCATGGAGTCCTTAAAAGACCCAGAACAGGGCTTCCCTGGTGGCGCAGTGGTTGAGAGTCCGCCTGCCGATGCAGGGGACACGGGTTCGTGCCCCGGTCCGGGAAGATCCCACATGCCACGGAGCGGCTGGGCCCGTGAGCCATGGCCGCTGAGCCTGCACATCTGGAGCCTGTGCTCCGCAACGGGAGAGGCCACAGCAGTGAGAGGCCCGCGTACCACAAAAAAAAAAAAAAGACCCAGAACAAAGGCCTCTAACCAATATGTAAGAGCACATAGGCCATGGTTTCTCCACCTTGGCACTGTCAACATTTTGGTCAGATAATTCTTTATTTTGTGGGGCTGTCCTGTGCATTGTAGGATAATTAGCAGCATCCCTGGCCTCTCCCCACTAGATGCCAGTATCATCTCCCCCAGCTGTCACCCAGACAACCAAAAATGTCCCCAGACATTGCCCCTGATTGAGAACTTTTGACCTAGGTTATAATTACCCACTTTGAGATACGGGGGGACAGGTACAGATACTGCCATAGGCAGAGCCACACAAGGTGTTTTGTGGTGGTCCTGGTTATGTACATTGACAAGATGTAGTTGTTTTGGCCTTTCAGGTTATATATAATGGTAAAAACATTGAATGGCTTTTGATTTTCTCTATTCAGATTTGACTATTATGTATGATTTTTGTCCTATGGGAAAAGTTTGTGGGTAATATATCCTTTCTGACAAACTAGACTGCTTTTTGGTTGGGATAAGTGGTTTGCCATGGATAGAGGAGGATGGGAAGTCATTGAGTCTAACTTCAAATCCATTTCAGAGTTAAAGTCTATTTATATTCCCTATATAGATTATCAGAAGTATATAACCTAGGGAATAGGAAGTACAGAGATTTATGTTTGGCTGTTTTCTTCACTTCTTAGGGACTAAGAAATGTAGCTAATTCATCATTATCTTGTCTCCAATGCCTGGCACACTGAGAGCACAATAAATATTTGTTGAAGTGAATCTTGAGTACTTTGGTCAATGTGTGGTTTTTAGCTTTCCAGGCCTAAGCCTTGTATAACTGTAAGTCAGGATTGATAAGTACCTGTTTTTCTGCTCAACTTCCAGGAGCTTTAGGAGGATGAATTAAATAATGGATTTTCAGTGAAACTAATCTACTGAGCTTATACTTTCTAAGTGTAGCATAGGAGGCCAAAATTATTGTCTCATTCCTGAAACATGTCTCTCAAAGGTGATTTATGGGCTCTGACTTTCCACACTCAGGGCTAAAGCAGCAGCTGCCACAGTTACAGTATGATCTGCAGGACCGATAGGTATATTCTTTGACTGATTCAGACAGGATCTTTTTAGCTGCTTTCAAATTCCAAAGCCTACCCTTTCCTTATATCGGTCTTTATATTTGATCTTTTTCTTGTATGCTTTGAGTACGCCCACAGCCCGAGGCTCTGTGCTCTGGAACTCTTCATTTAGTCATAGGCTGGGTAAGTAACCATCCCAGAGAGGAATCTGCGAATTTCCATAATAGGAATGAACATGGTCAAGAAAGGCAGTAAGCAACCTATCTATCTGAGACAGTCTTCTGGCTTTTAATTACACTATTACTCAGTCCACACAAATCAAACCATTATGCCAGAGAGCCTGTACTTCCTATAAGACTGTTCTAGGTTCACTAAGTAATTCATTAGCCCCAAAATGAAACTAACATTTCAAGATCAGAATAAAGCATAAAACCGACTGAGCCTACTTTGTGTCTTCCCCATACACATTGCCACCATTGTAGATCAATTCTAATTATAGAGCTATTAGAGATCATTTTGTACAACCCCTCCTTTTACAGATGAGAAAACAGGATTAGAGAGGGTAGGTATACAAGTTAAGACATGTACAAGTTTGAGTAGGACTAGAACCCAGATTTTTGAGCTCTCAGTGGAGACTCCTTTTCACTATACAGAAGGTCACAACGTAATGCCTGAAGCAAGGCAAGCAGCAAAAATGAGTGAGTTGGGCTAGAAGTAAACATTAGTGAGTAGTGGGGACCGTGGCCAGCTGGAGAGCCCACCCCATCCTAAATCTGAGTGAATGCCGTATAAATGAAGCTTTGACGCAGCTTCAGCCCATTGCTGCCAGGAGGGCCTTTGGTTTTTTCGAGGGAAGCCAGAAGTAAAGATTTGTTACGTGAAGTTTCCTGGTTTTTTAGTATTGCAGCAAATTCATACTTCATTGTATGAATTAAACAAACCTGTGAACCATAACACCTATTCTTTATTAGAGCCACCAGTTTCAAACCTCTGTGCTTCAGCAGGATGTTTTTCTGTCATGTTTAGTTTCATGGTCTGTCACTAATTCATAGGTGAGTGGAGACACATTCCTTTTTCCTGTTTCCTACTGAACCCTTCCTAACTTCATGCCTTTTCATCCCCTCCATCTTATAAAATAAGAAAGCAGATATTTACTGAGCATCTGCTGTGTGCCAGATGCTGCGGTAGACACATTCACGTGACTGCCAGTTCATACCCTCTTTGAGATTTTCATTCAAACCCCTGTATATACACTCTGTCATCCCCACTTTTGGCTAAGAATACGTGGTTTGTTTATTGCTAGTATAATCTTATTCAAGTTCGATAACTTCTATCATCAGATAAGGTGACATGAGTGACATCAGATTGATTGGGCATCAACAGGAACAATTAGCCCCAAATAAAGCCTTAACTTTTTTTTTTTTAAAGGCAGCCCATCTTCTAATCTTGCAGTATAGTGAGGAATCTTTTAGTAAAACAACAAACAGCATTCCTTCCTCGAGGCTGCCTGAACCCAAAGGTTCTCCTCCTTGCTTTTGTATCATACTTGGATTTTTTTGTTTTTCATTTTCTCTCTGAAGCCTGACTAGGTACATTCTGGCTCCCAAGTTTCACACTCCCCTCTGTATACTTAGTGAGCCAATCTCTTAACAGGGTTAAAAAAGAAGGCCAATTTTCCACCTGCTAGCTTTTCTGGCACACACTTGTAAGACAGCACCCAGCTTTTGTTCCCTTTCTTTCACAATTCCTTAAATGGCTCTTGCCCTAGATTGCGAGAGTCCAGCAGAGCACCTCAGGCTTCTGGGAAATAAGTCTTTCAGGCTAACTGGTTTGTGTGGCCTGGAAATGGACAGTGTGGTAATTTAAGTCTTCTCTTTCGTTAGTCTCATCTAACACCTGGCCTGGTAATCCCTACATCTTGCCGAAAGTCGGATAGGGAAGGAAGGAGAAAGAATAATAAAGTTTTCTTGAAAGGGCTGAGCCCTGGAGTGTCTGAACATTGGGATCACTTACAGAGGTCTTTCTCTTGAACTTGACAGATGGCAGACCCCTAAAATCATGATAATTAAATCATCATATCTCATCCCCTGGAGAAAAGAGCTGACTTGTACACTGTGAATCCAACAAAACGGCCTTGAATACATGGCTTGGCCTCAGACATTACGTCACCACTCAACCTTTCTGTGTTGACATTATACGGGTATAATAGAGGTGTAGGAATTCACCAGGAAGTGCACTCCAGGCCAGTAAAGGAACCTAGAAAGTTATAACTCCGCTTTTTTTTTTTTCCTAATAACTCCATGCAGCCCTGATTAAGCTCACGTGGGGGCCTGGCATGCCATATGTTCTCCTGAAATAAATGCACACCTTTAGTAGGGGAGATGCAACTCTCAGATTCTATCCTTTGACTTGCTTTGTATCTTTAACTTTTTCTTCTTCTCCTTGCCTTTCTTTTATATATTTTTTGCTCTTTAGCTTCTAAGCACTTTCATGTCATACTAATCCTCCCAGCAACCTTTGGGTATAGTTGAACAGGTTTCATCTCCATGTGAAACTAAGGTCTAGAGTAGTTTGAAACTGCAGATCTAATCAGTAGCTGAACCAGGACTAGGCTCAGTCCATTGCCTATGATTGTACCCTCTTCCTCATAGACCTGCTGCCACCTGTGTTTTCAGATCAAGCGGCAATAGCCTCTTCCATGGGCTGATGAGGAAGAGCTGAACACAGTTATGGCAGAGGAATTCCTTGTTGTATGTATTTTTTAGGTGAATATTTTAGGACACTCTTTACTTTATAAAGAGAAGGTAGCATGAAAATAACTTGTTTATTAAATCAGCTATTTGTAAATCTTTTTGACTCCTGAACCTCTTCGAAAGTCTAAAAGCTTTGAACACCATTTCAGAAAAATGTACATATGCACATCGTTTTGCATGTAATATTAAGGAGTTTATGGAATTCCTGAAAACTAGGGATTTCAGGTATTAGCAATCCTGGATTAAGATTTTACTCAAGGATTAAACCATCTTTTAGTTCATTTACTGATGTAGAACTTAGAAAGCTTACAAGGTTTTGGAGTATATGCACACCTGCTAGATATAGTCTGGTTTTCAATTGTTAAGCTGAAAAGGACCACTAGGTGACCTGATTTCCTCTTAGGAACAAATGGAATTGATGTGATCTGGTGATACAACATGGCAATGCTCCTTTAATATATAGTTCCTGACTAGGAGTTTGGGCTTCACTAGGAAATCCCTGGTAGATATTAATGATGGGCACAGAGTATAACCTGCTCTACCTGCCCCATTCTCCTTGCAGTGTTTAAGTAGCTTTACCTCATTTTGGGGTATCTTAAAAAAAGGGAAAAGGGAAATAATATTCCTTCCTCTGAAAGACTGGAGACCTTTGCTTGAATAAACAATATAAATACATATTTGCAGACTGAAATGAGTGATGCCATCTCCCCACTTCCCAGTCCCCAAGTATAAAAACTAAGGCCCACAGAGGAGAAATTGATTGTTGAAGGCCATTTGGTTGATGACCCCTCATCTTGCCCAGGTTTCCAAAAGAGTTTTGCCAAACAGAGATTCATCTTTAAGTAATGCAGCCTACTTTGTTACAAGCAGCTGTTAGAGATTTAGAGCATTTTTTTAATTTCTTCCCTACTGATTATTTGACAGTTATTGGCTGTGTTTATGGAACTTTTTTATTATTATTAATAGAATTTTTCCTACTCAGAACCCATAAAAGTTAGTTATTTTAATAAACCAAAGAATCCAGGAGCCTAGTGGAGCTGAAATGGCAAATGATCCAAAGAAGCAAAAATCACGTGAAACTTCACATGCAAAAAATAGTGTTAATCTTATGGGTATGCATATTTGTGTGCTTTTATTGGTAGCCAATGGAATTGTATTTTCTCTGACCACAAATAAAATCAGATAAACCTATGGCTTTGGCCATTTCCAAAGAAAACTTTTCCTGTTTGCTTTGGATAGTATTTGTGACAGGCTCTGGGTATAAGAGATATGATCAAAGGTATATTATATACCAATTGGCAAACCTTTTACTGAAAATAATCTTATAGAGGGCACATCACAAAATGGTTCAGTCACATTTTTTTTTCCCCTTCTGACAAAGGTCAGGGAGAAATGAGAGCTGTGTTTGATTTAAATGTTAAATAGCAATTTCTGCTGTTGCTGATCCAGGCTAGAGAGCCATCTGGTTTTTCTATCCTATTCAATACAGTTAATTAGACAGGCGTGCCATTTACTGGAGAATAATTAATCAGTTACTATGGGAGGAACCTTAGAGAGAACTGTGTAAATTGATCGGTACTCAGTGAATAATAGCTGATTGATATATCTCTTTCTCCATCAGCAGATATTGGGGAATATTAACTGCTGTGCACACACACTTACACACACATATCATATACATATATTTTACTTAGAGAAGTGGAGCGGAGAAATTGAGCAGAAAGAGATTTCTCTGTTAGCAAAGAACCTAAGACATATTCTGGGTTATTTTTGGAGTATATCAGTAGATGGTCTGTTCCTCCTGCATGCTAGAACTTTTTCCTCTTTTTAACATGGATTTCGGGTGGGTAAGAAGTGGGAGGCATTTTTTTGGTTTCAGGAGTTCTTGGAGGGGACGCTGGGCATTACAGCAGTCTACCAGAGTAGGGAGTATTATGTGACTGTTTTCTCTAAAGGTTAATAGATTGACAGAGGACATGTGGGCAAATAAGATAGTGACAGGGTGCTAATATGGGGGGGGGTTGGTTTTTTTTTCTTTTTGGTCGTTGTTGGTGGTCATGGTGGTAGTTCCTTGAAATCTATTAAGAGGAGCAGTTGTTGCTCTGTCCCTGTGCTTGAACAAATTAATATCTCCATACTGACAGTGGATTAGATAAAATGCACTGGCTTTAGGTTAGCTCTACTTAAGATGACTGGGCTGCATCAAGATCAGTAAACAGGCTGCCCTCTTGGGCTACGGAATGAATGAACAGTGAGAGATGGGGTTAGAGTGTAACCAACCTTTAACCTTTGTGGCCAGCTGGGAAGGATTGTGGATGGTGTGGATCCACACAACAACTTATGCTCATTTTTGCATTGGTATCACGCATCTTACCCACAAAGCCAAGTTAAAATTAAGTATGTCTTCCACTCTCTGATCTGAAGTAGGCTGTGGGTCTCCTACCTCCTCCTATCCCCCATACCTCAAAGCATTTGGGGAAATGGGGCTTCTATTGCCTAGACAATGGACTCCCTAAAACATTCTTTCTCATTCGGAGCCCTGCCCCATCTATCTCTGTGAGGATACAAGGTGAAACACTCATGTGAAGTGAGTTGGTTTTTTTTTTTTAATTAATTTATTTATATTTTACTTTTGGCTGCATTGGGTCTTTGTTGCTGCACGTGGGCTTTCTCTGGTTGCAGTGAGCGGGGGCTACTCTTCTTTGCAGTGTGCGGGCTTCTCATTGCGGTGGCTTCTCTTGTTGAGGAGCTCGGGCTCTAGGCACGCCGGCTTCAGTAGTTGTGGCTCGTGGGCTCTAGAGCGCAGGCTCAGTAGTTGTGGTGCATGGGCTTCGTTGCTCCGCGGCATGTGGGATCTTCCCGGACCAGGGTTCAAACCCTTGTCCCCTACATTGGCAGGCGGATTCTTAACCACTGCACCACCAGGGAAACCCCCTGAAGTGAGTTTTTAATTTGTCACTCACCCCTCAGTCAGAGGCTTCAGCCTCCTTCAACTGGGAGGAGAGGAATCTTTCCAGCTGCTCTGATGATGTTAAATGTATCTTTGGACTCAGTCCACTTGAAATGATGTTTATTTCTGCAAAGGTTTAAAAAGAAAGAAAGGGAAGGGAGGGGAGGAGGGAGAGAAAAAAAGAAAGAGAGATAAAGGAAGAAGGAAAGAGAGGAAGGGAGGGATGGAGGGAGAGAAAAGAAAAAAGAAAAGAAAAAGAGCTCCTTTGGCTGCCTTGTGGTTTTTTTGTTGGTGGTGGTATTTGTTTGTTTGTTTGTTTGCTGCTGCCACACGCATGCAGGATCCTCAGTTCCCCAACCAGGGATCAAACCCGTGCCCCCTGCAGTGGAAGCATGGAGTCTTAACCAATGGACCGCCCCTACCTTGTATTTTAAAATAGCCCAGAGCTCTGTCCCTTCTAGAATATTCTTCTGTTCTTCTCCCAGATAGCCATGTAACTTGCTCCCTCATTTCCTTCAGGGCTGTACTCAAAATGCCATATTATCAGAGAGGCCTTCTGTGACTACCCTGTATAAAATGAAACTAACCACCCCCAGCACTCCCTACATGCCCCAACCTGCTGTTTAATTTTTCTCTGTAATGCCACCACTGGACACATTACATACATATATTCTTTTTAACTTTTTTTCCCCTACTTACTCTTCACTCACATTATATATGCATAAAATTCTTTTCCTCTCCCCACCCAATAAAATGTAAGTCACATGAAGGTAGGGACAGGGTCTTTCTGATCAGTCCTTTCTCTGGGACAGTGCCCAACACTGTAGACATAGTAGACATTCAGTAAATACTTGTTTAATGAATAAACGGATGAACTCATTTTTAAAATATTTCACTCTCTCAGCGGTATCCTAGGCAGCCGACTTTTAATGTTGGAAGGGGCCCAGCAGACAACCAAGAAATGCCATAAATGAATTCCTCAGGGCAGTTTTGTGATTCCAGTGTGTGTGAACAGTTAAACAGTCTGACTAGCCGGCAGTGGGTCGAGACCCCTTCCTTGGAAATTATCCTGAGCTGTTCCCTTGTGGTGGCTGCAAGAGGAAGAAAGGGTCAGCAGTTGCCCTTGTCTCTGAGAGGAAGCCTGTACATGGTACTCATTTTCCACCTATTTCTGGAGCTGTCATACTAAATCCAAGAGGCCTCAACTCTGTGGGAGTTTTTTTCCTTCTAAGGAAGGCTTGTGCGTCAGCTTTCTGTCTGGGAGTCCCCTTTTACCTTTTCATGGCTTTCCCTGGTGAATAGTTGAGCAAATGGGAAAGCACTGATCCTTTGCAATGAAATAGTAAAACCTCTGATAAGCCCAGCCTTGGTTCACTTTTTTTTTTTTTTTGCGGTAGTGGGCCTCTCACTGCTGCGGCCTCACCCGCCGCGGAGCACAGGCTCCGGACGCGCAGGCCCAGTGGCCATGGCCCACGGGACCCTCCTGGACCGGGGCACGAACCCGCATCCCCCGCACCAGCAGGCGGACTCCCAACCACTGTGCCATCAGGGAAGCCCCACTCTTCTTTTAATATTTATTTTTTGTTTGTTTAGTTTGGGGAAGATATTGGGGAGGGGGGTGCACAGGGTAACAGGAATTCTCTATTTGAAGTTTTATAGCCTCTTTTAAACACAGAGCATGAAATGATGAGCTGTTGAATAATAAATATGTTTTATATATAAATTATTAGTACACAGTTCTTTTGTGTTCCCTCCCCCATGTGTCTTAATTTGGATTCAAGTTTCAGGTGCAAGTAATTTATTTGGAAATGCAGTAAATATCAGAGGAGTGGAAAAGTGAAATAGGGGAAAGAAGGATGATTTAGTGAGCCAACTACTACTGTGGGCAATTGGAGTTTGATTCTGAGGGGAAAGGGTATAGAACACACACTTCAGGGTTATTCTACCTGGGATCTAGGCAGCTGGGATATGAGTTGCTGGAGCCTGCTCACAGGGAGTGTTCATTCCCTAGAGTACCCTGCAGCCTCCTGAGCTTTCGAGAAGCCCTTAGGCAAAGAGATATGGATACTGGCAGTTGGCGATCAGGTACACTAAGCAGTAAGGCCTGAGGGACTTGAGCAGGGTATGAAGGAGTGAGTTACCCGTGCTTTCTGTTTCTGTTAAAACAGTAGACTACATGAGCACTTTATCTTTCCTCTTTCCTTTGCCTTTTCCTACCACATCTTTACCTGTGGGTGGCTCAGGGCTCAAATCTATCTTGCCTTGACTTTTGTGAATCAACAGGCACCTTGTTTCTCATAATGGCACCTAGTGATCTCGACTTCATGGCAGGGTAGCTGTGTACCTACATGTATATTTTCTACTTGGTTTAAGCTCCTTGAGAACCCGGGTATTACCTTATATATCTTTGTAAACACCAGAGTGCCTGGCATATAAGTGCTCGGTTCGTGTGTAATTAATGAATTTTTTCCCCTAACTATTGATAGTAGGTAGTTTTGCCAAACAGGCTGTGAGAGAAAAGCCTTTGGGCTCCTGAATTTCAACTTCCTAACTTCAAACAAGATAGTGTCATTAAACTGCAGGGAGTTACTGGATGGACCCTAAGTCAAGACAATGAAGGTTCATCTTTTCGTTTTTTCTTCTATTTTTAAGGGGAAAATATTTAAGTATAATTGTAGTGATAAGTACATTAACATTGTTGTGTAACCATCACGAGCATCTATCTCCAAAAGTTTTTCATCTTGCACAAGTGAAACTCTGTACCCATTAAACACTAACTCCCCTCCCTCCCCTGCCCCCAGCTCTTGGTAACCACCATTCCACTTTGTCTTTATGAATTTGACTACTCACTTACTCTAGGAACCTCATAAGTGGAATCATACAGTATTTGTCTTTTGTAACTGGCTTATTTCACTTCGCATAAGGTTCAAGATTCATCCATGTTGTAGCTTGTGTCAGAATTTCCTTCCTTTTAAAATCTGAATACTATTGCATCGTGTGTATGCACCGCGTTTTGTTTATACATTCATCTCTTGCTGGACACTTGGGTTGCTTCCCTCTTTGGCTGTTGTGAATAAAGCTGCTATGAACATTGTTACATAAATATCTCTAAGAGATCTTGCATTCAGTTCTTTTAGCTATATACCCAGAGGTGGAATTGATGAATCATATAGTGATTTTATTTTTAATTTTTTGAAGAACTATTTTCTGTTTTTTTTTGATAATAACCATCCTAATGAGTGTGAGGTGGTATCTCCTTGTGGTTTTGATATTCATTTCCCTAATGATTAGTGATGTTGAGTATCTTTTTGTGTGCTTATTGGCCATTTGTATATGGCCATTGTACATTTCTTCTTTGGAAAATGTCTGTTCAAGTACTTTGCCCAGTTTTAAAATCCTGAGGTCTTTGGTTTCTGTTGTTGAGGAAACTTTTAAATTGAAGTGTAACACGATTAGACTTTGAGTTTCCTTATTTTCAACATACTTATGTAGTGACTCGTCAAGCAACTGTGAGCCAGCAGTTTAGGGATTTTCAGCTCTGATCTGGCTTACATCATTCCTTCACAGAGTAATCATAGACTCTTAGAACTAAATGAGCCTCAGAGGGTATCTTAGTCTGTTATGGCTGCCATAACAAAATACCATGGACTGGGTGGCTTATAATTTCAGTAATTTCTTTCTCACAGTTCTGGAGGCTGGAAGTCCAAGATCAGGGTGCCAACCTGATTGGGTTCTGGTGAAGGCCGTCTTCCTGGTTGCAGCCTGCTGACTTCTCACTGTTTCCTCACATGGCAGAAGGGGCTAGGGAGCTCTGCCGGGTCTCTTTTACAAGAGTGCTAATCCCATTTATGAGGGCTCCACCCTTAAGGCCCAATCACCCCCCAAAGGCCCCACCTCCTAATATTATCACATTGGGCATTAGGATTTGAACATGTGAATTTGGGGGGACACAAACATGTAGACCATAGCAATGAGCAACCAGATGAGGAAACTGAACCCACTTCTTTTTCCACTGTGCCCTGAGCCAGATCACCTAACCCCTGTGGATAGCACTTTCTTCATCTTTGAACATGAGTCTCTTTCCCTCCTTTCTCATGTTATTACTAGTGTTTTGAAGACTGGTAAATTGATTTTTAATGATTACAAAGTATTTAGTAATGTATTCATTAGGCATGAGGTTGTGTATATGTTGGACTTACACTTTTTGGATATTTGCAGTGTCATTTTTAAGTCAGAAATTTACTTTTAGAATGGAAATGCATTTCTTTTATTTATTTATTTTATTTTACTTTTGGCTGTGTTAGGTCTTTGTTTCCGTGCAAGGGCTTTCTCTAGTTGTGGCAAGCGGGGGCCACAATTCATCGCGGTGTGTGAGCCTCTCATTGCGGCATCTCTTGTTGCGGAGCACAGGCTCCAGACGCGCAGGCTCAGTAGTTGTGGCTCACGGGCCTAGTTGCTCCGTGGCATGTGGGATCTTCCCAGACCAGGGCTCGAACCCGTGTCCCCTGCATTAGCAAGCAGATTCTCAACCACTGCGCTACCAGGGAAGCCCAGAAATTTTCTTTAGAAAACTGTAGGCCTTTATTTTTCTGGGGGAATAAGCAGATGGGACCAAAAGGTAGGAAGTAATGCTGACCTAAACTTGAAGCAAAGCACTTTTGTTAATCTTTGGAAATAAATGAACTCTCAGACTTGCTCACTGGTTGCTATTAGACAGTGCTTTTATGAGTCCTAATTAAAATAGATCTGGCTTAGTGTCCTCTCTTTCTGAGATCAGGCAGTTTGAAGCTGCCTCATAAAAGGGGATTGCTTACGTCTCTGTCATTAACTCATAGCTGGGTTGGCAATGGCTTCCTGCTCAAAGATGTAGATGACAACAGGGAAATTCAGGATGCTTGGGCTTGCATAACAGATCTCTTGGGAAGCTCCTAAATTTAAAAAAATTTTTTGAGAGATTGGTTCAAGATGGCAGAGCAGAAAGACGTGCTCTCACTCCCTCTTGTGAGAACAGCAGAATCACAACTAACTGTTGAACAGTCATCGACAGGAAGACACTGAAACTCACCAAAAAGGATACCCCACATCCAAGGACAAAGGAGAAGCCACAATGAGACGGTAGGAGGGGCACAATCACAATAAAATCAAATGCCATAACTGCTGGGTGGGTGACTCACAAACTGGAGAACACTTATACAACAGAAGTCCACCCACTGGAGTGAAGGTTCTGAGCCCCACATCAGGCTTCCCAACCTGGGGATCCGGCAACAGGAGGAGGAATTCCTAGAGAATCAGACTTTGAAGGCTAGCGGGATTTGATTGCAGGACTTCGACAGGACTGGGAGAAACAGACACGCCACTCTTGGAGGGCACACACAAAGTAGTGTGCGCATCGGGATCCAGGGGAAGGAGCAGTGACCCCATAGGAGACTGAACCAGACCTACCTGCTAGTGTTGGAGGGTCTCCTGCAGAGGCAGTGTGTGGCTGTGTCTCACCATGAGGACAGGGACACTGGCAGCAGAAGTTCTGGAAAGTACTCCTTGGTGTGAGCCCTCCCAGAGTCTGCCATTAGCCCCACCAAAGAGCCCGGGTAGGCTCCAGAGTTGGGTCACCTCAGGCCAAGCAACCAACAGGGAGGGAATCCAGACCCACCCATAAGCAGACAAGTGGATTAAAGTTTTACTGAGCTCTGCCAACCAGAGCAACAGCCAGCTCTACCCACCACCAGTCCCTCCCATCAGGAAACCTGCACAAGCCTCTTAGATAGCCTCATCCACCACAGGGCAGAGAGCAGAAGCAAGAAGAACTACAATCCTGCAGCCTGTGGAACAAAAACCACAATCACAGAAAGATAGAAAAGATGAAAAGGCAGAGGACTAGGTACCAGATGAAGGAACAAGATAAAACCCCAAAGAAACAACTAAATGAAGTGGAGATAGGCAACCTTCCAGAAAAAGAATTCAGAATAATGACAGTGACGATGATCCAGGACCTCAGAAAAAGAATGGAGGCAAAGATTGAGAAGATGCAAGAGATGTTTAACAAAGACCTAGAAGAATTAAAGAACAAACACCTAGAAGAATTAAAGAAAAAACAAACAGATGAACAATACAATAACTGAAATGAAAACAACACTAGAAGGAATCAGTAGCAGAATAACTGAGGCAGAAGACCAGATAAGTGACCTGGAGGACAGAATGGTGGAATTCACTGCTGCGAAACAGAATAAAGAAAAAAGAATGAAAAGAAATGAAGACAGCCTAAGAGACCTCTGGGACAACATTAAACGCAACAACATTCGCATTATAGGGGTCCCAGAAAGAAAAGAGAGAGAGAAAGGACCCGAGAAAATATTTGAAGAGATTATAGTCGAAAACTTCCCTAATATAGGAAAGGAAATAGCCACCTAAGTCCAGGAAGCGCAGAGAGTCCCAGGCAAGGTAAACCCAAGGAGAAACATGCCGAGACACATAGTAATCAAATTGGCAAAAATTAAAGACAAAGAAAAATTATCGAAAGCAACAAGGGGGCTTCCCTGGTGGCGCAGTGGTTGAGAGTCCGCCTGCCGAGTTCGTGCCCCGGTCTGGGAAGATCCCACATGCCGCAGAGCGGCTAGGCCCGTGAGCCATGGCCGCTGGGCCTGTGCATCCGGAGCCTGTGCTCCGCAACGGGAGAGGCCACAACAGTGAGAGGCCCACGTACCGCAAAAACAAAACAAAACAAAAAAAGCAACAAGGGAAAAATAACGTACAAGGGAACTCTCATAAGGTTAACAGCTGATTTCTCAGCAGAAACTCTACAAGCCAGAAGGGAGTGGCGTGACATATTTAAAATGGTGAAAGGGAAGAACCTACAACCAAGATTACTCTACCCGGCCAAGATCTCATTCAGATTCGACAGAGAAATCAAAAGCTTCACAGACAAGCAAAAGCTAAGAGAATCCAGCACCGCCAAAGCAGCTCTACAACAAATGCTAGAGGAACTTCTCTAAGTGGGAAACACAAGAGAAGAAAAGGACCTAAAAAACCAACCCATAACAATTAAGAAAACGGTAATAGGAACATAATATCGATAATTACCTTAAACGTGAATGGATTAAATGCTCCAACCAAAAGACACAGGCTCGCTGAATAGATACAAAAACAAGATCCATCTATATGCTGTACACAAGAGACCTGCCTCAGACCTAGGAACCCATACAGACTGAAAGTGAGGAGATGGAAAAAGATATTCCATGCAAATGGAAATCAGAAGAAAGCTGGAGTAGCAATACTCACATCAGGTAAAACAGACTTTAAAATAAAGACTTCCTTGTTACAAGAGACAAGGAAGGACGCTACATAATGATCAAGGGATCAATCCAAGAAGAAGATATAACAATTATAAATCTATATGCACCCAAGATAGGAGCACCTCAATACATAAGGCAACTGCTAACAGCTTTAAAAGAGGAAATCAACAATAACACAATAATAGTGGGGGACTTTTAACACCTTACTTAAACCAATGGACAGATCGTGCAAACAGAAAATTAATAAGGAAACACAAGCGTTAAATGACACAGTAGACAAGATAGATTTAATTGATAGTTATAGCACATTCCATCCATAAACAGCAGATTACACTTCTCAGCACACACGGAATATCCTCCAGGATAGATCACATCTTGGGTCACAAATCAAGCCTCAGTAAATTTAACAAAATTGAAATCATATCAAGCATCTGTTCTGACCACAATGCTATGAGATTAGAAATCAGTTACAGGGAAAAATAACGTAAAAAACACAAACACATGAAGGCTAAACAACACGTTACTAAATAACCAAGAGATCACTGAAGAAATGAAAGAGGAAATAAAAAAATACCTAGAGACAAATGACAGTGAAAACAAGACGATCCAAAACCTATGGGATGCAGCAAAAGCAGTTCAAAGAGGGAAGTTTATAGCAAGACAAGCCTACCTCAAGAAACAAGAAAAGTCTCAAATAAACAATCTAACCTTACACCTAAAGGAACTAGAGAAAGAAGAACAATCTACAGATTCAATGCAATCCCTGTCAAATTACCAATGGCATTTTTTACAGAACTAGAACAAAAAATCTTAAAATTTGCATGGAGACACAAAAGACCCCGAATGGGCAAAGCAGTCTTGAGGGAAAACAACGGAGCTGGAGGAATCAGACTCCCTGACTTCGGACTATACTACAAAGCTACTGTAATCAAGACAATATGGTACTGGCACAAAAACAGAAATACAGATCAATGGAACAGGATAGAAAGCACAGAGATAAACCCACGCACCTGTGGTCAACTAATCTATCACAGAGGAGGCAAGGATATACAATGGAGAAAAGACAGTCTCTTCAATAAGTGGTGCTGGGAAAACTGGACAGCTACATGTAAAAGAATGAAATTAGAACACTCCCTAACACCGTACACAAAAATAAACTCAAAATGGATTAGAGACCTAAATGTAAGACTGGACACTATAAAACTCTTAGAGGAAAACATAGGATGAACACTCTTTGACATAAATCACAGCCAGATCTTTTTTTGATCCACCTCCTAGAGTAATGGAAATAAAAACAAAAATAAACAAATGGGACATAATGAAATTTAAAAGCTTTTGCACAGTGAAGGAGACTACAAACAAGCCGAAAAGACTACCTTCAAAATGGGAGAAAATATTTGCAAAAGAATCAATGGACAAAAGGTTAATCTCCAAAATATATAAACAGCTCATGCAGCTCAATATTAAAAAAACAGACAACCCAATCGAAAAATGGGCAGAAGACAGACCTAAATAGACAGTTCTCCAAAGAAGACATACAGATGGCCAAGAAGCACATGAAAAGCTGCTCAACATCACTAATCATTAGAGAAATGCAAATCGAAACTACAATGAGGTATCACCTCACACCAGTTTGAATGGGCATCATCAGAAATGCTACAAACAACAAATGCTGGAGAGGGTGTGGAGAAAAGGGAGCTGTCTTCCACTGTTGGTGGGAATGTAAATTGTTACAGCAACTATGGAGAACAGTATGGAGGGTCCTTAAAAAACTAAAAATAGAATTACCATATGACCCAGCAATCCCACTATTGGGCATATACCCAGAGAAACTGATAACTCAAAAAGACACATGCACCCCGGTGTTCATTGCAGCACTATTTACAGTAGCCAGGTCATGGAAGCAACCTAAATGCCTCTCGACAGAGGAATGGATAAAGAAGTTGTGGTATATATATACAGTGGAATATTACTCAGCCATAAAAAGGAAGGAGATTGGGTCATTTGTAGAGACGTGGATGGATCTAGGGACTGTCATACAGAGTGAAGTAAGGTAGAAAGAGTAAAACCAATATCATATATTAACACATATATGTGGAACCTAGAAAAATGATACAGTTGAATGGTTTGCAGGGCAGAAATTGAGACACAGATGTAGAGAACAAACGTATGGACACCAAGGGGGGAAAGTGGCGGGCTGGGGGGTGGGGCGTGGTGTGATGAATTGGGAGACTGGGAGTGACATATATACGCTAATATGTATAAAATGGGTAATAAGAACCTGCTGTATAAAAAAATAAAATTCAAAAAAATTTTTTTTGAAAAATTGTGGTAAAATATACATAACATGGAACTTACCACTAAAACCATTTTAAAATGTACAGCTTCGTGGCATTAAGTACATTCACATTGTTGTGTAACTATCACAACTGTCCATCTCCAGAACTGTTTCATCTTCCCAAAGTGAAACTCTGTACTCGTTGAAGAGTAGCTGCCCATTTCTCCCTTACCCCCAGTCCTTGGCAACTACCATTCTGCTTTCTGTCTCTATGAATTTGACTACTCTTGGTTCCTCATGTAAGTTGAATCATACAACGTTTGTCTTGTTGTATATGGCTTATTTCACTTAGCATAATGTCTTCAAGTTTTACCCATGTTGTAGCATGTGTCTGAATTTCGTTTTTAAGGCTAAATAATATTCCATTGTATGGATATATACCACATTTTGTTTATGTGTTCATCCATTGATGAACATTTAGTTTGTTTGGCTGTTGTGAGCCTTCTGCTCTGAACATTGGTGTACAGATATCTCTAGTCCCTGCTTTCAATTCTTTGACATATACCTAGGAGTAGAATTTCTGGGTTATATGGTAGTTCTATGTTTAACTTTTTGCAGAATCTCTATACTGTGTTCCACAGTGTGTGCACCATTATATAGTCCCACCAGCAATGCGCAGTGGGTACCAACTTCTCCACCTCCTCACCAACGCTTGTTTTCTGTTTGTTTGCTTTTTGGTAATCGCCATCCTAATGGGTGTGACGTGGTACCTCATTGTGGTTTTCATTTTCATTGCCATAATGATCAGTGATGTTAAACATCTTTTCACATTATTGGCGATTTGTATATTTTCTTTGGAGAAATGTCTGTTCAAGTCCTTTGCCCATTTTTGCCCATTTTTAAATCAGGTTGTTTGGTTGTTGCCAAGTTTTAGCCAGTTAGCCTTTTGATTTGCAAATACTTTTAAGAGAGTGTTTGCTCTGTGGTGCCCTATGAATATATGTTCATTTATCTTGTTTATTTTTAAAAACCTTTTTCTGTATAGGTAGATAGGTAGATAGATTATCAATCAATACATAAGTAATAAATAGATTTTTTTTGTCCCAACAGTATATCCTTTCAGGCTCTGATGACTTCAACCTGTACATGTGGAGAATTCCTGCAGATCCAGAAGCAGGTGAGTGTATCCCGAGTGTGAACCTGCTGCTAATGTTGGCTCTATTGACCTCCTGCGTGCTGTGCCCTGAAAGGGCAGATCTTTAGCAGTAGAGGAAGATATTTCTCTTTTAATACAAAAAAGTTTTTGGAAAGTGACCAAAGTAAATTTTAAAATAAAAATTAGGAGCCAAATTTAGCTATAACCTTCATGCATACTCTTATCTGACATAATCATGCTCAGCTTTTTTTCCTCCTAAGAACTTTTCTTTAGACTTCATAGATCTCCTTTATGTCCATTTTCCTCTCTCCTGTTTCACACTTGGAGTATTATTACCTTGCTTTTTACATGCTTTTCCTTTATTATTCATGTGCACATTCCTGCTTATGACTCTACAAACAGTTGGTAGGGCCTCTGCCTTTCTTTTAGCCTCCCTGGTGATGTTAGGTAAAGGGAAACTTTCTTTGTTGATGGACAGATATACTCCCTGGAGTTTGGCTAACCCCAGACATGAGAGAAATTAGGAAGAAATATTTCTGCTTTTGCTCTAGATGTATTCTGAAAAAGAGCCTGCTACTTTCCATAAATTTGGACCTAGGCCATCTGAGCTTTCAGGCAGTGCGGACCATTCTTCATTCTTTTTTTTTTTTGCGATACGTGGGCCTCTCACTGTTGTGGCCTCTCCCGTCGCGGAGCACAGGCTCCGGACGCGCAGGCTCAGTGGCCATGGCTCACAGGCCCAGCCGCTCCGCGGCATGTGGGATATTCCCGGACCAGGGCACAAACCTGTGTCCCCTGCATTGGCAGGCGGACTCTCAACCACTGCGCCACCAGGGAAGCCCTCTTCATTCTTGATAATAGTGTCCTCACGTGCTCAGATGAGTGTTACACTGGTTGCTTCCTACTGGTAGAAAAATGTCTATTTTTTGTTCTCAGGACAGCTCAGTACAGCCATCTGCTCCAGGTGATACATGGCATCAAACTGGAAAATGGCCATCAGGAAAGTAATAGAGGACTGTGCTGATTATATTACACAAGATGTGTCTAGTGCTCAGAGTCTAGGAAAGTTGTTGGCTTGCCTATTGCTGAATTAACAATATTGTTACCAAACATCTGCCTTTCAAAACTTGTCGAGGCTTACTTTTGGAAACTATCCTGTTGCTGTGGTCTGGTTACTAAACAAGTTACAAAAGACCTTTTTCCCCTTCTGGAATTTGGAAAGCATGAGTGAAGCATCTTACCTTTGAAGCACTACCAGATGGGACAGCAACAGTCTATCTGAACAAAAAGTGATGTTCCAGCACTAGAGATAGTTCTGTATTAAGTCTCCCACCCCCGTAAGTCCTAGATTGATTAGCTGAGAAATAACCTATGGGCTTAATTGTATCTTTTACCTGATCTTGAAAAGCTTTTCATTATTAAGTCAGTGTGGCTTTTAAAACAGAAAGTGGATCATCAGCTCCCCCAGGACTGTCCTCTGGAATCTTTTTCATGTTTGTATTGAGAGAAGGGGAAAGAATTAGCAGTAGTATTGTAGATTTTTTCACCTCCTGCTGATTTCTGTACTGACTTAGGGTACAGGCCACTGTTAGGCTGTCTTTATATGTAGATGGGTATGCAGTCTCTGGGTTGGCAGGGACCCTCATAGCTGATTTAGGATTCCAGTATCAAAACTGCGAAATGGGTGCCTGGACCTTCCAAGGATTGTATAGGCACAGCTGGTTTAAAGGAATCCATTTCTAGATTCTCAAATTCCATGTGTATTGTCCTTTCCCACCTCCCCTTTTCCCTTTGTCCTTCCCCCACTTTACAGAAAAACAAACAAACAAGCAGACAAACAAAAAACACCAGAAAATTGGAAGTACTCCAGAAATTTCTGGCCACTTGAACCTTGGCATGGTGCATTGCCCTAAGGTGTAAAAACCTCTAAGATGCCAAAAAAGCTGAAGTATCCTTTAATCATAGGGCTATAACCCAACCCTCCACCATCTTCTACCTTATCTTCTTATGCACTTACAATAAATTGCTCCTTTTTATAATAATTGGTTTTTATAAAGCATTAAAAGTATATCTGTTTTGATCAATTGTGTTCCAGTAAGTATTGTAATGGTAACTCAAATCCAATACAGAAATGTTAGCACTTAGAGCCTTACAGTCACAGTAAATAAAGAAAATTTTAAGTTTGTAATTATATTTTTATTGGTGAAACTATGATAGATTTTCATTAAAATATATTAGGTTGAAATTTGGGGGGAGGTAGATAAAGTAGAAATATTATTTCAAGGAGGAAAAGGGAATGATATAAAATTTCTATTAAAAAATAAATTGTTAGACGTCAGATTCCACATAGGATGCAGTAGGTAGCTCCTATTGCAATAAGTACAAAAATCAAATTACAAAAGCCATATTTTTAAAGATGTCAGAGAGCTGTGGTTACAAAGTCTGTGAGGAGAACTGAAGTTCAGAAGAAGGAAGAGCCCTTCCTAACTGAGCAGAAGGTGCTGGCCATGTTCTTTCCTGAGGGCATCTATGCACAGGCTGTAGTTTGGGCTGCCATGGACAGACTCTACCAGGGTCAAAAGAAATCAGAGTTTTCGATGGCCACATGTGTTGATAGGATAGACTGGATTCTAGAGGAACCCCGAACGCATGACCAGTCTTCCCTATAGGACATTTGCTGGGTGCTGGGGTTGCCCTGGGAGCTAGGGGGCTAGGCTGGAAAGCAGAATGAAATGCCCACAGTATACAGTGCTTAGGAGACAAAGTTCCCCTAGTGGGAAGGTCCTGCTCCACAGGGCATTTTGAACCTACTTGGGAAAGGATGATAAAGAGGTAAGATTAAAACCTCCAAAGAACAGAATGTTCAGAGCAGAGAACAGAGGTTTGACAGGCTCTCCATCAAAAGTCCAAAAGGACTACACTTGAGGATGGAGCTGGGCCAGAAAGGCCGAGTGTAATATCCTACAATCTCCTGGTACGTAAGTAGGACACGAACTTCCATTAGTGGAAGAGATCTGCAACAAGCACGCCACAGGTCTTGCCTTTGAGACATTTGAAACCAGAAGTAGACTTGGGACTTCCCTGGTGGTCCAGTGGTTGAGAATCTGCCTTCTAATGCAGGGGATGCGGGTTCAGTCCCTGGTCAGGGAACTAAGATCCCACTTGCCGTGGGGCAACTAAGCCCACACGCCACAATTAAAGAGCCACCGTGCCACAACTAGAGAGAAGCCCTCGCGCCACAACGAAAGATCCTGCATGCCGCAACGAAGATCGCACGTGCCACAGCTAAGAACAGATGCAGCCAAATAAGTATTTTTAAAAAAAGAAGAAGTAGACTTATTCAACCCAGTGCTGACCTGGTTCCTTCTTATTGGATTGAGGGTGATCAGCCCCTTCTTTTCTCAAGAGTGGAATGGGTAAATGCATATGGAGGAAACAGCTTTCATCTCTCTATTAGTTTGCTAGGGCTGCCATAACAAAATCCCACAGACTGTAAACATCAGAACCATATTTTCTCACAGTTCTGGAGGCTAGATGTTCAATATCAAGGTTCTGAGAAGTTCGATTTCTCCTGAGGCCTCTCTCCTTTGGCTTGCAGATGACTGCCTCCTCATTGTGTTCTCACATGGCCTTTTCTCTGTGTACATACATCGCTGGTGTCCCTTCCTCTTCTTATGAGGACGTCAGTCTTATTGGATTAGAATCCTTCCCTTATGACTTTGTTTAACCTTAATTATCTCCTTAAAGCCCCTCTCTCCAAATAGTCACATTGGGAGTTGGGGCTTCAACATACGAATTTGCAAGAGACACAGTTCAGTCCATAGCAGTCTCCATGGTTCTTTATCCTCAATGTCCAGCATACAATAAAAAAATTATGAGACATGAAAATGTGGTCAGTAATCAAAAGAAGCCAACCCACAATATAATCTAAATATTGAAGTCAAACAGTCAGGAACTTGAAATACTGTAAATGTGATAAAGAAAATAGAAATGATGGATGGACAAAATGGATAAAAAGATGGATAATTTCAACAGAGAATTGGAATCTACCTAGAAAAAAAAATCATGTAGAACTGAAAAATATGTCTAAAACTAAGAATTTTTTGATTTGTTTAACCTTGAGAGGACAGGCTTGGTGAATAGAAGACAGGTCAATAAAAGACATTCAAACTGAAGGACGATAAGAATGGAGAATGGAAAAAGCAAAGCAGAGAGTGTAAGAGACAAGTGGGACACAGGTGATCTAACATATGAAATTGGAATCCCAGAAGGATAAGAGAGAGAAAGTGAAGCAGAGCAATATATGAAGAGATAATGACTGAAAGTTTCCAGAACAAATGAAATATGCCAATTCTCAGATTCAAGAAACTCAGTAACCAGAAGCGGAATAAATAAATACAACACACCTAGGCATATCATGTCAGACTGTTGAAAATGAAAGATAATGAGAAAAAGCCCAAAAGCAGTCTGAGAAAATGGACAAATTACCTGTAAATAAGCAACAATAAGATTGATGGTCAAATTATGGAAGCCAGAATATAGTAGAATGATATCCCTAAAGTGCTTAAAGAATTAAAACCTGCCAACCTAGAATTCTAGGGAACCTAGAATCCAGGGAAAATATCTTTCAAAATTATAGGTAAAATAGAAGACATTTTAGAAAAAAGAAATTGTAGAATTTTAATATAATCATTTAGCAGCCCTCAGTGAATTAATGCCTCTAAACATTGAGCATCTACAGCTGTTCACATCACAAAAAGAAAGACAACTAGACATTAAGAGTCTCCTGATGAAGAAACACAATGGTGCCTAAGGTCTTGCAAAATAAAATAACCCTGAATCTAATCAAACCTCAGGATCCAGCTTTCAACTTGCAGGTAGCACAGAGGACAGAGGAGTGTTCTGTACTACGTTGTGAGGATATAGGTCAAATGATCTGTGTTCTTCAACAAGTATTTACATTTTGGTGAGAAAAGGAAGGATGGACAGGAGAAAATCTATTGTATAAGAAACCCAAAAGATATATTAAAACAAAAAACAGGCAAAACTAAAGTATTTAGAAGGGAATTCCCTGGCTGTCCAGTGGTTAGGACTCCGAGTTTTCACTGCCGAAGGCCCAGGTTCGATCCCTGGTCGGGGAACTAAGATCCCACAAGCTGCACGGTGTGACCCAAGAATAAATAAATAAATAAAGTATTTAGGAATGCATACTTGGATGAATAAAATTATTTTAAAAAGCAGGGAAGCGATTAATGTGCAAGTCAGGATAATGATTTCTTTAGGGGAGGGAAGGGGTTGTAATAGGAATGAAGCATATAGAGGCCTCTGAATGGCCAGGAAAAATTCCATTTCTTGAGACCTGGGTGTTGGTTATACAGGTGTTCACGTTAAAAAACTTCATTAAGCTATACTTTTTTTTTTTTTTTTTGCGGTACGCGGGCCTCTCACTGCCGTGGCCTCTCCCGCCGCGGAGCACAGGCTCCAGACGTGCAGGCCCAGCGGCCATGGCCCACGGGCCCAGCCGCTCCGCAGCATGTGGGACCCTCCCGGACTGGGGCACGAACCCGCATCCCCCGCATCGTCAGGCGGACTCCCAACCACTGCACCACCAGGGAAGCCCCTAAACTATACTTTTTATGCTGTTTTCTGTATCCTTTTTATACTCCTTGATGAAAAAAGAAAAAAAAATCAGTGAATAAACATTGGACAAAGAATAGATCACAAAAGAAATAAAATTTTCTTAAATGAATAAAAATGAAAACATGATATCCCAGCAGAAGCATTCACATGCTGCATGTATTTAGTCCAGATCAGTGGTCTGTAGAATTTTCTGTTCGCATACATATCCCCACAATAATTTTTTTTTGAGTTATAACTTACATATATTAAAGTACACTTTTATTTAGGAATAACTTAAACCCTCTGCTAGGTTGCCCCCCATGATAGGGTGCTTGTTGCCCCAGGGCAACTCCAGTGATTAGAAAGTTCTTATATGTAGGCTCTCTATTTTTAAATGTTGGCAATTCATAGTTTTTAAAAACATTTAGAAAGGTTCAGCAAGCCAAACATAACATAAAAGGGCTAAATGTGGCCTTGAGTTCTAGCTTTGAATGCTTAGATAACGAAAAATCTGTCAGGAAATTCCTCATCTAATCTACTGCCATTTTGACTTAAACAAATCTGGAAAAGGCTGTGCTCGCTCTCTCTGTTCATGCCAGTTGAAAGTAAGATACTGAGGCAGGCTATGGGAGGAAGCTGGCTTGTTGTTATATGCCTTAATGGCATAATCAGATGACACGCAATCTGCATTTATTGAATACCTGCTGTGTGCTTCTCAGTGTGAGCCACAAGCAAGAGCATCTTTTTCTTCTCCATTCTCCTGTTCAGAAAGACTGACAGTCACTGGAGAAATTTTTTTGCTACACAAACTCTAAAGAGATGAAGTTTATTTATTATATAAACAACACAGAATTAGCCAGTTGGCTAAGTAATTCACATAGGGCTTCCTCAATCATTTCAAGATGTAAGAACTAATACCCACTGTAAAACTTCCTACCTGGAGGATTAGGCTCAATTTTTTTAGTTGATGTCAAATAATTACTCATTTCTCAAAATCTCTTTAAAAATCAGAGGAAGGAACTGGGGATTTTGCTGTAGCAAAGAAAAAGCCCATCAGAATATATTTTACACCTACGAAGTACGTAGGAAGAGCATCTGTTTCTATGTGATAATTCTGAAGATAAAATAAACAGGCTGGCCGTTATCTATAGAGCCAGTATGGTGTATGGGAAGGAGCGTTAGGCTTAAGATCATACCTGGATTCAAGTCTGCAGTACTTCCAGTAACCAAATGATTGAGTGATTCTAGGCAGGTTATATAACAGCAGTTGTCTGAGTCTCAGTTTCTTCTGTAAAATTGCTACCTCCACCCCCCGCCCTACCACCTCATATCGTGGATGACTTAACAGCCTTGGAGGCTTTCTGAAAACTAGGTGCTTTCAAATGTAAGACATTGTTGCTGCTGTGTGTAAGATCAATGCCCATAGATCCATAATTTCCAGAGCATTGCTGCCTAGTAACCTAGGTAATAGACGTAATGGGTTTACATTTGGTAGATGTTGGTGTCTTTGGAAAATATTCATACGGCCTTTTCCTTCCCTTTTCCCTAATTCTTGTTGGAAAGGACTTTAGGGTTTTCACTGATAGAATTGCTTCCCCTGAGATATGCCTCTACACTAAGACCTTACTATTTATGGAAAGAAGCATAATGTAATAGAGTTGGTAGGCCTGGGTTTAAATTCCTGATGCATTCGTCTCTTAGTTGGAGGCTTTGGAAAAATTGTTTAATCTTGCCAAACTTTCTTCATCTGTAAAATAAGAATATTAACAATGCAAACAATAACAACGGTAGTAATAATATCTGCTTTCTTAGGGATATTGTGAGGGTGCTCAGTAGCTACTAAATGTTGCTATTCCTCATTTTAAAAGCTTTCTCCCTTTTAACTTTCCTCTGAAAAACTCCTTAGAGACCAAGCCATGGTGCTCATCTGGTGCCCTCCTGAATGGTCAGTTGAGTTTTTCTTGCATGAAGGCTGCTCTTGACTCATCAGTAGTTTAAGAGGGGGGAAGTCATACGACAGTTTTTTCCCTGAATAGAGGGGAAAACATGCAGCTTCACTGCCAGGTCACTGCAGCCATCCCCCACTGACAGTAGGCTGTTGAAGTCGGCTGGAAACAGCTGTAAATGTATTTCCATGGGCCTGCATACGTGTGCCTGCTCTGTCTCTCCTCCTTTTTCTAGACATGCATTTACTCTCAGTGAGTTAGGCCTGGGCATCTGCTTTTTCCTCCCATGTAATAGGAAGAACAGCTGTTTTTAATTGGCCACAAGTAGTTGGTTGCAAACACATGTGAAGTACAGATGAAAGAAGAACTTAGTGTAATTGACTTTTTTTGTACAATTAAGCATTGCTGTCTGTGGAGCTCTTTGAGCTTTACTGACAGCACTGACTGTCCCATCTGGCTTTTCTTAACTCTTAAGTGGTTACAGGATCCCCAGGAGGCAGCCACTGCTCTCTCTGTATTGTCAGTACCCTGATTGTATTTCTCTTTATGGTTTGAAACTTGGAGCCCTGGGAGTGTTCACTAGGGCCTTTTGGAATTACTAAGAGGTTGTTTGGACAACTCTTTTAGATATGTGAGGAAAAGAAAGAGTCCCTTGCCCCTCATGGCTCCTCATTAACTCTACCAGTGGAGTCAGGAATGAAATAGATTAATTGCCTGGACAGGTACTTACCAAACCTCCTTTTGGTAGATAACAGCTTTAGCCTTCTGCTTCAAGCCTTGTTCCAGAGGAAATAATGAGATTTACTTTAATTTGTTCATTTACTGAGTATCCTTAGATAAAACATTATGCAAATCCTATGGGTGATTGAAAAATGAATACTTTCTTGCCTTCCAAGAACTTCCAATCTAAGAGGGATGAGAAAAGGGTATGTGTGTATGTGCACACTAAATTTAAAAATGGATTCCAAAGCCTATAAAAAAAGATAATTAAGGAGGGCTTGAAGAGATTCGGGGGATCAGTGAAGTTTTCATGGAACTAGCATTTCAGAGGACTGTGAAGGATAGGTAGGATCTTAGCTACTTTATTTCTCTGCTCTTAACTATAGTCAAAACACAATAAAAGAAACACACAAAATTGACAGCAGGAAGATGGAGAAAGACACTTGGGTAATCCGCATGTTGGATGGTGAAGCCCACTAATGGAGATTGGGTTCTTTCCTGCATGCTTATATTCCACAGTCTAATACACTCACACCTTTTCATTCATTCATCAGATACTTGTTGAAAATTTACCATGTACTAGGTAGAGACTGTTCTAGAGGCTTAGGATACAGCAGAACAAAAGAGCCCTGCCATCATGGAGCTTACATTCTAGCAGGGGAAACAGACAATTAACAATAGATACAGTAAATTATATAGTATGTTTAAAAGGTTAGAAGTGCTTTGGAGAAAGAAAAAATAGAGAATAAGGGGGATAGGAAGTGGTACGGGAACAGAGTTAGGGAAATGTAATTTTAGATAGGATATTCAGTATAGTCCTCACTGAGGAGGTCACATTTGAACAAAACCTCAAATTGGTGAGAGAGCCTTGCAGAAATCTGGGATAAGTGCATTTCAGGTAGAACCAGTATGAAGGTTTTGAAGTGAGAATGTGCCTGAGGGGAGAATAGTAGGGCTTAGTCATAGAGATAAATGGGGTATAGGGGTGTCCAATCATGTAGGCTTTTATTGTGAGTGACGTGGGGAGCCATTAGAGAATTTTGAGCAGAGGATTGACATGATCTGACTTATTTTAACAGCATCACTCTGACTACTGAGTTGAGGGTAGATAGTGGGAGTGGGGCTGCCAAGGGTAGAAATGAGGAGAACTAGTAGGATTCTCTCACACAGGTGAGCTGTGGTGGTGGCTTGAACCAAGGTAATAGGGGTTGAAATCTAGATATATTTTGAAAGTAAAGCCAAAAAAGGGGGAGGGGGTACTTCCCTGGTGGTCCAGTGGCTAAGACTCCACACTCCCAATGTAAGGGGCCCGGGTTCGATCCCTGGTCGGGGAACTAGATGCCACATGCATGCTGCAACTAAGAAGCCCGCATGCCGCAGCAAAGTTCCCACGTGCCGCAGCTAAAACCTGTCACAGCCTAAATAAATAAATTTTTTTTTTTTAAAGTAAAGCTATCAGGATTTCCTAATAGATTAGATTGGGGGAGAAAGGGAGAGCAGGTAGAGTTTAATATCTCTCTTAAACAACCAGGTAGAGTTGTTGAATAAACACTTTGGATGTTAGAGGTATGGAGGTCTGGAGTTCAAGAAAGACCTGGACTAGAGATAAAAATTTTTTTGATATCATATAGGTAGTATCTAAAGCCACAGACTGGATGAGAACACCAGTGACTGAGATCAGCAGTGAGTGAAGTATAGGTAGTTTAAGAGAAGAGGACCAAAAACTGAGCGCTAAGGCATTCTCATGTTAAGAAGGCAGGGAGGGGACTTCCCTGGTGGTCCAGTGGTTGAGACTCTGCACTTCCACTGCAGGGGACATGGGTTCAATCCCTGGTCGGGGAACTAAGATCCTGCATGCTGCGCTGAGTAGCCCCCCAAAAAAAAGCCAGGGAGAAGAGCCAAAAAGGGAAATCAACAAGGAGTCACCAGTGAGGTAGCAGGAAAACCAAAAGAGGGTGATCCTAGGAGGGCAGTGAAAAAAGTGTGCCAAAGGGGAGGCAATTCTGTTGAATCTTGCTAATAAGTCAAATAAGACGAGTTAGGATGGGAACTGAATTAACCATTGGATTCTTTGGTGAATATCACCAAGCCCAAGTCTTATTGCTTAGGGAAGGACTAGGTAATTACAGAGATTTGAAGTCCATTGCATCATGGCAATAACCATTGTTACCTGATTTTTTGACTTCTTTTCCTGCAAAGTAGTACCACTCCTTTATGTCCTTGCTTCCCATCTTGCCCTATCACTGTGTTCTGCAGGCTTTTGTTTGCTACTCGAGTCTAGAGCTACCAGATGAAGTTTTCCCATGCTTCCAGCATTTCCTATACCAATATCTGTCTTTTTTTTTTTTTTTTTTTTTTTTTTTTTTTTTTGCGGTACGCGGGCCTCTCACTGTTGTGGCCCCTCCCGTTGCGGAGCAACAGGCTCCGGACGCACAGGCTCAGCGGCCATGGCTCACGGGCGCAGCCACTCTGTGGCATGTGGGATCTTCCCGGACCGGGGCACAAACCCATGTCCCCTGCATCGGCAGGCGGACTCTCAACCACTACGCCACCAGGGAAGCCCGGTTATATAGTTCTTGGCAAAAATATTCCCCACCTAACTTCTTCCAACTCGATTCTCCTGTTGATGAGCAGGCTCTGGTTAGATAATGGAGGAGAGGAGGCCCCAAGGTCGTACTGGTATTGGCATCTTGACATTAGCCATTTCAGACTAAAGAAATTTATCTGGTATATACAAATCTCCAGAACTGATAAAACATCTATTCTCTAAGAATCATTGTATGTAAACTGTACAGTAGCAGCTGTATTCAATTACTTGAAACCTGGAAACCAGGAGAGGGACTATAGAGAACCTCTCTGAAGCCCATTCATTGCTATGATTCTCTGTACGCAGCCTGGGTTACCTTATACAGATGGCAGCAATACTTCCTGTACCTGTTTTCACCTTCTGTCTCTTGGCTCTATTGACTTCCTCTTCATTTTCAGATTTTCTGGGTACACATTTGGGTAGGAAGAAGGAGAAATAATTTCTTATTAAAATTGTTGCCAAGGGACTTCCCTGGTGGCGCAGTGGTTAAGAATCCGCCTGCCAGTGCAGGGGACACGGGTTTAAGCCCTGGTCTGGGAAGATCCCACATGCCGCGGAGCAGCTAAGCCCATGTGCCACAACTACTGACCCTGCACTCTAGAGCCCGCGCACCACAACTACTGAGCCTGCGTGCCTAGAGCCTTGTTGCTCCGCAACAAGAGAAGCCACCACAATGAGAAGCCCATGCACCACAATGAAGAGTAGCCCCCACTCGCCACAACTAGAGGAAGCCCGCGTGCGACAACAAATACCCAACACAACCAAAAATAAATAAATTTATTTTTTTAAAAAATTGCTGCCAAGGGCTTCCCTGGTGGCGCAGTGGCTGAGAGTCCGCCTGCCGATGCAGGGGACACGGGTTCGTGCCCCAGTCCGGGAAGATCCCACATGCTGCGGAGCGGCTGGGCCCGTGAGCCATGGCCGCTGAGCCTGCGCGTCCGGAGCCTGTGCTCCTCAACGGGAGAGGCCACAACAGTGAGAGGCCCGCGTACCGCAAAAAAAAAAAAAAAAAAAAAAAAATTGCTGCCAAGAAGAGAAACCAGATGAAGTCACAGTGCTTGAAAGAGCATTAGAAACAGTTTTTCCATGGTTTGAATTTTCAAGCATTGATACCCTTCAGTTATTCCTTAGATCTGAAAGTTATCGTAATTGTATTCTAAGTCATCTTTGACAGAAAGATTGGTTTAGTTGATAAACTTTAGTTCTCTGGTAGCTGATTCTTTAAGACATGAGACCTTCTAACTGTCCTCCTTTGGTGGTACTTATTCTAGAATTGCCCTCTCCTGAAACACTATCCATTTAACAATGGATACCTGCTTTAGTTTTACTAAGTTCCTGCTTTAGTTCAGGCATTGCACCCCAGGTTCTGGGTGTGCAAGAGATCCACTTCTACTCTCATAGACTATTCAGTGTTGGCAATGTGATGAAATGTCCTGTGCTGATACTGTAGAGCTTGCAATCACAATACCATTGGATAGAATCTTCTTCTTCCCCTCTTTTAAATTTAGGACTTAAAAAGAAAATCAACTTGTACAATGACTGCCAGAAGGATTTAGAAATCAGTTATGACCTTTTGACTCCACCCCTATTCAAACCTTTTCATCTCTTAAATGCCAGTGTTACAGAGGGAACGATATTAGGCATTACAACCAAACAGACTCTGGTTCAAATACTGGCTCTGCCATTTACTAGCTACTTGAAAGAAGTCACTGAAGTTCTCTGAGTCACTTAAATTCTTTTTCTTAGAGGCAGAAGGATTAAACAAGAGATTGGTACTAGGTTCAACCGTAAGTTTCTTTGCTAGTGACCACCCCAGCGTGGGTATGAATAGGAGTAGGATGTTGGAAACGTAGAATTCAGAAGAGATCCATGAGCAGGACTGCTACTTGTTGAATCAACCATATATAGAAAAGAAACTCACCCAAAGGAACTCCTTGGGGTGGTGAGATCACTGTATTGAGACAACTGTTTTAGATTCCCATGGATCCCTTTTCCTTAATTCTCTCAAGTTTCTTTGTACTTTGACTAGGCTCAGGTTACCTTCCCCTCCTCCCACTCCACCCTAGGAACCTAGTGCACTCAGGCTGCCTAGGGGTTCCCATCAAGGCAGCCTACCTTTAGTGCTTAAACCTTTCCTAATCCTTTGTCTCCATAAAAACACACCTATGTCCTAGTTACTTTTCTTCTCCTTTATAGTTTATTAACAAACATGATGATGTTGGGCTGAAATATGAACGGCTCTAAATACATTATCCATCCTGAATAATTCAAATATTAATAATGTCAAACATGGGGGAAAATTTAGGCAAAGGATATTTTTGTCACTCACAAAGTAGAGTAAGCACCTGGTGCTAGCCAAGTTGGCACCACCAAGGAGCAAATCAGTACAGTCTGAAACCTCTTGCTGTCATAAAAAAAAAGATATGTACATGTCAATAAAGAGGGATATCTTTCATGAGGCAGAAGAGGTGAAGGAGGAATTGTCAGGAGGCCAAAAGCAGAAGACACCTTCTGCAGAACCAGATTATTTCTGGAAAAGGGATGTTGTTCTGGCCATTTTCCCTCCAGATACTGAGATGAGAAACGTTTGGAATAAATGTTTGAACAAGGTGGAGTTGGGACTGGGATGGAGGCGTGTGGAGCTGAGATAGTGCGTGATGGTACTT
Organism: Delphinus delphis; assembly: GCF_949987515.2. Taxonomy (NCBI): domain Eukaryota; kingdom Metazoa; phylum Chordata; class Mammalia; order Artiodactyla; family Delphinidae; genus Delphinus; species Delphinus delphis. The sequence continues at coordinate 33,407,466 of NC_082684.1, forward strand.
TGTGCCCTAGTGGTGCCATGCTCCTGGTAGGGTCTAAGAAGGCACTCATTGCTTAAATAAATGAGCACTCATTTGTTTGTGTCTGTATGCATCACGTTTTGCCAGTTGGTGTGTACTGAGCTGTTGATGGCTGCTCAGAAGTGACCTTATTCAGAACTTGGGTGCATTTGTTCTGTGTGAGTGTGATGCCCTTACCAGTGAAGTTGAACCTTTGAGATTGTCCCGAGTTCATAAATGATGACATTTTCATCTATAAGTTCTAGGCCTCTGGTACTTTTCGCCATCATTGAAGAAGAAAGCCTACAGGATGGTCCTTAAGATACAGCTTTCCTATCAATGGCCTCCATACATGGTGTATTTAAGGCCCACACTCTCTAATTCTCAATACCTGGGCTCTGCTTATTATGAAAGTGACCCATATCTCCTTTCTTTATCCTTAGTTCTCCCTGCCATCAGAGTGAAGAAGGGATTTTCTCCATTATTTTCCCAGAGGTTTTTGTTTGTTTGCTTTGTTTGCTGTTTTCATTATAGAAAATGAGGGCAACTGGATCAGAGATTTTTTTGCGCGTTTAAGTAATTACATGCTTCTGGTTCTGCATGTCCCTGGCTCAGCTGCCACCTGTTCTCAAGCAGTTCGGTCTCATTTTGCTTATGACTGGCCTTTTTTAAGGTAACACTTGGATTCTATCTTGGGGATCAAAACCTTGAGAAATGTTTTAAGTGGCTGTGGCTTCATTGACAATGGAATTGCAGTGGGTGGGCGTGGGCAATGCTTAAAGACTAAATAAAGGCTCTTGGTAAGAGCACATATGCCGAGAGATATTTCATCTTCCTTCTTTCCATAGCAACTTTATCTGTAAGATTAAGCATTCTCCTGGTGGTATAGTTAATAAAATATCTCGGCTCTGGTTCAGAGCTGTTTGTTTGCCATTACTGGAACCTGTTTACTTCCATCTGTTTCGTCATTTGATTTTTGTTTCCTTCTGTCTTCCCAGGTGGCATTGGTAGGGTGGTCAACGGAGCCTTCATGGTGCTGAAAGGGCATCGGTCTATTGTGAACCAGGTCCGATTTAACCCCCACACCTACATGATCTGCTCTTCTGGTGTAGAAAAGATCATCAAGGTGAGGCACCTTACCCTCTTGTCCTTTTAGAGAAATTATTGCAATTCGTAAATGGAAAAAACTAAATGTATATAGGACCTCATAGCTAAACATACCGAAGGTCTATCAGAATTCTCAATTATTTTGACATATTATAAAATACGGAAAAATTGATGTTAAAGAGGGTGGTTTTAAAACCCTCCTTTCAGGGCCATTTTTAAAAATAATCACTAGATTTTGAAACTAGATACTACCTGTATGCCACTACATTTCCATGGTCTCTGATCTGGAGTCTGATGAATTCTGCTTTCCAAACCCCATCTGGTGGTAAAGAAGCTATCATCCCCAGAGTTACTCTGTGTGCACTTTTCCTTAATTGCTGTCCTCATAACTAAGTGACTACCGGAACCATAGCTAACTTGTCTCAGGACATATCAAAATATTACAACCACATGCATATCAACCACTGCATGTGGTTGTGATTGAGGCTAAACACTTGCATCAACTGCACATTGACTGAATGAACTTAACTCTGCCAAGGAATATTTTTAGAGCTTGCAACTGAGAGACCCAGCCTGGCCTGCGTCCACGGAAGGATGGCCCGCTGCCCATCACTCACATTCCAGTCGCTAGTAACCCTTTTCCACATCTGAGAAAATGAGGGTTCAGGGCAAAGGACGAATTCTTGAGGACCCTGTGATAACTTGACTATTAAATAAGGATAGATGATCTCCCCCCCTCCCCAGCAAAACATAAAACTCCTCTTTTTTTTCCCCCAAAATGACATTGAAAACCTGAGGGAAGTTTCAGGGGAAAAGTAAAAATTGATTTGTAACAAATTGGTAGTTTTCATTTTCTTTCATTCTTTAAAAAAACCCAGAAAACTATACAACTTGTATCTGAGGCAGAGGAAGCTATCAAAAATGTAATGTTGGAGTATGGGTCAATATTTTTATTTGTCCTTATTCCAACTTCCTTTATTCAGGTTTTATTGGTCCTGTGGATCAGGGCTGACTTTCAAGATTGCATACATTTATTTACCCATAAATAAACAGGGCTAGAACAGGACCTCTAGATCATTTTTACTGACTTTTCCTTTTGTAGATGATGAGGTTTAAATTGTAAATTTACTGTCTGGGGTTAATTATACAGCTAATTAGTGGTAAGGCTAGCATAGAGCCCTGTTCTTTGTTCTCCCTGGTATACTGCCACATTTACCATGCTAGCGGGAAGACAGCAGGCAGCCTGATGCCCCTGCTGGGTTTGATCATCTCAGTAGTCCTTCACTTGGGCAGTCATTGAATTGCCCCTGTCCCTTGCATTGTTTTCCCTTCTCCTTTAGCCTGTGACTCATGGGTTGGCACAGTAGCATGTCCTCTCTAGGCCCATTGACATCATTCTCTCAGGGAGCTCTGCTTGAGCATCTCCTTTAGAACAGAGATTCCTGCTTGGCTGTACACTCTGGGATGCTTCTGTGCTAAGTCTCCCCGATTATTGTTTAGTCAACCGGAGTCCTTACCCGAAAGGTCATAGGTTGGAACCTAGCCAAGTTCTCAGAGAAGAAGGAGAAGAAAATATTTTCTCTGTGAAAATATTCAGACTAAACTATGGAGCTCACTGCTTTCAGGTTCCAGTGAGGTCTGAACATTGCCTCAGCAGTAGGCATGTTTAGCCAATTAAAACCTTAAGTCAGTACAGTTAGTACCCTTGGGCAGCCCTTCGAGTCTGTCTCCCATCTGTCAAGTGAGGGCGCTAACAGTGACTTGACACCTAAGAGTGCCTTGTAAGTTACCTGTGCCTGACAATTTCTGACTATTTTAATAAAAGTCACTTTCTTGTTTGCTGTTTCTGAGAGGATCAATGGCTCAAAGACCATCATTCCACCATATTCTAGTCCAGCCTGCTTTTCTCTCTCCACCTCTCTCTCTACTCACTCCACCTTCCCCCTGACTTGTCCTTTGCTGATGCCTTTCTGGCCTGGAGGAGAAGAGTCCCTATTGTCAGGGCCAGCCTCTTCTCACCCATAACAGGTCTTCTATCCCCTTGAATTGCCCACACTTAGCAGAAAAAAGGGGGTTCATTTTGTAGTTAAACATAAGAGATAGCAAGATGGAGCAAATGCTGGCATTTTTTTCCTCAAAGACCAATATTCATTTACTCACCCTGTATTTGTGAACCATACCTACTGTCTGCAATTTGTGCCAGGCCCTGTGAGGAACACAAAGAAAGAAAGATAATGCAGGTCCCCATGGGAATTGGTGACCCAGTAGGAGAGACAAGAAATAAAGGTAATGAAAAATGCAATAAGTACATAAGAGATAGAAACAGTGCTGTGTGGGGAGGGGGAAATTTTTTTCCCCATCTGGGGTAATCTCAGTGTAGGTAATACTTGAACTAGATTTTGAAGGAAAAAGCCTGCAAAAGAAAAGAAAGGAGTAAGATGGGAGGACCATTCTAAGCAGAGAGAATGGACATTTAATTATTTCACTGAATCAATAAATATTTATTGATCACCTACTGCATTCCAGGCAGTGTGTTCATGAATAAATGCTCAGAAGCAGCAAAGTGTAGGACCAGTTTAGAAAATGATCATTTGGCCAAAGTAAAGAGCACAGAAAGGGAGGGCTGAGATGTAAGGCAGGGATGGTAGGCCAGAGGTGGGCCCAGGAAGTCTTGGAATCCGGAGTAGAGAGTGTGGAGCATCCCTGAATAACAGCTTAAGTCTCTATCTGTGTAGTTTTTCTTGGTAGGTGGGCAAATGTCTAAATTTAGTGTGATAGCACAAAGAGAGAAGAGGGCTTAAAGATGCTACATCAAGCATGTCATGGTCACCTGTGTAGATCAGAACACTTGTTACTTAAATTGCTTTCCATTTCGATGATGCTTTGAATAAGAATTGAACTGCATCCTTTTCCTCAGCAGCCTCTTGTGCTAAACTTTTCACTGGGCTTGAAGAGAAAGCTGATCATCCCTCCTGCTTTTCTCATGAACTTTGCCCCCCCATGAAGAGAAACATCTAGCCACACTTAACATGCAACAGAAAGTTGTGTTTTCATTGCTTCTCTTCTGAGTTGTTGACTTTCAGTGTAAGAAAGATAACAATTTCACAAATGTTTGAAATTGATATTTTAGGGATGAGGAAGGACTAACATAATCGGGATGGTCAGTGCTTCTGCTGTTCAAAAGTCTCTTTGAGGATGAGTCTCAGACCTTCTAGTTGAGGTATTCAGTTGCCAAACGAAGGAGGAAGCACCACAGTTATTGGTGCTTTGGTATACGTTATATCATTTTACCATTCTCATTTCTACAGTTGAGAAAGAGGTTTCCAGGATGAAGTCATTTGCTCTGGGCCATGTGAAGTGTTGAGGCTCGGGTTCCTACCTGTTCTACTAGTTCCCACAGCTCTGTGCGGCAAGTCCCTTGAGGACTGAAGACTGGCCGTCTGGGATAGGGGTTTTGTTTTGCTCTGAATCTTAGGATTGCATGAGACCCATCTAATTTCACTGTTTAGATAAGGAAGCTGAGCTTCACCCACGGTCACCAGCGAACTAGAGCTGTGTGGGAACCCACATTCAAGACTCTTGCCTCCTGATCCAGCGTTTTGTTCCATTACTCCAAGCTTCAGGAATGAAAGTCTACCTCAGCTTAATACATTCCAGAGCGCATATAAATGCCAACTTTCAGTATTTTGATTTTCATTCCTGAAGTGAAGATATAGGAGGCTGGGTAGTAGATTAAAATCTAGGCTTGTTGGATAGTTGGGCCAGCAAGAATCTCACCATTAACATTTTGTGATTCTGTTAAATTCTAAGTTTCTGGGAAGTACATATAGATTTCATATTATGCAACATGGTTAGTAACATTTTCCATTTTTAAACTGGGGGAGTGAGAACTTTAGCCCAGAATATAGACTAAGACCCCAAAACACCCTAAAGGCTTTGCCTGTTGGACCCCTCAGTCTCTCTCTTTTTTAATTAATTAATTATTTGGCTGTGCTGAGTCTTAGTTGCAGCAGGCGGGATCTTTGTTCCCACATGCGGGATCCTTAGTTGCGGCATGTGAACTCTTAGTTGCAGCATGTGGGATCTAGGTCCCTGACCAGGGATCAAACCCAGGCCCCCTGCATTGGGAGCATGGAGTTTTAGCCACTGGACCACCAGGGAAGTCCCCCCCACCTCAGTTTTTTTCTAAGCCACCAAACTTTTATTCCCAGAGACATCTGTTTGCAGAGATAGTCATTTACAGCTTGGGCCATTGCTGAAGGCCAGGTCTAAATGTTTCCCGAAAATTGAGTCTCACAAAGAATTTGAGAATTGCTTCAGGCTAAGCCTTTATTTTCTGCTACTTATTGTATGCAAACTATATTCCAGTGTTTCTTAAAAGTTGGTCCCCCCACTTACCCCTTGAGTGCTAATTAAAAGTGCAGACCCCTGGTAACCTACCCATGACTTACTGAATCAGAATCTCTAAGGGTGGGGCTCAGGAGTCAGCTTTTTTTTTTTAAGATAAAACACCTTGATTTATTTATTTATTTATTTATTTATTTTTGGCTGCGTTGGGTCTTCATTGCTGCGTGTAGGCTTCCTCTACTTGCGGCGAGCAAGTGCTACTGTTCGTTGTAGTGCTCGGGCTTCTCGTTGCGGTGGCTTCTCTTCGTTGTGGAGCACGGGCTCTAGGCGCGCGGGCTTCAGTAGTTGTGGATCGCAGGCTCTAGAGCACAGGCTCAGTACTTGTGGCACACGGGCATAGTTGCTCCATGGTGGGATCTTCCCAGACCAGGGATCAAACCCATGTCCCCTGCATTGGCAGGCAGATTCTTAACTACTGCGCCACCAGGCAAGTCCCAGGAGTCAGCATTTTAATTATTCTTCAGGTAATTCACGTGCATGCCAAAGTTTGAGAACCACTGCCTTAAAACTCCCCTGGGTAAGATTATGAAGCTGGAGATGGGAGAACGCCTGAGGAGTTGTGGGCAGGGAACAAAGTTGAAGGAGGAATGAATCTGAGTTGGGAACTGGTGAAGACACTTAGCCTAGAAGATTTCTTCAGCCCCTCTTGAACTGGGGATCCTCCAAAGAAACACTGTCTCCCAGGAGATCAAAGTAAATCACGGAAGGAAAGGGCCTCGGGAACAGGGCTTACAAGAAGGCGAATTTGTCCTTGGACAGCTTTGCCGAAACAAAGCCATTGTCTTGATAGGGGATGAGGAGCCACTGTTTTCTGGGTTGGGTGCTATCTAAATATAGACACCAGCCTGTCAAGGCAAGAAAATCATCTGGAATTTCATCTGAGTTGCCATGACTACCAGCTGATGTAACTGAGCTTCTCTGTGCTGCTCTGGACCAGTCTGGCAATCAGGTGAAGCTCATCGTTCTCATTTGCAGTGACAGCTTAATTATCTTGGATATCGTTTTTACATAACTTATTCAACTTGTAAAGTTGGGCTTTTGCATTCAGACAGACCTTAGTTTGAATCCTTTTGGCTATGCGCCCATGTCTCTGACCATGGAGTGGAAGGGTATTAAGGGATGGGTCTGTGGTCTTGGAAGGTGTGTCCTACCTATTCCTGCAGCTAACAGAAGAGTTGGGGAGCAAGCCAGCAGCTCCCTGGTTAAGAGAACCCAGATTCCTGGGTAACTGATGCCTGCACGTCCAAGAGGGAACTGCAGTGTAGGCAGCTGGCTATTCTTATCAAGCTCCAGTAAGCAATTCCCATTAGTTTAAAATAGAAATGTTGCAGTTGGGGAGAAGTAGAGTTATAGGCTGAAATATTAACTGTCGCAGAGGACTGACTGCTGGGTCTCTTTTCACTTTGGAAAAGTGGTACCTCTCCAGTCTTCTGAGAGTTTTGAACACATTGGCCAATCTTCAAGTCATCCTCTGTGCTCTGAGATTATGAAGGGGGTTATTGTAGTTTCCAAGCTACTAATAGAGGAAGCTAAAGGGAAGAGGGGTAGTGGCAGACAGGGTGTGTGTTTATCCTGGGCCTAGAGACAGGACTTGGGTCTCCTGAAACTAGGCTAATGCTGTGTCCTAGACCATGCTTTGTCCCACATTTGAATCTGGAAGCTTCCATTTTCATATGTGGCCCACATAATCCAGTCTGGATTATATTTTTAAAGTTGGTTAGCAAGTCCTGGCTCAGTGACGGGGAGGGTCTGGGGAAGCTCTGCCTTAGTGTTCTTTATGTTCGACAGCTTTAGAATACATTCTAATCAGCCCTCACTGGTTTTGTTTTCGCCTTCTGTGCAGATCTGGAGCCCATACAAGCAGCCAGGATGTACCGGAGATCTGGATGGTCGGATTGAGGATGATTCTCGCTGTCTCTATACCCACGAAGAGTACATCAGCCTTGTCCTGAACAGTGGGAGTGGCCTGTCCCACGACTACGCCAACCAGTCTGTGCAGGAAGACCCCCGGATGATGGCCTTCTTTGACTCCCTGGTGCGTCGCGAGATCGAGGGCTGGAGCTCCGACTCAGACAGCGACCTCAGCGAAAGCACCATCCTCCAGCTGCACGCAGGGGTCAGTGAGCGTTCGGGCTACACCGACTCCGAGTCCTCGGCCTCGCTGCCCCGCTCCCCTCCGCCCACAGTGGATGAGTCTGCTGACAGCGCCTTCCACCTGGGGCCCCTGCGGGTCACTGCCACAAATGTGGTGGCTTCAACTCCGCCACCGCCCACGTGCGAGGATGCCACCACTCGCCAGCAGCGCCTGTCTGCCCTGCGGCGCTACCAGGACAAACGCCTCCTGGCTCTTTCCAACGAGTCCGATTCAGAAGAGAACGCCTGTGAGGTTGAACTGGACACAGATCTCTTCCCCCGGCCACGGTCTCCCAGCCCTGAAGACGAGTCCAGCAGCTCCGGCAGCCCCAGCAGCTCCGAGGATGAGGAGGAGCTGAATGAACGGCGAGCGTCCACCCGGCAGCGGAACGCCATGCGGCGCCGGCAGAAGATGCCTCGAGAGGAGAGGCCTGGTGCCCCGACCAAGCCCACTGACACCTGCATTGGAGAAGACAACTATGATTACCCCCAGATCAAAGTAGATGACCTCTCTTCTTCCCCCACCTCCTCTCCTGAGCGGAACACGTCCACTCTGGAGATTCAGCCAAGCCGAGCATCGCCAACTTCCGACATAGAGTCAGTTGAGCGCAAGATCTATAAAGCTTACAAGTGGCTCCGCTACTCCTATATCTCCTACTCAAATAACAAAGAGGGAGAGAGCTCGCTTGTGTCTGGGGAGGCAGATGAAGGGAGAGCAGGAACCAGCCACAAAGACAACCCAGCCCCTTCTTCCAGTAAGGAAGCCTGTCTAAACACGACCATGGCCCAGAGGAGCCAGGACCTGCCCCCCGCAGGCCACAGCAAGGATGCTTTTAAAGAAGGGACTTCTGCCATAAATCCCAGCAATGGCCCAGGCCATGAGCCCAGCGGTCACCCTTGGGCTGAGGCACCAGAGGACACCTCTCAGGACACGAGTAACACTGGTGGCTCTGTAGAACACTCTTTTGAGACCAAGAAGCTCAATGGAAAGGCCCTGAGCAAGGCCCTGAGCAGCCGGGCTGAGGAGCCACCCTCCCCTCCTGTCCCCAAGGCATCTGGCTCCGCTCTCAGCAGCGGGTCTGGCAACTGTCTGAGGACCCAGTCTGATGACAGTGAGGAGAGGAGCCTCGAAACCATCTGTGCCAACCACAACAATGGGCGCTTACACCCCCGGCCCCCTCATCCCCACAGCAACGGGCAGAGCTTTGGGGAGCTGGAGGCGGTGGCCTGCTCGTCCCCAGGACGTTCGGACACTGATCATGATAACTTGTCCCTGACGGCGATGCTCCTACACAAAGATTGTTGTGGGTCTGAAATGACCTGTGAGACCCCCAGTGCTGGAACGAGAGAGGACCCCACTGACCCCCCAGACACAGACAGCAGCAGGGCTGTTCATGGCCATAGTGGCCTCAAAAGGCACCGAATCGAATTGGAAGACACAGATTCGGAGAATTCCTCCTCAGAGAAGAAATTAAAAACATGATAAATACAAAGGGAAAACAAAAAGCTACGAAAAGTAGCTTTATAAAAATTTTTAAATCCTGTTTAGTGAACACAGAGGAAAGGAAAAATAGTATTAAAGGCACATAAAACCAGGGCCTGAAGTTTTGTGTCTGATGCTGCTCCCTTCTATTCAACAATGGGTCTGATGTTTAGCTGGCCACTGGCTGTGCTGTGTTAAGAAAGGGAAACAAATCCAAGTGACTCCTTTCTAGTAAGACTTGAGCATAGTGTACCTGTGCAGATTCTGTTAAAGTAAATCCTCGTTGAGATGTTTGACTTGTTCTTGTGTGTGTGCGCTGGCATGTGTGAGCTCATTGTCTCAGACTTTTCTTTCTTTTCTCCATCAGAAAGGATCTATGGATCTGTATTTTCTGCCATCTCACCCCATTTACATGCCATAGGTGTTCTGGTCTTAATAATGAGTGCCTGCTAAATCAGGTTGTGTTGCCAGTGAGTAGTGGATTTATGCTGAAAGAATGGAGACGAGAATGGAAATAGACCTTCAGCCCACTGGCTGTGCTGGAAAGGAAAGCATGGTTCCTTTCTTAAAGAAATCTTCCATGTTTTCTCAGTAGCACTTCTTCATTGATCATTTAATGTAGACGTACTAAAAGTGGAGCGTTTTTAATGCTAATGAGAGGTTAGCACTTAAGATCAGATTTGAGAGAACATAGATAGACCCCTGATAAATTTCACTGGTTGCAAATTGAGCGATGGCGCAATACCATACTGTAGGGAGGCCATAAAATATAACTAGTTGTGGGTAACACTTTAACAAGTTAGGTGCTAGTTCCTATGAGGCACTCAGAAAGCCAGCAGGCTCTTCCTGACCGCGTGTGGTGGCATCTAGGCATATTGAAAGAAGGGGAAAGACAGCTCTCAAGAGATTTGTGCTCAGACTACTAAAGTGAATGTTATAGGTGTGTTAATGAAGAAGTATAGGAAAGGGCAGAGTATGGTACTGCCTTCATTCAGTTCAACCCAAAATGGTCAGAATTGGTGGAACTGGCGTCTTCCCTCAGGCTTGCTGTCCACAGAGACTGTGGTGTTCTGACTGGATCTTGCAGAGCAGGAGGCATCTCGAAGTAACAGATTCTTATTGAGTAGGTCTGTTAGGAGGCAGAGAGTATGGAGAGAGGAGTCACTGGCTCTGTTTCATTAAGGTAGATAAAGATTGAGAGAGGAAAAGACCAGGAGCTTTTCAGCATTGCAGTGGTGGTCACACTCACTTGGTTATTAATGAAGGCCTGTACAAGACGGGAAGACCTAGGATGACAGATACCTTGTTGGTGTGGATGTCATGAAAAGGCAGGAGAATACTGGGAAGAAATGAGGGAGAGAGAGAACACTACAACTTTCTTGAGCACAAAGGTGCTAGACAATTAGGAGACCAGCGGCACTGGCTTAGAGAGGACCTAGCATGTGACTGGTGTGGCCTCACTGATCCAGCGTTCTTTTTAGGGAAGGACCCGTCCTACTGGAACTGAGACCAAGGGGAGACAGCCTGTGGAGGATGATGACTTGGGTGAATTTAGTCACTGGGGGAAGGGGGGTTATTTATAAAGGAAGGTTGTTGATCTAAGCCAAAAGGAGATATCACCTTGCTAAGCTTTGTTAAAAGAAAGATGTGCCTGGTGTGTGTGATGTGACTTGGGTGTAAAAACATTGGCTTAGGAGAAGGAGACCAAGGAGTGTGAGTAGCAGTGGGGATGCTTACAAGTTAACAACTGTAATCTCACCGGGGAGTGGGAAAGTGATTCTGTAACCATTAGAATTACTTTAATCTGTAATCAAAACGGTTCTATGATTTGTCTTTGACTATTCACAGATAATTGTAAATTCTGGTTTTATAAGCCCAAGTCATTTTACATTTGCTTTTCCAAAATTTATTAAATTGGAATTTTTTAATCCTTTATATACAAAAAAAAAAGATATAATCACTCAGTGTGTGTTTCTCTTCCCCTTCCTAGTCAGCATTCCCCTTCCCAATCTTTTTGTTTTATATTATTTAATCTAGTCAGTAGCTAGCCACTTCTGACTTCTCTAAGGACAATCCGCATATCTTTCTGGAGAAGAAGTAAAGTTCCGCTGGGAACTAGCCACTTGGTAGTTACTGTTCCCAAATGCAGAACTTGGTCTTTTCATGTTAAGAGCCGTTATCTCATTTGGGTACTCAAAAGAGAAGTCAAAGTTCATTCTGGTTCAACTTTAGTATCCAAGAAAGACATTTTTAGCAAGGATGGCTTCCATCCTTGGGAGACATCCCAGGTTCAGCTTGCCAAGAGATGGGCCCCGCAGCATACCCACAGAAGCAGGCTGAGGAATGCTTGTCTCTGTAGCCATCCACTCTCATTTCCAGAAATCTCCTTTCTGATCATGGAGAGATCAGAAGTGGTAGTTCCTGCCACTACCACTTCCAGGGTCCCTTCGCCTAAACTTGAGACGCCAACTTTGGAGGCACATTTAATCCTCAGATTCTTCCATGATAGGTATGTTTACTAACAGGGCAGATGGCACTGATTAGGTTATGAGCTATTCAAAAGTGCCTCTTACGGTTTTTTTCCTGCATCCTGTACATAAAATTTTAAGTGGCTGGTCCAGATTTATAAAACCTTCCCTCCACTTTATTTTCCACCTGGTTTTGTAAATGATTCCCATGTCTCTAGGACAACAGGTAAATGAGTTAAATGAATAGTGGGCTTGGGGCAAAAGAAGGTTGCAACTGCGCTTGATTTACTAAGCCCGGAGTCCCTTGTTTGTCAAGGTGCCTTCCTCTGCTGAAGCCTTACCTCCTCACAAGCCCCACCTCTCTCCCGGCAACGCTAGCTCTTCTCTTGTGTATATGCAAATAAACCTATTATTCACTTCTAATGGCTTCCTCTTCTCTTCCAGGGAAGACTTGGTTGCTTAGACACCCCTCCTCCTTCGTTTCTTTCCTGTTTTAATTCTTGCCTAATTGAAAACTTGATTCAGAGCCACACTGAAGACTAGAAGAAAAACTGCGGTGCACTACATCTATGCCAATGATCATTGTCACTTCTAGGTGTTGGGACAAAGGTTACATTGGGACAACAACATTTGGAGTAGGAGGAGGTACCTAACTGGTCTCCTTCACCAGACTTAGACTCAGGATAGTGAAATCCTGGAATTGACTCTTATTAGCTGGAACTGAGGGAATGATGCAGTGAAATGACATTACAAACAGCCTCCAAAGAATTATGTTTTCTCATGTTTCCAAATATCAAGTTGCTTTTCCTGCCCTGTCCCAGACATGCATTGCAAACTTTTTTTCTTAACAGAAAGAAAAAAAAAAACCCACCTTATATATATATCCTGTCTGTAAAGCGGCCTCCTTCAGTTAACTGAAAAATTCTTGCCAGGCAAGACTCGTGAGGAAAATCTATGCTTCCAAGGGAAGACTGTCCTTCCCTTAGGACCTAAGCAAGACAATGTGCCAGCGTTGAAATACTAAGGTGAGGTAAGGCTCGGTGAGTCCAGACTTGCCCACAGCAGCAGGATAAGGGCTTCGGACAAGCTGTGTGGTTTCTCTCAGGTGGGGTATTTCAGTCTAAGTGCTCGTTTGTCCTTGAGCACTCATACTAGAGTAAAAATAACATTTAAGTGGCTTGGAAGTAAATTTGAAATTCTTCAAAGAACAGTGCTTCCCACATGCAGCAGAAGAAAAATGTATATGAGAAGAAAATCTAAGCCATCTGCACCCTGATTGCAATTCACTGTTAGTACAAAGGTGGTAAGATGCTTCTCAGAATGGAGGCTGACAGGCAAAGGTAAACTTCACTGGGGCCAGCACTAATGTGGCCAGGGACAACAGGAGGAGTTGCTCAGTTCTGTTCACTCAACAGAGTTTACTTGAGCTGTGCAGAAGGATCCTGCAGTGCTTATCTACAAGACAGTCACGTTGTAAGGAAATCGGGTATCTAGTATTTCATATTAACTAAAATTGGGAAGTGACTCTTTTCTGGAGCCCAAAGCCATGAGCTAATGGAATATTCCAGCTGAAGTACAGAATGCTAGCTTTCAAGACTCCCTGTGTCTGGCTTTGTTAGTACCTCCACCAAGGCTGGAGAAAGGCAATAAAATGCTAAGATATCTGGGTGCCAATCCAGATCCTTAAGCATGAGAGACGTTCTTGGGAACGTCTAGGGAAGCTGGCATGGAAGACATTTGGAGGGAAGGAGAATAGGAAGACTGCAATAGAAGGAATGAAATGCTAGGTGCCTTCAAACTGCTTTCCAGATCCACAGAACTAGTATTGAACATGCGATGGATTGGCCTTTAAAACACTAGGTCATAAAGATTCTTGAAAATCCCTAAGTAAGGGAATTCCCTGGCAGTCCAGTGGTTAGGACTCTGCTCTTTCACTGCTGAGGGCCCGGGTTCGATCCCTGGTCGGGGAACTAAGATCGTGAAAACTGTGCAGTGCAGCCAAAAAAAAAAAAAAAAAAAAAATCCCCAAGTAAAATCCCAAGTTTAAAATGGAAGTCAATAAAAATGCAGGATTGGTTTGGGAGAAATTCCCTTTGCTGGAATGCATAAATTCCATGAAATAACAATCATATAATGACCTGAGCACCAGCACACTTAAACATGTACCTAGAACAGGTGAGTGTGTGTTTTTGGCAATTGGCATAGGCTTTCAAAGGGTAACATCTCCCTGTTGGACTATTCCTAGGCACTATGGCTAGCGACACTATTTGGGGCCTCCCCCTACCACTTTTTTAACTTATTTTTTCTTCATGTCTCAGAGTCAGTATTTTCTAACATTTCTAGTCTCTCCAAGACCCCACCTTAAATTGCTAAAGCTAATGTCTGTTCTTTTCTCTTCCTCCTGAGAGAGACCTGTGAGTTGGATGGAAGTGACATTGAAGTAGCAAAAGAAGTGGATTCTGTACTGATCTCTTCAGTGGAGTAGCGTCATGAACCTTGGGCAAATCACTCAGACTCTTTGGAACTGTGAAATGGAGGTCCCTGTTAAGTCTAAAATCTCATTCTTTCCATCTCATGGCCTGTCTACATCCTGTTCCAATGAGTTCTCATACCTGAGCCATCCCTCTAGTGCCCACCAGAACCAGTCTGTGAGCCAAGGTCTTTGGCAAGTGTACAACTGCTCGGAGCCTCAAGCTCCTCATTTGTGAAATGGGGGGAAGAATACCTGTCTCAGCACATTGTTAGAGTGTTAAACATGTGGGCACACGTGTGTGTGTGTGTGTGGCTTAGAACAGAGCCTGATGTATGGAAAACACTGAAGTGCTTGCTGTCATTAGCATATCCTCTCTATTCTGCTCTCAGTGCTTGTTGAAAGCAACGTGCACACCACAAAGAAGGCTTTTTTCAATGGGGTCTGCCAAGGAATATAGAAACAGAGAAAGAACTTACTGTTTATTAGCAAACCTTACTCTGAAGCCACAGGAAAGAGTAAATTATCCCCATTATAGTGGACCTGACTGGAGCTGAGTTTGGGGACTTAGACACCACCTCCAACTTGGGGAGCCAACTGTCTAAAGGCTCTGTCTGAGAGCTTCAAAAAAAAGCCAGCCTTGGCTGACAGGGCCCACAGATCCTTGCTTACTACAGCAAGTCTTCAGGGGATGGGGGAGAACTAGCAGATTTCATTAAACTGCAGTCTTAATATGGTGGTACTGGAGATGACCCAGACCTCAGGAGCTGGGACAGCAAACTTCTCTCTGGCCTTCAGAGTTAAAATTCCCCAATCTGGCACTGGGCCAGCCCTAGAGAATCAGAAAAGTGGCAAGCCATGGAAATGTTCTGTGTTTGTGCCTGAGAGAAGTTTTGACCGGAGTTTCCATGCAGGACTGTTTCGCATGTGTATGTGTGTTAAATATTCTGTAACATCTGATTCAAGAAGAAGCTAAACCGTAAAAAAGCCAACAGAAGTCTGACTAGGCCAAGGGGAAAAAGAGTCAAGAGTTCAGTCCCGGCCCGCTAAACCCTCAGGACAGACAGAGGAATATGAGAGAGGAGGGGTTTGAATTGCTGGTGGAAAAGAGGCAGTGGAATTATACTTGTGGGCGGGGAAAGCTTTTCAAATAAAACACACCTGCCAGAAGAGAAGCTAGAACAAGGGTAGGGAAGAGTGGTCCTGAAGGAGGTAGGGGTGCTTAGCTGTATCATCCGGTCCAGTGCCCTCGTTTTTGAGATGGAGAGCCCAAGGCCAGTTAGTGGCTTGGCCTGGCCTCTGAGGCTGGTGCTCTCCTCACATCTTGCTGTTTCTAGATGTGGTTCTTTGGTTGGAGGGGGCGCTTACCTTCTTTCCTTGACCTTCCCACCCTCAACCAGTGTGACTCCAGCGGGGGCTCTGATGACAATATGCAGCTGTAGCAAGGGATTGAAGATGGCCTGTAAGGAGGAAGCGCAAGGAGGGAAGAGCCTTGTGCAAAGGGAAACCAGAGTCCGCTGAGCTTGGACCACCCTCACCCCCAGAAAATCAGCACCAGGGCCCTTAAACTCAGACTAACGTGACTTGTCCCTGCACCTCTCTGCAACTCTGGAGGCTCCTAGGTTGCTGAATGCCGTCTTGATGTTTCAGCGCCCAGAAATGTCAACAAATCTCTTGGGTGAATTTCAGAGGGGAGCAATAAACATGTTGGGAGACTGGAAGAAAAGATCAAAGGGACCGGAGTGTGGGAACTGAGGTCGTTAGGTTTTAGGTACACCGGCGCTCAACAACGGGAGAAGACTTTTCCAGTTGTAAGCACCCGAGGACCAGAAGAGGAAGGAACAAATCTTAAATGGAATCTGCCCAGCTGCAGGCCAAAGAAGACTGGTTCAAATTGCTGTGTTCCTCTTGGCTGCTGGGTCCTGGTAAGATCTTTTTCCTAAACTAGCTCTGAGAAGCAGCTTACCGTTCAGATCCCTTCATTGTTATCTGAGTTTTAAACTTCCCTGCTCAAAGGAAATTCCAGCACTTTGTTCCTCAAGCACCTGCCTGGGTTGGAATTCCATGGGCAGGTGCTACCTAGTTTAGCCTTACTGGGGAAGGCTGGGCAGCCCCAGTAGGTGGAAGAGCTGGCAGAGACTCTGCCTCATTCCGATCTGGCTGACCATGGGGGCAAGAGTTGACACAAAGGCAAATTTGTCCTCCTCTTCAGGCCAGTGTCCAAATCCTACAACTTCCCCAGCTTGTCTTTCTGCCGAGAGACCAGAGAAGATGTCCTAGGCTTGGGCTCCTACTGAGTCGGGGTGCTCTGTGTCTCCCTCGTGAGGTCAGTTGAGTCCAGTCAGCAGCTACATCTGACCTGCTGACCTCCTCTCTCTTCTCCCCTAATTTGGGATCCAGTCGGCAACCTCGCTTCCCCCTAAGACAGGAGAGTACACTGGAGGTATCCCAGAGGGGTGGGGGTTAGGAGCCCCTGCCCGCTAAACATCCACGCTATTTTTACCTCTTCATCTCTCAGGTCAATATGTATGAAGAATTCGGGGAAAAGACAGTTCTTGGATTCCACTCAGAAGGGAGGGAAGAGGATGGTTGGCTGGGTTGATCCTGATGTTGGTACCCTGGACAACAGGAGCCAGGGGGAACCAGGAAGAGGGATGGGGGCGTGAAAAGACAGAGGACCACTGGTTAGCATGCCTCTGGGGTCTCCTTTGGAAAACAGTCGAACTTAGGAAATAGATGAAACCGTTGGAGCAGCAGGCTTAAGAGGCAAAGCTCTGACTTCATTCAAGAGGATTGGCTCATGTGTGTCCGAGATCAGTTAGACCTTCTAGTTATTTATTTATTTTATTTATGGCTGTGTTGGGTCTTCGTTGCTGCCCGCGGGCTTTCTCTAGTCGCGGTGAGTGGGGGCTACTCTTCATTGTGGTGCGCAGGCTTCTCATTGTGGTGGCTTCTCTTGTTGCGGAGCACGGGCTCTAGGCACGCAGGCTTCGGTAGTTGCAGCATGCAGGCTCAGTAGTTGTGGCGCACGGGCTTAGTTCCTTCGCGGCATGTGGGATCTTCCCAGACCAGGGTTTGAACCCGTGTTCCCTGCATTGGCAGGCGGATTCTTAACCACTGCGCCACCAGGGAAATCCATAGATTTTCTCTTTTTAATGGGCATTGGCTCTTGTGATTGCTGATGCAGGGAAAGATCAAGGACTCTACCATTTCAGCCCTGGGTGCCTTTGGGGCCAGGGACAAGGCCTTGGCAGTCAGGAAGATCTCTGGCCAGGCCCTTGCCAGTAACACTTGACCGACGGTGCTCAAGTCCGAGTGTTCCCACCTTCAAAATCTAGAGTAGCCGGTAGCCTCTTTAAGGTGTTCTGTAGGCCCAGAGGGCAGGACCACTATACCCTGCAGCCTGTGGAGTGCCTAACCCTAGAGGTTGCTATTCACACTGTGGTCCACATGACTGGCCCCTCCCAGCACGATGGGAGGCACCACCTGCTCAGCTGCACACTGTGGTCCTGCCAGCGCCATCCAGTGGAGCTCCCAGTCCAGAAAAGGAGGCATGTGAGTCCCGGGGTCTCCTCCTTCATGCTCTCCTTGCCGCCACACCAAGTGCACTATGGGCTCCCTCCCTAGAGCGTTCCCCTCCCCAGTCTCCCTTCCTTCCCCCTCTTATGAGCAGCATTTAGCTCAAGGACCAGGTCACTGCAGAGTGGGGGTGGAGGGAAAGCTTGAGCCCAGCACACACCTGTGACACCTGCTGAGCTGACGGTCACAGGGATTTTCTTCTTCTCAGTCCTCAGTGTGACTTCAAGGCCTAGGAGAGTTTCAGCTGCCCAGTTTTCCACGCTGCTTCTGACATTCAGTCCTCCCCACTTGGACACGCTGTGGGTCCTGCTCTGTGAGGGGCAGTGAGATCAGAGGGTGAGATTTGAGAAGCAGCTTCTGCACCATCCCTGCCTTCTGGTAATCAGACCCTCCTTTGCCCCTTTCCGCCCACTTCTGGGCATTTCTCTCCTGCTGCTGCTTCCCGTCAGTCCCAGCAGAGAGGGAACTAACAAGCTTATTCTAACTCTCAACTGTCTCCTGAGCTCTGTGTCCCTTGCTGGTGCCAAGAAACCTCCTTCCCCCATGCTCTGAGTCAGAGCCCAGCCACCTTAGAATAGCAGAACAGTGAGTCAGGGAGAGATGAGGGCCATGGTAGGGGGGACTGTGAGGGTCCAGGGTAGCCTGGGGTTGTAGGCTATACAAAGTAGAGATGAGGCTTACCTTGCAATGTTACTGTCTGGGTTAGTGGGGGGGGAAAAAATATATATATATATATACACACATATAAATACATATGTACATATATATGGGTGTGTGTGTGTGTGTGTGTGTGTATATATATATATATATCATCTAGCACAACATCCATCATGAAGTAGGCACTGGGTAAAGTGCCACTGGTAAAGTGCTATTATTGTCATCATAATCTTGTCTTCTTCCAGGTCCAGTGACCTGCTGACCTTTGGCTTCATGTCCATGATGCCGGTATTAAGTGAAATGTCAAGGAAAAATAGAAGTAGGAAGTCCTGGTGACTTCTCCAACTGTGTCCTCTTCTCTTCCTAATCTATTCTCTCTCAGCATTTATGAGAAAGTGACATGGAAATAAAGCTCAGTGTTTTGAAATGCTGGGTTCTTTCTTTGTCCTAAATACTTCCAAATAGAGCCAGCCACAGAAGCCGCTCCGCACAGCTAGAATTTGAAAACCAGAAGCCAGTGAGGGGAAAGAAGTGGCCACAGGCAGAGGGAGCCTAGACCCTCACAGCCACCGCGACTCCTCCCCGCTGTCCGCCCCACGCTTCCAGTGACTTACTGGGATTGTCCAGCAGAGCTTTGGTCTGTCTGGTAGGAGTATGGCCTTCACTTAGGAAAAGACAATAATGAGAAATCCAAACTTAGCAAACCAAAATGAGGACAAAGGGATTCACGTTACATACAAATGGATTCTTGGCAAAAGACTTCGGATGATGCTGTGTGAAAAGAGGCACCCCTGGGTGTAGGGATGTAGGGTAAGCTCTGAGCAAGTCCCTTAAAAAGAAACCACTCCCCCAGGAGACCCAGAGTGATGTGTTAGCCCTGAGCTTTGCCCAGATGGTTGATCCTCCCAAAATATAGGAAGTTTCCCCAGGGAAGAAATTTCACAGTTTCCATTATCCATAAGGATTTTAATCTCTCTCTAGGAAGTTACCAGAAATCCGAGGGAAAATTCCCAGCTGATCCCTTGAATCCTCCCTTCTCTTCTCAGTTCCTTGGTACTCCTAGTGCTGGGGAGGGTTTAAGGAGCCAATTCCCTCCCAGCATTTCCTCCCCAGTTACAAAACACGAAAATGGTCATTGTAGGGTCAAAGATCTTTGCATCCCAAGAACAAAAGAAAGTTTTTGGAAGAGTAGTTTTTCTTCAGAATTTTCATCCACAAGGGATAGATAAAGAACAACCTTACTTTATGAGACCAGGATGTTTAAATGTAGACAGTATCCTAGAAACTTAGCAAAGTGATGTGAGACATGAAATAAAAAGATGTGTCTATCTCTGTCCTTCAGTAGGCACGGTGCATCTCAGTACTGGTGTCCTGAGGCTTTGCAAATCAGGATGGCGAGTATCTGTTTTGGCTATTATTTCCATGTGGGGAAAATGGACGAAAAGAAAGATTCCGATTCCCTGCAGCCCCAGTCTTGTTGCCTGCCAGCAGTGGAGACTGTTCACAGTCGGGCGCTACTCAAAGTAAGTATGCACATATTCTATTGATATGTCCCAGCAATCCTCTCCTGTACATACGTTCTAGACATTCTCACCCAGGTTCTGAAGGGGACACATACCAGATTCCACTGTGGGTTTGCATGTAATGCCAGGGAAGTGGGCAATAAAGTGGGAGTGGAGGTCCAAAATGTGGTAGTAGCCCACCCCCGAGGACCTACAGCAGACGGCACAATGGACCAGATGTACTGCTCATGGCAACATACATGCATCCCAAAACCACAGAGCTGAGTGAAGAAAGTACAGAATAAGGACTGCAACATAATACAACCACATGTGTAAATTAAAAATGCACGCACACAAGAGGAACACACATTTATCATAAACACATAAAACAAAAGATACACATTATGTAAACTGGAACAGTTACCTATGTGGGAAGGAACATGAGAATGGAGAACAGAGGTGAATATATAAATAAACCAGGACCACACTAAAACTTGTACACGAATGTTCATATCAGAATGATTCCTAATACCCAGAAATTGGAAACAACCCAAATGTCCATGAACTGATGGATACATGAAAGTGGTATATCCATACAATGGGGTAATATTTGGCCATAAACAGCAATAAAGTGCTAATTAATGCTACAACGTGGATGACCTTTGAAAACATTATGCTAAGTGAAAGAAGCCTGCACAAAAGACCACATATTGTGTGACTCTATTTTTATGAAATGTCCGGAATTAGCAAGTCTAAAGAAACAGAAAGTAGATTAGGTTGCCTAGCGCTAGGGGGCAGGGGGGTTGAGGGAAAATGGGGAGTGACTGCTAATGGGTGTCAGGTTTCCTCCTGGAGTGATGAAAATGTTTTAAACTTAGATTGTAGTGATGGGTGTACAGCTCAGTATATATATCAAAAACCATTGTTTTACACATTAAATGGGCAAGTTTTATGGTATGTGAATTATATCTCAATAGAGACTTTTACAAAGAAAAACAGGAGGGGGAGGGTATGCTTAAGTTGTTGCCTGTGGGTCCTTCCTCTTTGTGCTTCTGGTTTCATAGGGAACTGGGTGAGGTTCACCTACCTTAACCCTGCCCATGGGCCATTGCCCTCAGATGTGCGCATTTGCCTCTGGCCCTTCTGGCTCAAAAACCCAGCACTGGCCAAAGGCTCCCTGGAACTGAGTCAAAGCTGACTCCAGGACAGGACTGACCAGCTACATGCAGACCATGTCCTCCACTGCCCAAAGAGGCTCACTGCCAGCCTGGGGTGGAGGGTTTCCTCACAATGGAAGTTGGAAGGGACATTCAGGGCCTTTGGTGTTCTATTAACTAAAAGTAAGTTTATCATCAGTCAGCAGTGTAACTCTAAGAAGACATATCTTTCCTTCCTGGCTTTGTCATACTTAACTTCTCTGAGCCTCAGTTTCTCTCTCTGAGAAATGGGCATATAATTACCTAGAGCAGTTTGGGATAGTAAACTGAACCTGCCTTCCAAAAATTTGACCTGTTCCTCCAAAGAGACAACCACATATACTAATACAGTCTTGAATTTGGCAAAACTGGTAGAAGGCTCCAGATCATGGGAAGTAAAGCATAATCTTAATTGAGAGTCTGTTATGTGCCAGACAGTGGTGGGTGCTGGGAAACAAAGATGGGTGGAATGGTTTTAGGAGTCAGGTATCTTGGGTACAAATGACAGAAACCCAACTTAAACTGACAGCAGCAGAAAAAGGGAATACAGTGGCTCAGAAATGAGCTGAGTGGTAGAGACTCCTCTCCTCTGCATCATTTTCTGTGGATGGTCCGAGAAAAATTCCTATCCCTCCTAGCTTACTGACCTAGGTGGGAGATGAGAGAATCTTTCAGCAGATTCCTAGTCTCCCTTCCTTTGGAAACAGAGTGGGTATGTCCAGTGCTGTAACTACAGTCGAATGGAAATGCAGAGAAGCCGATATCCTATCAGGAAAAATCTCAACACTTTTAAGCCTGAAAGGAGTCTCTGCCCATTAGGAGACTAGTAGTGGCAAGTGACAGAAAATGGGGCTTAAACTGCATGGAACAATGATGGTGACTTATTGGCTCTCCCGTAACTGAAAAGTTCTGGGATAGAGTGGCCTGAAGGTTTATCAGGGCTCTATCCCCTTCCCTGCAGTTCTCTCGGCTCTGCCCTCCATGTGTGTCTGCTCTGTCTCAGGCTGGCTGCCTCCATGGCGGTGAGGTAGCCCTCATCATCAGTCAGAGCAACACACTGCCTTGTTCCCATCTGGGGATAAGGCAAGAGCAGCTTCCTGCAGTCGCTGAAGGAAAGTCTGTAAAGGGTGGCTCTGCCTGGACCGTCACGGCCTGGGCAACGCCCATGTCAACTCCTGAGACCGTGATGGGCTGATGTGCTTCTATGAGTCAGAATCCACCTGGAAAATCACAGCTCGCTTCCCAGTGGGAGAGCGTGGAAGGACATGGAGAACATGAACACAGTGCTTCCCACAGGGTCACAGATCTCACTTATAGGAGAGGATATGGGGGCCAAAGCTTGCCCAAGGCTCCACATCTGGTTTGTGGCAAATCTAAGACCAGATGTCAGTGGTTTTGCCTACAGTTGGCTGCTTTTGAATCAATAATAGAATAGAAGACCTTGATGGGAAGCAAACACCCCATCACTAAGGAGATTCAAGCCGAGGCTTGATGGCATCCTAGCTATAAAAGGAATTACCACACTGATTTCCAAGGGAGGACAGAGGCCTCTGTTACTGGTGGTCCGTGGGAACAGCATGGGGATGAGACAACTAATCTCAGGAAGGGCTAGTGGAGATGGGGCTCTGCAGCAGGGCTGGGCTCATCCTGTCCGCTTTCCTGGATTTGTAACTTCCTGAGAGAGCCTGACTCCCCTCTGCTTTCCCCTCCTCCCTGCCCTTTTCCCAGGTTGAGATGGACAAGCTGGGGCTGGTAATTGTGTTAGTTCAGCTTCTTCCCTGGCCCTGCCAGCCCAGTAATCTGATTTCCAAGGGACGAGGGATGGCAGGGCCCAGGCTCAGGAAGAAATCTCCTCCCTTGTGTCCATCGGGCCTGTTAATTTGATAGAACTACTTGCTGAGCTTCCACAGAACCCTCATTAGGAACAAATTTCATCTGGTTCCCACAGCCCTGGCCCTGAAGAACTCTCCAGCTCTCAGCCCAGAAGAAACTTCAGCTTCCAATTTAATTTCTGCATAAGGAAATTGTCTTTATTATAATAATAGCAACCAGAGATTGAGCACCTACTGCATGTCAGACACAGTACCGGGTGCTTTGTGTCTGATGACTCAGTGTGTGTGCTGTTAGACTTGTGAATTCACAGGTGCTCCAAGCTAGGCTCTTGGCTAATGATCCCCTTTGTCACATGATTCTCCCTCCATTTGAATGGATTTGCTCTTGGGCCTGGGACCTTTGGCCAAATCTGAGGATTGCGTGATCCTCAGTGTTTCCAGGGCAAGATGGCTGCCTGAGTGCAGCAGGATCTGACCCAAGTCTCCTCTCCTGCCCAAGGGTTCCTGGTGTCTAACAGGTGCCAGCAGCCACTCAGGACACCCGTTGGAGCTCACCTTCACCATCCCGCCCCATCACCATAACAACCACCTGTGGCTTCAAACCCTCTTCTAAAGCTCATCCTGCCAAGCATCATGGAAGGTATGTAGCTCAGTGGAAAGAAAGACGCTGGGCCCTGGAGAGAAGCAGCTTTGCCACCTATCAGCTACGTGACCTTGGACAAGTTATCTAAACTCTGAGCTGGGGCTTCCTCATCTGGGAATGGTGAGAGTGTAATCTACCTTAGAGGACATTTGTGAGAATTAAATGAAGGAAAGGATATGCAACCTAGTCTCCAATTTCACTGTGTGGGATGGGAATTATTAATCACCCCTGGCTCAAGTATTTTCCAAGGGCCTGAACCACCTCTATGCCTGGCCATCTGGCCCTACACTTTGACTTCCTCCCCAGGAATCCCAGGATAATCACAGGGTTGTGGGGCTGTGGAGGGATTGCCAGATTGCTCATCACTTGGAAACTGCAGTCACCTGCTTGTTCTTTGAGGGTCCCTGTTCCCACAGAGCTCATGTTTTTATGACACAGATGACAGATAAGTAAATGAATATATAAAGTATCATGTTGTGACATGCTCTGTCCCAGTGGACATCAGGGAGGCTACAGGGACCCCAGCTAGGGTGCTGGTGTCAGTGCCACACTAGGGAAGTGACAAATGACTTTCCGTGCACCACTCCACCCAGACAATAGGCACCCGCTTCCCCAGGCCATCAGCCTGCTACCTAAGTCAGTCTTGGTGCCCACAGGTTCAGCCTCTACCCCAAAGAAGCCTCTTCTCTCAGGCTGTTTCCAGGGTCAGACCTGGGCTCAGCCCCCTGCTTCTGCTGCCCAACATTGTCGTGGGTGCAAATTCTGGGCAGCTCAGGGAAATACCGACTCCCCCTCTCAAAGAGCGTCACAACTGGCTCCCCTGCCTCTTTTGAATCTATTCAGATGTCACCTCTCCCAGGAAGTCTTCCCTGACCACCTGTTCTAAATTAGCCAGCCTCACACATGACCCCCACCCCACTTTCCCCCATCCTAACTGCCCATCTCCTTAGCCAAAACTAACAAGTGAGTCCAACGAGGTCACATGATACAAAGTCAATATACAAAAATCAATTGTATTTTAGGATTCATTTTGACTTAACATTTGTATAAAGTGTGAGGTAAGGGTTGAAGTTAGTTGTTTTCATATGGATATCAACACCATTTGTTGAAAACATTATTGTTTCTCCATAAAATAACCTTGGCACTTTTGTAAAACATTTCACTAACTATATATGTATTGGCTTATTTCTGGCTCTATAATGTTCCATTGATCTGTATGTCTATCTTTATAGAAATACCACATTGTCTTGATTATGTAGCTTTATAATAAGTCTTGAAATCAGACAAGTCTTCCAGCTTTGTTATTTTTGTTGTTTTTTGGCCACATTGCTTATGGAATCTTAGCTCCCTGACCAGGAATTGAACCTAGGCTCTCGGCAGTGAAAGCGTGGAGTCCTAACGACTGGACTGCCAGGGAATTCCCTGTTCTTCTTTTATAAAATTGTTTCAAATATTCTAGGTACTTTCTATTTCCACATACATTTTATTTTTTATTTAATTTTTAAAGTTTTGTATTGAAGTACAGTTGATTTACAATGCTGTGTTAGCTTCTGGTGTACAGTAAAGTGATTCGGTTCTCTCTCTCTCTCTCTCTCTCTATATATATATATATATTCTTTTTCATTATGATTTATTACAGGGTATTGAATATATCCCTGTGCTATACAAGTAGGACCTTGTTGTTTATTTTATATATAGCAGTTTGTAAATTTCCACATATATTTTGGAGTCAGCTTGTCAATTTCTATGGGGAAAAAAAAAGAAAAAAGCCAACTAGCAGCTTATTGGGATTGCTTTGAACAACTTGCAATTGAAAAATAGCTTAATTTGAGGAGAATTGATATCTTAACAATATTGTGGCTTTCGATCCATAAACATGGTGTATCTGTCCATTTAATGTTCATTTACTTGGGTCTTATTAAAATTTTCAATGGAATATTTTATAGTTTCCTGTAGAGAGTTCCTCACATATTATGTTAAATCTATCCCTGAGAAATCAAGTTTTTGTGTTATTGTAAATTGTATTTTTATATTTTCATTTCTAACTATTTATTGCTAATATACAGAGATACATTTGATTTTTGTATATTGACTTTGTATCATGTGATCTTGCCAAACTTATTTACTAGTTTTGGTAGCTTTTTGTAGGTACCTTAGGACTTCCAAAGTAGACAGTCATGTTGTCTTTGAATAAGGATAGTTTCCTTTTCAATCTATATAGCTTTTATTTGTTTTACTTTCCTTATTGCACTGTCTAGGACCTCCTCTACAGTGTTGAAAAGAAGTGGTGAGGTGGTCATTTTTGTTCTTTACCCAATCTTTGGGGGAAAACATTCAGTCTTTCACCATTAAGTATTATATTGGCTGGAGATTATTCATAGATGTCCTTTAACAAGTTAAGAAAGTTCCTGTCTATTTATTGTTTACTGAATGGCTTTGGAATTTTGTCAAAAAATTTTATAACTCAAGTGAGATGATCATATAGTTGTTTGGTTTTTTTTTCAGTGGCGCTAGTATGGTGAATTACATTGATTAATTTTCAAGTGGTAAAAAAACCTTTCATTCCTGGGATAAAACTGATTTGTTCATGCCTCATTTCCCTTTCTATCCTATTGCCAGATTTGATTTGTTAAAATTTTGTTAAAGGTCTACGTTCATTAGGGATTCATTTTTTTTTTGCGATCTTATAATCAAACTTTTTTTTCTGATTTGGGTATCAGGGTAGTGCTGGCCTCAAAATATGAGTTGAAAAGTGTTCCTTTTTTTTTCTTTTTTTCATTTTCTGTGTAGAATTGATTCAATTTCTTCCTTAAATGTTAGGTCTGATTTACTATTAAAGCCATCTGGACCTGGAATTTTCTTTATAGGAAGATTTTTAAAAAAATCAATTTACTGATGTATTGTTTATGGCTGCTTTCACACTAGAAAGGCAGAGCTCAGTAAATGCAATGGAGAACATGTGGTCCACCAAAGCCAAAAGCACTATCTTTCCTTCCACAAAAGAAGTTTGCCAACCCTGCTCCACAGCAGTGCCCTGTCCATATGATGGCTGCTTGACTTAATTCAGCTTCCTTGAAGAGGCTGACTCTGAGATGGAAACTGAGCCAAGTGGTTGACAGGGTCTTGGTGCTCCTGCCAGGTTTCAGGCCTGAGCCTCTGAGGTGGGAGAGCCGAGTTCAGGACATTGGACCACCTGAGACCTCCCAACCCCACGTAATATCAAACAACTAAAGCTCTCCCAGAGATCTCCATCTCAACGCTAAGACCCAGATCCACTCAACGACCAGCAAGCTACAGTGCTAGATACCTTATGCCAAACAAGTAGCAAGACAGGAACACAACCCCACCATTAGCAGAAAGGCTGCCTAAAATCATAATAAGGCCACAGACACCCCAAAACACACCACCAGATGTGGACCTGCCCACCAGAAAGACAAGATACAGCCTCATCCACCAGAACACAGGCACCAATCCCCTCCACCAGGAAGCCTACACAACCCACTGAACCAACCTTACCCACTGGGGGCAGACACCAAAAACAACAGGAACTATGAACCTGCAACCTGAGAAAAGGAGACCCAAAACACTGTAAATTAAGCAAAATGAGAAGAAAGAGAAGTACATAGTGGATGAAGGAGCAAGGTAAAAACCCACCAGACCTAACAAATGAAGAGGAAATAGGCAGTCTACCTGAAAGAGAATTCAGAGTAATGATAGTAAAGATGATCCAAAATCTTGGAAATACAATGGAGAAAATACAAGAAATGTTTAACAAGGACCTAGAAGAACTAAAAAGCAAACAAACAATGATGAACAACACAATAAATGAAATTAAAAATTCTCTAGAAGGAATCAGTAGCAGAATAACTGAGCCAGAAGAACAGATAAGTGACCTGGAAGATAAAATAGTGGAAATAACTACTGCAGAGCAGAATAAAGAAAAAAGAATGAAAAGAATTGAGGACAGTCTCAGAGACCTCTGGGACAACATTAAACACACCAACATTCAAATTATAGTGGTCCCAGAAGAAGAAGAGAAAAAGAAAGGGACTGAGAAAATATTTGAAGAGATTATAGTTGAAAACTTCCTTAATATGGGAAAGCAAATAATCAAGTCCAGGAAGCGCAGAGAGTCCCATACAGGATAAATCCAAGCACAAACACGCCAAGACACATATTAATCAAACTATCAAAATTAAATACAAGGAAAACATATTAAAAGCAGCAAGGGAAAAGCAACAAATAACACAAAAGGGAATCCCCATAAGGTTAACAGCTGATCTTTCAGCAGAAACTCTGCAAGCCAGAAGGGAGTGGCAAGACATATTTAAAGTGATGAAAGGGGAAACCCTACAACCAAGATTACTCTACCCAGCAAGGATCTCACTCAGATTCGACAGAGAAATTAAAACCTTCACAGACAAGCAAAAGCTAAGGGAATTCAGCACCACAAACCAGCTTTACAACAAATGCTAAAGGAACTTCTCTAGGCAAGAAACACAAGAGAAGGAAAAGACCTACAATAACAAACCCAAAACAATTAAGAAAATGGTAATAGGAACATACATATCGGTAACTACCTTAAAAGTAAGAGGATTAAATGCTCCAACCCGAAGACATAGACTGGCTGAATGGATATAAAAACAAGACCCATCTATATGCTGTCTACAAGAGACCCACTTCAGACCTAGGGACACATACAGACTGAAAGTGAGGGGATGGAAAAAGATATGCCATGCAAATGGAAATCAAAAGAAAGTTGGAGTAGCGATTCTCCTATCAGACAAAATAGACTTTAAAAAAAAGACTAATACAAGAGACAAGGAAGACACTATATAATGATCAAAGGATCAATCCAAGAAGAAGATATGACAATTGTAAATATTTATGCACCCAACACATAAGGGTTTATAAATACATAAGGCAAATGCTAACAGCCATAAAAGGAGAAATCGACAGTAACACAATAATAGTAGGGGACTTTAACACCCCACTTTCACCAATGGACAGATCATCCAAAATGAAAATAAATAAGGAAACACAAGCTTTAAATGATACATTAAACAAGATGGACTTAATTGATATTTATATGACATTCCATCCAAAAAAAAACAGAATACACTTTCTTCTCAAGTGCTCATGGAACATTCTCCACGATAGATCATATCTTGGGTCACAAATCAAGCCTTAGTAAATTTTAAAAATTTGAAATCATATCAAGTATGTTTTCCTACCACAATGCTATGAGACTAGATGTCAATTACAGGAAAAAGTCTGTAAAAAGTACAAACACATGGAGACTAAACAATACACTACTAAATAACGAAGAGATCACTGAAGAAATCAAAGAGGAAATCAAAAAATACCTAGAAACAAATGACAATGAAAACACGATGACCCAAAACCTATGGGATGCAGCAAAAGCAGTTCTAAGAGGGAAGTTTATAGCAATACAAGCGTACCTCAAGAAAAAAGAAAAATCTCAAATAAACAATCTAACCTTACACCTAAAGGAACTAGAGAAAGAAGAACAAACAAAACCCAAAGTTAGTAGAAGGAAAGAAATAAAGATCAGAGCAGAAATAAATGAAAAAGAAATGAAAGAAACGATAGCAAAGATCAATAAAACTAAAAGCTGGTTCTTTGAGAAGATAAACAAAATTGATAAACCATTAACCAGACTCATCAAGAAAAAAAGGGAGAACACTCAAATCAATAGAATTAGAAATGAAACAAGAGAAGTAACAACTGACACTGCAGAAATACAAAGGATCATGAGAGATTACTACAAGCAACTACATGCCATTAAAATGGACAACCTAGGGACTTCCCTGGTGGTGCAGTGGTTAGGCATCGGCCTGCCAATGTGGAGGACATGGGTTCGAGTCCTGGTCCGGGAAGATACCACATGCGGCAGAGAGACTAAGCCCGTGTGCCACAACAAATGAACCTGCGAGCCACAACTACTGAAGCCCACATGCCACAACTACTGAAGCCCGCGCATCTAGAGCCCGTGCTCCACAACAAGAAAAGCCACCGCAACGAGAAGCCCACACACCACAACAAAGAGTAGCCCCCACTTGCCGCAACTAGGGAAAGCCCACATGCAGCAACGAAGACCCAACACAACCAAAAATAAATAAATTAATTAATTAATTAAAAAAAAATAAGACAACCTGGGAGAAATGGATAAATTCTTAGAAAAGCACAACCTTCCGAGACTGAACCAGGAAGAAAAAGAAAATATAAACAGACCAATCACAGCACTGAAATTGAAACTGTGATTAAAAATCTTCCTACAAACAAAAGCCCAGGACCAGATGGCTTCACAGGTGAATTCTATCAAATGTTTAGAGAAGAGCTAACACCTATTCTTCTCAAACTTTCCCAGAATATAGCAGAGGGAGGAATACTCCCAAACTCATTCTACGAGGCCACCATCACCCTGATACCAAAACCAGACAAAGATGTCACAAAGAAAGAAAACTACAGGCCAATATCACTGATAAACATGCATGCAAAAATCCTCAACAAAATACTAGCAAACAGAATCCAACAGCACATTAAAAGGATCATACACCATGATCAAGTGGGGTTTATCCCAGGAATGCAAGGATTCTTCAATATATGCAAATCAATCAATGTGATAAACCATATTAACAAATTGAAGGAGAAGAACTGTATGATCATCTCAATAGATGCAGAAAAAGCGTTTGACAAAATTCAACACCAATTTATGAAAAAAACCCTCTAGAAAGTAGGCATAGAGGGAACTTACCTCAACATAATAAATGCCATATATGACAAACCCACAGCCAACATCGTTTTCAATGGTGAAAAATGAAACCATTTCCACTAAGATTGGGAAAAAGACTAGGTTGCCCACTCTCACTACTATTATTCAACATAGTTTTTGAAGTTTTAGCCACAGCAATCAGAGAAGAAAAAGAAATAACAGTAATCAAAATCAGAAAAGAAGAAGTAAAACTGTCACTCTTTGCAGATGACATGATACTATACATAAATAATCCAAAGGTGTTACCAGAAAACTACTAGAGCTAATCAATGAATTTGGTAAAGTAGCAGGATACAAAATTAATGCACAGAAATCTCTTGCATTCCTATATACGAATGATGAAAAATCTGAAAGTGAAATTAAGGAAACATTTCCATTTACCATTGCAACAAAAAAATGAAGTACCTAGGAGTAAACCTACCTAAGGAGACAAAAGACCTGTATACAGAAACTATAAGACACTGATGAAAGAAATTAAAGATGGTACAAACAGATGGAGAGGTATACCATGTTCTTGGATTGGAAGAATCAACATTGTGAAAATGACTGCTACCCAAAGCAATCTACAGATTCAATGAAATCCCTATCAAACTACCAATGACATTTTTCAGAGCTAGAACAAAAAATTTCACAATTTGTATGGAAACACAAAAGACCCCAAATAGCCAAAGCAATCTTGAGAAAGAAAAACAGAGATGGAGGGATAAGGCTCCCTGACCTCAGACTATACTACAAAGCTACAGTAATCAAGACAGTATGGTACTGGCACAAAACCAGAATTATAGATCAATAGAACCGGATAGAAAGCCCAGAGATAAACCCATGCACATATGTCACCTTATCTTTGATAAAGGAGGCAAGAATATACAATGGAGAAAAGACAGCCTCTTCAATAAGTGATGCTGGGAAAACTGGACAGCTACATGTAAAAGAATGAAATTAGAACATTCCCTAAACCATACACAAAAATAAATTCAAAATGAATTAAAGACCTAAATGTAAGGCCAGACACTGTAAAACTCTTAGAGGAAAACCTAGGCAGAACACTCTATGACATAAATCACAGCAAGATCCTTTTTGACCCACCTCCTAGAGAAATGGAAATAAAAACAAAAATAAACAAATGGGACCTAATGAAACTTAAAAGCTTTTGCACAGCAAAGGAAACCATAAATAAGACGAAAAGACAATCCTCAGAACGGAAGAAAATATTTGCAAACGAAGCAACTAACAAAGAATTAATCTCCAAAATATACAAGCAGCTCATGCAGCTCAATATCAAAACAACAAACAACCCAATCCAAAAATGGGTAGAAGACCTAAATAGACATATCTCCAAGGAACATATACAGATTGCCAACAAACACATGAAAGGATGCTCAACATCACTAATCATTAGAGAAATGCAGATCAAAACTA
This sequence comes from Delphinus delphis, assembly GCF_949987515.2. Lineage (NCBI taxonomy): Eukaryota > Metazoa > Chordata > Mammalia > Artiodactyla > Delphinidae > Delphinus > Delphinus delphis. The sequence goes on from NC_082684.1 coordinate 33,439,155, forward strand.
CAATGAGGTATCACCTCACACCAGTCAGAATGGCCATGATCAAAAAATCTACAAACAGTAAATGCTGGAGAGGGTGTGGAGAAAAGGGAACAGTCTTGAACTGTTGGCAGGAATGTAAATTGATGCAGCCACTATGGAGAACAGTATGGAGGTTCCTTAAAAAACTACAAATAGAACTACCATATGACCCAGCAATCCCACTATTGGGCATATACCCTGAGAAAACCATAATTCAAAAAGAGTCATGTACCACAAAGTTCATTGCAGCTCTATTTACCATAGCCAGGACATGGAAGCAACCTAAGCGCCCATCGACAGATGAATGGTTAAAGAAGCTGTGGCACATATATACAGTGGAATATTACTCAGCCATAAAAAGAAATGAAATTGAGTTATTTGTAGTGAGGTGGATGGACCTAGAGCCTGTCATACAGAGTGAAGTAAGCCAGAAAGAGAAAAACAAATACCGTATGCTAACACATATATATGGAATCTAAAAAAAAAAGGTTCTGAAGAACCTAGGGCCAGGACAGGAATAAAGATGTAGATGTAGAGAGTGGACTTGAGGACACGGGGAGGGGGAAAGGTAAGCTGGGATGAAGTGAGAGAGTGACATGGACATATATACACTACCAAATGTAAACTAGATAGCTAGTGGGAAGCAGCCACATAGTACAGGGAGATCAGCTCAGTGCTTTGTGACCACCTAGAGGGGTGGGATAGGGAGGGTGGGAGGGAGACGCAAGAGGGAGGGGATATGGGGATATATGTATACGTATAGCTGATACACTTTGTTATAAAGAAGAAACTAACACACCATTGTAAAGCAATTATACTCCAATAAAGATGTTTTTAAAAAAGAGAAATTATGAAAACATAAACTATGGGAAATTTTAGGAAAAAAATGTGTAGAAAATTATACAGATCTACCAGCAAAAAAAAAAAAAAAAAAAAGAGTCGTTTACCACAATGTTCATTGCAGCTCTATTTACAATAGCCAGGACATGGAAGCAACCTAAGTGTCCTTAGACAGATGAAGAAGATGTGGCACATATATACAATCGAATATTACTCAGCCATAAAAGGAAACGAGGGCTTCCCTGGTGGCGCAGTGGTTGAGAGTCTGCCTGCCGATGCCGGGGACACGGGTTCGTGCCTCGGTCTGGGAAGATCCCACATGCCGTGGAGCGGCTGGGCCCGTGAGCCATTGCCGCTGAGCCTGCACATCTGGAGCCTGTGCTCCGCAACGGGAGAGGCCACAACAGTGAGAGGCCCACATACCCAAAAAAAAAAAAAAAAAAAAAGGAAACGAAATTCAGTTATTTGTAGTGAGGTGGCTGGACCTAGAGACTGTCATACCGAGTGAAGTAAGTCAGAAAGAGAAAAACAAATGCCATATGCTAACACATATATATGGAATCTAAAAATATATATATATGATTCTGAAGAACCTAGGGGCAGGACAGGAATAAACATGCAGATGTAGAGAATGGACTTGAGGACATGGGGAGGGGGAAAGGTAAGCTGAGACGAAGTGAAAGAGTGGCATGGACAAATGTACACTACCAAAGGTAAAGTAGATAGCTAGTGGGAAGCAACCGCATAGCACAGGGAGATCAGCTTGGTGCTTTGTGACTACCTAGAGGGGTGGGATAGGGAGGGTGGGAGGGAGACGCAAGACAGAGGAGAAATGGGGATATATGTATACATATAGCTGATTCACTTTGTTATACAGCAGAAACTAACACATCATTGTAAAGCAATTACACTCCAATAAAGATGTTAAAAAAAATTAATTTACTTAAAATTTTTTATATTGAGATAAATTCCACATCATATAAAATTCATCATTTAAACCATTTTAAGGTGTATAATATATTGGGTTTTTACTATACTCACAGCATTGTGCAACCATTCCCACTACCTAATTCCAGAATATTTCCATCACCCCAAAAAGAAACCCCACACCTCTCAGTTCCCTCTTTCCCCATCCCCTGGTGACCAGTAATCTATTTTCTGTTTGTACGGATTAGCCTATTCTGAACATTTCATATAAATTCAGTAGTACGCCCTGTGGCCTCTGTGTCTTGTTTCTTTCACTTAGCATAATATTCTCAAGGTACCTCTATGTGTATCATGTATGAATACTTCATTCCTTTTTATGGCTGGGTAATACTCCATCGTATGGACATACCACATTTTGTTTATCCAGGCATCAGTTGATGGAAACTTGGGTTATTTCGACTTTTCGGCTGTTACAAATAATGCCACTATGAACATGTTTTTGTGTGAACATATGTTTTCAGTTCTCTTGTGGAATTGCTAGGTCATATGGTAACTCTCTTTAATTTCTTGAGGAACTGCAAGGGCTGTTTTCCAAAGTGGCCACATGCACCATTTTACATTCCCAGCAACAAAGTATGAGGCTTCTGAAGTTTTCATATCCTTGCCAACACTGGTTATTTTCCACTTTCATTGTTTCTTTAAAAAAGAGTGGGCTTCCCTGGTGGTGCAGTGGTTAAGAATCCGCCTGCCAATGCAGGAGACACGGGTTCGAGCCCTGATCCGGGAAGATCCCACATGCCGCGGAGCAACTAAGCCCGTGCACCACAACTACTGAGCCTGTGCTCTAGAGCCTGCGAGCCACAACTACTGAGCCCGTGTGCCACAACTACTGAAGCCCACACGCCTAGAGCCCGTGATTCCAACAAGAGAAGCCACCACAATGAGAAGCCTGTGCACCACAATGAAGAGTAGCCCCCGCTCGCAGCAACCAGAGAAAAGCCCGCGTGCAGTAACGAAGACCCAATGCAACCAAAAATAAAATAAATTTATGAAGAAAAAATGAGTATTATAGTCATTCTAGTAGGTGTGAAGTGGTATCTCATTGTGGTTTTGAATTGTATTTTCCTAATGATTAATGACATTGGCAATTTTTTATATCTTATTTGGAGAAATGTCTAGTCAAACCCTTCAGAGCCTTTTTTTTTTTTTTTTTTTTTTTTTTTTTTTTTTTTTTTGCGGTACGCGGGCCTCTCACTGTTGTGGCCTCTCCCGTTGCAGAGCACAGGCTCCAGACGCGCAGGCTCAGCGGCCAGGGTTCACGGGCCCAGCTGCTCTGCGGCATGTGGGATCTTCCCGGACCGGGGCACGAACCCGTGTTCCCTGCATCGGCAGGCGGACTCTCAACCACTGCGCCACCAGGGAAGCCCAAAGCCTATTTTTAAATTGGGGTGTTTGTCTTTTTATTGTTGAGCTTAAGAGTTCAATATGAATTCTGGATACTAGCCCATTATCAGGTACATGATTTGTGAATACATTATCCCATTCTGTGGCTTTTCATTTCACTTTTTGATGGTGTCCTTTGATGCTTAATAGTCTAATTTACTCTTCCCCCTTTTGGTTGCTTGTGAACTGTTGGTGACATAATTAAGAAACTATTACATAATTCAAGGTCACAAATATTTGTATCCAAGAATTTTATAGTTTTATCTTATATTTAGATCTTTGATCCATTTTGAGTTAATTTTTTAACATAGTGTGAGGTAGGAACCCAACTTCATTCTTTTGCGTGTGGATATTCAGTTGTCCCAGCACCATTTGTTCTAAAGACTGTTCTTTCCCATTGAATGGTTTGACAACCTTATAGAACATCAGCTGACCATAGGTGTATGAGTTTACGTCTGGACTCTCTCTGGCCTATGTAACTGTGGTCGAGTGAGAGAAGAGTGGTGGGAGACGAGGTCAGAGGAGTCAAGACCTGGATTGTTCAGGGTCTTGCAGGCTGTAGAAAGGATTTTGGCTTTTGCTCTGAGTGAGATAGAGCCACTAGAGCATTTTGTTCAAAGGAGTGTCATGATCTGACTGACATTTTAGCAGAACCATCCTGTGTGTGCTGCTGTGTAGAGAATAAACAGAGGGGCAAGGCCTGAAATAGGAAGACCAGCTGGGAGGCTGTAGTAATAATCCTGGCCAGAGAAGCATATCAAGTGTGAAAGCAAAGAGCATGGCCCAGCAAGTGCCTAATGCATGAACTCTGTCAGGACTGGGTTAGTTTCCAGGAGCAGAAATCCATCACCTAGTTGGTTCTAGGTGGTGGTTAATAGGACAAAAGGGAATCTGGATTTGGGAACCAGCAGGTCAGTGGGTGACCCACCTCCATAGGTCTCAGTGGTCCGTCGTCTCTCACCTGCTCTCTCAGCGGACCAGCTTTCTCTGCTTGATCAGTATTGGGCTAGAGAGAGGAGCTGTCCTTCCCTAGTGTCCAAGGATGGTGCCCCCTCCCCTTTTAACTGGCCTAACTTACCACCATTAATTAGACAAAAGCAGCTCCTGACAGGCCCAAGTCTCAGCCTCTCAAAGGCCCTCTGTCCAGTGCTATTATTAATAATGATAAAAATATTTTCCATTTCTGTCTGTGCTTCCCAGTTTTTAAAGCCAGAAAGTAGCATATTCTAGGAGGCCAGAAAGCATTATGGTTAAGATGTGGTTCCGGAACCCAGTGACTGGAGCTGGAATCCCAGTGTTCCATCATCTATTAGTTCTGTGACCTTCGGAAAGTTGCTTGACCTCATTTACAAAAAACATTTAATATGTTTGTTTGAATAGCTAATCCATGCACATGTGTAATATTCAATAGGCATAAAAAGATATAGAGTAAAAATAATTATCCTCCTACCCCTGTCTCATATGTCATCAGTCCCCACACTGATCAGTTTCTTACTTAATCTTTTGGAGCCTCAATTTCCTCTTCTGTACAATGGGAACAATGATGTTTGCCCAACCTCCCACCCAAAGCTTTCATAGAAATTAAATTAAACAACCTGAGCAGAAGTGCTTCATTAGTAAGCTGTGAGCCTATACAAATGGAAGGAGACAGTTTATATAAGCCAGGGGCATGACTTTGAAACTTTAAATAACCAAAGTCCATCAGGCTGTCCTCATTGATCCCAGGTCTGGATTTTGTTGAGATAAAGCAAACTGATTTTATGGAGTCTTCCCGTAATTTTTGAACTGTCAACATCCTACTCTTTCAAATTCCAGCTTGGGTGTCACCTGTTCTGAGAGGCTTTCCCTGATCCTTGAGTGGATCCTTCACCCCAACTCCATGCACCTGCTGTTTTTGAGGCCCACAATCTCTCCTTTTGGAGCTCTCTGTGCTGCAGGAGGCCTTTCTCTTGTTTGTCAATACATGGCAATGTAGCCCTGAATGGTGGAGTGAACAGAGCTTGGACCTCGGTGTCACCACCTCGGGGCTATGTGACCCAGGCAAGCGCTTTAATCTCTAAACCTGTTTCCTCAGCCACAGATTTTGGTTAATAACTTTACCTCTAAGGCAGCAGTTTTGGTCTCAGGACCTGACACTTCAAGGAAACAACAGTATGAACACAGAGTATAAAGACCATAGAACTTTTATGTGTGTAGGTTATAGCTGTGTATTTAGATATCCACATATTTACCATATTATTTATACCTATATATTTATTTACTCATAGATTTACCATATTAAACATTAAAGCTGAGAAATTAAAACATCTTTATTTATTAATTTAAAAATAACAATAGCTTTGTTGTACACCTGAAACTAATATTGTAACTCACCTAAACCTCAATAAAAAATAATAAAATAAAAAACTTAAACATCCAACCCATTACATGTTAACATGGTTATTTTTTTTTTTTTTTTTTTTTTTTTTTTTTGCGGTACGCGGGCCTCTCACTGTTGTGGCCTCTCCCGTTGTGGAGCCCAGGCTCCGGACGCGCAGGCTCAGCGGCCATGGCTCACGGGCCCAGCCGCTCCGCGGCATGTGGGATCTTCCCGGACCGGGGCACGAACCCGTGTCCCCTGCATCGGCAGGCGGACTCTCAACCACTGCGCCACCAGGGAAGCCCAACATGGTTATTTTTAATTTTTCAAAGTTATTTGTGCTTTCCAAAACAAAAGATTTACTGAGAAAAAAATAATGTTCTTTTGTATTTTTGCAAGCTGGATTCTCATATTTCTTCTACCTTCATTATGCTGCAATATGTGCTTTTGGTTGAAATATATGAAGACAATATAACCTCATGCAAAAAGTAGCTAGAAAAGGGAGAGGTACTGATATTTTAGTGGCCCTTTCAAATTATTGTGGATAGTCTTCTTCGACACTATACCAAAAATCAACAAGTGATAGTTTCTTTTTTTTTTTGCGGTACGCGGGCCTCTCACTGCCGCGGCCTCCCCCGTTGAGGAGCACAGGCTCCGGAAGCGCAGGCTCAGCAGCCATGGCTCACGGGCCCAGCCACTCCGCGGCATGTGGGATCTTCCCAGACCGGGGCACGAACCCGTGTCCCCTGCATCGGCAGGCGGACTCTCAGCCACTGTGCCACCAGGGAAGCCCGTGAGAGTTTCTTAAAGGTCTCCTACAGCATGAAATCTGAACTACTCGATAATCTTTTCATAGTCTGTCATATTAAAATCCATGGGTCTATCTTACACTTTAAGTGGATCTTTTTCCTGTGCATGATTTCATAACTTTGTGCATTAGTCATTTGGAGAGTATTTTTTATAGAATATGCAAATCTTCCGAAAGTTGACACATCTCATTATCAACCTAGAAAAATCACATGCCTAATATCACTGCCGATTTCATCAGAAAAGTCTTTAAGCATGAGAAGCTGTCAAGATCATAGTGGCAGATACAAGTTTTCCAAACTTCTATCATACTGTTGTTTTCCTTGAAGCAGAGGGCTCATTTTGTCTATTTTCAACAAAATGACTGCCAAACATCCAGATATGAAGAACAATGGTTTGTCTGTCAAGCATTCCTTAGAACAAAAATGATGTTCCAGGAAAAAGGTGGCTAATCTAGCTCACAACTCAAACAGTCATACGAGTACTAGTCCCTGAGACAGTCGTTGAAAGGCAGCAGAAGTGCTTTCTGTGTACTTCCCACTGTCACACAGAATAGTAAAACATGTACTTGGGGGAGATTTAATAAGATGAATAATGTTTACCGCTTCATCAAGGGCATTCTTCAGTGAAACTGGAATCTTTTTGCTGCAGCTATGTGGTGGTGAGGAAAACAATGACCGTTAGTACAGTTTGGTGCCACTGCCTTGATCTGTGCTAAGGCATCAGCAGTCTTGCCCACCATAGCTTTTGTGCCGTCAACGAAAATGTCAACACAGTAAAAAAGCAAATAATATCTTAGTATTATAATGAAAATACTCTAAACCTTTCTGGATCCCTTGAAAGGGTCTTGGGACCCCCAGGGGCCAGAAAAATACACTTTCAGAACCACTGCTAAAGGGTTGTTGTTAGACGTCCGTAAAGCAGTTGCTATGGTGCCTGGCACACTCCAAGTGCTTGAATGCTAGCAGTTCTGTTTATTATTCAAATTGACCTCACATACTGTATCTCACAATGACCTCTCTGTACCTACCACATCTAGCCCAGACTGCCTTTGTAGTATTAACGTCACTGAATTATACTTATCCATGAGTTTCTCAAGGGCATGTATCTGTAACCAGGAGGCCTGCCTACTGTCCAGCTCATTTAAATGACTAAATGACCTACTCATGGTAATTATGTCAATTTCTATAGATGAAAAAGGCTGAGTGTCTGAGATTGAGTGACTTTTCAGCTAATGGCTGCACCTGTACTGGTAAGGTCAATGCTGAGGGGCGGGGGAGAGGCTTAGGCAGCAAATGGGGATCCATTGGGAGTAAGGGGTAGAGGAAAGGCAGGGGAAACATTTGCCAAGTGTAAACACTGCAAACAGACTTCCCCAAAGGCCAAGCTTGCCCACGGCTGCCTACATGGTGTTTTAAATTTCAAATCCCTGAGGAAAATGATAGAGTACAAATGGGGAATTTGCAAAAGAGAAAATCCAAAAACTAAAAATACACTTGAAGAGATGCTGAAACTCATGAGTAATCAGACAAATGCAAGTTAAAACAACAATGAGATCTCACTTTACACCTAATAAACTGGCAAAATTAGAAAGCTGAGTGACACCCAGCATTGGTATCAACATGGGTGGCTGGGAACTCCCATGAAATTTGGGTGAGCAGATCAGCTGATGCTGCTATTCTGAAGCATAACCACTCAGTGTCTAGTTAAACGAGGTATAGACCTACCTAGGACCTGCGCCTGCACAAGTATCCTATGTAAATTCTGAAACTCCTGCATAAGTTTGTATAAAACTGCATGAAGTGGTTCAACATAGCAATGTTTAAGGATGGTGAAGAACCAGGGGCGTGGGAAGGTCTGTCTCAGTGAAATAAATGGGTAAAGTGTGGTTGATGTACACCATAGATTACTGTATCAGTTGGGTCCCTGCAGGAACCAGATGCAGGCTCAAAAAAGGTGACTAAAGATAGTCTTCAGTCAAGGTATGGGCATGATTCAGGGAAACGGATAAGGAATGGTAAAGCCCCAATCTCTAGCAAGAGGGGCAAGTGGCGAGAACAACCTGAATCAACCAGAACTGGGGTCCTAAAGGAGGGCCACCTGACAAAAGCTGTGGCTTATGTGGAGAAATGCAGCTACTGACAAACTGGACTAGCAAGAAAGGAGCCAGGGAGCAAATACCTGACCTCTGTCTTCCTGCCCTCTTATCTCTTCATAGTGCCCCCTGTTGGCCAATCCAATTGAAATTTGGAGAGCAAGGGCGCACATAGCAGGAAGGAGGAAGCTGAAGGGGCAGACACAGAATATCAATCAGAAGTATAATGCAGGGACTTCCCTGGTGGCATAGTGGTTAAAAATCTGCCTGCCAATGCAGAGGACACGGGTTCGAGCCCTGGTCCGGGAAGATTCCACATGCCGCGGAGCAACTAAGCCCCTGTGCCACAGCTACTGAGCCCGCATGCCACAGCTACTGAAGCCCACTCAGCTAGGGCCCGTGCTCCATAACAAGAGAAGCCACCGCAATGAGAAGCCCTCGCACCACAACAAAGAGTAGCCCCCACTCACCACAATTAGAGAAAGCCTGGGAGCAGCAAAGAAGACCCAATGCAGCCAAAAATAAATTAATTAATTAATTTTAAAAAAAGGAAAAGACATCAAGGCAATTCAATGGGTAAAGGAAAGTTATATCAACAAATTGTGCTGGAATAACAAGTTACTTATAAAAAACTGAACCTTGACTCCTATCTCGTACCACACACGAAAACTAGTTCAAAATGTATCACAAACCTAAACATAAAAAGCTAAAACTCTAAAGCTTCTGGAAGAAAACATAGGAGACTATCTTCACAAGCTTGGAACACGCAAAGGTTTTTTAGATAGGACACAGAAAGCAATAACCATAAAAGAAAAAAATTGATACATTTCTCTCTCCTTCCCCGAGTCTCCCTTCAGGGCTGGCATGCCTCCTCTCCCCACATGTTCCATACAGAGCCCTCGCCCTCTACTCCCATCAGCACCATGTTTCTGAGGGCTTTGGGGGATCATTCACACAAATTTTGCCATGATTTACTCAGCATTTCCCTTTAAACCAACTCACTCCCTTTTACTTAAATCTTGTCCAACCTTCTTTTCGCTTTGTCCTAAACAATCTTTGCTGTGAGATCCCTAGTTTGATAGGGTTTGATAGGGTTGTCATTTTTCTCTACTAAATATTAAAACAAGTCCCTATTAATTTTTTTTTAATGTGTGAAAAATCTAAAACTATTTCATGTACTGTACTTTTTTTTTTTTTGCGGTACGCGGGCCTCTCACTGTTGTGGCCTCTCCCGTTGCAAAGCACAGGCTCCGGATGCGCAGGCTCAGCGGCCATGGCTCACGGGCCCAGCCGCTCCGTGGCATGTGGGATCTTCCCGGACCGGGGCACGAACCCGTGTCCCCTGCATCGGCAGGCAGACTCTCAACCACTGCGCCACCAGGGAAGCCCTGTACTGCACTTTTTACAGGTTCTTGTGAATGTGTGAATGGGCGCGAGCATGTATGTGTGTGTCTGAAGGTGTGTGTGGGCGGGTGAGAGTGAGCATGTGCAAGTGTTCATAAATATGTATGAGTGTGTGTGTGAGTGTGGGTGCCCTGCAGGTGAGTGTAGGTGTGTGCATATGTGTATGTGTGAGTGTGTGTGAATATGTGAGCATATGTCTGAATGTGTGTAAATGTATGTGTTCCTGACTGTGCCTGACTGTGTACTGTGTGTGAGTGTTGGGGTGGGATGAGGCTGGAGGAAGACTAGACTGGCTACATAGTGATGAGTCATAGTGGGAGGTAACCACCTCCCCTTGCCCCCCCAACAGTGAGCCCTGATCACCAGGAAACAGGCAGGGCAAAGAAAAGGCATGTGGGCCACCATGCCCTTCAGCCACTTCCTGCTTATTATCCGCAGGCCCTCAGAGGAGGGGTGTGGGGGAGTGTCTTCTTGGCCAAGGGAGCACCTGGTTACAGCTGGTGTCCTGGTAACCATCACCAGGGACTGGGAGTACTTCTGGGAACAGCAGAAGCCAGCAGGCGGGGGCAGGTCCTCCATTGCTATATTTACAGGTCTGGATTTAGCACAAGACCTTGAGGCGGGGGACCGAGCTCCTAAATTTTCAATATGTTCATCTCCCTGGCAACCTTGTGCAAGGGATATTTTGTAGGAGCTCAGAGAGGTTAGATAAATTGCTCAAGTTCACACCGCTAGGATATTCAGAACCGGAGCAGGACCCAAGTCAAGGGTTTTTCCATTAAAGTTCAGACAGCACGGCACCCCCCAAAACCCTGTGGCAGCCATTCCTTGCACATGAGAACCTGAGCAGTAATGCCACGTGACACCAGATTTCGCTGTGGCTATAATCGTATGGGTCTACCCTGTGGTCTCAGCTAAGTGGTTCTTCTGCCAATTTCCATGCCAAACCCCTCAGCCGGGAAGCAGCTGGTGTCATGTGTATGGAAATCTCATGAGTGGGGTGACACTGCACACAGCAATTGGCATGCAAGGGCATTGATCACGCAGAACTGACTTCAATTTGAAGTACTGGGGCAGGGTCCTGGAGGTGGGGGAGGGCCTCTGTGGAGGGACAGGGGTGGCCAGAGCATTATGTCTGGAGGGCTCAGGGCTGTGACTATTTAGCAACCATCATGGAAGCATTTCAATATTTAAATAATTCGGGCACATTCTGCATGTCAGCCTTGTACAAAGGATCCCAGTGTTTTCAATCTTCTCAGAGGTAGACGGTGAGGAAGCTCCTCTCTCTGTCCTTCCTCTGTCCGCTACGCCCTTGCATTGTAGATGAGCCCTTTAGTGCCAGGCACAATACTAGAGACTGAATCTCTGCCTGCACCCCAGGAGCTCCTGTCCTCCTTTTCTAAGAGATATTCTCTCAGGAATCCGGCGCAAACCCTAGGTTATAGAGGGGTCAGGTTGGTGCTGGTCAAGGTCAGTGTGCCCTGAGGGTCTGGGACGCAGGTCATTGTCACTGCGTGGAGTCCAGGGCAGAGGCGTTATGCACACAGGGCCCTGAAGTTGGCTCTGGGACTCAGTCCCCCACCGTCTCATTTAGGCTTCACAGCGGCAAATGTATTCACAAACTTCGGGCTAAAGAAGCTTCACTTTAAAGAAAGTAGAGGAAACCCTGTGGCAAGCGAGATCGTGGGCAACTCAGGGTGGATGGGTATTTGGAAGGCCCTGGGCTTCTGCCTAAGGACCTGCCTTCCTCTCGCTCAGTGGTTCTCAAACTCAAGTGAACACGGGATCACTCCAGGGGATTAATAGTTAGGCATGTATTTTAGCATGAAATGGAGGAAAATGACAAACCTATCAAACTAGGGATGGTACAGCACTCTCCATGGCAGGTCCCGCAGGGCAGTGCTGGGCCCCCCTGCCACGGGCAGAGAGCTCCAGCCCTGTGTCCATCTGTCCGTCACTCCACTCCGAGCTCAAAGTCCTGGGGGAGGGAGCTGGAGTGACAGCCAGGACTGCCAAAAGGAGAGAGATTCCCCCTAAAAAGAAAATCTGGGTGCTGCTTTCTAAAGCAGGGCAGAATATATGCTGGACAGATGGATAACAGCAGACGTCCCCAACTGGTTTCTGTGGGAGGAAGGTGGTGCTTTGGAAAGACATGGACTCTGGGGCATGGACACCTGATTATGACCCCAGGCTTATCACGTCTGCTCTGTAACTGTGGACATCCTCCATTTATAACCGTGCCCAGACTTCCGGCAGCTCCTAGGGAAAAGCCCCAAATATTTTCAAGGCTTGGTGTGATCTGGTCCTGCTTCATGTCTCTTATCTGTCCCCAGACCCGTGGCCTGGGACTGAGCCTGAGCCATCCCTTCTCTCTTCAAGCTCTTCCTCTCCCTCTCTTCTGCGTAATTAACGGAATTAGGCGGCCTCCTCAGCCTTAAGACCTCACTCAAACCCCCAGCTGCCTGAGGAAGGCCTCTGTATGAGTCAGGGTTCCCCAGAGAAACAGAATATCTCTGTCATCTCTATCTCTGTAGATATAGAGAGAGATTTTAAGGAATTGGCTCCTATGGTTGTGGAGGCTGGCAAGTCTGAATTTTGTAGGGCAGGTCGGCCAACTGGAAATTCCAGTAAAAGTTCATGCTGCAGTCTTGAGTCCGAAATCCACAGGGAAGCAAGTTAGAAACCCAGACAAGGACGGTTTCTATGTTGCAGTCTTGAAGCAGACTTCCTTCTTCTTCTGAAACCTCAGCCTTTGCTCATAAAGCCTTCAACTAATTGGATGAGGCCCACCCACAGTATGAAGTGTTACCTACTTAAAATTCACTGATTGTAAATGTTAATTACATCTAAAAAATACCTTCACCAAAACATCTAAGTGGTATTTGACCAAACAACTGGGTACTATAACCTAGCCAAGTTGACACATAAAATTAACAATCACACTTTCCCTGACATCTAGGGAAGATAAGCACCCCCTTCGTTCCCCCGCTTCCTGCTTACATGCTATTCCAGGACTGTGACTCCCTCCTTCATAGAACTATGACACTTCCTAATACTATCTGCTTAGTTTTGCTCTTCTCCACATTTTGCACTGTGTGCCTAAGGTGTGAATTTTTGTTATTTATTCTCAGAAATTGGGTTGGGGTGCTTATTCAATCTGAAGATTTAGGTTTTTCTTCAACTTTGATCAATTCCCAGCCATTATCTTTTCAAATATCGCTCCTCTCCCATTCTCGCTCTATTCTCCTGGGTATGCTAGCTAAGGTGTGCTAAATCTTGTCATTTTTTTCTCCTCTGTGTCTCTTAGCCATGGTTGCTTCCATATTTTTCTGCTCTTCGTTTTCTCACTATGCTAATGGCAGAGTGATTTTTTTCAGAGGAATCATCCCACTTGCTAAATGTCTCTTTAGCTGTGTCTTATTCTGCTCCTCAAGCTATCAATTTTAATAAATAATTTGTTAAAAATTGGGTTGGCCAAAAAGTTCATTTGGGTTTTTCCATAAGATGTTACAGGAAAACCTGAAGGAACTTATTGGCCAACCCAATATATTTTTCATTTCTAAAACTATTTTGCTTGTGTTCCATCAATTTTTTTCATAGTCTCCTATTCTTTTTTTTTTTTTTTTTTTTTGAGAGTTATGTTTTATTTGGCAGGAAATTTTAGGACTTGAAGCTCAGGAGGCAGCATCTCAAGTAACCCTGAGAGAACTGCTCCAAGGAGGAGTTTTGCAACAAAGGGCAGGTAGTTGGGAACATCAAAAGGTTATTGTTAATTAAAGAAAACCAGATATCCCAAGTTAAGGAATTTAGCATCTTTCTATATATGGGAAGATGCAAGAATCTGGGCTCACTAAAATCATTCCTTTGATATGCACCTCAGCTATCTGGGGCCACTATCTTATGTTTTCACATCCATAGTTTCCTCAGGGTTTTCACATTCTGAGTTTCCTCAGGTCTCACTGTTGGGAGTGGCCACAGTCTGACGGCTGCTAGATGGCAGGTATTCTTTCCTTCCTGAGTTTCCTCAAGGCTCACAGGCTGGTTGGAGGGCTGCAATCGCTGATGACTGTGACATCCTTTGTTCACTGATATGGCAGGAAATATTCCATTTCTCAGATCCTCCTCTTGGTCAGGAATTCAACGAATATTTGGGAGACATTTCATGACCAAATTTTGTCCCAAGGCACTGGGACATAGTATCCTATTCTTTACTATTATTTCTTTTCTTTAAAAAATTCTTTATAATCACTTAAAATGTTTATTTTAGGTTTTCAGATTTTTTGTATTCTTTCCATTTCTTAGGGGGTGAATTCTTCTGTATTTTTTATTTTTAAAAATATTTTAATATTTACTGATTATTTCTTATGGTAGTTTGTTTCCCTCTGTGGTTTATAATTTTTGATTGGGAACTCATCTTCGATGGGAGTTGTTTTGTTGTGGGATGTCTGTGAAAATGTCCTTGCAGAGTACTTTAGGTTTTGCTTCTGTCCAGGTCCTAAGTTCCAGACTAACTTTTTTTTTTTTAATTTATTTATTTTATTTATTTATTTCTGGCTGCGTTGGGTCTTTGTTGCTACACACGGGCTTTCTCTAGTTGTGGAGAGTGGGAGTTACTTTTCATTGCAGTACACGGGCTTCTCATTGTGGTGGCTTCTCGTTTCAGAGCTCGGGCTCTAGGCGTGCGGGCTTCAGCAGTTGTGGTGCACGGGCTCAGTAGTAGTGGCTCGCAGGCTTTAGAGCACAGGCTCAGTAGTTGTGGTGCACGGGCTTAGTTGTTCTGTGGCATGTGGGATCTTCCTGGACCAGGGATCAAACCTGTGTCTCCTGCATTGGCAGGTGGATTCTTAAACACTGCGCCACCAGGGAAGTCCCTGGACTAACTTTTATGTTAACTTTTTGGCACAGGAGTCCTGGGACCAGTGGCACACTAAGGAGGGGATGCAGTGGGAGCCATCTAACTCTCCCCTCCATGTGGGGCAGGCCTGGACCTTCCATCTTTCACAGGAACTTTTCTCCCACCCAAGCTCAGGACAGTGAGAAAATTTTGTTGCTCCTCCTGCCGGCCTGATTGGTAGAGTTTTCCCAGGCTTCTTTTTCCCTGACTAGTTCTCTCTTTAAATCTCTAAGCCTTAAAAGGATAAGTTCAGAGGGATAAATTCCTGCCCTCCCGCCTCAAACAGCCTAGGGCTACCTCCTATCTTTGAAAGGGCCTTAGAACTCTAGGCTCCAGGACTTAGGGCAGTTATCTAGTCGAAACCCCATGAATCAAAGGCTCAGCTCTCACTCCTCATTCTGACTTTGAGTTCTTGCACTATCTTTGGAATCTGAGGATTTTCTGTTTTTTCTTTTGAGCTCAGCTGTGTATTTTCAAATGTTTTACTTGTGTTTATGCAGCACTTCTATATGGTAGCAAGAGAGGGGCTGCCTGAAATACTTCAATCTAGCATGTGGCCAAAAGTGTTCTAATACATTGATCTGTGCGTTATCCAAGTAATACTAGTCTCCCCCACTAGACGGTAAACGCCATGAGGCAGGGAATGTGTTGGCTTTTGTTTCCAAAAAGGACTGAGCATATGAGTTCAATAAATAGTCTTGAATGAATGAATGAAGATACTCTCTCTGGAGACGTTAGTACCTAAACCATAGAGCTGTTGGGAGAACTTAGCAAGAGAAAGTATGTCAAATGCTTGGCATATGGTGTGAGCTCAGAGATGGTATTTGTTAATCATGTCTATTAAGTCAAAGGCTCTACCATGATGGTTTCCCTGTAATTCAGCTCTCACCCCTCACCTCAGACTTTAGTCCTGGACTAGGATAGCAGACAGGTTCTGTGGGTGTGGCCTCCTGACTTCCCCAGAGTACAAAGGTCAGCCCTTCCCACCAGAACAGCCCTAGCTCCTGGGTTTTAACCTGAGCCCCAAGGCCTGAATATGAACTGGCTAAAGTCCTGTCCTGTCTAGGGATCCCTGACCACGCCATTACCAGTGATCCCTTGTACGGCCCATTTTCTCTAGAAATCTCAGCTTTGAGAGGTTTGTTGAGGAAAAATGCATTTAATAAGTAATCATTGATGTATTTTTGCATTTTAATTAACCGAAGGCATTCAACTGCCTGGGCTTCCGATCAGCATGATAGGGTGAGATAATTTTAGCCCAAAGCAAGGAAACATAATATTTTCATCAGGCTGTGTGGACTCTCCTCCCATTTCTAACCCAGGGATTTGAAGACTCCAAAAGATAAAGTCCTGCCCAGGGGGACCCACCAACAGCAGCAGTGCCTTGCAACTCAGAACCAAAGAGGACAGCCAGGGACTTCTAAGATGGCACCCAAGGTCAACCTTATAAGTATAGTTTCAAGAAACCAGGTGGAAATGGTGAGAGGCAAGAAGGGAACTGACAAGGCTTACAATAGGTTTTATGTAGCCTCAGGAAAACTAATTTAAAATGTGGTGTGTGTGTGTGTGTGTGTGTGTGTGTGTGTGTGTGTGTGTGTGTGTGAGGGGGGTCTCCTTGGGCATGTTGGAAAGTATACTCAACCAATGAGGGGAACTTTGAGCTATGGACTAAAAAAAATGAGATATATTAACTGCCTTTTACATATCAGTCACTTCACTTAATAAAATTTCCTCAACACCTGTGAGGTTGGTACCACCCCCCCACCACCACCACCACCACTTTACAAGTAAAGAAACTGAGTCAGAGGGATCTTAAGTAACCTGGCCACGGACATGTAGCTGGTAGGTCAAGAGCCAAACTGGTGTGACTCCCATGCCCAGTCTCTGGCCACCAAAGACTGCCTCTCCTGTGCATGAGGAATGAGTTTTAGGCACTGATTGCCAACTTTGGCTGCTTGCTGGAATCTTCTGAGGATGTTTAAAAAATATTGATGTCTGGGTCCAAACACTAGAGATTTTTTAAAAAATTAGTTAATTTATTTATTTTTGGCTGTGTTGGGTCTTCGTTGCTGGGCGTGGGCTTTCTCTAGTTATGAAGAGCAGGGACTACTTTTTGTTGCAGTGGGTGGGCTTCTCATTGTGGTGGCTTCTCTTGCTGCAGAGCACAGGCTCTAGGTGCACGGGCTTCAGTAGGTGCAGCATGCAGGCTCCGTAGTTGTGGCTTGTGGGCTCTAGGGCACAGGCTCGGTAGTTGTGGCGTGTGGGCTTAGTTGCTCCGCAGCATGTGGGATCTTCCTGGACCAGGGATCGAACCCACGACCCCTGAATTGGCAGGCAGATTCTTAACCACTGAGCCACCAGGGAACTCCCGCCGCATGAGCTTCTAAGTCAATGGTGCTGGTGAGGAGAAGTTGAGAATTCTGAATTGGAGATGTGAAGCTTCGAGTCTAGACCCGGGGTGGGGGCCAGGGAGGGGAGGTAAGCTGGAGATAACATTTCATCAGCTTGTAGATGGGACTGACAGCCATGGGAGAGGTGGGATCCCTGGAGAAACTTAGAAGGGAGGGGAAGGGAAGTGAGGACTGGGCCCCAGGCCTCCACCATGGAGAGGTCAGGAAGAGGAGGCTGAACCAACCCAGGAGACTGAGAAAGAGGAGCCAGTGAGGGTAAGAGTGAAACCATGTGAGTGGGGTGTGCTGATGGGAGTGAGCTCAGACAGGCAGGAAAGAGGGAGGGCTTAACTGTGCCAAAAACTTCGATCAGCTGGTAAGATAGGGACCAACCTAAAACGTTGAGACTTGCAAGTTGGAGGTCATGGGCAACCTTGACAAGAGAGCTTCAGAGGGGTGGTGGGGACTTAGACTTCACAAGAGCGAGTACAAGAGTGAACGGGACAGAAGGAGATGGAGATACAAGGACAGACCAATCTACCTGAGGGATTTTGCTGTACAAGGGAATAGAGAAATGGACTAGCCCATTGGGAGAAGAAGGAGAACCCAGATGGTCACTGATGACCTTGCTGAGAGGTTTCAGAGCAGCAGACGTGACAGAATGGGGACTGCTGTGTTAGGCAGGAGGTCGGCATGTCTTCCCTGAGACTGAAGGAAAGAGGGAAGAAAGCGTTAATGTGTAGACATCTCTGAAGGAAATGGAGGGCTTTTGCCAGTGTTCTTTCTCTGTGGCCTGAAATTTCACCATCACTGTTTTTGGAAACCTGACTTTCAGCAACCAAAGAGAAAGATGCCACCTGAAGAGGAGAGCCAAGATGGAGGCCGGTAGAGAAAGGTCCCCAAGGAAAGGATGAGCTCTAGTTACAGCCCCTTTGGCCTAAGGCTGCCTGTCAGGGTGGATCTGGTCAGAAAAGCCGGTCTGGCTGGGGCAGCAGGTGCAGGACAGCACATCTGCAGACAGCCTACAGCTTCAGGACCCAGGACTTTACCACTGGAAAATGCATTAATTTAGGAATCCCCCAGTTCTGACTAGGGGCTGATGATTCAGAAGGGCTAATGGACCCTCGGTAGGAAAGAATCCTTCCTGCTGTTTCATGGTTCCCAGAGCCACACCTGTGAAATAATGAGGGTGACCTTTGCATCCAGAAAAGGGATGTACCAGTTGAGATGCCTCAAGCCAATAAAACAGTGATGATTGCTACTCAAAGTGTGGTCCCTGAACCAGCAGCATCAGCAGCAACTGGGATCTCCATAAAAATACAGAGTCTCAGACCTATTGCATCGGTCTTACTTTAACAAAATTCCCAAGTGATTCGAATGTGTTCACCTAACCACTAACATTGAGAACCACTAAGTGAAGCCATAAAGATGTTTACTTTGGGAGCTAGAATCCAGGGTAGATTCGGCAGCCCCCCTGATGTAACTGAGGACTAACAATTATCAGAGGGTTTTTTTTTTTTTTAATCCTGATGCTTATTGCCTCATGATTATAAGACGGTTGCCACAGCTCCTGGAATCATGCACTGATATGACAAGGTTCAAAGCCTGGGAATGGGGTGAAGGGCCAAGGTGATAAGAGCTTGTTTTGTGAACTCTCTCCTTTTGTCAAACAGGGAAAAAACTTTCCCAGATCCCTGCAAGAAATGTCTCCTTGGTTCTAACTGGGCAAAGACTTGCCACCCTCACCTGCTAGGGCATCTGGGAAAGTGAATTTCTGGCTTTTCATTGTCCGTAATAGGAAGCAGAATATGGAGGAGATGGGAAAAGGCTACTAGGCAGCCAGTCATCAGTGCGTGCCATAAAAGGCAAACGTGAACCATAAATGCACATATGGCAAACTTAACGCATTAAGTAATTCAGTAATTAGTTAAGTAATTATTTAATGATAGAAAACAAAGGAGATCAGGGTCTCCCATTAATTTTGTCTTTAACTGATTTGATCAATTAATAGATCAGTTTTTTTCTGTTTGATTGATTTGCTTTACGTTTGTCCAGATCAAAAATCAAAAGATTTTTTTTAAAATACAAGCTTCTGAACTTCCCCAGTGGCACAGTGGTTAAGAATCCGCCTGCCAATGCAGGGGTCATGGGTTCGAGCCCTTGTCCGGGAAGACCTTACATGCCGTGGAGCAACTAAGGCCCCGTGCATCATAACTACTGAGCCTGAGCTCTAGAGCCTGTGAGCCACAACTACTGAGCCCGCGTGCTACAACTACTGAAGCCTGTGCGCCTACAGCCCGTGCTCCGCAACAAGAAAAGTCACCGCAGAGAGAAGCCTGCGCACCACAACGAAGAGTAGCCCCTGCTCGCCGCAACTAGAGAAAAGCCCGCATGCAGCAACGAAGACCCAGCGCAGCCAAATAAATTAAATAAATTAAATAAAATTTTTTTAAAAAGTACAAGCTTCTTTGAAGGCAGAAGTTCCCATCTGAATGTACTGTTCCTAGCTCTGTGTCACTACACTCAGTAAAAATATAGGTGAAGAGACCAAGAATAAGGTAGTCAACCACGTCTATTAATGCTCTTCAAACATATAAATGTGCTGGCCACAACAGCTGCATAAAAAAACCCTTAGAATTTTAATACCCTTTACCACAGAAATTCCACTTCCGCAAATTAGTCCTAAGGAAATAATCATGAATGCATTTCAGAAACAGCCATTGACAAGCTGCTTATAAAAACTGGGGACAACTTAAATCTCCAATGACTGGGTGTTTGTTAGATGATACAGCCAGACAATGAGATACTAAACAGCTATAAAAAAAAATTGACAGCATTGAGTAGTATTTAATGGCAAGCGAAGATGTCCGCAATATATCATTAAGTGAAAAAAGCAGTTTATGAGGCAATAAGTATACAGTATAATCTCATTTTAATTTTTTTAAACATAATTATGCTATGAAAAAAAAACACTGCAAGGACACACCACAGAATATTGCCTCTCTGGATGGCAGGATTATGTGAGGTTTTGATTTTTTCCTTATGTAATTTATTTTGTAAACATGTTTTATTTTGCTATAAGGAAAAAAAAAGTTAGAGAGGGTTTGTGGAGCTCTGATTAGGACCTAGGCTTCCCTTTCTCAGCCCTTCTCCCTACCCCCAGGCTAAGCAAGAAGACTTCCCCTGCCAACTCAGAATGCTGTGGAGGCTTCTGGATACCCCTCCCACTTGGCCAAGTTTCTGTTTTGGTGGAAACTCTCAATGTTTCCATTGTCTGACTTGAGAGTGTTCAAATTATTCAGCTTAAGTTAAGTAGGACTAGGTGTTGTTTTGATAGAGACTCTCACCCATCGATTTTCTTTACCTCTTGTTTGTTTTAGAAACCACGAATGAAAAGGGTTGAAAGGGAAGGCAGCCCACCTTGCAGTATCTACGTCTGAAAGGCAGCCTTTCTGCTGGAAGAAAGGACAGTCGGGATGGCCTCTGGCTGGTGACTTTCCACACTGCCAGGTCCTTAGAGTCTTGAAAGCCAGCAAGAACTGTTTCTTCGCAGTAGTAGCCGCCTGGGTTCCAAGGTGAGTCAAATAATATCCCTTATCTAAGTAGACCAGATGGTGGTTTCATGAGTGGACATTTATCCTCTTAACTCAGATGTACGTTCCTACTCTGTGCCAGGTGGTTTTGTGGGGAGAGGGAGCCAGTCTAGACAGGTGACCATGGCAACCTCTCAGGGGTGGTGACATCTGAGCTTAGACTTTAGTGGACTTCCAGCCATGAGCAAATCTGGCGGAACAGGTTTCCAGACAGAGGAAACGACAAGGGGAAGGACTTGTGTGGGAATGAGCTTGGCCATTTCTAGGAAAGGAAGGAATCCTAGGAGGTCTTTTCCTGGGATAAATTCCCACAATGGGGTGACGGGACCAAAAGTTATAGACATTTTTAGACTCTTTATATATATATGTGTGTGTACATATATATTTCTCTGGATTGTTTCCAAAATGAACTTAATTCAGATCTTGTGTTCAATTGTTAACAGTGGTTATCCTGGAAAGTGGGATTCAGTGGTCGACAGGATGAGAAAAGAGACTTTCAAGTTTCTATCTTCTGCATGATTTGAATTTTGTGCCGAGAGTATACATCATTTTTATAATTTAAAGTGACCTAATGTTTTAGAACACTGGTAATAAGCAGGGTGATAGATACAGTGTTTTATTGTTCTAAATGTCACACATACATATATAAATCCATGATATGTATGAAATATTTCATACTAAAAGCTTGATTTTTTATAAAATGTATTAATCTATACGCTACCAGGTAGCTCTAAATGTGACAGTTTCACCACATATGCACAAGGATCGACGGTTATTACTCTTTAACATTTTTGCCTCTTTAATTGGGTTCAGGCTCTAGTTTGCTCTGGTGCTAGACAGATCACTTTATCGTCTGTAGGTTTCAGTTTTTTGTCCAATGAGAAGAAAGATCTGACCAAGCTCTCAATTCCCTAACAGAATTTTTCAGGAAATTTAATAAAATAGTATGTGGAAAGGCACTTAGTAAAATTTTAAATGCAATAGACTAGAACAGACGAAAGAGAGAATTAGGAAGGAATTTCCACCTGGAATGGACTCCCCCTTTATCCACATCTCACCAAGGCCAGTGGCTTCTCAGTTCAGCCTTCCTGCACTCTCTCATTTACCCCGTTCTGTCCATTATCTAAATTCTGTCTCAGATGTTCTTAAACCTAAGGCTTTACAGTGTGACACATTAATTGTTTTGCATGCATTGATGATGACATCCCCCAGAGGAGGGTCCAGTGAAGGCATGGTGTCCTGAGGGTGGCAGTTTAGAGGAGAGGAGATAATTTAGGGGGAAAGGGTGGTCTTTCCCGATACTAAAGTTACAGAGAGTGGGATGGGTTGGGAAGAGTTTCAAATGAGGTTTTATCAGAATTAGGTTCTAGTCTGGGTTTTTCAAAAACTAGCTCTGAGTGTGTCCGGTCTCTTCACCTTTCTGGTTTTGGCTTCTTGAGATGTGGAGCTCAAGAAGCGGGGCTACGAAATTTTCCCTTTCTGTTTCGTTATGGTGTTTTAGGGATTTGGTAAAGCAACGTACTTTAAGAAGCCTTGAAAATGCGGAGGCTTTGTAGAAGTACAAGGGTCTATTGTTGCTATTTAATGACTGCCTTTGTGCCCAGCGGGTCACACAAGGATGCTCACACAAGGCCTGCTGACCGAGGTCGGAGGGAAGGGGTCCTCTCACTGGCTCCAAGTGTCATGGACAGACCTTGAGCTTTGATTCTAGGCAGAACTCAGTTTACACCTTCGTTCTGCCAACCACTACCTGCTAGTTATTAAACCTCCCTGTGTTCAACGTCACCTACGCTCACCAATATCCTGTGCTTCTCCCCTTCCTGGCACATGGAAGACTCAGCCCACTTGTAGGCGGGTGGGGCCATAGGACTAGTTCTGGCAACTGAAATGACAGCAGAAGTTCACTTCCAGGCTGAAGAAGAAACTCATGGGCTTCCCTGGTGGCGCAGCGGTTGAGAGTCCACCTGCTGATGCAGGGGACACGGGTTCGTGTCCGAGTCCGGGAAGATCCCACATGCCGCGGAGCGGCGGCTGGGCCCGTGAGCCATGGCCGCTGAGCCTGCGCGTCCAGAGCCTGTGCTCCGCAACGGGAGAGGCCACAACAGTGAGATGACTGCGTACCGCAAAAAAAAAAAAAAAAAAAGAAACTCATGCATGATTCTCCAGTCTCTCTCTTCCCCTGCCAGGGCAATTGTGGCAGAGGCCTTGAGTTTACATAGTGGGCCAAGAGATCAAAGCAGCCAGGGTCTTGGAGTCACTGCATGGACAGCTGCTGTGAGTGGCAAATACACACTAATTGTATAAAACCACTGAGATTCTTAGGACTGTTTGTTACTACAGCACAACCTTGCCTATCCTGACTGACACACAACCTGAGTCTCAGTTTCCCCTCCCCTACTTCACATGGCTGTGGTGAAGATTTAATAGAGAATATGCGTCAAGCTGTTAGCTCAATGTTGACTCATAGAAGGGACTCACTAAATGTTTAATTCTTGCCCACCCCTAGCAAGATGGTCATTCTTGGTAAAGTCACACAAGGCCACCCGACCAGACCTTCCCATGGACCTCTGGAGCATAGCTATGAGATCAGTAGTTCCTCATGGAAGCAGGCATGCCATCCTTATTAAGCTGTAGGTATTATGAGTTCTGTCTCTCCACACTTCCCAGTTATTTCTGTGGAAATCCTGGGGTCGTAATTTGGATTTGTTGAGAGATGTGGCACTGACAGCCCCTGACATCTGTTTACAACAAGCTGTGACAACTCCGCTTTCCCTGCACCACTGCTACCATCGGCTTCCATCCACAGCAGGGGGCAGGGGTGGGGCTGCTGAATGGTTGGGAGTTGGGAGGGAGCTACCATTGCCCCTCCTGGTCCATCCCTCGACTCTTTAACAACAACAAAATAATAAAAATAAAATTATTAATTCAAAACAAATTCTGAGCTGTGGGTGCCTTTTTTTTTTTTTTTTTTGAGTAAGGTTTAATGAAATGTTGGTGGTGCTAAAGCAAAACATGAACCTGAACGCTGAATGGGGAGGAACAAAACCCCTGTGAAAAATCACCTTCCCCTTGTTAATGACGGCTGGGTGTGTTTGAGGGCGGTTCTGTGAGGGGGTTTGTGCAGACAGGCTGACACTTTTAGCTACATCAGGAAAGCAGTTTCTTTCTTTCTTTTTTTTTTAAACTTATGCATTTTATTTATTTATTTTTGGCTGCGTTGGGTCTTTGTTGCTGCACGCGGGCTTTCTCTAGTTGTGGCGAGCGGGGGCTACTCTTCATTGTGGTGCGCGGGCTTCTTACTGTGGTGGCTTCTCTTGTTGTGGAGCACGAGCTCTAGGCATGCAGGCTTCAGTAGCTGTGGCACATGGGCTTCAGTAGTTGCAGCACGTGAACTCAATAGCTGTGGCACGTGGGCTCAGTAGTTGTGGCTCGTGGGCTCTAGAGCGCAGGCTCAGTAGTTGTGGCGCATGGGCTTAGTTGCTCCGCAGCATGTGGGAATCTTTCTGGACCAGGGCTCGAACCTGTGTCCTCTGCATTGGCAGGCGGATTCTTAACCACTGCACCACCAGGGAAGTCCAGGAAAGCAGTTTCTTGAACCCCACAGTGAGGGAGAGAAGTTAAAGAGCCCTTAGAAATTTAAATCAGGGCTCTGGTGGTATTTTCCAGAGCCAGTGACTCAGGATTGCTCACCTAGACACCTTTCCCAGCAATATTTCCCCTGCACACACACTGTCTCTCCACACACACACACACACACACACACACACACAAACACACACCCTCATCCAGTTATGGAGAAGATGGGAGCATGCAACTCAGAAATGCTTTTCGCCTAGCCTTGGAAGACACAAAAGAAAGGCAAGTCCATTTTCAAAGTCTAGGCCTGGCTGTGGATGGGCCTACTCCTCCCTCAGTCCCTCTCCTGACCCACAGGAGCTGTACGAGACAGTTCAGGAAAATGGATTCCACCCCACCTCTCCATC
The DNA here is from genome assembly GCF_949987515.2 of Delphinus delphis. Classification (NCBI taxonomy): domain Eukaryota; kingdom Metazoa; phylum Chordata; class Mammalia; order Artiodactyla; family Delphinidae; genus Delphinus; species Delphinus delphis. The sequence continues at coordinate 33,463,908 of NC_082684.1, forward strand.
TTATGAGAAACAGATGACTCCTTCCTCGGAAATGGCCAGCGCCTCCAGAAATCCATCCTTGTCCCTTCTTTGTTCCAAAACAAACACTTGCCTTGGCTTCTGTTCTCACGCCCAGACACGCTCTACAGGAGTAGAGCTCCTGAGCCAAAGGCCTGGGACCTGAATGGAAGTCAACAGACTCTCCAGGAGCTGCGACCACAGAGAGGTGTAAGTTCCAGACTTACACATCCACACAGGCTTATCCCCTTCACCCAGGTAGGCTCTGGATTCACTTCAAGGGTGATAATAGTTAACAAGGTATCAGCATGTATGGGGCAGTTGCCAAACGTTAGGCTCTCTGCTAAGATCTGTGTGAGTGTTTCCCATTTGACCCTCCCAGTCCCATTAATAGAGGAGGAAACTGAGGTTCAGAGAGATCAAGTCACGTCACTACTGGGTGGGGAAGATGGAGTCCAACCCAGGCCCAGATCTCTCCACTCCAGGCTTAAAACTACTTTCAGAACTAGGAATAAATGCCGTCTTTTCAGATCTTCACTGATGGCCTGAGGACTCACCTTCATTTAGGTTCCGTCAGTGGAATCTGGAGCTTTCACCTTCCTTCCTTATTTCACTGAAATCTTACCACAGGGAGGCATGGGGCTGAGCCTCACAACCATCTTAGGGAGGGAGCCCTGGCCTCTCAGAGAGGTTAAGGACCTTGCGGTAAGTGACACTGTGATGGCTCTTGGGAATGGATTTGAATTTTGGAAACAGCCAAAAGCTATTTGGAGTAAAGTCTACTCAACTAGTTAATGTATCTATCTGCCAAGTTAGGCGCGCTCAATGTAAATTTACACACAACGGATCATCTTGTGTGGTTCATAGGCTGGTGTTTCAGGAATGGTCAGAAATTTCTTCCGAATCTGAACTAAAATCTGCCTCCTTGTAATCTGCTCCTGTGACTCCAGTTCGAATCCTGCAGCCACATAAAATCGGCCTCATTGCTACCTCTCTCCACACTCCACTCCATCTCACAAGCGCAGTTATCCGGATGCCAACCCAGCAGATTAGAGACTGCAAAATAAAAACAAAGGGACATGGACGTTAGAATCACCTGAAATGATTCCAACGTACCAGTTCCCAGGTTCTACCCCCAGAGAGTCTAATTTTATCAGCCTGGGTTAGGGCCCAGGTGTGGTTGTCTTTTTGAAGTTCCTTAAGTGAGTTTAGCCAGGGTTGAGAACTGCTGTGTTCAGAAGAGAGGAGAAATTAAACCCGGAGAGTCTGGGTAACTAGCCCAGGAACCATATTCTAGAGCTGGGCGTTAGGCCACTGTCCGCCTGCCCCTTGGTTCCTCTGGACATGCCCACCCTACTTGACCCAAATGGGTCCCCTGACTGTGGGGTCCCAGCAGGGACAGCAGGGGAATGATGGTCTCTGCAATCTGCCCAGTTCTGAAAGTGTTGCTCATCACCCACAGTAGTGTTTGATTTCTTGTGACAAAAGGAATGCTGGAGAGCTCGGTGCAGGTGATGCCCTGAGTGCCACTCTGCTCAGCTCCCACATGAGGACATGGACTTGGGGGTGTGGAGTCGGGTCCAGAACCATGAGAGGCCCGTGTCTGTGGACATTCTCTCGACTTGCACTTAGATCGTTAGAAGTACATACTTCTGGAACCATGACACCAGCCCTACTATAATGGAATAAGATATCCAACTTTCCAAGAGATCTTACCTCCCAGGCATTGAGAGGTACCTCCTTCAGAATTCTGAGGGCCAGAGGAAGCCTGTGGAGTGAGGCCGCCTCTATTGCTGTCTTATTTCTGATAAGAACAAAGATTTATTTATTTATTTATTTTGCAGCACGCGGGCCTCTCACTGTTGTGGCCTCTCCCGTTGCAGAGCACAGGCTCCGGACACGCAGGCCCAGCAGCCATGGCTCACGGGCCCAGCCGCTCCGCGGCATGTGGGATCTTCCCGGACCGGGGCACGAACCCATGTCCCCTGCATCGGCAGGTGGACTCTCAACCACTGCACCACCAGGGAAGCCCAAGAACAAAGATTTTGAATCCTCACCTAATTTAATTTCTGACCTTATAGGTACTGTGTACGTATAATGCTGATGTTTTGGGACTTCCCTTGTGGTCCAGTGGTTAAGACTCTGCGTTTCCACTTCAGGGGCACGGGTTTGATCCCTGGTTGGGGAACTAAGATCTCACATGCAGTGTGGCGTGGGCCAAAAAAAACCAAAAAGCGTATGTTTTATATAACCTGTAGCTGGGGACATGAGGATGGGTTGCCCTCCTGCCCTGGCACTGAGACTGATAGGAATAACAGGCCTGAAGGAGCCAAGGCAGGGATTGTCTCCACTGTGGCTCCCCAGGGGAGAGTCCACCGACTCGCCAGGGCCTAGCCTCAGTCCCTCTCCCTGTAACCCTATATTTAAGCTTCTCTAGATGTCTCTTTTTCTTAAGCCCCAGATGCTGTGTTCCTGGCTCTCCATTACCCTTCTGCCACTAACAGAAATATTTATCTGGTTGTTACTCCCCTTACCTTTCCCTTCCATGGCTGTCCCTACCCCCTTCCCTCAGCTCCAGGACACACTTTACCTAGAAAGCAACAGGAGGGAATTTCAGGCCAAGAAAAAGGCACAGTTGTAGCGATTAACTCAATTGACTACCATCTATACACATGGATACAAATATATTGATTCCACAGATGCAAGTTCATTTTGTCCATCCTCAACATAACCTTGCGTGACAGATAATTTTAAGGGTCAACTTGACTGGGCCACAGGTGCCCAGATATTTTGTCAAACATTATTCTGGAGGTGTCTGTGAGGGTGTTTTTAGACGAGATTAGCATTTAAAGCAGTAGACGGAGTGGAGCAGGTTGCCCTCTTTAATGTGAGTGGGCCTCATCCAATCAGTCGAAGGCCTAAATAGAACAAAAAAGCCTGACCGTCCTCTGAGTAAGAGAGAATTCTTCCTGCCTGATGGCCTTCAAACTGGGATGTTGGCTTTTTTTCTGCCCTTGGATTCAAACTGAAACATCAGCCTTTCCTGGGTCCTGAGCTGCTGGCCTTCAGATCTTGGGACTCGCTCACCTCCTTAATCACATGAGCCAATTCCTTATAATAAGCTTCTTTTTCTATTTATATACATCCCACTGGTTCTGTTTCTCTGGAGAACCCTGACTAATCATCATCTTGCCTCAGAGACATTGCCAATATCCCCATTTTGCAGATGGAGAAAATGTTTCAGAGTCAGGCCACCATCACCCACTCTGATGTGCGCTGCCCTGCCCTCTCTGGATCCTGCGCACTCCAGCTCTGCTCGCCTCCTTCCCTCCTTCCTCCCCATGTCTCTGTCCCTTCTGCAGCTCATCTTGTCCATGTGGCAGCTCCATCTCCATCCCCCTTCCCCATCTGGGCCAGCATGTACCTTGATCTAAGAGCTGTGATTCTCTCCCTGGTTCATTAGAGGGAGTTGGACAAATCGATATTTATGGGGGAGTTAAATACACACACTGGCCTTCCCTGATTCTGCAGTCACTTCTTTTTTTGAACACTTGAAACTATCTCAGAACCCACATTATTGCTTTGGTTGTCCATCCACACCATTGTTTTGTAGAGAAGGCTGTATTTGCTGGAGACCCTGTCTCTCTAATCTCCATTTCTTTCCCTACCATTTTGCACATTCCTTTCTCACTCCAGATAGTCTCCTTCTGCCTGCAGGTCTACTTCCAAAATAATTCAAGGAAAGGTGTTTGACTGGCTCACACATTTTGACCTGCTGTGGTTCCCAAAATATTTTGGAGAGATCTAGGGGGTAGGTTAGCTTCTTCTTGGCCATAGGCTGGGTAGTTTTGGTGTGATGGCAAATGTATTCTGACTTTCAGATGGTAGAAAGAAAGGAAAGGAGGAAGAACAAAGGAAAGGAAAGAAAATAAGAAAGACACCTATAGCAACGCCCAACAGCTAAGTTTATATGAACGTAACCATAATAATTCTCTAAGGACAGCTTGTACTTTACCTTGGGCCAGCCAGGAGCAGGGGCACCAACAACCACAGTGAGCCATATACCAGGTTTAAGATTATATTTACCCAGGTTCTTTTTCCATCCTAAGTATTTGAAAACACTTCAACACTTTCAGTGTTAATAATTCTTCCTTCTGAGCATCTAGAGAAACAGGTCAGTGAAGGGACTTACTCAGTATGATGGAGCAAGTGGGAGACAGGAAGATCTTTGAGGTCTGGACATTGTCCCTTATGAGGCTTCTCCTCCAGGCTGGAACCTGGGAACATGGTCTTAAGCTGGAGCCAAAATAGAGTTAGAGAGAATGTGGAGGAGGGCTTCCCAGAAGGCAGAGCCTGGGGGAGGGACTTGAAGAAAAGGCTAGTGGGAGGCTGCCAGGCAGGTCAGGAGGTCATGATTCCCAGAGTCCTCCAGCCCTCTGGTTGAAGAACCACTTTGCTGTGAATTATTACCCCGGCTCTTGTTTGTGTCTGTATAAGAGCCATAACAGTGGATGCCACAAAGGTCAACCCTGGGGCTCTTGCTGCGCCAATGCATTTAGTAGGGGTTGGGGTTGGAGATGAGTTGATGAAGTTGCCGTTGATCCAAACACGGTTTGGCTAGCCAAGGCGGTGTGAAGCCTGTGAGAAACTCCAGATGGAATTCATGTCCTCTGGGGTCCCAGGCAAGGATGGCAGCTAAAATTTAACTTGAACACATTCAAGGTAAGGCACATGGGGTGGAAGCTCATCTCAGCTTCTCACATGAGACGGAGGACTCTGAGTGGAGTGCCGAGAAGCTGGGGTGACCCACAGGGAGTGGGCACTCACTCAGTCCAGGCCAGAGGCCCACCTTGGTCACCAGAGCAAGCAGCGTGCCAGTTGTAGAGGAGCCCTGGGCCCTGGCCTCCTGAGGAGCTGCTGGACCCCACAAGGGTCTGGGCTGCCCCTTTCTGTGTGGGGTCATCTCACATCCCACCTGGCATTACTTGGTGGGATCTTAGCACTTCCCCTTCATGTGACATTAGAAAAGGAGGCCCCAAGGGGTGGAAAGACCGACCCAAAGTCACCCAGCTGAATGGAAGCTGAGCCAGTACCAGAAACCGACCCTTGGCTTCCAGTTGGATTATTTCCACTTTTCTTGTCTGTGGGTCCCCGACCCCTCCAACCCCCATTCAACCAGAGGCAGGTAAACAGCAGCCCCCCCAGCTCCCAGCTGGAGATGGTGGGGGATGGGCACCTGGGGCCACCCGGTTCTCATTTGCTCCTTCACCCCAGTTGTGCCTTCCAATGAGTGCACATCGAGCCCTTGCTATGCCTCGTGCACCATTACATGTAAGGGCAGGAAATCTAGAGTCAGACCTTGACCATTTAATTCCTCTGAGGCTTGATTTCCTCATCTGGAAAATGGACAACATTAATCCCTGTGTCTAACACATGCGGTGAAATGCTCTATGAAGGGCAGCTATACAAGACAGGGGGTCCAGCCCCCAAGAAGTTCATGGTCCTCAGGGGAGCCAGATTCACCTATAACTATACCCAGGGTGTATGAACATGGTGGTTTAGGAGCAAAGGAAGGAATAACTAACTAACTAACTAACTAACTAACTAACTATCTAGGGTATACCAGTATTTGTCCTGCCACTTACCAACTGGATGACCATAAACACATTTCTCATCCTCTCTGGAGGAACCTGAATCTTCTTATGTGTAAAACGGGATAACAGAAATAGCACATAAATTCAGGGTTATGGATTTAAGAATTGGACATAACAAATATGAAGTACCTGACACTCAATAGACATCAATATAGTAGTATCATCATTTTTGAGGGTGAGGTCAGAGAAATCTTCACAGAAGAGGTGACATCTGAGTTGAGTTTGAGAGATGAGCAGAGATCTACGGGGAGAAGTTTGAACAGCATGGACGAAGGCATGGACACGTGGAAATATGGCTTATTCAGAGGAGAGCAAGCAGCTTGGAGATTCTGAAGCAGGGAGTTTGTGGGAGAGTGGGAGTGAGGACACAGGGACCAGGCCATGGTGGGCTTTGTGCCTGATGTAAAGAATTTTGGACTTTTGGATAATGAGGGCCATTGGAGGTTTTTGAGCTTAGGCAGGACAGGATCAAGTTGGCATTTATAAGATAAGGTTTGTTGCCACTTTCTTGGCTACTGGTTTTTTGTTTGTTTGTTTTACCACAAGCCACATTATAACACCACTAATACAATAGTACTAAATTCCTGAATATCTATCAATCAGAAGTCTATTGGTTTCAAGTGACAGAATACCAAACTCAAACCAGGTGTGGTGGTTTTAAAATATGTTCACAAATTCTTTGGTCTTCATGCCTTCAAGAGGTAGAGACTGATTCCCTCCCTTTGATTGTAGGCTGGACTCAGTAACTCACTTCTAACAAATAGAGCAAGTGGAAGTGACAATGTGCACTTCAGAGTCGAGGTCATAAAAGGCCCCCCTCACTTGCTCTTTTGGATGACTCATTCCAGAGGAAGTCAGCTGCCATGTTGTAAGGACACTCAATCAGCCTACAGAGAGCTCAATGACCAGGAAATGAGGCCTCCTGCCAACAGCCACATGGGTGAACCATCATGAAAGCCCAGTCAGGCCTTCAGGGTCCTTGCGATCATCCAGACTGAGATCCAGGGAGAGACACTGAGCCAGGATCATTCAGCTTACACCACTCCCAAACCTTGACCTACAGAAATAGTGAGATAGTTAATGTTTGCTCTTTTCAGCCACTAAGTTTTGCAGTACTTTATTATGCATCAATAAATAACTAATCTGATATACCAGCTTAAGCAAATAAAAATAAAATAAATTTTAAAAACTAAAAAAAATAAAAAAGATAGGAGAGAACGAGAACACGACACCAGAGTTAGATTAACAAAAATCCTTTAAAAAGGAAACATATTAAGAAATAAATGAAAACATGTGACTATAGATGCAACAAAAACCCTGTAATTTTTCCATGGGTAAAAGTGTATAAAGTCTTTAAGACAATCTTACTGAATTTATCTGCCGTATCCTATAGTGTTCTGGTTTTATTCTCAAATATTAAAATGAATAACACACCAACTTTAAAAACTTAATAAATTGATGCACATAACTGAGAATTCCAGAAGTGGTACAACTTCATGCAGGGACTCAAAAGATGTCACCAGGACTCAGTTTTTCTTCACCTCTTAGAACTGTCTTCCTCTGCCCTGGCTTTTTCCCTTAGATTCCATGTGGTAGCTCCTGAAAGCTCCAGGCTGCTATCATCCTTACTGCTGGGATCTCCAGGGGAAGAGACCGTGAGCCTCTCTCCCAGGAGTGCCAGCAAGAGTCTCATTGCGTGTCATTCATTCTGACTGGGTCCCCGTGCGCAGTCCTAAACCAATCGTTGTGATTGATTGGCCAGGCCCATCATTGCCCAGCCCTGGTGTTTAGGGGTGGGGTCAACTCTACCTGCAGCGCAGGGACTGGGGTAGGGGAAGTGCCTCCCTAGAGGAAAGTCAAGGTACAGTTGCCAGAAGAGGAAATGGTTTCTGGACAGTGAAACAATGAATATCTATTATACCCACATTCGCCCTGTACTTTTCCATATGGGTCTCATGTGCATTATTCCACACTAGCCTCCTGGCTGTTCCTCAAATGCTTTTCCTCCTTCATGTCACTTAGGTCTTAAATGTTCCCTACTCAATGAAACCTTCCCCGAATACCCCATTTAAAAAAGTAATCTCCCTTTGCTTCTCTTCTGTGATATTGTGATTTATAATAAGAAACATATATTTTCTCTTTGTCCTGTTTATGGCACAGAGCTCCTAAAACCCTCAAAATTTCCTAAGTGGTAAGAGCAATAAAGATGTCTTGAAATTCATGACAAACCCCTTTCAACCACATCAGAGTTTATGTTAATGAGATGACTTTTGGAAAGCACCTAAGGATGGGGGCTGGTTGCCAGGGGAACCGACTGTGTTATTGGAGGGTTGGAACTTTCAGCCCCACTCCTGAGACCTCCAGGGAAATGAGAGCAGTTGGAGGTTGAATCAGTCACCAGTGGCCAATGATTTAATCAATCATGCCTATGTAATGAAGCCTCCATAAAAACCCCACAAGGACAGGGTTGGGGTTGGAGGGTGTTTCCAGAGAGTTTCTGGGTTGGTGAACACACGGTGACTTGGGGAGATGGTGTGCCCAGAGAGGACATAAAAACTCCACCCCGGGACTTCCCTGGTGGTCCAGTGGTTAAGAATCTGCCTTGCAATACAGGGAGTGCACGTTCAATCCCTGGTCAGGAAACTAAGATCCCACATGCCACACAGCACAGCCAAAAAACCAAAACCAAAAACAAAGCACCACATCTTGCCCTATGCCATTCCTCCATCTGGTTCTTCCTGAATTATATCCTTTTATAATAAACCGGTAATCTAGTAAGTAAAATGTTTCTCTGAGTTCTCTGAGCCACTCTAGCAAATTAATCAAACCCAGGGAGGCGGACGTGAGAACCTCAGACTATAGCTGGTGGGTCAGAAGCACAGGTGGCAACCCTGCCTGTCGATTGGCATTTGAAGTCCCATAGACTGAGGCTTGACCTGTGAGATCTGACACTGTCTCCAGGTAGATGGTGTCAGAACTGAGTTAAATTATGTGTAGGACGCCCAGCTGGTGGTGAAGAATTGCATGGTGTTGTTGGAAAACCCACACCCTCTATTCCCCTTCCCTGCTTAATTTTTTCCTGAATACTATCATATTATTTTCCTCATTTATCTTACTCTCGGTCTCTCCCATTGGAATGTGATTCCATAGGGCAGGGATTTTTGTCTCTTCTGGTCTCTGCTATACCCTCTGCGTCTAGAACTGTTTCTGGCCCAGAGTAGGTACTCAATACATAATGGTTGGATAAATGAATGATTTTTCACAGCCATCCTGGGAAGTAGGTGGGATGAAGGTGATTCACCTTCTGTTAGAGGTAAGGACATTGAAACCTGAGAGAAGGCTCCCGTTGGCAAAAGATTAAAAAGAATTTTTAAAACTTTAATTGTGGAGTGCTAATGAGAAAACAGCAGAGGAGAACTTAGTGCATGACAGTGTGTTCCTACCCAATGAAGGTTAAATGATGCCCTGATGTGGTGGTTCAAATAGAGAAAGTAATAGGAGAATTGAGTCATCGCCTGGCGCGTGGTGATACAGGTATCCTGAATGCGAAAGAAGCACCTCCTCTACCACAGTCAGAACTCACATCATGCTGGGGGTTGTAGTTTAATTTCAGCAAATGGCAACAGTCACATTTAAATTAATATGGCTTGTTTGAGTCTTACTGGTTTTATAGTTTCTGTTAAATACAATTTGTAAGCTTGTTTTGATTTTATCTCAATCGTCAACCTTACGAAGTTTGTGCCTAGGACTTCCCTGGTGGTCCAGTGGTTAAGACTCTGCGCTTCCACTGCAGGGGCGCGAGTTCCATCCCTGGTTGGGGAAGTTCTGCATGCGGTGTGATGTGGCCAAAAAGAAAAGAGTTTGTGCCTAGTTTTATGTTTGTGCACGTTTAAGGAACATTAAAACAAAAATTAAGTAACTTTGTGAAAATTTGTATCCTTTATAAAGGAATTGAGTACTCCAGATTGAGAAACACTGTTTCCAAAGACTCAAACCCTCTTGTCGTTGGAGATCTGAAGGAGGAGCCTAAGGAGGATATTCTTAGAACAGAGCTCAGAGCTTAAAGACCAGGCGGTGAGTCCAGCTCTCTCAATTTGCAGGTGAATAAACTGAGGAGCTCATGTCTTCTGATACCCTCACCCGCTCCTGTGCCCAGTTAAGGACACCTGCTTCCAAAAGGCTATCCCTTTATTTCCATGGAGTGACCTTAGAAGGTCTCTAGGGTTGAGCTTCTGTGGAAGACCAGTGGGACCCAGTTGCTAAGGGGGGGAAGCTGGGGTTGATCAGACTCCCATGGAACTCACTCCCTTGCCACCTCCCAAGGGGGTGGAGGTTGGGGTATACTACTCACCAGGAACTTCTCAGCTGTCATTTGGGTGTTTTGCTCCAGTATTTGCTGGGAACTAGAGGTAGCTGGGGGAGAGCTCCCCGCTCTCTTTGGAGGGCTCAGGTTGGGCAGTCACCAGGCACGACTACCTCCTGCTCACAGAGTTGACCTCAGGGTGGCTATCTGAGGGGGAGGTTTCTGAGGCTTCTGCTTGGATTGACCCCTGGACTTTGGGGGAGAGATATATGCAGAAAAGATGGAAAAGAGGGTATCAGACAGGCCAGGTGTTCCATCACCTGAGGTCTAAGACCTGAGAGCTGGGCAGAGCATGAGAACCAAAGAAAGTTTTCTGCCTGCTCCAGGCCAGTCTTTTAGTAAAGATTCTGCAGGAGGGACACTGTTGATTGTCTTCTTTCCTCCCCTGATGGGCCTGTGGTGGGAGGGGCAGGAACTGGTACCGGTGGCTGAGGACTTAGGCCTGAGGTCTGAGAGCTGCTGGCTGGGGCGCGGGAGGATGATGGCCTAGTCACTTTCTCCAGCACTGGTTTCTTGGGAGGTCGGGGGACTGGTGAAATGCTTACATGGACTATGGCAGAAGACTGGCTTCCCAGAGCCTCCCACAGGTTGATGGGGGAAAAGGAGGCACAGAGATGGCATTTGACTCGGGCCATTTTTCTTTCAGCAAAGATTGAACTGGAGCACCTTTTGTGTGCTAGGCCCTGTAGTAGGCTATGTGGGGGCCAGTAGAGGGGTAAGACTGCATAGGAACAGTAGGAGATGAAATGTGGACAAAGGACTACAATAAAGCAACAAATGCTGTCTCAGTTACAAAGGGTGTCCTGTGGGAGCTCAGGGGAAAGTGAGTTAATGAATTAGGTTGCTATTGGGACTGGAAAAAACTGGGGCCTCTCACCTTCTGAGCTAGAAACCCAAGAAACCATAGTGATTTCCCCTCTTCTTCTAGCTTCTACAAATACAACCACGTCCTTAGCTCTTAGGAAGAGCCCATAAGGAGCCCTAGGCTGTAAGGTCAGATGTTCAGGACACAATGAAGGAAACCCCCAGATCTCTGGGCTTTTAGTTTCCAGAATCTTGCAGATCCTACATGTCTGTGTTTCCCCACAGGACCTCGTGTGGTCAATTACTCATGGCGGGGTAAGAAGAAGGGCCTGAGGAGCATTGGAGTGGCTGTGGCACTCTGCATTGTTTATGTCCCTGCATATGTCAATCCAGTTCATTTTTACCCTCAGACTGTGCCGTCAGTAACTATCCGTTGGATGGATGAATTCTAGGGGAGGAAGCCCATGGTTTGGTCCCAGCTAGACCTGGAGGTTTGGGAGGACCAGGGCTCTTCTTTGAGTCTCCTAGTATTCTGCCTGGCACAAAGCAGGTGCTTGGTAAGTACTCCCAGAACTCAAAGACATCATAATTCCTCCCTCTTTCTAAGGGAAGCTGGGTCATCTATTCCAGAGGTAGGTTCTTTCAGCAGCAAAGCACTTCTGGCTTTCTGGGTGATTCATCACCCCCTGGATTGGGGCTGCCTGGAGTGCTGGTAATGGACTGGGCTAGCGTCCCAGAACCTGCTGCTGTTGAGCCGGGAGTTCCATTCTTTGAGCAGCTCCAGAGAAAGCCCCAGCTGGTGGAAAGGACCTGAGTATTCGCTTCCCGGCCACTGACTTGAGCAGACACCTTCAGTCTTGATTCACACCCACTGGCCTGTAGAATGGCAAGACCTCTGCCCACAATCTTGGTTCCTTTGTCATCGCATCCAGAGAAATCCAAAGGATGGATGGAAAAGGGGCAAGAAAGGCTGAGCCTCTGGGAAGAAAGGAGTCAGGGTGGTTCCCCAGATGAACCCTCTCATTTTCCTTTATGATCTTATCTTACTTGGGCTGCCCATGTGACCCTGGGGATTTTTTTTTTTTGGAGCTGTTTTTCTTAACCTTCTTTTATTGAAAAGTCATAATGGACCTGCTCCAATGGAAACCAAAACAGCTCCCATCAGGGGCCAAACAGCCTCCCCACACAAGCATTCATGGATTTACTAAGCATCTATTACCTATTTTAAGAGAGACAGGACCACATCTTTCTTGTTTGCTCTTGTATCTTTACTCTCCAGCCCAGTGCTGTGCATAGAGCAGTTGCTTGATAAATATTTGTTGAATGAATGAATGAGTGAATTAAATTTGGGGAAATTAATAAAATATGCATGTCATCTATCTCAAGCAGCTAAAAAAATCAATTGCTATTATCAATGGCAGTGGGAATGACAGTTATTGATTCAAATGGTCAATGAGCATATGAACAGATTAAACCCATAAGAAGAGACCACTACTCACCCATCTTCATGGCTAAAATTTAAAAAAAAAATTTTTTTTTTTTTTTGATAACACCAAGCGGTGGGAGAATGTGGAGCAAGTGAACTTCTCACATCCTGCTGCTTGGAGAGTAAATTGTTACAGCCAGTTTGAAAAACTGGCAATATCCACTAAAATGAAACATGTATCTACTCTATGATGCAACAACTCCCTTCCTAGGTACATATACACCCAAGAGAATTAATGCATATGTTCATCAAAAACACACATAAAGATATAAAACTGTTCATAGCAGCTTTATTCATAGTTTCGAAATGGAAACAAGGCAAATGCATTGACAGGAGATTCGATAAGTTACTTAGCATATGCTTATACAGTGGAATACTACACAGGAGGAAAAAATAGAAAACGAAAAACAAAGAAAAAAATCAACTACTGGTACAAACCACAACATAAACAAATCTCACAGACATTAAACTGAGTGAAAAATCCAGAAACCAAAGTGTGCATACTGTATGAGTCTAAAAACAACTTTTCAGGCCTTCCTTTCCCGGCTTCTCTGCCATATCTGACGTTGCTCCCTTTGAAGCTTCACTCTGGATTTTTGTGACACCATGTTGTCCTGCGCTCCTGCCGACCACTTCCTCTCTTTTCAGGGGTCCTTGTTCTTTACACTTCCTTTCTAAGTCCCGATCCTCTGGGTTCTGCTGGGCGCTCTTCTCAGCAGAAGAGCTCTCTTGGTGCCCATACTATCTGTAGTCAGATGACTTTCAGACACTGTTTCCCCTCAGGTCAGGGCTGTGCCGTCACCTGCTTGCTGGACAGCTGACTCTGGACATTCTCAGAGCACTTCCAGTTCAGTGGGTTCAAACACCATCCATGATTCTGCTCCCAAACCTAAAATTCTTTATCTCAATCGATTGTACTTCCACCATTCACCAGATCCTCTAAACTAGAAATCTACGGCTAAAACACTGGTTCTTAACCTAGGTATGGCTGATATCTTGGGCTGGATCATTCTTTGTTGTAGGGAGACGGTCCTGTCCACTGTGGGATGTTTAGCAGTATCCCTGGCCTTTATCTACTGGATGCTAATAGTAATCCACCAATTGTGACAACCAAAAATGTCTCCAGACATTGCCAGATATCGCGTGCGCGCGCGTGTGTGTAACTATCCCAGGGTTAAAGGCATGGTTTTAGGAGTCACACATAACTTTGGACTAGTTAGCTACCTCTCTGAGCATCAGTCGGTTTTCTCTGTAAGATGGAGACATTCTCACATCACAGGTGGAGCTTAAATAATATAGGTAAAGTGCATGGTCTGTCCCATATCAAACATTTGTTGAGGGAATTCCCTGGCAGTCCAGGGGTTAGGACTCTGCGTTTTCACTGCTGAGGGTGCAGGTTCAATCCCTGGTCGGGGAACTAAGATCCTGCAAGCCGCGTGGCCAAACAAAACATAACAAAAACAACCAAACAAAAACATTTGTTGAGAGCAGCAAAGACTCCTCTCTCTCTCCTGCTTCTCTCTCTCCTGCTCACATCCAAACTCCTAGGTCTCTCAGTTTTATCAAGTATTTCTTGTCTATCCACTCTTCTCCATTCGCTAAATACTCAGTGTTTATGTCCCTCCCAACCAAATTCATATGTTGAAATCCTAACCCCCAATATTATGGTATGAGGAGGATGATTTGGTCACGAGGGCAGAGCCCTCATGAGTGGGATTAGTGCCCTTATAAACGAGACCATAGGGAGCTCCCTGCCCCTTCCACCATGTGAGGCACAGTGAGAAGATGGCTGGTTTTAAACCAGGAAGCATGCTCTCCCCAGACACCAAATCTGATCATGGACTTTCTCCAGCCTCCAAAACTGGGAGAGATAAATGTTCTTGTTTAAATCATGTGATCTACAGTATTCTGTTATAGTAGCCCAAATGCACTAAGACACCATTCCTATCTGGATTATTGCAATCCCTTTGCAACTGGTTGTCACAGCTTCCAGCCAGCCTTATTCCCCTCAGGGCCACACTTCACAAGGCACAGGAGGCCTTCATGTTCTGGCTGCTGCCCACCTCTCCAGCCCCACCTCTTGCCCCTCCTTGCCTTGAGTTTCTAGTCTAGCCAAGCTGAAATGCTAGGCATGCCTTTTATACCATGGTTTCCTGCCCCCATGTATTAGCTCACACTGCTACTTCTGCTGGGAATAACCTCCCACTCTCTTCTTTGTCTGGCTGACTCTTGTTCTTTAAGGCTCATTTCAATTTCACCTCCTCCAAAAGGTGATACCTGGAGCCTCCTTTCCTATGCTGGGCTCAAAGCTTGTCCTCTGTGCCCCACTCTGCACCCCCTGGCCGGGGAACTATCTTTCTCCTTGCAGTATAGTTTTGTTTCTGTGTCTGTCTCTGCAGGGCTGCACAGGGGCAGGGAGTGTGTCTTTTTCATCTCTAGATACTTAACATCCAGCACATCCCCTGACACACGGATGGTACTCAGCAAATATTTGAGTGAATGAATGGATACGGCGCCATCATTACCCTCTATGTCAGGTTTAGAGCCACAGTTTAGAAGTGGATATAAAATAGTCCACAAATCTGCTGTCTCCGTGGTTCTGAAGCACTGCTTCCTCAGCCAGGGACTTGTGGCAGGCACAGTGCTGACCAGTGACACTTGCATAAACGTGCGAGATTGACTAATGATGCAGGGAGCGACAGCACCACCCACATCTGCACTACCCGTATCTGCTTACAACAGCATCAGCTGGCTCTCCTGGGAGTCACAGGCAGTTTCTTCACCTTTTCCATCTGTGGCCTTTCAGGTATCCTAATTCACGGCCCTTTCTAACTTCTCCACTCACCTCTGGACTGACACACTTGCGTTTCTGCAGAAGACCCAGTCATCCCTCAGGGGAACAAATATAGATGAAGCACTACTCTGTGCACAAGCTATCAGAGGCCTTCTTGCTACCCCTCAGAGGAGCCCACCAGGGTGTGAGGACTGCCTCTTCTTGGTGTCCGTCACTGCTGGAGCCCACTGGGTAGACCTCCCTCTTACTAGGCCTGAGGAAGGAAGCCCAGGCAGGCACCAAGAAGTTAAAGGTGTTTCGTCAATCTTGCCCTCCCTCCTTCTCCAATAACAATATGGCTTTGTTTGTCAGGCATAAGATTACAGGGTTGGCCTGTGGAGTCCAGAGAACCTGATAAACCCTTTTTAAGCTCAGCTCTTTGAACCTCAGTTTCTCCATCAGTCAGGGGTGTGTGTTGGAGGGACGTGGCGTAGGTAGGTCACTCGGAATTATCGGGATGCTGCCGAGGTGTATATGAGGGTAGCTCGAGCTCTGCCAGCCCGCGGGGACTCGCAGGGGATCCCGGAAAGCTGAGCGACATAGCCCCTGAGCCCCAGGGCGGGCGGCAAAGGACCCCGCGGCGAGGCGGGAAAGCTGTGTGGCCTCTGAGCGCAGTTGGCTGGCAAGAAACCTGGCTCCGGGAGGGCAGGGGTCTGCGGGGTCGCGCAGGGCGGGGCGGGGCGGCAGAATCAGGAAATTCCCAGGAAATTCCTTTCCATTCCGGCACTTCCCGCCCCCCTTCCTTGGGTGCCGACCTCTCCGGACCCTGGGAAAGAGAAAATGGAATGCTTTTCGGGTTTCCTAGCATCTGTCCTCCAGCTCCTGGCACTCTGGGGTTTGGAGCGCGCGCGGGATCACAGGACGCCGGCGCGCCGGAGTTCGGGGCCTTCGTGTCGGCGGGGAGAGTGTCCAATCCCCCGGCGGCTCCTGGGGCTCCCGAGCGCGCGCCCGCTCGGTCCCCGAGCTCGGGGAGGCGTCCCCCGGCTTCGGTCCCGTTCAGCTTAAGCTGGTGTCACATGAGCCGCGGGGGAGTGGGAACCCGGGGAGTGGGCGGGGGCGTGCGCGCCCGGAGGGGGCCGCCCAGTCCACCTATATGCGCCGCGGCCCGGCTGACGGATGCCAGGAATTCCCAATGAGAGGCGATGGGGGGAAGTTTGGGCAACTCGGCCTGGCCAATGGAGAACCTCGGGAGGGCTCTGCCCCTTCCCCTCGCCCCCGCCCGCCTCTGCTCCCGCAGCGCCAGTGTGTCCGCCTAGCTCAGTGTGCGTGGAGATTAGGTCTGAGCGGCCGCCTGAGGCAGGCAGTCAGCGAGCTCGACCGCCGCCGCCGCCGCCGCCGCCGCCGCCCCTAGCAGCCGCCTTCGCGAGCAGCGCCGCGGCGGAACCGGGCGCAGGGGAGTTAGCCCGGCCCCGCCAGCCCAGCCCAGCTCAGCCCATCCCCGACTCCCTCCCCACGCCGGGGCAGCAAGCCGCAGCAGCCGCCGCCGGGAGAGAAGGTGGAGGAAGAAATCCAGCCCCTAGCACGCGCTCACCATCATGGACCATTATGATTCCCAGCAAACCAATGACTACATGCAGCCCGAGGAGGACTGGGATCGAGACCTGCTCCTGGACCCAGCCTGGGAGAAGCAGCAGAGAAAGGTCAGCAACCGCCCCAGCCCACCGCAGCCCCCAGCCCCGGGCCACTCCGCCCGCAGGGCTCTGGGCTCCCGGCTGCGAACCGGTTCCAGGCGCGCACGAGCGGGGGCGGGGGATGCGCGGCCGCAGCGAGGAGGGGTGTTGGGTTACAGGCGCGGGGCGGAAGGGGGAGCGCCCGGGTCCCAGAGCCCGCGAACGCCGAGGCCAAGCGCGGGGAGGTGGGGCCGCGGGCGGGCAGGTCGCGTTGGGGCGGGCTATCCAGGCCACCCGGCTATACAATCGCACCAGCCCCGGGAGGGCAAGGCGCAGGGGCGGTGCTCGGGAGGCTGGGGCTGAGTCCCCGGCTCGGTGGCTGTTAGCTCCGGATCGATTTTCCCTTCCCTTCCCCGCCCCTTGACCGCCTTTCCGTATGGCGTGCGGTGGCAGCGCGCTTCCTGGGTCGCCTTGGTACCTGGAGGGGACATGCCGCACGGGTCCTCCCAGCCCCTGCCCGCAGGCCGAGGGGGAAGCGGGCGCCGGCGGGATTGGCAGCCTCCTCTGGGTCTGCCTGGAGGTGGACCTGCCAGAATGGGGTTGGGGCCGAGAGAACCCGGGGGCAAACGCGAGCTCCCCAGCGGGCCCTGGGGGGGGCGGGGTCAGGACGGCAAACCGTTTTATTGCTTAACTCAGTGGTTGGTAGCTGCGAGCGGAGATGGACTTGCGTCTGCGTCCTGCCTCTCCGACCCCCGCTCATTCCCGGGAGATCGCGAATTTGGGCAACTTGATCTGAGTCGAGGGGCTGTAGGGCAAGGCATTGTCTCCGGGGATATTTGGGGTCAGTCACTGGGGCTCCATGCTTAGCCAGCGAGGCGCGTCCCAGGCGCCGCGTGCGAGGGCGCGCTCCGCCACCGGCGCTGGGCTCGGAGCTGGCGATGGGACCCGGGCACAGTGGCCGGTGGCAGGAAGAGTTCACAACCCACTCTTGTTGTGGGGGAGAGGGCGCCCCAGCCCTGTCCCTGTTTCCTGCCTGCGCGGTGAGCTCTTGCCCCAGGCGGCCACGTACCCTGAACACCCCCTCCCCCTCCCCCGCTCCCATCCGGTCCCTCCTTACCCCCCAACCCCCCACCTCCACCCCTCTGCTGATCAGGGAATGGGGGGGGACAGGATGGCGCGTCCCTGTGGATAGTGCGGTTAGGGCTGGGCTTGAGGGAGAAAGCTCATGTCCAAAAATGGTAACATTCATTCCCTTTTTTAAACTTAAAAGGGGGGGGAGTTTAGGGAGCCGACTGAAGTTTTTTTTCAGCCAGAGGCATCCTGTATTAGCTCACTCAGGAATCCTAAGCCCTGAAACGGCGCCCTTTTACTCACTTCATCAGACAAGAAGAGGTAATTTAAAACACGCGCACAAAGGGCTTCCCGAAGCCGGGCGACCTGAGCTCCAGGGTCTTGGCTTCTCCTGGCCTCAGCCCTCTGTGGCCGCATCCGAGGGTTCCCGGGCTTCGAGCTGACTTCTTTGCCATGTGGCAGTTGCTTAAACACCCCTCCCCCTCTTCCTGTCGGCCCCTCTGGGAGAGCTGGGGGAGAGGTGAGTCCTCCCTCACCCGGTTTATCTCCTGGGTCAGTTGGGCTGTTGGTGAAATCGAGAAGGGAGTGATTTGGAGATTCCTATGCGGGAAAGGGTGGGGCTCTTTTTTTTTCCCCCCAAGGTGCAGCTTTCTTGAGAATAGATTTTAAATTGGACGTGAGGGGTGGAATTAGGGATTAGGATGTGGTGGATATCTTGGGATCTTCCATGCGCAGTAGAAGAGGAAAAATTCCTGTTTGCCTAATACCTACTGTGTGCCTGGTGGGGCAGGAGTGACAGGACTGCCCAAGAGTTAGGAATTAGGTCCTTTTAAGGACTGTGGGACCAAGCACCGGGCCCTGGACCTGCACACAGTACTCATTATTATCAAATGAATGAATGAATATATTAAACGTAGTGGGGGAGAAAAATTATATAAGTCTCTTTCTCTCCACACACACACACACACACACACACACACACGCACTCACACTCAAAAACCCTGACCTGGGTGGTAGTGGGTGTGCACCAGGCTTTTGGGCAGCCAGGTGGGAACAGGGTCACCTGGGAAAGTTGGTTATCTAGGGACAACAGTTCCAAGAGCTGGCATTGGCTGATGTGTGCCAGGCACTCTTCTAATCATATATATTGTTTCAATTGTTACTGCCAACAGCTCTGTGAGCTGGGCACACGTGAGGATGAAGAAATAAGGGGCAGAGGGGGAAGTAACCAGCCCAGCATCCTGACGGGTGCATGGTGGGGCTGGGATGCAGCCGTGTTCTGGGCAGGCAGCTTCCCCTCACTTGTTCCTTGTTGGTGAGAGAGGCCGGAAAGCTGGGTCTGGCATCCAACCCTGCAAAGATCTCGGACCGAGAGGAGCCAACACCTGCTTTGGTGGGTTTGTTTTTTTCCTGCCATTAATTATTACCTCTCAGTTTCTGCACATTTCCCCTAGTTCTCAGAGGGCTGGTGGGGATATAAAGTGGTACAACGAGTGGAGGATCAGACTTAAAGTAACTTGGTGCTTTTGACACCCTCCCTGCTGACCATGGGAGGTGAGGGTTGAGTGGGACCGGAGTTAACGAGTGGACAGAGGCCGACCATTCCAGATGCAGGCCGGAGAGTGAGTCTGGGGGTGAGGGCGGGGAGGAGGAAGACACAGTGCCGTGGGATACACAGGCCACTGGGTGGGAGGTTGAAGGCCCTGTTTTTAGCCCTGGTACAATCCGTGCTATGTGTGAGACTTCGGGCAAGTCATTTTCACTTCTCTGAGCTGTTATTAGAAACTTCAGCACATACTTTTGGAGCACCTACTCTGGGCCAGGCCCAGTTCCAGGTGCTGAGGGTAGAGCAGTGAACTAGACAGATGAGGTCCCTGTCCTTGTGGCCCTTCCATTCTATTTCCTCCTCTGGCCGCGCGCCTGCCCTGCCTACCCCTCGGGGCTCTTAACAGGCATCAGATTAAATGACTTCATGGGGAAACGGTAAGGCTGATGCAGATGTAGGTAGAAGTTCGTGCAGGCAGCAGGCATGACTCAAGAACCTGCCTCAGGTTGGCCACGGCTTGTCCCTTCAAAGAATGTTTCAGTGCAGAGTTCATCATGCTGGACTCCCTGCCTCCAGACACAAAGTGCAGTGGATTGGGGAAGTTTACTGGCATTCACAGTCTTTCTGATCTTGGAGGCTGAGCGCCAAAGTCACCTTTTCTAGGGACCCCAGGTTTGAATGCCCATTTTGGGGGGATGACCATAGTCCCCACTTTATTCCCTCATGTGGATCTCACCCACGTCCTTGTGTGCGCACTCGCATGCGTGCCTGGGGTCAGGTGGGCTGGAGAGGGCATAGATTTTGAGTAGCATCCTGGCTTTACACTTTTAGGCTTGTGGCCCTGGGCAAGTTAACTTAACCTCTCTCAGCCTCTAATTTCTTATTTATAAAAAGGAGCTAATACCCCCCTGCTGGGCTGACAGCAGAGAATATGTAAAATGGCAGCTTCCTGTTCAGTTTTTTTAAATTAATTAATTAACTTTTATTTTTGGCTGTGTTGGGTCTTTGTTGCTGTGCGCGGGCTTTCTCTAGTTGCGGCGAGCGGGGGCTACTCTGTCGCTGTGCGCGGGCTTCTCATTGCAGTGGCTCCTCTTGTTGCGGAGCACAGGCTCTAGGCGCGTGGGCTTCAGTAGTTGTGGCTCGCGGGCTCTAGAGTGCAGGCTCAGTAGTTGTGGCGTACGGGCTTAGTTGCTCTGTGGCATGTGGGATCTTCCCAGACCAGGGCTCGAACCCGTGGTCCCCTGCGTTGGCAGGCGGATTCTTAACCACTGCGTCACCAGGGAAGACCCCCTGCTGTTCAGTTTTATTCTCTCTTCCCTCGTAAATCCTAGAGGCTCTGGTTTAATGTGTATTCCCACAGGTGCCAACCCCTTTTTTTTTTTTTTTTAACATGTAGGACCTTAAATAATATTTGTTGAGCTGATGGAAGTTCAAACAGAGAGGCGGCCCCGGCAGGTGAAAGAAGGTGGTTGTAAATAGGCCCAGATGCTGATTCTGTACCCACGTCAAGCCAGGTTGTCAGGGGATGTGGCAGGAAGAGAGGCCACTTTGTTTACACTTGCTTCTGGACTGTGAGACCATCATCCCAGGAGCTACCAAGGCCACCAATCAAGATGGAGGACTGCAAAGTGGGTGGGTTTACCTGGGGAGGAGTGGGACATCTGCTTACCCTGAAGGCAGGAGGTTAGGACTTCTAAAGCCAGAGTGATGCCTGGTAGAGATAAGAGGAGAGAATTGGCCATAGTCTCCATCCTCATAGCCCCAGCGTTCTCCACTCCTTCCTGCTTCACTCCCGTGCCAGTGTCCATGGGAGCAGGGACCCAGCCTGTCCTGTGCTCTGCCTGGCAGAGAGTCAGGCCTGTTGTACATGGTCCAGAAATGATGCAAACAATTGGATAAATGGCATAATGCGTGGCTCCCAACTCCGGGCCAGGGGGGTGGAGATTGGGATGAAATGCTTTACATTCCAGATAAAACACCCCATCCTGGGGCTGGACCCCGGCTCCAACCTCTGCAGGTGGACATGCTCTTGGGCACACTGGGTTCAAGTCTTGGCCCCTCCACTGACTAGTGGTGTGATCCTGGGTCAATCACTTACCTGCTCTGTGCCTCTTGATGCCAAGGGGGAAATGGGGATAGTAGTTGTTCCCACTTGAAATAGCTGCATAGAGGTTTAAACCAAGTAATGTATGTAGGGAATTTAGCATAGCACCTAGCATATAGTGAGTGCTCAATAAACGTTAACTATTTTGAGGAACCAGATTTGCTATGGCCTTTACCCATGGTGCTCTGAGATAAGATGTAGTATATAAACCCATTTCAGAAGGAGACCAGGTTGACCAGAAGGGTGTGGGAGTTGTGTTG
The DNA here is from genome assembly GCF_949987515.2 of Delphinus delphis. Taxonomy (NCBI): domain Eukaryota; kingdom Metazoa; phylum Chordata; class Mammalia; order Artiodactyla; family Delphinidae; genus Delphinus; species Delphinus delphis. Next base: position 33,485,636 of record NC_082684.1, read on the forward strand.
TCCTTGACCTTTGACCCCGAAGTCAGCTCTGGCTCATTCAGTGTCACCTGACCTCTCTGGTTGCTCAGTACCTTTACCTATAGAATGGTGTAGAATCCCTTGCCTACCCTCTCCCTACTTCCCTGGGTATCCAGGATGAAGAGATGAATGCTGAAGTGCTTAAAAACTTTGTCAGCTGGTTGTAACACAGGTAAAATGACCTCAGAGAATGGATTTCCTCTAAAAGAGACAATTCTAGAACGTCTTCAGCCCCCTCTGATAATTAGCTGAGGCCGTTCTTTGGGTCCGGCCCACACCCCCAGCTGCTTACCCAGCCCTGCTTTGCTCCAGGACCGGTTACAGCTGCTTCCTCTCTGAAACCTGTCCCACATGGGTGCGCTGAGCACAGGTGCCCCACTGGTTGGTGAAGTGATTGACAGAGCCCGAAAGAGAGATAGGAGAGATGGACGAGGCCTAGAGCATCAGGGCTGTGGGTGGAGGCTGCCACCTTCCCTGCCCTGGACAGATAGATGTGAGAGTGCCCGGAGCACAGGGGAAACCAGACTTTCCAGTTCTGAGGAATGATGAGACGTTGAGGGCCTGCTGGTCACTCGAGATGGGCTTGTAGGATCCAGCCTTTTCAAAGGGAAAAGGAGGAAACTCATTTCCTGAAGTCTGACTTCTTGAGGAAGGCTGCCAAGGCTGTGCTCAGTGGGACGGGGCTGGGAGAGGCCCTCACCTCTGGGACCTTCCGTGTGAGGAGGTCAAACCAAATGGGCGTCCTGTCGTTTGGGATTTGTGGTTGGGATTTGGGCCTCCTTTTTCCAGCTTCTTGAGGAAGGCCTGGGGCTGGGCGCCTGGCCAGCGGCCACAAACCACAAACCTGGCTGGAGGACTTGTCACATGAGACCTGGTGCCTCCTGCCCTGCCAGGGTAGGGCGGCCTGAGACAGGACCCAGCCACAGACCTGCTACTGTGTGTCCCTAGGGAAGAGCCGTGTCTCTGCTCCTTACCTTCTAGCCCCATCACAGTGTGAGAACATGGACCATTTCTCCTGTGGAGTCAATCAGTGAGCGCTGATCGAACCCGTTAGGTATCAGATGCTCCACCCATGTGGGGTTGTGGAAATGACAGTTTAGGTGCAGAGGGAACCAGAAAGACAGAAAATCCCACCAGGCCACGCCAGTCACGGCCGGGGGCGTGGCATTGGCCACTGTAGAGCAGGAGCCGCCACTGCTGCCTGAGGTGACAGGAAAGGTCTTGCTGGGAAGCCTCCCCTTTCCCTGGGACCTGGTGTGCATGCGGCCCAGGGCCGTGGTGTCAGGGAGCCTTCCCAGGGCCTTGCTTTTATCCCCTCGGAGTGTGGTCAGTGGGCCCACATTGCTGCAGGAAGGGCCGCAGGAGCTGGGCTGAGTTACTCACCTGGGGTGCTGGAAACCCAGTCCAGTCTGGAGCTCCCCAGAGGAGTCTCGGCTAAGAGGTGGCAGGCAGAGGAGCCCCCGTAGCCTGGTTCCTTATTCCTGGTCAGACAGGGTCACCCTGCTGGGACTCGGGATTCAGCCCCGGGTGCTGTCTCCATCGGCCAAGGCAGGGTCCTGCTAAGTTCTAATTGCCCAAAGTGGCGACGCCAGGCACCTGGGGAGCGGCGGGCACAGGAGACCCTCAGAGCCACGATGGGAGCCCACCTTCCTCTTAACACATGGCCAAGATTGCTCGCTGGTTCTCAGGCCGAGCATCGGGCCGAGAATCCTCCCACCTCAGCGGGTGGAGGGTAACGGTGTGGAGAGGGCTGGTCAGGCACTCTCCTGATTGTCTTTCCAGTTCTTCCTTCACCCCCCATCACGTCCTGGCTGGGGATTACCTGCAGGATCTTGCCGTGCAGGGCAGTGAGTCCCGGGTAGTGACACTTTGGCCTCAAAGCCGCGCAGGCAGCACTCACGACCCCCACCTGTCCCCGCCTCGAGCCCTGTTCAGCCGCCCCAAATGGTGCAAGGCCTTCGTTCAGCTCCAGCCCCTCCCAGACAAATGAGCAGAAAGTGGCCGTCCCGGCAGCCCGAGAGCAGAGCCAGGAACAGGACTGGATTATTTTCTTTTTTTTTTTAAGTTGAAGAAGTTCTTTTTCTCATAATGCTCACAGTGGCTCACCCTTTTGGAGCATGTGCTAAGTATCCGGCCCTGTGCTAAGGAGTCTACGTGCATTAACACATCTAATCCTGCGAGGGGGATACTGTTACCCTGTTTTACAGATGACGGAACTACCTTGGAGCAGACGCATGACTTTTCCAAGGTCCTACAGCGAGCGAGAGGTGGAGCAGGGGTCCGTAGCCGGGCAGTGTGGTTCCCGGTTTGCCTGCTCAAACTGTGCTCTCCTGCTTATAAAGCAAATGCTTGCGAATCCAGGAACAATTTAACCAAAGCCAAACATATACAAAACAAAACCCAGTGATGAAGACGTTCTGGAATTAGATAGCAGTGGTGGTTGCACAGCCTTGTGAATATACTAAAACCCGCTGAACCGTAGGCTTTAAATGGGTGACTTTGATGGTATAAGAATTATATCTCAATTTCTAAAAACCCTCAGAAAATGCTAATATAAGAAGAGAATGACAGTTGCCTGTCATCCCACCTCCTAGAGGTAAGCTCTCTCCATCCTTAGCCCTCCTCCTCTCACTTGGGAGCCCACGCTAAGGTCAGGGATACAAGCTCATGGTGAGTGAGTGGGAGAAGAGAAGAGGAAAATAATCAAGAAGGGTGGCTTTCATAAAAAGCATCATGTGGCCTTTTTCTTGGAAACTGCTTAAGAACAGATCACCGATAAGAACAGGCGAACAGAAGGCTGGGCTGCGGGGAGGACGGGTGACCTTCCTCATTTCTCCAAGGCCGAGTCCCATGGCACCTGCCTTGTTGGCCTGGGATTGCTTCTCACCTTGTGCCATCCCCAGGGTTAACAGGGGGGGTCCAAGTGGGGCAGCTTTCCCCAGGGCCTGAGGCATGAAGAGGGGAGGGCAGGGCCAGGGTCCTACCCCAGGAGGCAGCTGCCCATTCTCAGAGGTTGCCTAGCAATAATGGGAACAGGTGACTTAGCCCACTACAGAGGCGGGAGGAGAATAAAAGGCAGCTGAGGATAGAAATCGGGAGTAGTTGCAGAGGATGCGGTTACCCTGGAAACCGCCTGCTTGGTCCTTGGATACAGCGGGCAACTTCTGGGCTGGGATCCACTCTTCACTGAGAGGTTGTGGGGTCCTCTCCAGGCTTGTCACCCACAGTGTCGGGGAGGGGGATGTAGAGAAACCCCTCTTGCACATGGCTTCTGTGGTGGATGTGTTCTCTGCGGTCTCATTTAACATTCACAACAGCCTTGTAAGGCATGTGGGATGATCACACTTGATAGATGAAGATCCTGAGCTTAGAGATATAAAATAACAGGCTCACACCAGAAGGCTCACAGTGAGAGGGGCTGGGAATGAAGGTGCTGGCACCCTCGGTGCTTAAAACAAACCTTTCATTTTGGTGTAAAGCATTTCACATGCCCAGGATGTGGGAGGTAATGTAAACACTATCCACCTTCAGGGAAGGGAAGAGAAGATGAGAGAAGGAAGGCTGGAAAGGAGAGTTGTCTGTTTTATATCCAACAACCAGCCAGTAGCATTTATTAAGAAAGTCTTGGTTCCCCAAATAAGTAAAAAGACGGATAGTTCACATGGATTGAAGGTTGCATGGTTTGGATTATCTCAATCTGTCAAAAACCCCTGTGAGAAAGGTACTTTTATTTCCCTTGTTACTACAGATAAGGAGATGGAGGCTCAGAGACGTTAAGTAACTTGCCCAAGATGGACCAGGTAATAAGCCAGGTTATGAATGAACCCAGGCAGGTTGACCTTGGAACTCTACCCTTAACCATAAGTACAGGCTCACCCTTTGTTATTTTGGAGGTTACGTTTTAATTGATACAGAGCTGATATAAATGAAATAAGGGACAAGTCAAGATGGAATATAACCAAGTACTCATCATGTGGTTCATGATTTTTAACATTTACGCTTTCACATATGGTTTTTCTCTCCATTCATCATGATGAATAGACTTGTGAGGCCTTATCCCCATTTTATAGACAGAGCAAGTGAGGCTCAGAAAGGGGGATGCTTTTACCTCTCGCAACCTGAATGGGGTAGAGTTGGTTCTGAATCCAGGTCTTTGAGGGTCTGTGAGGCTAAAGGGGTGGGTGTGGGCCTTTCCGAAATTCCCTTTCTCGGTTGGAAAGGTAGTGGAGGATTCTAGTTGTATTTCTCCCCACTTTTCAGTAGGAGTAGCTGTCAGGAATGGACTCAGGTCCCCGGTGGCCTCTCCTGGAGCTGCTCCCAGCTTTGGGGACTGGCTCCCCCGCTATGAAATTCAACCACGTCCCCTCCTCTGCTGCTTGGGTTCCTTCAGGTTCACCTGCTCCTGCCAGCCCCTTTGTTTGGTCGCCAGGGGAACCTAGCACCCTTTGAACCAGGTAGCAGAGGCTCAGTGTTTATTTTGGTTTGAGAAGCCTGTGCTTGTGAAACACAAAGCTGGAGGTTCTGGTTTGAGCTTTGAGGCTCTTCAGAAAGCTGATGAGGGAAAGTCTGGGGGCTTAGGCTGGGGTAAGCAGTTTTGGCTTTCAGCGCCGCGGGCAGGCCAGAGGACAGCCCTGGGGGGAGGACAGTGCCCTTCCCGCCCCCTCTTCCCTCTGAACCTTGCAGCTAAGGGTCTAAATCAAAGGCCCTGAATGGTTCAGCTGAGGGCAGAAAAGTGATGGGGGTGGGGAAGGGAAGGGAGCCTCCTCTACCTTGTGTTTACTGTTCCCTGGTGGTTGGTGCTGTGGAGGTGGTCGCAGGCCTGTGATTGGAGGCCAGGGCTTACAGGGGAGCGTTTTTTATGGGCCTGAAATTTAATTTTTTAATTTTTTAATTTTTTTTGCGGTACGTGGGCCTCTCACTGTTGTGGCCTCTCCCGTGGCGGAGCACAGGCTCCGGACGCGCAGGCTCAGTGGCCATGGCTCACGGGCCCAGCCGCTCCGCGGCATGTGGGATCTTCCCGGACTGGGGCACGAACCCGCGTCCCCTGCATCGGCAGGCGGACTCTCAACCCCTGCGCCACCAGGGAAGCCCTGAAATTTTATTTTTTAAAAGCCATCGGCAAAGCTGATTATAACCGACGGAGCAGTGCTGGGCTCTATTTTCAAATCATCTGTAGGTGAAATGCCACGAGGGGAGGGAGCGCTGAGGTGGGTGGCCCCCTTCAGGCAGGTCTCCTAATGGAACTTGGCTTTCCATCTTGGAAGAGGGGTGGCAGGTCCTGCACGTGGGTGGGAAGGGACTTGTTACTGTCAGACTCTTTCTCCTCATGTCCCATGTGGAAATGTGCACGTCACAGCCTGTGGTTTGAGGATGGAGAGAGGAGTGGGGCTTTTAATTCTTCTAAGTCCCAAGACCAGGAAATGGGATCACTACCTCCTCCCCCAGTGGGAGGGTCTGGTGGGGACAGGGCCAGTGGCTTTGAGGTCCCGTGTCTGTTTTGACCTCTAGTACTGTGAGTGAGTGAGCGAGGATGTGTGTGGCAGCGTGAATGCAGGCACACGTGTGTGTGTGTGTGTGTGTGTGTGTGTGTGTGTGTGTTCGTGCGTGCGTGTGTCTGGCTCTGAGAAGCCCCGCTGTTGTTTTTGGCCCCTGCCTTGGCTTTGGCAGGGGAGTGGCCCCCTTTCAAACACCACACACATCCTCCAGATAATATATAATGACACTTTCCAGGAGAGTTCCCGATACTTCGGAAAGGCCTTTCTTTCCAGGAACCCAAAGTGCTTTTCCAGACTTGGCCCCGGGAGCTGGGAGATGGAGGAGGTGAGGGAAGTGGGGGCCAGACCCCTGGTTTCCTGCCCTTCCTCCTGGATGCTGTGCTGGCCGGGGCTGTTTGGAGGTATCTTTGCATGCATGAAGTCCTGAGGACGCCCCAAACTCTAGCCCCAAAGAAAGCTACCTATATATATATTTTTTTTTGCTAAGTTATGCAGTGGTAAATTGAGTTTCATTGTATATAATCAGCTTTTTAAAAATTAAGGAATTCCACATTGGGGTTTCACTTCTCTGGGCCTGTCTGGAACCCCCTTAATGGGCTGCTTGGTGCAGGCAGTGAGGCCACATTGGGGCCCAGGGGTGCCTGGCTAGGGGACCTGCCCCCCGTCCCTTTCCATGGAAGCTTCTGGTTCAGGACAAAGCCAGCTTAGGCCCACCTTGTGGCCCAGGGAGTATGTCTGGAATTATATACAGCGGACCATCTACCCCTCCCCCAAGCATGAGGCAAGCTGGTGCTGTGCTATGGGCCAGGCACGTTTCTGAGTGTTTCACAGATATTAATTCGTTTCATCCTGACAACACCTGTGAGATGATTGGCTGGGGGTAAGGAAATTTAGAAAGGACTGCAAAGGCTCAGGTGGTTACAGCCGTGATTTCTACATTTTCTGCTCTGAGGCCAGTTCACAAAGACGATGAACATTCCAGATTTGAGGTCACGGTGCTTTTCTCCCCAGTCCCATTCCTGTCCCTCAGTGGAATTGACCGCTATCCAGTTTGGTGTTTTCATTCCTAAACATCTGTTTGTACACTTCTCGCCTGTGTAGTTGTCTGTGTGACAGATGGTGTCACACACAACGTGTCGCCATGCACACCTCCCCTTCTGCTCTCATTTGTCCCGCACCCCACATGGCAGGAGCTCCGACCCCTCTGGCGTGGATGAGACGGCTGACGCCTGGAGGGGCTGGAGGACTTGGGGGATTTGCGCGGGTCACACAGCCGCTTACAGGTGGCAGGTGGGACCGGAAGCTGGGCTTCTTGCCTCTGCGGGTGGCTCTTTGTGTTCACCTGCAGCTCCCGGCCCCATCGGAGTTCAAAGACTCACTGGTATTCGGTGAGGGAGGGCAGGAGCAGTCAGTCTGTTTCTTATTTTCTTTCCTCCCACATGTGCTTTTGACACCTGGTTCTCGTCCCCTGGGGCACTTGTACCCTTGTCTGCTGCCCTCTTCCTAGGACTCAAGAGTCAGGTTCTTAGGGACTCCCACCACATTGCCATTCTTTTCTCCTCCCAGGAGAGAGCCCTTCTGCTTTTATTGTTCCTTGATGAAGCAAATATGCAATGACAGAAAGCGACTGTGAATTTGGGAATGCTTCTAGATGAATGTGTGTCGTATGTCTCACAGTGGCTTCTTGCAACATTTGGAAGTTAGTTGTTCTCTGCACATAGAGTTTTGGAAGAGGCGGGAGGTGGGAAGCCGTGGCTGAGCGCGTCTTGCCTGGATCCCAGGGGCAGCCAGTGGGATTCCAGTTATGTCTCCCTGTCCCCGCTTGGTTTCCTGGCTCCGGCCCTTTCTTCCTAATCCCGTGGCTCTCAGCCACTCAGCCCTTGCATTGCTCACTTAGCGCCTAGGTAGAGGATGGGCTGGAGAGAGCTGGAAAGGACAGCCGTGTTGGCAGCCCTCACCGCACTTGCGTAGGGCCCTGTTGTGAAACTCTTGGCTCTGAGGACGTTTGGAGGGTTCTCAGGGGATGTCATTCATCTGTGACTGACTTGGGACTCCTTGGGTGAGTGAAGGTGGGTTTGTGGGGTCTCCTGGGGCCTCCTAGTAAGGGGTCCATTACTTGGGGCTCCTGAAGGCTGTGCCGCTGGGATCCAGACAGACACTCATGGCACCTCATCCCAGAGCCTTGAAGCCTGGAAGGATCGGGGTGGTTTGTGGAGTAGAGCAGTGGTGCTCAAATGTGCATCGGAATCACCTGGAGGTCCCAGGGCCCCATCCTCAGTCATTCAGTGGGTCTGGGGTGGGGCCTGAGAATTTGCATTTTTAACAAGTGAGATGACACTCTAAAGTTACTGGCAGAGTGGGTAGATGTAGGCAGGGGTGAAGAATTGGGGCTGTTTTTGCAATCTACTGTAGAGGTCTTGAACCAGACTGTGACTTTGCTGATAATTTCTACCTAGCATCTCCTCTCCCTTCCCCCAAACTAAAAACCATGTCTTTCTCTGGGAGGCCCAGGCTTGGGGAGGGAGATGTGCTTCTGTACCCCAAGAAAGGGTGACTCTTCAGGAGCCTCCTGCCGGCACATAGTAGGTACTCACCAAATATTGGATGGACGGTGACAAGGGGGTGCGGTCGCCACAGTCCAGCAGGAGACGTCTGCAGATGCCGAGGTGCTGGGTGTGATGACCTCCCACGTCACCAAGGGTCACTCCAGTGATGGGGCTGAAGCAGGGCGCAGAGCAGGGCTGGCTCCCAGGACTCAGAAGTGTGCCCTGGGGTCAAGAGGAGGCCCGAGCTGGGGAAGCGGCCTTTTGCTCGGGATGGGGTCTGAGACTGCCACACTGCTGCTTGGCACCCCCTCCCCGGGTGTCCTATTGCGGGGAGGCGGGAACCAGCGCAGGGCTCCGGCTCCCTGTCAGGTGGTCCAGCTGCCTTTCTTCCTCTTTTGGCCAGCGGCCCCCTTTAGATTCCCCTCCCGAGGAGCTGGCCTTGCTGACACATCCCTCCACTCCCTGCCCTATCGCATCTGGCCGAGGCCTGTACTTCAGAAATTCTTAGGGAGTTTCCGGTCCTGTTGTGTGGGTTTGTGGGCCTCAAAGGAAGTAAAATCTGGGCCTCAGTTTTCCTTCTCCTTCCGGGCCCAGAGCCAAGGGTTCTCTCAATTATTGGACATCAGCAGCCTGCTGTCTTTGGGCTCGACCTCCTGGGGGTGTGGAAGCAGACAGAACCCTGGGCTCTCCAGCTCACCAGGATATGGGGTCCAGCAAGACCTTGGTCCACCTGCCTTGTGCTCCCTCTCAGTGGGGACCTTGGTGGGTGGCATTTAGGAGAGGAATAGGTATGGAGAGACTGTCCCTTTTTTTGCACCGTTAGGCCAGAGAGCTGCGTGGGAGGACCCTGCCCTCTTTCCTCGGAACAGGGAGCACGGTTGTACGTGATGTACCGAGGCCTCGGGAGACCTGAGGTCTCCTCTTAGGGCTTCCTGTGGCTACTGTATGATGCTGGTAAGTCACACCCGATCGTTACCTACAGAATGAGGGGACTGGGTTCTAGGATGCCGGTGGTGCTCTGCTGTAAATGTCTTGCTTGGATTATCTCATGGAGATGATCTCCGGGGTCTGGGTCGGTGCCACTATTCTGTGTGCTCGTCCTCTCTGGGGGGATTACTCAGCAGAGTCTAGCACTTCTTGAGGTGACCTTGAGGTTGATCCCTGGGCTTCGCAGTCTGGCCCTGAAGATAACCTGCTAATACACAGTCTCTTATCTTTGGGAGTCTTATATGTTCTCAGCTTTCGGTAATTTGTCCCCACCCTCTAGGGAGGGCATGGGCGGGGCCAGGTGAATGAGCTTCCCTTATGGACCCACAAGGCTCTGTGTCTTGGGCCCTGCATGGACTCTCTTACTCTGGAAATGCCTGCTTGGGGTGTGGCCGAGTGGAAAGCCGGGTGCCTGGGGAGGGGAGAGTGGGGAGCCCTGTTTGGGTTGGCGATGGGCCCCTTAGCTTTGCCTTGTAGCCTGGATGCTCCAGGTGTGGTCTGGGGGTGGGGATACTGGGGGTGGCTCTGGAGAGATGGGGAGAGCATCTCTGCCCACTGCAAGGTGGATGGTTCATAATCAGTCCTTTGTGTAGGCTTGGCTGACCCACTGCCTGGTGTGAGAGAGGCGGCCTGCCTGTGGGTTCAGGGGGTAGGAGAAACTCCTGCTGGAGCAAGGGTATCTGCCCAAGGGACTGGTGTCAATGGGCGGCCTTGTTTTTCACTTTGTTTACTCCCAGAACCTGGCTCTATCCTTTCCCTTGTAGCAGTTTGAAGAAATCAATTCATGGAATGCCTGACCAGAAGGGACCTATACTGTTACCTGACCTTCCCCCCATTAGATGAAGAGACTGAGGTCCATAGTGGTGATCTGACTTGTCCAAGGACACACTGCCAGGAGTTCATTCCTTGTGGGGCTGGTTTTAGTAAAGAATTTATTCTGGGAACATATAAATCATCTTCTGAAGTCATCCTTGCCGGTGGGCTCCAGAACACCTGCTGACAGATAGGCGGGGTGAGCCTCTGTGCTCTGAAGGCAGATGGAGCTGCTGGAGTTCTGGCTGGTGTGTGGGTGGTCAAGTTCAGGTGAATTTCACACATGCTTGGCAGCTGTGCTCTGCCAGGCTGGAGGGGGTGATGGACAGACAGGGGGCCCTGTGCATGGCTGCCCTTACACTCAGATGTTCCTGGCACTGGCTTCTGATTTTGCCGTTAAGGAGGGGAGCAAGAAAGGAGTCAGAGGGACAGGTGCTGGTGGTGCTGGTGGCACTAGTGGTCCTGGTCCTGATATTAACACTTAGTACTGCATGCCCAGCCCTGTGCTAAGCCCGTTACACGTATTATATCAATGAATCATGAATCATCATGACCACCCCATAAAATCTAGGTCCTCATACATTTTCATCTTCACTTTACAGAAGCGCTTGAGCATTATCGCGATTAAATAATTTGCCCCAAGCCACCAACTCCCGGGCTCTGGCCTGTGAACCCAGGGCTGCTGGGCCAGAGCCTGCACTCCTACCCAGCGCCCTGGCTGTCGCCTCTCTGCCAGGACAAGCTGCCTGACGGCAAGTCAGCCCTGACTGGAGAAGGGAAGCCCCTCGCCAGAGAAGGAGCTGGGTCTCCACCCTCCCTGGGCCCCAAATACCTCTCTCCTGACACACACATTCCTGCGCATTCCTGAGGAACCAGGAAGTGGCCGTCTCTCTGGTCCCGACGCTGCAGGTCCCAGCACTGTGTCAAGCAGTGCAGGTGGCTGGGGGGGCTCAGGGCCAGATGGGGGCTTTTTATGTCCCCTCCATACTCCTTTGCCCTCCTCCTTTCTTCTCCTTGTCTGTTCTCTTTCCCTCCTGCCCCACAGTGGCACCCCAGACACTGGCCACCCTTGAGGATGGCCTTGGGAGGTGAGGCTTGGCCAGGCCTCACCGCTGGGGGGGTGGGGGCGGCTGTCTTTGCCTTCCTGTGGAGCGCAGGGTGCTGGTTGCCTTCACTGGCTGCCCCAGAGCGGGGCATCTTCTTGGCTGTGTCAGGGTTGGGCTGCTCCTGTGTCCGTAGAGGTGCTCCAGGCAACCACCCTCTGAAATAGCCGCGCTTGTGTTTCCCCGTCTTTGTTGCAGCTCCTGTACTGGCTGTTTCTCATCCTCGATCATATTTCCTCCCCACAACAAGGTAGGAGGTATCAGCCCTGTTTGCAGGTGAGGGAATCAAAACCCCGCCAACTCAGAGAATGCGCTGAGGCTAGTATACGGCAGATTGAGGTTAATGCCCAGGTCTGTGGGCCAAAGTGCCCACATCTGCTATAGCCCAATGTGAGCAGAAAGTGGCCGCTGAACAGAATCCGCCCCAAACAACAGCAAAACACTTCCCAGCCCGGCTCTAGCATCCTGGGTCCAGGTGGGCTGGGGTATCTCCCTGATGAAGGCGCCTTGCTGGCCTCCTCTGAGAGAAGAGGGCAGATGGAAAGCATTTACAGGCTTATGGGCACCTCTTACTCACTAAGCTGTGGCTGGGGCATTGCTCGGAAAAGCTCATTCAAGAGAATACATGATGCAAGGGTAGCCAGAAGCCAGTCAGAGCCTGTCCTTTGTGTCTGGCCTTGTTCTGTGATTCCTTCTTTTCAGAGAGTTTCAGTGCCCATTGTCATCGGGACCTGTTAATAGGGGCTATGGGAGCCTGGTGAATAATAATAATAAATAATAATAATACTGTAAGAGCTGTATGCACTGACTCTTCTAATGCTGTGTGCCTGGCACTGTCCTTAACTTTTTACATGTAAGCACTGGGACAAGGACTTTCCGTATACTGACCCATATATTCCTCACAACAACCCTGTGAGGTGGGCATTAGTATCCCCATTTTACAGATTGGAAAACTGAGGCCCAGAGAGGTTTAGTTATTCACCCAAGGCCCTACGGCTAGCCAGTGGCAGAACTAGGATTTGAATCCAAGGATTTCCAGTCAGTAAGACCACGCATGATTCCTTGGAGGTCAGGGACCTCCTTATGGCTTTTATTTCTATCCCCAAAGCTGGCCTAGCACCGGATACTGAGTGGGCTCTAGGAAAAGTTGCAATGATAGACTGTAGGGCATTTGCATCCTGCCCTTTGAGAGGAAGTTGCCTTTAAGTTGCAGGGATCTTTTTTTTTTTTTTGCGGTACGCGGGCCTCTCACTGTCGTGGCCTCTCCCGTTGCGGAGCACAGGCTCCGGACGCGCAGGCTCAGCGGCCATGGCTCACGGGCCCAGCCGCTCCACGGCATGTGGGATCTTCCCGGACCGGGGCTCGAACCCGCATCCGCTGCATCGGCAGGCGGACTCTCAACCATTGCGCCGTCAGGGAAGCCCAAGTTGCAGGGATCTTGGCATGGGCTCCTATGGGGGTGTAAGATGGGCAGCAGCCCTGAGGCCCACCCTGGGGCTCCTGCAGCCACGTACTGAATGGGGGGAGCGCTGTGTATGGGGAGACTTCAAGTGCAGATGGAGTCGGCAAGCCTGGGAAGAAAAACCCAGGAGACACGGGGCCTAGAAGCCCCTCATTAGCTATTTGTTCCTTTGGGGAGGTCTCCCCTGTCTTCCTGTCATAAGTGACATTAGGTGTTTAACTCCCAGGGAGGGATAAGATAGCAAGTAATTTAGAATTTAATAAAGTTATCAGTTCATACAAGTGGGGGGCAGGGGTTGTTTCTTACTTCTCTTTATCCGCGATGCCTAGCATGTGGTAGGCACTTAAGGAATGTTAGTTGCATGAATGAATGAATTTAAAAAAACCCTTCTTATGGAAAATTCAAGCACAGGAGTAGAGAGTAGTGTAATGAATCCCCATATACCCATTACCCGGCTTCAACAATTAGCAGCAGAACCTGTCGTATGTAGCCATCTGGGATACTTTACAGTGAGATTAGCACGCTAGGATGAACTGCTAAGACCTTCTCAAGTGGGAAGGGACAAATGGAGACGAAATGGTGCCCTTGTGACGCCGCTGTGCCAGGTACGCTGCAGGTGCTTATTCGAAGGTTTGACCTGACTGCACTTGATAACTGGACCAGGTGGCATTGGGCTCCAGCCCCAGGGTGGGAGGAAAGTTTCTGAAGGATGAATTCAGCAGATCCATGAGATGCTCAAACACGTACGCTGGGGCTAACGGCACTGCAGCCAAAGATAGTTCATCCACTCAGTTCACATTTATTGTGGATCTCTTTCAAACATTCAAATGTTTAAAAAGTACAGAATAGTAAAACCAATACCCAGGCGCTTGCCACCCAGATTGAAGAAATATTAAGCACTCACTCTTCTCAGATTAGGGCCAGATGATGCAGGATGTCTGCCTCTGAAGAGGCCAGTGGGGGAGAGACCCAGGAACTAGCATTTCCCTGTCATGTTCAGAGATGTCACAGCCCATATAGTGAAGGGAGCCCAAGGAAGGCCCCAGGCCACCTTGGAGGAGACTGGTGTAAGACCTCCTGGAGGAGGTGATAATGTGAGCTAACATTTAAATCTAGAGTATGTAAGAGTGAGTCAGGCAAGGTGGTGGTGGCGAAGAGTGGGCCAGGCGGGCCAGGCCGTGTGTGACCAAAGGCTTGAGACAGTGAGTGTCAAGTTCTGGGAAGGGAGGGGCCGGGGATGAGTGTGAAGGAGGTGAGGGGAGGGGCGGAGAGGAAGAGGCCCGAGGGTGGGTGACAGTGAGTACAGGGGGAGTTGGACTGTGGGGCAGTAGCAGGCTCTGGGCCTGTCTGAACTGCACACTGCACACTGAGAGGATTAGAGACCAACATAATCCCCTGTGGAGTCTGGGGAAGGGTGGGAACTGCGGCAGAGGAATATTTGAAGGAACCCGGTTGAGAGAAGCTCCAGGCTGGAAGAGTGGCTGTGCTGGACTTGCTATGTTCAGGGGCCCGAAGGGCTCGGAGAAGCAGGCCTTGGGGGAGGTTGAGTGGAAATGGAGTCTAGCTCAGAATTTCTAATAGTCAGGCTTTCCAAAGAAGGAATGAACTGTTAGGTTGGGAGTTTCCTGGTCTTAAATGTGTTTAGGTAGACCTGAGAGATTGAAACGGCAGTGGGGGAATTCCTCGGTGGTCCAGTGATTAGGACTCTGCGCTTTCATTGCCAAGGGCCTGGGTTCAGTCCCTGGTCAGGGAGCTAAGATCCTGCAAGCTGTGCGGTGCAGCCAGAAAACAAAAAGACAAAACAAAATGTACAAAACCTTGTAGTTGAGGTATTCAGCTAACCCACAAAGAAATGAGATGGGAGGGGTGGGGAGGGAGGGGGGCGCTGGGCCTTCAAGGGCCCTCCTCATTCTGGGTTCTAAGAATATAAACTGGGGGAGAGTGGGTTAAGTGACCCGTGGACACAGGCGGATGGTGCTCCAAGGAAGGCAGCCATGGAGGAGGTGCTGGCCTGTTGCCATGGGAACCATCTCTGCTGTGGGTTTCCAGTTCCAGGGATGCCCTGGAAGGGAATGAGCTCACTCCACCTGCAAGGTGATGAGTCGGCCTGTTCCGAAGTCCTGCGTGCTATCCAGGGCTGGGCAAGAAGTTGAGTGGCAGACCCTGCCTCTGCCCCTCGTCGGACCACTGATACTCCTCTGCCTGATGTGGGCTGTTGTCATTAGAGACGAGATGGGGGCAGTAGAGGAAGCCACCTGCCATTCTGGTGGCCCTGGGGAGCCTCCGGTAGAGGCAGGAGGAAGCCTCTAGTCCAGTTGGCCAAACCATGGCGCTCAGCAGGGCTGAACTATGCTATCTGCAGGCCACTCAGCTCACATCGATGGGGCAACAACTACACCTGTGCTGGGCCTGGGGCCTGCAGTCCCGTAGGCTGGATGGATGCTGTGATTTCAGGGGTGCTGAGGGTTTTGAAGAAGTTCAGACTGTTCACGAATGTGCATTGGTCAGGTGTGGGCTGGTTTCTGAGGGTGGATGAGGAGAACTTCCGGGAGGGAGTGGCATTTGATCTGACACTGGAAGGCTGAGGGGTCACTAGTTTGCCAATCAAGTCCTAGGTATTTGGAGGTCCGGGGTTGTGGCTCATCTCCTTCCTCCCCACCCACCACGTGTGCGATTTGTTGTTCCTGTGAGGGAGTGCGCAGAGCGTGTCCACTGACTGCCAGGGGATGGCCAGAACCTCAAACAACTGTGATTTCAGGGCACCAAGCATCTTCCTCGAGACCCTATGAAATCATAGACCATCATCCCCTGGGTTCCAGTCCCTAAGGAGCCAGATGAAGGCCCTAACCTGTTCTCTCCCTCCTGGTGTGGCAGACTGGGGATGACATTGGACAGGCCAGGGCAACTCTGCTTTTCTAGTTTCTGGCTTGGCTACTTGTTTCACCAACATGGGCCTCTGTTTCCTTTTGAGAAGATAAACAACTTTGGAGGTTTGAGGAAATGACCGTTTTAAGTTTTAACCCTTTCACCTAAACACAACTACTTATATTTTCAAAAACCTATTTTTTTTTACCCTCATGCTTGTATTATTTTGATAGTGGTAACCACAGTGGATCTGCAATTTAGTTTGCTTTTATATTTCCCCACTTGGCATTTTATCAAAGATGTTTTTTCTTATATAGCCTGATAGCCTTTATGTTCCTTCCCTGGAGAAAGTGTAGGGATTTTTTCATGAATAAATATTTATTTGTATTTTCCTGTCTCTTTCCAAAAAACGTTTGAGGAGACACGTTAAAAGGCTCATGTAGGGCTTCCCTGGTGGCGCAGTGGTTGAGAGTCCGCCTGCCAGTGCGGGGGACACGGGTTCGTGCCCCGGCCCGGGAAGATCCCACATGCCGCGGAGCGGCTGGGCCCGTGAGCCATGGCTGCTGAGCCTGAGCGTCCGGAGCCTGTGCTCTGCAAGGGGTGAGGCCACAGCAGTGAGAGGCCCGCGTACTGCCAAAAAAAAAAAAAAAAAAAAAAAAGGCTCATGTAAAACAGAGTTTTAAATTAAAGTTAGATGACCCAGAGCTTTGTCAGGGTGATGGTGGTGGGGTGAGCTAATTGAGAAAATAGTGTTAGAAGAGGTTTGTCTTGGGACTTCCCCGGTGGTCCAGTGGTTAAGAATCCGCCTTCCAATGCAGGGAACGCAGGTTTGATCCCTGGTCCGGGAACTAAGATCCCACATGCCATGGGGCAACCAAGTCTACGCGCTCTAGAGCCTGCGCGCCGCAGCTAAGATCCGATGCGGCTAAATAAATGAATATTAAAAAAAAGAAAAGGTTTGTTTTTGTAAGTCAGCACTGACCCTAGTTTTGAGCTTCCCGGCAGCCAAAACAAAACAAGAAATTAGAATTCACATCTGTTATTTCCTAGTAAAGGGAAGTGTACCAGTTCATTGGAAAGAGACGCTTTGCCTCTCTGTGTAAGCACTGAACACCCAGGGCTCTTCCGTTTTAGGAGAGCAGTGTGGTGGATGATGCCATCAGTGTTAGTTTCATGGAACATAGAGACCTTTTTTGTATATTGGTTCTTAAATCAACCCCAGTAGAGCCAAAGGCATGATGTTAAATCACATTGGTGTGAAGGCATTTCTGTGGGGAGCTGAAGAATGAAATCTTATTCTACTGTTTCTGGAGGTGCAGCCTGAGCGAGGCCCCAGTCCTTGGAGATGCTTGTCAGCGTTTCCTGGAGACTTACATGCAGTTGTCTGACAGGAGCCGGAGGGCGGTCTGTGTGGACTCCTGTGTTCAGAGGTTTTCTGCGGCCTTTACTGAGATGAGAACTTTTGCTTTCAGTGCTGGGCACATGAGGGCCAAAGCTGCTATTTCCTTAGGAAAATGAGAGTTTGGCCTATATCACCTCTTCACAGGAAAACTGTCAAGGCCAGAGCTGTCCTCTGGAAGCACTTGGGGGTCTGCTGTACATCTCAACAAGGTGCTCCTGGCCCCAGGCTCTTTGCCACAGAGGAGGGACGAGGCCGTCCAGTCGAGGCTGGGCCTGGGCCTGGGCGTGGACCTCTACTGGCTGCCCCACTCCTCAGCCATACTTCTCCTCTTAATTCTCCCATTGTTGGACATTTTCATGGTTTCCGGTTTTTTTAAAAAAAATTAATTAATTATTTATTTTTGGCTGTGTTGGGTCTTCATTGCTGTGCACGGGCTTCTCACTGCAGTGGCTTCTCTTGTTGCAGAGCACGGGCTCTAGGCGCGCGGGCTTCAGTAGTTGTGGCTTGCGGGCTCCAGAGCGCAGGCTCAGTAGTTGTGGCGCACGGGCTTAGTCGTGCCATGGCATGTGGGATCTTCCCGGTCCAGGGCTCAAACCCATGTCCCCTGCATTGGCAGGAGGATTCTTAATCACTGCACCACCAGGGAAGCCCCATGGTTTCCAGTTTTGAGCTCTCATAGATAATTCCTCTATAAATATTCCTTTCATGTGGACATTTTCCTGCATTTTAGGATAATATCTATGAGCTGAGTTAATCAGTCAAAGGAGGTGATCGTTTCTATATGTCCTTTTACATATTAATCAGTTGCCTTTACAAGGCAGACTAATAAAAATTAAAAAAAAATAAAAGGCAGACTAGCATAGTGTGTCACCAGCAACGCACAACCTATTTTTTATTGAAGTACAGTTGATTTACAATATTATATTAGTTTCAGGTGTACAACATAGCGATTTAAAATTTTTACAGATTGCACACTCAACCTATTTTTTTAAAACTAATTAAAAAGGAAAGTAATTTTTATTGTGACAGATTTGGAAAATACAGCAAAATACAAAGACGAAAATAAGGATTGCCTGAAGTTCTACCACCTGAGAGCATGGAGGTGTGTCTCTTGATGGTCTGCTGTGGTGAACCTGTTGCCTCTCGTCAGGCAGGAGTTTGAGCCGGGACAGTCCCTCCTTTAATGGCTGTCCCTAGGTGCCCCCACCTGGCAGGGGGGTGCCTGATTTTCCTCTGACCCAAAATATCTTTTCAGCCATTGGCCTGTCTGGCTTGTGGACTTACATTTCTAAGGTTCTAAAGACCTTCATAACATTTTCATCTAGTGCTAGATACATAAGAAGTTGGCTTGGAAACTCAGGGTTTAGATATTTGGATGGAAAGTGTGAAATATTATCACCTAGTGGCAACTTAGCAGAGTCCTCAGTAGCTACCACATACCAGGTGAGATCTAAGGGCCGGGGGTGCAGCTGATGAGTGCTGGTGGGACAGGCGGTCAAGAAGTAGAATCTGAGGGCTTCCCTGGTGGCGTAGTGGTTAAGAATCTGCCTGCCAGTGCAAGGGACATGGCTTCTGGCCCTGGGCCGGGAAGACCCCACATGCCGTGGAGCAGCTAAGCCCCTGTGCCACAACTACTGAGCCTGGGCTCTAGAGTCTGCGAGCCACAACTACTGAAGCCAGTACACCTAAAGCCCGTGCTCCACAGCAAGAGTAGCCCCCGATCACCACAACTAGAGAAAGCCCGCGTGCAGCAATGAAGACCCAGCACAGGCAAAAAAAAAAAAGAAGAACCTGTGTCTGAGAAAATTCTGCCCAGCCCTGGCTCCTGACCGCATTCCCCAAGTTCCTGTCTGTCTGTGAGGCTTGTCAGAAGAGCCAGGGTGTTCGGTGAAACTGAAGGGAAGTAGGACGAGTCGTAAGTGAGAACCTACACCTGTCATCTCTGTGCTGGTTCTCACTTCTCTGAACCGAGCATCCCGTGGTCCAGGTGACCCTCTCCTCTACCGCTTGTCTTCAAGAGGAAGCCTCCAGGCAGGGGA
This sequence comes from Delphinus delphis, assembly GCF_949987515.2. NCBI lineage: Eukaryota > Metazoa > Chordata > Mammalia > Artiodactyla > Delphinidae > Delphinus > Delphinus delphis. Next base: position 33,504,366 of record NC_082684.1, read on the forward strand.
GACCACTTCCTGATCTGGATGGGCCCTTGCTGAACTCTTGGTTAGGGTGCTGGTGCTGGGCTGACACCTCCAACCCACAGTGATACTTCTGTCACCCGAGCAGTTACGCATCTGCTCTGAATTTCCCAGATGCTGGAGTGAGAGGACGAAGAAGGTCTGTTCATGATATGACTTGACTTCAAGTAGGGACGGAGGCCTCAGTCCCTAAGAGCTCTAAGAGCTGACTAATGATTTCTTAGGTGGCTTCAGATGCCAAAAGGGGTGATTATACGGGGGGTGCCTGGTGCCATGCATACAGTAGGACACACCTGGATGGTTGTGTTATCTTCAGTATGGAGGAGGTGGTGCACAGGAGCTTCCTTCTCCCTACAGCTCTGGCCGTCCCCTTGAGTTGGGTGGGATTTGGGCAGGGACCGTGGCTGGAGGCTCATAGATGTCTCTTGGGGGAGGAAGAAGTGATGCTTAAATGATGGCATCTTCGAGTTACCCACGTGTGGGACTCTCAGGGCTCTAGGAGGTGCACCTAGAGGAGGCTTGATGTCCCTAGTGCTGTCTGTCCTATGGCCAGCCCATCTGACACAGCTGGGGACAGTTTTCCAAGGTCCGGGGGCTGTGGATGATCAGAACTTTGGAACCATGGGATTCACCACAGAGAATCTGCGTGTTGGGACATTTCCTTGGGGGCCCTGAGGGGGAAGCCATCAGAATGTCTCAGCTACTGTTCTGGTTGTTTGGGTAAAGAGCTCCCTGTTGGAGCCTTGTAAGGCGCTCCAGCTTGCGGCCATGTGGAAAGGCTGGGATTGATTAATTCTGTCTGGTTTGTTAGACACTCTACCCTCTTTGCCTCTCCCCACCCAGGAAACCACATGAACTGTCAAGGCGGGTCCAATTACAATTCATGGTAATTGGAGGGAGAGAGGGACTCCTGAGGAGGCAGTGACTTGTGCTTTTGCTCTGTGAAGGAGAGGTTTCTTTGCTGTGAGGAGTCGAGGCAAGTAGCAATTAAGGGCGTCCTCCTTACACCTTATTAAATGACCACCGACTCCAGGTGACCACGGCTTCCCTGTAGGCATCCTGGTTCCCGAGGGCACATCCACCCTCTGCCACCCAAGTGGAGAGTTTCACTCCAAGGCTGTAATCCTTAAAGGGTGGTCCACGGACCACCTAGAGTTCATGTAAAAATTGTAGCTTCCTGGGCCTTGCCTAGACCGGCTGAACCAAGTACACTGGGCTCAGAGCCCAGGAATCTGCATTTCTTGCAAGCTCCCGCCTTAATTTTTAGGTAACACCAGAGACCTCTGCAAAGGATTACCTGGGAATATTGTTGCTTCAGTCTGAACGGCAGGAGTTCAGCTAAACAAACTCAGCTCCTTCATTCCCGTTCACTCCTCCTCTGGGACGTCCTGCTGATGCTTCGTCTCCTTTGTTAGGCTTAGACCGCAAATTCACTAGCTCTCCAAGATGTGAGCCAAGCATCTCTTTTGGACCCCAGACACAGAGGGGGAATATGGATAGAGGAAAGGAAAGAAAGGAAAGCAAATCTCCTCTTGCTTCTCTGACTGTGATTGTTTTTGGCTTTGGAGCAGGTGGGCCCGTCGACTGTCTGCAAGGCTGTGTTGAAGCAGTATTGCAGTGATAATGGTGGAAGCCACTTTTCTCATCCCGGGCATGCGGAGGGGTGTCTGTATCAGACAGGCGGCCCATGCTGCCCTCCAGTCCCTCCGGGCCTGCTGAGGGCCCGCCTCGCCACTGAGCACAAACATCTGTGTCCTGCAGTGACCTGCCCGCTCTGTTGTTTGGTTTCCTGTGGAGGGAGGGCTTTCCAGTGTTGTGTATCCTGCCTCGCCTGGCTCCTCTCCCTGTCCCACCTTAGTGACCTCTGGTCCTGTACGCTCAGTTGAGCCAAATCCTGACTGTGGGCTGTTGTCTGGGTTCTAGCTTTCATCCAGACAGCGTGACAAGAGGAGTTTGGGTTGGCCCGAGACTGTGTGAGCGCCTCCTCAGTTATGGCCCTGGATTGTTGCAGCCTGAGGGTCTGCCAGCAGCAGTGTGTTCCACTAGCACGGGCTCAAACTGCCCCCTTGAGACAGGGGTCCCAGCAGCAGGAAGCTAGAAGGCCTGTAGGACTGAGCTCAACAGGCAATTCCCCAATGACTCCACACCACTAGGGGTCCTCTCGGGGGTTCTAGGTCCAGAAACCCTCTGGCAGCCTCTCTGCCTAGTGGGAGTTCTGCAGGGGAGACGTGGCGCTGTGGAGGTCATGGCGTAGAAGTGGATCAGGGGCCTCAGAAATGGGAGGGCATTGAGTCTGGTAGGGAAGCCGTCAAGGGAGCCACAACAGGTCTGCTGTTGTCAGAGTGGACTAGGGTTACAAGAAGGATGGGTATAGAGGGGGTGAGATTTTAGAAAAAGGATCTCCAGAGCGCTGAACCTGGAGGCCCAGAGAAGATGAACTCTTCCAGTCAGTACAACGTAACTTTAAAAAGGTAAAAATAAAATCCGATCAGGGCAAGTTTCTAGTCGAATAAATGCTTGCGCTCTTTTCTGAAGGCCTTGAGGATTGGTGCAGCCTGGGTTAGCATCTGGTTCGTTGATGTAGCAAAAACTATGGAAATGTCCTTACCCTTGGGCTGGATAATTCTACCCCCAGGATAGTGTCCTGAGGAAACTGTCCAACTAAAACAAAGTAATGCTTCAGAATATTCTCTGCTCTCCATAGGAGCAGAAGGAAGGCCTCTGTGTCTCACTAACGTCAGGGGAGGAATTTTACAAACCGTCCTGACACGTGATAGTGGTGGAGCATATTTTCAGCCTTTAAATGACATTTAGGAAGATTACACAGGAATGAAATGTTCCACAGACGCGGTTGAAAGTAGGAGAACTTTATGGAGCATTATAATCGGTTGCAACTGTAAAACCCACGTAAACAGGAAGATTACGTACAAAAGTGAAAATGGCTGTGTTGAAGTTGTAGGATTAAATACTTAAAAAAAATAGTACTCAAATTTTATAGCAAGTCAGAGAATTGCTATCTGAGGCAACATCCTGCTTCAGATGTTTTTCTGCTATCACCTGTCCTTTTTCTTGAGGAATGGCAGCTCAGTGAGATCTGACTGTCCGTTCTGAGCGCTTTGGTGTGTGCTGTGCACTGCTGAGCCCCGTGGAGCACACAGAGGGGGTAAGACATGGTCCCCTGAGCCTGAGAGCTCAGGGGGAGGTTTCTTCTCCCTGGGGAGACACGATGTGCTGGGCAAGCTGATTAGTGCTGGGTGCTGAGGCTTGGCCCTAGCACGGCCAGGGACTGTGGGGAGCGGAGGGGGCAGGTGGGTGGATGGTCTGGGCCTTCAGCCGGGAGTTGGAAGGATCTGTAGGACCAGGGAGCAACCAGCCTGGCAGCTGGGAAGCCTGCAAAACCCAGCAAGAAGAGTCCAGTTCTCCTGAGATGGGTTCTATCCAGGTCCTCGCCGCTTTGACTGAGATCAGAGTTATTTAAATAAATGCCTGTGATTCACCCCATTTCTAGAGACTGGGAACTGAAGTCCAGGAAGCGAACTCTTCCAGTAATCTCCGGAGTCCCCTGGGACAGGGCTGTTGCACAGGCCCGCTCCTGGCGTGTTGGCTGTGCCCCGTCTGCAAGCCCCACGCGTGCCCTCCCCAGGGGCAAATCCCCTGCTCAGGATCCACTCCTGGGAGGCTGGCCTTTGGTCCCTTTTGGGTTGGCAGTGGGGGATCAGTGTTCCTTCCCCAGTGATCTCTCCTTTTAGATCTTTCCCTGGCCTGCAGGGGTGCTGGGCACTGCTGGGAGGCCGCCCATCCCCATTTTCCATTTGGAGACCTTGACATTTTGTTTAAGAGGGGGTGTGATTGAGAGCGTGTGAGGGTGAGAACCGGAGGTGCTGGCTCCTTAAGGCTTGGCCTTCAAGTGAATTTTGGCAGAAGGGACACTGAATGTTTAATTTTAGGGCCAGGAGGGGGTGGGGGAAAGTCCCTACTGCATCTGGTTTGTGTTAAGTCCTTCCCTTCAGAAAAGGGCTGTGTTTATGGTTCAAATCCGGCAGAGATGGGGCGAGAGGGGCTCCACTTTCCCGTACTAGGCAGTGGGGCACAGGGAATGCACAGAGCTTCCTTCGGGTCCTCCGACCCCATCCCAAGATAAATGGTTCCAACTTTGAGAAAACTTCCACATCCATTTTACCCCTGAGGTTAAAGCAGGCATTTGCTTCCAGCAGCTGGGCTTTGCAGGCGGAGCTGCAGAGTCGCAGAGCTGGCCGGCTGTCAGCCTGGCTTGTCTGGCGTCTGAGGGTCCCGGATGGGTCAGCAGTGCTGCTGGCTCCCGCAGGCCTCCCGGCCGTGATTCCGGGCTTGAGGGCTTGCGTCCAGGAGGCCCAGGTTGTCAGAGCTGGAAGGTCCTGCAAAGACCAGATCCAGTCCCTTCTTGACAGATAAGGAACTGGAGGCCCAGAGGGCTGAAGAAGCTTGTCCAAGGTCAGAGTCCGCAGTAGACTCGGGATTCGAACCAGACTGTCCTGACTCCCAGTTTGGTTCAGTGCTCTTTTCAGGGCCCTGTATGGCTTCCCCTTCTGCCTGCTGTTACTCTTCCAGGCTCTGCTTCCTCAAAGGGCCGGCTTTGGGGACAGAGCTCGTGATGGCCAGTCTTGAAATTTGGTGGCAACATTCACAAGGCTGTGAGCGCCTCGAAGGCTGGCTGACTCACCGCCGTTTTCCAGCCCCGGCATGGTCCCTGGCTCAGGGGAAGAAGAGCTCAGAAAAAATTCAATGAATGGATGAGTGGGTGGCTTGGCCTGAGGGTGGAGGTGCTGGTGTTCCAGTTAGAAGCATTGTGCTTCCTTCTGAGCATCTGTTCGGAAGCTGTCCTGTTCCAAGGCTGGGTCTTGTCTTCTCCAGCCCTGGCTCAGTTCCGGCACATCACCCAGCTTTCAGGGAAGTCTAGAGTTTCAGAGCCGAAAGGAGCCTTCGATAGCAAAAGGTCCATCCCCTGCAAGTTACAGGTAAGGAAACTGAGGCAAGGCCACACGGCTGGTCAGTGGGAACGCAGGACTGGAGCCCGAGCCTGGTGTGTTCGTGGAGGGAGTTGAGGGTCCACTGTCCTCCCCATCCCCCATCTTCCTCAGTCGGGCGGATGAGCCATTTCGTCTGCCACCCTCTTCGCTCTAGCTTGCTCCCCACTGCGGAGGGTGGTTTCACCAGAGCCGACTGGGGAGAGGCCGGGGCATGCAGGGATGGGCCACGTCATTCCCTTGTGCTGTCCTAGAAGGGGGAAAAGGGCGGGCGGGCTCATTTCCTTGCGGGGAAACCAGAGCTGGAGTCACCCTGGAGTCAGAGCCCAGGGAGGGGCCCCCAACCCTCTCACCGCCTCTGGCCCTGGGTCAGCAGCACTCCCCTCCAGCTGGTCTCATGAAGGGTGGAGGAGGGCCGGGCGACAGTACCGCTGTCCCCCACCCCAAGTCTGCCTTACTGCCTTTGGGAGGGCGTTTCTTGTGGTCCTCTGCAGGGCAGGCTGGTGGTGGCAGCAAGGGGAGGAGTCCGGTGACAGCATTGTCCCATTCTAAGAACTGGGAGTTGTTAAACCCCCTCATGTGTCGTGATTTGAAATGTTTTTGCCTTGTAAGTCTCAATCTCTTTTTTGGTTTTATTATGAAAGTAAGACATGCTCATGTTAAAAAAAAAAACCCAAAAAACAAAAAAAAAACAATTCCCCACAGGTGACATGGTTATTCTTCTATGCCACATAAGATTTTGTATTTAATTTATATATTATTTAATTGTGGTAAAATATACATAACATTTACCATTCTGACCACCTTTAAGTGGACAGTTCAGTGGCAATAGTTACATTCATGTTGTTGTGTAACCGTCACCACCGTCCATCTCCAGAACTTTTTCATTTTGCAAAACGGAAACTCTGTACCCATCAAACAACAGCTCCCCATTGTTCCTCCCCCAGCCCCTGGCCCCCCACCATTCTGCTTTCTTCTCTGTGAACTTGACTGCTTTAGAGACCTCATTAAAGTGAAGTCAGAGAGCATTTGTCCTTTCATGTCTGGCTTACTTCACTCAGCATAAAGTCTGTAATGTTCATCCCCGCTGTGGTGTGTGTCAACATTTCCTTCCTCTTTAAGGCTGACTAATATTCCGTTGCATGTACACGCCGTATCTTGTTTACCCGTGCATCTGCTGATGAGCGTTTGGGGTGCTTCCACCTTTTGGCTATCGTGAATCACGCTGCTGTGAACATGGGTGTGCAAATGCCTGTTCAGGTCCTTGCTTTCATGTCTTTTCTGTATATACCCAGAAATGGAATTGCTAAATTTTATGTATTTACTGTTTGCGACTCTCAGGCTCTTTGAGCACCTGTGGCAGGGTTGATAGGTCAGCACAGCACGCTGGCCACCCGCCCTCCCCCCCCCCCCGCCCCCGCCCTCCTTCCTTTTCCCCCAGGGCTGGGTCCCTGGCCCGCTGGTCTGCTGTGGTAGCTGTCGGCAGAGGTGGGCAGGTGGGCGGGCTGGCCAGCTGGGTCTCCTTTGTGTACCGTGTCCGGGGCTGGCTGCAGCACAGCTCTAGGGAGGTTTGGAGCTGCTGAGCTAGTGTGAAGCTCCGGCATCTCCCGGTGAAGAAGGGCCTTTTTGGGCCAGGTTCCTATCCCTTCTCCTGCTCCAGATCTGGGGAAGGGGGCTGTAGTCTTCTGGGTGCCCTGGGGTGGAAGGGGGACCCCAGAGCCAGCTGGCCCCACTCTCCCCATTCGCTTTTTTGTTTTTTCCCCCCCAGTTCTTTCTGCCCCAGGCCATTTCTCTCCCAGAGGGTTAGCCTGTGAACGATTGCTGGCTGGGGAGTTCCAGAGACTAATGCAACACTTCCTAGCTACCTTTGGAGAAAAGGTCTATTTCTTGCTAACAGAGCAGGCTCTCCTTTCCTGCTCCCTGCTCTACCCACAGTCGACCACTATCTCAAGTCAGGCCCCCAAATACGCTCACACCGCAGAGCAAACTGGTTGCTGCCTGCTGTCTGGAATGGACTTCCACCACATGCCGCCGACCTGCCCCCTGCAGGGATCTGTGTATCGTTCCCCTGGGTGCACAGTCTGTGTCTCACTGGTGGGGTGTGTAGTTATCTGTCAGCTTGGCCGTGGCTTCCTGAGAGCTGGGCCCTCTCTCGTTCTAGTAGTCACTGGTCTAGTGCCCTATACTTAGTGGATGCTCAGTGAGAGAAAGAGAAAGTGGAAATAATTTGGAATTTGGTTAGGGAACTCCTGGTTTGGGGTTTGAGGCCTGTTCTTTGCCAGCTGAGTTACTTAACATTCCTGAGCCTCAGTTTTTCCATCTCTAAAATGGGGGATCAAAATCTAGCTCTTAGGGCTTCCCTGATGGCGCAGTGGTTAAGAATCCACCTGCCAATGCGGGGGACACGGGTTCGAGCCCTGCTCCGGGAAGATCCCACATGCCGTGGAGCAACTAAGCCTGTGCTCCACGACTACTGAAGCCTGCGCGCCTAGAGCCTGTGCTCCACAACGAGAAGCCACCGCAATGAGAAGCCTGTGCACCTCAACGAAGAGTAGCCCCCGCTCCCTGCAACTAGAGAAAGCCGGCATGCAGCAACGAAGACCCAACACAGCCAAAAAAAAAAAAAAAATCTACCTCTTGTTGTGAAGAGTAAATGTGATAATCATACAAAATGCTTGGTAAGTGTCACTAAATGTCAGCTGTGTCATTGTTGTGCCCTCTAAGTGGGAGAGATGTTACCAGCTGCCAGGCCTGGGGGAGGACTCTGCAGGAAGGCGAGGTTTTAGGCTATGGCGCTCTCCCTCTGCTTCTCGGGTGTCTGGTCCCTGGAGAGACTGGGTGAGAGAGGAAGGGGCCGTGTGATGCTGTCTGGCTGGGTGGTGGCAATCTCCTCTGCAGGAGGAAACTGCTTCCTCTCCAGGGAGTCCGCAGCTGCTCGGAGCCCTCGTGGGGCTGGCTGCTGCTCGCTGAGCAGGGATTGTGTGTTGGGGGGAAGAAGGGGTCCGGGGTGCCTTGGGCTTCGTTCCAGATGTGACATGTCTTCTGATCTCAGCACCCTTCCCTGCCAGGCCTTCTTGGAGCCCCGCTCCCCGGCACCAGGAGGTCTGGCTCGGAACTGCCCCTGCCCTGGTTGCTGTATGACTGTTTCTTAGGGGTGGTCCTACCTACCTTTGTAGATTGCAGGCTCTAGGACCCCTGTCTCCCTCATATTTGAGGACAGGAAATAGCAGCCTCACCGCCGTGCAGTAGAGCTTTCCTTTCTCCTGCAGGATAGGATGGTTGGGACCACCCATGCATGGGTCGTGTCTAGGCTCTGGGGAGGGAACAGGATTGCGAATCCCGCTTCGAGCTGCTGGCTCCTTTCTGCCCCTCCCTGCAGGAGAGTTCATCCTGCAGAGGCTTCGGGGTGTTGGGAAAAGCCCGGCCTCGGAGCTGCCAGTTCTGGGCTGAGGGAAGCTCTGCCATCTTACTAGCTGTGTCCTTGAACATGTCCTCCTTCTGAGCCTCAGTTTCCTCATCTATAAAAAGAAGGCAGGGCTTCCCTGGTGGCGCAGTGGTTGAGAGCCTGCCTGCCGATGCAGGGGACACGGGTGCGTGCCTCGGTCTGGGAAGATCCCACATGCCGCGGAGCGCCTGGGCCCGTGAGCCATGACCACTGAGGCTGCGTGTCCGGAGCCTGTGCTCTGCAACGGGAGAGGCCACAACAGTGAGAGGCCCGCGTACCGCAAAAAAAAAAAAAAAAAAAAAAAAAGAAGGCAGTCTGTCTTGCGGGATCACTGCCAGGACTAAAGGAGATGATGGTGTCCTGCACCTGGTGGGCTCCCTACGCGGGGGCAGGGCTTGTTATTTTGGAAGCGAGCCCAAAGCCAAGGAGCCCTTTCACAAACTCTTCTTCCCCTTCTCTACCCAGAAGGCAAGGTGGTAACGACTTCCTGTTCATTTCCACAGCCCAGAGTTGCCCAAACTCGCCTGATTCTAGGATTCACCCGAGTACCTGTTACTTGTTAAATACCGATTCTCGGCCGCCACCCCAGAACTTCTGAACCAGAATGGCGCTTGTCGGGTTGGGGTCTGTATTTTCATCCTGTTTTATCAGTAGGCCAACTTGGGAAAACTCGCCTCCCTCCGGTGGCTGTATCATCTGATCTTCACAAGAGGCCACTGAGGCAGGTCTGAGGCAGGTGTGGCTGCACGCAAAATGGGAGATTCCTAGGTGAGATGGTGAAGTTTAAGGGACAGACCCGAGGTGGTGGTGGTCTGAGCCACTGGTTCCCTCATGGTGGGAACAGAATTAGAACTCAGATCTCCCAGTGCTGTGTGTCCACTGTGCCTGCAGACATTCTAGCAAAGCATGGAAAGGGTGGGGGATGGAGAGAAATGGGGTGACCGGAAAGAGGTGAGTAACAAGACTGCAGTGGTGGCAGAGGGGCATCAGTGGTGCCCTTCTGCTGCCCGTTGTGGCAGGCCTGCAGAGACCAGCCACAGGGACAGGGGTGTAGGGAGTTGGGCTGGAGCCCTTCCCCCACTGAGATACTTCCCCAGGTGTGCCTTCTGAAAATCAGGGCCCAGGTGAGCATGGGCTTTGTCCCAGAGCCACTGGGAGTCAGCAGGTATAAGGAGGTTAGGGGGTGGCCTGGGCCAGGTGCCCGAGCACCTTCCCGGGGCTGTTGACAGAGTCCTGGAAGTCCTTTGTGCAGGTAGGTCTCCTTCTCCCTCCTTTCCCCTCCTTTTATGATTAGGTCTGGGAAGCCTTCTAGAAGCACAGGCAGGGCTGGCTCCCCTGCTCAGATGGTGGAAGGCAGCGTGTGCGGGGAGAGAGGAACGGGCGTGGCCAAGGCCAGCTGGCCGTGCCAGGTACAGGGGCCCACTGTCTCCCTGCTTCCTTATTCCCAAGGTTGGCCCGGTCCATTAACGGAAAACTAGTTTAGGTCCTCTGTATACCACCCCCCTTTCCAGTTTCCCCTTAAGTGGCTCTTAATGATGCTTTCAGGCTGATTTTCTCCCAGTACTGGTGGAGAGGCTTGGGGAGGGTGGGTGGGAGGCACTGGAATTGCTCCGTTAGGGTGTTCCAGGCTGAGGTGGGCTGCCCTGACCGCACAGCAGCGTCACTTTTCTACCTGGGGGCTTCGGGAGCTGCTTCTGCCTGGGTGCACCCCCGGAGGGTGATCCGACTGGGCTGGGGTGAGGCGGGCTGGTGCGCAGTGTGAGAGGAAGAGCCCCGCCCCGGCCGGTGCATGTGATGTGACTTGCTGCTGGGCCCTTGGGAGGGGCCCGAGGGAGGAGAGCCAGGCTGACCGAGCCCGGGGTTAGGAGCCTGGGCTCTGCGCCCGGTTCTCTGGCTCCTCTCGCTACTGTTTGAGGTGACCTTGTGAGCGTCTCTCTGTCTCAGTTTTCTCCTCTGTAGAATGGGATTAATGATAGCACCTACCTCATAAGGTGGCTGGGGGGGATTAATTGTGTTAATACTGACAGAGCACTTGGGACAGTGAGCTGGGGAGGGCATCCCTGGCCGCTGACCTTCTAATCAGATTGTCAGGCTGAGGACCGGGGGCCTTCTGTAACTGGTGAGTGCTGGAGGTGTCTGGCGGGCAGGGAGCCTCGTTTCAGGGCATGACACCCTCACCCATACCGCCTTCCTCGCTTGGCTCGGGTCCAAAACCTGGGTGTGGCCTCTGATCCCTCCCTCCCTCCCTCCCTGAGTATCTCTTGGGTCCACCCACTTCCCTGTCCCCGCCACCACCTCCCTGGTCTGAGCCACCTTCGTCTCTTGCCTGGACCTTTGCGCGGCCCTCTGGCTGGTCTCCGCTGCCATTTTGGCCCATCTCGGATCTGCTCGTCACGGTGCAATTAGGAGTCTCTTTCCAAGATGCAGGTGTAATTATGTGTAAACTAGTACCTGATTCTTGCATCCACCCTACCCCCACCCCTCAACCCTCAGCTGAAATCAAATAAAACCTCTCCCATTGTTCTCAGGAGACACCGTCCTAACATCCTATGGGACCCCATGCCCCTGCGGTAATGCTGACCTCTGGCACCCCTCTCTTCTCCTCCTGCACCAGCCCCAGTGGCCATTTTCCAGTGGCTTGAGCAGGCCTTCGTCCCTGACCCCTCTGCTTGGGCGGCACCACCCTCCCGACCATCCCGGACCCCACACACGTGCGTTGGGTACCGTCCATCTCGGTTTGCACCTGTTGTTCTGATGTATTTATTAACAGCGCCTACCTTTATTTACGAGTGCCCCAGTTTGGATGATAAACTTTGTGGTCCCCCTTTCACATTTACAATCTCTTCATCTAATTAAAATTCCTCAGCTTTAAAAATTCACTGACTTCCTCAAAGTAGTGGTCGGACATACACCCTGGACCAGGTTAGGGACCCGTTTTAGCCTCATGCCTTCAGAAGTTTTCCTGTATGCACTGAAGCTCGGCTTGCAAATATATACTTACTGATACGAGGTTTTGATTAACATTTGTCATCCTTGTTAGACCACAGGGTCCTTGATTTAAGGGACTATGTCTTGGGCTTCCCTGGTGGCGCAGTGGTTAAGAATCCACCTGCCAATGCAGGGGACATGGGTTCGAGCCCTGGTCCGGGAAGATCCCACATGCCGCGGAGCAACTAAGCCCGTGCGCCACAACTGCTGAGCCTGTGCTCTAGAGCCCATGAGCCACAACTACTGAGCCCATGTGCTACAACTACTGAAGCCTGTGTGCCTGGAACCCGTGCCCCACAGCAAGAGAAGCCACCGCAGTGAGAAGCCTGAGCACCACAATGAAGAGTAGCCCCCGCTCGCCTCAACTAGAGAAGGCCTGCGCGCAGCAGCAAAGACCCAACACAGCCAAAAAAAAGAATAAATAAAATTAAATTAAAAAAAATTAATAAATAAGGGACTGTGTCTTTACTTGCCCAAAATGTGACCCCAGTTCCTGACACAGTCAGTGCTCAGTAAGAATTTACTGAATGAGTGAGTGAACGAATGAATGAATGAATTTACCTTCTCCTGCTTACTGGCAGGGGGAGCCTGGAGCCTGCGTGGGTCAGGAGCATGGGCAGTGGCCTGCCTTGAGGGAAGCTGCTGCCGTCGAGCCAATCCAAGCCCAAACAAGCCGGTTGCCCACGCCCTGGCATACACACCCCCTGACTTGGCTGCCCCTATAATTATTCATGACCTCTCTCAACAGGCTTTGTGTTTGGAAAGCCAAAAGAGACAGGAGTTCAAACCCTCTTTCCACCTCCCCAAAACTGAGACTTAGGAGAAAGAGTTGCCTGGCCCATTCTGAATCTCTAGGGAGCCACAAGGTCCAGGACCTTCTCGCATGGCTGGATGTGAGTGCTGGCGTGATTCTCACCCAGTGTCCTGGGCTGCCCTCCCCGGTCCAGGCCCAGGGACTGCTTGGGGACAGCTAGCCGCACACATCCCCGTTTGGTTCTCGGCAGACCTGGGACTGGTGCTGGCCGATTCCTCATTATTCTCCAGCCTGAGCAAAGGTGGAAGGCTTACCTGGAAGAGCCACAGCCCCCAGCATAGTGGAAAGGGCCCACACATTGGCATCCTGTGGACCCCAGTTCAGATCTCAGCTCTGCCTCTCACTAGCTGTGTGGCTAGGAAGGTTGCTTCCTCTAACCCTCGCTTTCCTCCCCTAACGCAGGATTGTTGAGTGGATTTGCTGAGATGGTGCATGCCTCACCCAGTGGTACTAACAGCCCACGTTTTTGAGCAACTCCAAGATCTTATTCCTTCTCTCTTGCCCTCCCCTTGGGGCTCCCAGAGGTCCACTTTGCCTTCCGTGTCCCCATCTTGGAGTTGAGGGCTTAACACGGTACCTTCCTCTGGAACAAGGTTAGGGGGAGGCTGCGGTGCCCTTGGGCAGCCCGTGTTCTCTGCGGCCCCCTCTCCCACTCACTGCACACTTTCTGAGCTTAAGCCCGGTGCTGGGAGACAGAACGGGTGTGGATCTCCAAGCTCCCAGGAGGCTGTGAACACACCCACAGACAGGAGCCCCGTGTCCCACCCCATCCCAGCAGTTAGTTGGCCAGATCTGCCTACAGCTGCACTTCTTCCCATCCTTCTGGAAATGAGGAAGTTTCCACAGACATGTTTCTATTCCTTAGCCTCTGCTCCCTGCTCCTGATTCCCCTGGTGCCCTGTCCCTTGAGCCGGGCTGGCCGTGCTGAGGTGTTGGTCAGCCACCTGGCCAGCAGGCCCGCTGCGCTGGGCTGCCGATGCCCCAGGTCGCTGATGGGTCTCAGTGGAGGCTGGGAGTGCAGGGACGGTGTTGGGCCACGTCCGCCTGGGCCTGGGTGGGGATTTTCATGGCCCACAGGTTGCCTGTGATTTCTTCAGAAAAGGGTTTTGGGGTTTCTGTGCCACTTTATAATGTGCTGATCTGTGTCTGTATTTTGGGAGAAGAAACTTTATTTTCCTGGACCTCAGGTGAAGAGATTTGGCTTAATGAGGCCCCTCAGCTCATGGCCCACTTGTGGGTCCACCCACGTGAGGCCACTGTGCGTCCATCACGTTTCACCCCACAGTCTCGCTACGATGGGCACGTAGGGGGTCCCCAACCCCTTCCCTGCCAACACAGCTAACGGAACGATGAACATTCTCCCATGGACCCCCGGGTTCACCATGTGAGGATTTCTTTGAGAGGAGATTTCCCGGGTGGCTTGTTGGGCAGGTACGTGATGAATTTCCTGATGTAGTGCTGGCTTGCTCTCCAGCGTGGCTGCACAGCCCACACTTCCAGCCGGGCATGAGGGCTGCTGGATTCCTCAGCCACAGCGACATTTGGGGTAATCACCTCTCTAATTGTTTACCAGTCTCTTAGGCGTAAAGGACAAATTATTGTTTTTTTTTGTTTCTGTTTTTTGCGGTACGTGGGCCTCCCACTGTTGTGGCCTCTTCCGTTGCGGAGCACAGGCTCGGGACGCGCAGGCTCAGCAGCCATGGCTCACAGGCCTAGCCGCTCCGCGGCATGTGGGATCTTCCCGGACCGGGGCATGAACCCGTGTCCCCTGCATCGGCAGGTGGACTCTCAACCACTGCGCCACCAGGGAAGCCCCAAATTATTGTTTTATATGCAACTAAGGAGGAACTCTTAAAGTGCCAAGCCTCTCTGTTCCCTTCCTCCATTCAGAGTTCCTGGAACCAGAAACTTCCTCTTAGGCATGGGGTGCTTGCTGTCATGGCTGAGAGTCATGGAGGTTCTCTGCAGAAAGCCCCCCACTCCCCAGGGAGTGGCGGTTTCTAGGGAGTCTGTTGATGCCCCAACCTCCCCACCCCCACCCGGAGTGCACATCACTCGTGGGATTCCTTGCGCCTGGTGATGCTTACACAGCTGCTGGGTTCTGAGGTTGTGCCCCCTGCCGCCTGCTTTCTGCTTCCGCTCTGGCATCCCGAAGGCTCTGGGTTCCCTGGAGCTTTGACCTTTCCCTTGGGAGGCTGCGAGTCTGCCTGCATTCCGGTGTGAGGTCATGTGGTGGTCCCTCGGGAGGGAGGTGGATGACATCATAGCACTGGCATGGGGTCTGGGCTGAGGTCGTCTTACTGAGCTTATGTCCTTGCTTGGGTCAAGGAGCCTAGGGCCAGGGAACGCTGGAGCACAGTGCCGGCTGGTGCATGCTGGCCCAGACTCAAGCACACACTGGGGATGAAGGCGACCTCTGTAACCCCAGGATGGTGCCAGGTGACCACTTAGTACACATGGGCAATTCCATGGGCCCCGAGTAGTTCTCTCTCACTCCTTTCTGTGAACATCCTTTTTCGTTTCTTTCTTGTATTTTAATAATGAACTCTAGATATTATTAACAACTTACCATGTGCTTGGCTTTTTGCAAATGTTAGCTCATTGAAACCCCTTAATACCCCAGTGAGAAAGGTATTAACCCCTTTTACAGATGAGAAGACTGAGGTTCAGAAAGGTCAAGAACTTGCTCAGGTCCCAGTGTTACTAAGTGGCAGACCCAGATCACGTCCAAGTCATCTGCGCCTAATCCCATCCTCGTAACCGTCAAGCCCGTGGTCCTCAGTGGGATCTCTGGACCAGCAGCATCTGTACCACCTGGATTCTTGTGGGAAATGCAATTTCTCTGCCTGTCCAGAACTATGGAATCAGAAATCCAGGGGGATTCATAAATCAGTTTTAACGAGCCCTCCAGGTGATTTTGATGCACCTTCAAGTCTGAGAACCACCACATGGAGCTATTCTGCTCTCCTTTTTCTCCTTTATTTTTTCTGCCCTGCGCTTGTGTCATTGGGCCAGTCAGTGTAAGCACAGACTTTGGGCCTTGGCTTCTCTTCATGGGTTTCATGCCCACTCTGAGAGGTACAGTGTCTGTCCCTACTGGGTCTGGGGCCTCCAGGAACCCCTCCCAAGTCCCTGAAAGCATTTGATAGAGCTGATATCTCTGCTGCCTCCAGCTGCAAGCCTGGCGACAGTGGCCACCACGGGGGTCAGAGTTCCCAGCACTGTGCCAGAGGAGATGCCTCGAGAGGGCAGGGGTCCCAGCAGTGGACTGTGGGACAGGCCAGAACAGAAGCTCCAGTCCAGCAGGTTATTCAGGGACACAGAGAAGAGACCTGGAAATATTCTTTATCCAAGCAGTGTCTCTTTCCTTCTTGCAAATTTGCAATAATGGTTTGGCCTCTGGAGAGGCCACATGGGGGGCTTGGAGCCTTGTTCCCAGTCAGCAAATCACGCTCAGTAGAAATGACCCTGGCGAGAGGAGGGGTGCTAGCTGTACTCGATTTTACTTTTTGAGCCCCCACTATAAGTCAGGTATTGTGCTATTTGATTCTTACCATAACCCCGGGAGGGGGCAGATTGATTATTCCCATTTCGCAGATGAGACCATCGAGGCTTCAGGCTGTGAAGCTGAGGGTCACAGCTCAACCATACAGAGGAGTCAGGTTAGATGCTCAAGGCAGCCAGACCACAGCTCCCCATATGCTATGAATACCAGGCTGGGCCAGATTCTTGTCATGCGGGGAAGTTCTCTGTGGGGTTGAGTGGCCCATGGCTCTCAGCATTGTGCCAGAGAAACCAGATGACCTCACATGTGAATGACTTTTCCTTCTTTGGGGAAGGAATGTGTGGGCCATTCCTGTGAGCTGCAGCCCACAAGACCTCTGTGCTGTCAGACCCACAAGGGCCAGGATCCGACTCCAGACGTGGGGGAGGTGTCATAGGCAGGCCCAACTGGCCTCTGTAAGTAGTGTCAAGTGTGCCTAGGAGGAGCCAACAGGCCTTTGATGGTTAAGCAGATGTCCTGGGGCGGGACCTGCTCTTCAGAGTAACCACTCCCTGGGGAGGCATCGACAAGGCCAGTGGCACCTAAAGCCCACACAGTTCAGGCCTGGCTCGAGTGCTGCATATGCCCGAAGATGAGACCAGACCTCCCACCTTGGAATCTTAGTTACCTCAGTACCTGGAGAGAGCGAGGGTCTGGGGCCTGCCTTTGAGCCTGGTTTCTTGCCAGTGGGCCAAATGGGTAAACAAAACAAAACAAAAACCCCTTGATAAAAGACTTAGTGGGGTTCTGGAATATTTTAGTTTTTTTTTTAATAATAGCTTTATTGAGATATAATTCACGTACTGTACAATTCACCCATTTAAAGTGTACAATGTAAAGTTTTTAGCATAGTCACAGACGTGTGCGGCCATTACCGCAGTCAATTTTAGATCATTTTCATCACTTCTAAAAGAAACCCCATCCCCCTTAGCTATCACGCCCCCGCCAGCCCTAAGCTACCACTACTCTATTTCTGCCTCTGTAGATACATTTTTGGTTCTTAACATCCAGTGAGCACTTAGTCTGCATGTGGCACTGGGCTAAGCCTTCTGTTTTAGCTCACACAACCCTCCCTCAGGGTAGCCGCATGGGGCAGACACTCTTTTCTGTCTTTATGTTACTGATGTGGAGACTGAGGCTCAGCGAGTCCAGGATCCCAAAGGCCATAGCGACAGAGCCGGCCGCGGGCTGGACCATGGCTGTGGCTCTTCGGTCCCCAGGAGAGGCCAGGCTGTGGATGGTGGCAGACTGGCGGGGGCAGCTGATGCTCCTTGGCCAGGAGCTGAGAGGACAGTCCTTGTTTCTTCACTGGAGTCTGGCGCCACCTGACTTTTAAAACAGCCCTGAATTCTCTCAGGAGCTCCAGGTTCTGCCTGCACCTGCGGGAAGGCACTGGGGTGCTTCCCAAGGGCCTTGGTGAGAAGGGGTGCCTGGGCCTCGCGGAGGGGCTGGCAGCTCTCCTCTCTCCCACTAGGGTGTGGTCATTAGGTCAAATCACCTCCTAGAATGAGCCGTTTGGCCACCTGTGCTTTGGCCTTGTGGCCTTGGTGACCCTCCGGGCATCTGGTGCTGTGTCTCCTGAAATGGGCTGCAGGTGGACATGAACCGGAAACACAGGCCCCTGTTCCTCCCACTCCTGTTCTCACCCTGGCCAGGGGCTGGTCTCAGGGTTTCCTCATCAGTCAGTAGGAGAGAAATAACAGACCTCTTTCTTCCCACCTGTAGAGCTCTGTGAATGATTAACTTTGAATAGAAAGGGAATAGGAAGTGAGAGCAGTAGGACAGAGAACAGTTATGAGGCTCCTGCCCTTTTCTGACGGCTGGCTATTTTGCTTCCATCGCCCTCATTCTGACAACAACCCCACAAACTTGTGATATTATGTATCCCCATTTGTCAGATGAAGTAATTGAGGCCTAGACAGGTTCATGAAAGCCACACAGCCACTGAGTGACAAAGGCCGGCTGGATTAACGTTTTTTAAGCATCTGTTGTGAACAGAGCACCAGCCCGTCTCTAAGTACATGAGATCTGATTCGGTCCTCTTCAATGCTGTGCCGTCATAGGTCTTGTTATCCCCATTTTACAGATGGGCATCCTGAGGCTGAGATTGAGAATCCTGTACAAAGAGACAGAGCTAACGAGAGGTGTAGGCCGGGGGCCCAGCTCTTAACAGTTACAAAGTCCAGCTCTTTTGGGAGCCTCCAGCCACCTGCCTCTGAGTTTCCAGGGCCCCAACATTCGCATGGTTTTGGGGGCCAGCGGTTAGAGAGGTGCCCTTTCAGAGCAGAGGAAACCGCCTGGTGGTTCAGCACCACTCCCAGGGGTGGAAAGTAAACAGATCTGGGTGGAGATGTTCTTGAGGACTCTGCTTTTCATCTGTGAGTGAACCAGCTGACTGCTTGCTTTGAAAGGCTGGCAGCCAGCCCTTGATAAGTTAACCAGATACTTCTATTTACGTTACCGGAACACTGGGCATCTGAGATCACTGCTGGCAGGCCTTTGCTTAGACAAACCACCCAGTGCCCACGCCCTGGCCAGGCTGGCCACGTGCGGGGGTCAGAGGGACTCCACGGTGGCCTGAGGGAGAGAGAGTGCTCCCTGGCTGGTCCACAGTGACCTCCCCCGGGCCAGCAAATGCTGCAGAGACCTTGGCCCTGAGCTCTCAAGGGGCCCTGGCCTGACACTTGCGCATGGTGGCCAAGAGTGGCAGAGGAGGGTGGGCTGCGACTGACAGCCATGGCAGGGCGCCTGCCCAGAAGGGTGTGGAGATCGCAGGGCCGCTGAACTGATTTCTCAGTTGATGAGCCTAGACCAGGACCAGGGTCCTGGTTGCTGTACTCCAGGGAGGGGAAGTCATCCGATGAGAAGCCAGCTTGTACAGGAAGCCCTGTACCACCTTCAAGAGGCTTAGAAACTTGCTTGGGTTTTTCTGGGCCACTGGGCCAGGAGGTACTGCCCTTCATCTCCCCCCGCAGTTAGCAGTTTGCTGTCTGTTGAGGTGGACATATGGGTGTAATTGCTGCTTTATCTTCATGTCCTGGTCCCTAATTATGACTTTGCTTATAATAGTTTACACTGATAAGGCACTTCAAAGTTTTTCACAACCCTTTCTCTATATGATATATTCTTCTATTACTAATTCTTTTAAATAGATGGAAGAATTTTTCCTTTTTCATCTCTTCCTATTCTTTTAAAATTTGAAAACATTTGTTTTTTCTCCCCGAGAATTCATGGGCCCTGACGCCCCAATCCCAAGTAATCCCAGAGAAATGGGAAGTTCCCTCTATCTCATCCAGAGGTCTGACTCAGCAGATAAACATATACACAGACTTTTCTTAGATTTGCATGGCTTTTTGTTTGTTTGTTTTAACAGATAATGACTGCACATGGTATAAAATTCCAAGGAAACAGAAGGGTATTCTGTGACAAGAAAACGCCCCACCCTCCCCTGTCAGGAGCCTCCTAGCTCCCCTCCCTGGAGGCAGCCACCGTGCCAAGTCCTGTGTGTCCTTCCAGGGATATGCTGGCATAAAGCTTTTATGGACTGTCCAGCAAACTAATAACAGGTGTCTTTTGGTGAGGGGCAGGTGGTCTTGAGACCGAAACCCTGATCATGCGTTGAGCCGTTGAGGTGAAACTGCCCCTGTGGGATTTATTGGCCTCTGACAAGGAGCAGAGCCCATCCATCGCAATCAGCCCTACATGGGAGCTGAGGATTGACCCTGGGTGCTCCACTTGGCCGTGTCTTTTACTTTTGCACGTTATGATGGGACGAGTTGCTGGGCTCTGACCTGCAGGGTCCGGGCCTCATTTGGGGTTACACAGCTGGGAGGGGTTGAGCTGATACATACGAGGTCACACGCATGCCTGGCTGAGCCAGGGCAGAGCCCAGGTTTCCTGACCCCTGTGCTCTGAACAGTAACTCCCCTGGAGTGAGCCAGGGCTGGTGTCGAGTGTCAGGATCCCAGGGGAGCAGGAGGATGTGCCTGGGAGAGGTGTGGTCGGCCCGCGAGCCTGGGGCCTGGTGGCCAGCGAGGTGGCAGTGCTGTTCCCTCCACCCGCTGAGCCGGCCTCATTTTGGCTGCAGGTGGGTTGTCTTGTTTACTCAGGACCAATGGAGAGGTCAGCCAGGTGCGGATGGCCTGGATTGTGCGCTGAGGGGAGTACGCGTCACCGAGGAGTGCTAGCAGGGAGAAGGGCAGGGAGGAGATGGGGATTGCCAATCACATTTGCAGCCGGCTGGGCAAGGAAAGAAAGTCATTGCAATTCAGTTACAGGAGCACGGGCACTGCTTGCGTCAGGATGGGTTTTGTTTCCATCGTTTTCTCTCGTTCCTGTGATCGCTCACATGGTTTTAAGCCTGTGGTACATACAGTTTTGTATCCTGCGTTCTTGGTAATCACATATCAGCCTTTTCCCATAATAATATATAGTTTCAGAACCCATCATTTTGGCCGTCTAGTGTTCCATTAAGTGGATGAACCATAATTTATTTAACTAATTCTTTATTAATAGAATTTGGGGCTATTTCTAATTGTTTCCTCTCCAGTAATGCTGGCGAGGATGTCTTTGTGCCCATGACCCTTCTCTTTCTTGAGCGATATTTACCCAGGATAGTGTCCCAGCATTGGGCTAAAGGTTATGCCCGTTTTAGCTCCCCTCGGCGAGTTGCCTTCCACTGGAGTTGTACCGAACCAGCCAGCCTGCTGTGATGTGTTGCGGCTTGGCCACTGTACCCACCCTTTGATGGGAATTAGCAGAAACTTATTTTTGCAGATGTAATAAATGAAAATTGGTACCTTCGTTTGAACTCACAAAACATGGTGGTGTGTGTGCACGTGTGTGTGTGTATGGGGGGGGACGCACATCTGGTTGCCGTCCCTGGTGACAGGTGTGGGTCCTTGATCAGCCCAAACAAGGAGAGCTCCTGTGGCCCCTCACGGAACATTCTCTCAGTTTTTGCTAGCAGATTCCCCGATAGCAGACGCCGGTGGTGTTCTGCGAGGAGTGTGAACCGTGCTGGGCACAGCTGTCTGCTCACGTTAACACACCATTCGTTCCTGTGTGGTGACTCTTTTGTTAGGAGACTTAGAAAGTTTTCACGTGTTCCCACTGTGGAACCAGAGACCCTGTCAGTCTTAATTCAGATTTATCCTGCCCCTATCTTTTGAGGGGCTGTGGGATGTCTTATTTTTAAGTTGGACCAGCATTTACAAATGAGAAGACTCACATGAAAGTCCAGATTTCTGGCTCCCCTTCATTGGAGGTCTGGCACCTGAGGACGCACGTTCCCATATGAGCCAAGGAGAGACGCCTTCTGTCCCCTCACCACACCTGCCCTGATACCGAGATTGTGTCCTAACTGCCATTATCACCGTGTATGCTCGGGACCAGTTCTCTGTGCCCATGTTGCTCTCCTGAGTGGAAACCCAAAGGATAAGCCCGAGAGGGCCACTGTTTCAAGAGAAATCCATGAGCGCACATGGAGGCAAGGGCACTCGCCAGTCCCACTTTCCGTACACTTTCCCCTTTGGCCTTTTATTAAACCTCTTGTGGCTTAGTTTTCTCATCTGTAAAATGGGGAAAATAATAGCACCTGCCTTGTAATGTTGTTTTGAAGATGGAGTTACGGGGGGTAAAGCACTCAGAAGAGGGTCTAGCAAGAGCAACTGCTGTTATTATTATGATTATTATTAATGGCATGTGTGCTTGTCTTCTCCAGACTAGATTCTCAACCAGGGGTGATTTTTGGTTGTCACAACTTGAGGTGGAGGATGTTACCTGCATTTAGTGGGTAGGGTCCAGGAATGCTGCTAACCATCCTATCTGTGATGCATAAGACAGGCCCCAAACCCTTAACAAAGAAGTAACTAACCCAAAGTATCAATGGTATTGAGGTTGAGAAACCCTGCTCGGACATTTGAGTGTGTGACTCTTGGTCTAACTGAACTCTTCAAACACATCTCTAACCCAGCTTTTCAAGGGCTACCTTGGGCTCTCGAAGAATCAGCATTATAACTTAGCTCAGCCCCCAGGGGGAGCTTGAATCCTCTCCCAGCACCCTCACCAAACACATGCCTTTGGTGGGTAATGCACTGTATACCCAGTGTTTGGTCTGTTCTTTATTACATTGAACTCTAGTCTTCCCTGCAGCTTCCTATCCTTGATCCTAATAATAGTAGCTACCATTTATTGAGCCTTATGTGTGGGTGATTGTACTTAGCACTTGCCATGTGTTGCTGCACTGATCCACACCACCCTTCGAGGCAGGTTCTATTATTATACCCATTTTACAGATGTGGAGATTGAGGGTTGGAGAAGTGACATCACTTGCCCAAGTTTACTCAGGGCCAGAGATGGGATTAGATCCAGGTGAGTCTTGCTCTAGAATCCACGTTCCTCACCATTACTACCTGCCTTGTTCTGCCTGGGGCTTCACTCAACAAGTTTATTCGCTCGTCCATGGGAGGATCTTTCAAATATTTAGGATGAGTCCCTGAGTCCACTCTTCTCTCTTCCTGGTCAAAGAGCCCCAGTTCCCAGAATTCTCCTCAAAGACATGTTTCTGATCTGCTTACCATCCAGAACGATCTCCCACCTCTGGACAACCAGCTACCTGCCTCGGGGCTATGCTCCCTTTGCCTCTCTCCATCACGCTGCCCCCAGAGAAGCTGCCCATCCCATGCCCATCCCATGCCCATCCCATGCCAGTTGATGGTCCATCAACTCAAGGCTCTCTGTGCCAGTGCTGACCGGAGTCACCGAGGTTCCCTCTGGGTGGTGTTTTCATTTCACAGTGACCTGTTTTTCAGCGACATGCCACAAGATTCAGCCCACCTGTCTGCCCTTGGTTCTGCTGTTCCCTTCCAGCACCCCACGCACACCTGCATCTGAAATCCACGTCATCCTGGTGGAGCAGAAAAGTATATGGGACTGGGAGTAAGGAGGCCAGGTTGTGAACATACCCAGCTGTGTGGCCTGGGAAAAGTCACTCACCCTCTCTGGTCCATGTGTCCTCAGTTGTAAAGTGAGGGTTTTGGCTCACTGAGGGTTTTGGCTCAGGTGTGCCAAGCATCTCTTCCAGCTCTAACATTCTTTGATGACATGTGTTGGACAGCATGAACTTGTAATATCTCTAATTATTGTGGGACCAGTAATGATAGGCAATTATGGAGCAGTCACTGTGTTCCAGACCTTCTTTTCCGTGTTTTAAGTGGGTTATCTTATTGAATTCTCCACCAACCCCATGCTGTCATTACCCCATTTTACAGACTGTGCCTTGAGGCGGAGCCATGTTGACTCACTTGCCCAAGGTTACCACCTGGCTAGAAGCTGATGGACTGGGGTTTGCCTTGTCTTCTTCAGAGTGATTGAATCCTTCCAGGCTTTTGGATTCTTGCTCTGTGGAGTGATTTTTATTTTTAAATTAAAAAAATAAAAAAAACGATTTTGGCCACCTTGAGGCTTGTGGGATCTTAGTTCCCCAACCAGGGATTGAACTCGTGCCCTTAGCAGTGAAAGCACGGAGTCCTAACCACTGGACTGCCGGGGAATTCCCTCTGTGGACTGATCTTAAGCAAGTCCTGTGATCTTCCTGTGCTCAGCATCTTGTGTTTTAACCACTCCCTCCTCCCACCAAGGTCAAGGCTCTGAATGCCACTTGACTTCAAAAGCTCAGCACCTGCGTCATGCTTATGGGGTAATCCTCTGTACCCCAGATCCCAGCTGAGTGCGATTATTCAGACACCTTTTGGAATCTAAAATTTAGATAATAATGATGACGGTAGTGAATACTTCTTACACAATGTATTTCAAACACATTAATATTATACTATCGTTATTAATATAAATTAACAATATTAATATGTTAACATTATCATTTTTCCTAGTGTTTTCGGTTGTGGTAAAATATATTATTATTTAATCTTCACTGCAGTCCTACCTGGCAGGTGCTGTTGTCTCTAGTTTACAGTGTGAAAACTGAGGCTCAAAGAGGCCTGTGTGGCTGAAGTCGCGCTCTAGTGCATATGAGCTGGGGAGCAGGGAGAACATGTTCTCAAAAGCCACTTGCCTTCTTAACACATTTTAAAGGAAATATAGGGAATTCCCTGGTGGTCCAGTGGTTAGGATTCAGCGCTTCCACTGCCTGGGGCCTGGGTTTGATCTCTGGTTGGGGAACTAAGATCCTGTAAGCCACTTGCGGCAGCCAAAAAAAAAAAAAAAAAAAAAAGGAAACATATGGATAGGATACTTGTTAAAGATATAATGGTAATGGAAAGCCTTAGAGGATTCTGTGTGAAAGCAGGACTGTGAGACCCACAGAGAAGGTAGACAGAGATGCTTCTCTCTCCATCAACTCCATGGGCCTTGGCCCAGCTCAAGTGTCCTGTACTCCCTCACCCGCTGTTGGGTTGGAGCCTGGCCTGGCCCATTTGTAACCTTGGGCTACAGTACTGGATAGTTAAACTGTGTCTCCTTAAAATCACCTTTATGCCAGATTAAACATGGGTAGATGCTTCAACGTCAGTGAGAAGTTGAACAGGAGTCTGGGTTCTCTGCCAGCCCCTCCCTCTCTGTCCAGGGCCTTCCTAGGCTGTGCAGTGGGGCTGGAGGTACGTGAAGTGCGGAGAGAGGCTGCTGAGAAGAGAGCTAAGCTAGCCCTCACTGTAGCGCTGGGAGCACTTCCAGCATGGTGCCCAGGCCCTTTTTCCTGAGACCTGTCTGCACACCCGAGCTCATTCTGCAATGAGAGTGGGTCCACGGAAGGCCCATCAGTTCCTCCTATCTCCTTAGGATCCCCTGACGGGGCTCTTGGGGCAAGCGGAAGGTCGGATAGGGCAGGGCCTGGTTGGGAGTGAGGCAAAAAGATGCCACCTGCCCTTCATTTGAATGAGGCTGGACCGTAACCCTGCTGGGGTAGCACTGCCCACCATGCTGGGGCATCTGGGCTGGAGGCCATGGGGCCAGGGTCTCTAGCCATGGGCATCCCTTGTGGCTGTTTGCTTTTCCTCCTGCTAAGGGGCAGGTGTCCCCCTCTGTCATAATGTGGGAGCTCAGGCTTCAAGTCTAGGGCCTGCCTGTGCCGGAGGAGAGAGCGTGGCTGTGCGGTGTACGTGGAGGACCTCGCTCCTGACCCTGCTGTCTCCCCTCTCAGGCCCCGTCAGCCTCCTCTGCTGGGTATCCACAAGGCCACGGTCAAAGTCACAAGCTTTCTGCCCCCATACCGCAACTTGAGCCCCCTCCGCATAACACATCAGCACCTGTTCAAAGAAAAAGAGTCCCCAGACACAAGCTGTGATCTTGGGGACACAGCGCAGCACTTGCCAGGGTGGAACCCAGGACGGAGTTTAGTGGCTGGAGGCCGGGGGAAGGGTGTGGGCTGGGAGCATGGGGGGCCGAGTCCTCTGAGCCCCTTCCCCCGGAGCTTCCAGGGGAGCTAGCTTTTCTCCTCCCTCCTACCATTTATGGAGCTCGTGTTACGTGGTAGGCACTTTATAAATATTTTCTAGTTAATCTGCCTGACTTTTATAGCGTGCTGTTACTATCCCTGTTTTGCTGCTAAGGGACCCGAGGTTTAGGGAGGTGAGTCGGCAGGTCTCATCTGCAGACTGGTAAAGAGTGGGTCTGAGCGCTGAACCGGATCTGGTGCCCCCCCAAGTGCATGTTCTTAATCACTGAGTTACCCTTTCCTCCATGACCTGAGCTTCGAGCTGCTTGCTGGGGAGGTGGCAGAGGCCCCTTCATAGCAGCCACCTGTAGGGGCCGGGAAGGGGGCTTGGGGTTTTAACCAAGTGCAGCCCCTGAGGCCTCAGAGGCAGGGCTTTGTGTGGGTGTCTGAGGGAACACAGGTGCGTGTCAGCCTCCAGGGCTCTGGGACTGGCTTCTCCAGGAAATGGGGCTGGCTGTTTTCAACAGCACTTTTCCTCTTGCAAAAGTGGTACCTTTTTACCCACGTGGCCTCTTCCTCTTTTCTCTCACCCCATCCCCTCTCCACGACTGGGTGGTAAACAGATTTCACAGCCCCTCCAGCTGCGGGGGTCTGGGGATTCCCACCAGGACCCTGGCCCCACTGGATCTGAAAACTATCCCTTTGAGCTGCTGGGGTGACCCACTTCCTGCCAAGTCAGCAGAAAACCCCAGGCAGAAGCTGAGTGTGGGCCTGGGAGGGAGATGAGAGTAACATGCTGTGGAAATGCAAGATGGTGGTAAATGACCCCCCCCCTCCATCGACGTACAGTGTGTTGACACCCGGGTAGAAGTGCATATACAGGCACGTGACAGCTGGGAGAGAATAAGGAGCTACAAACAAATTCATATTTATTTTAAAGATTTAAAAATTCTTCAATATCTTTTACATCAAAAAATTGACAGCACAGTGAAAATAAAAACTAAGTAGGCTCTCATCCCCTGCTAGGTTTGCAATGCCAACACGAGAGGAGGGGGACCTGGTAGATACTCTCTCTTGCCCTGCTTCATCCTCTTTCCTCTGAGCTGTCTTCCTCTTCCAGAGGGTCTCTGAGAGCGCTGTTTGGCCCATCACCCTCCTGCACTGATACCATCCAGGTGTGGTTGGATCGTCCAGGACCCTCCCACTTTGCATCCGTTCTCACTTTTACATCCACTAGAATGTCCGTTGCACAGGGCAAGGAATTGTGTTATTTTGTTCACTGCTGCATCTATGACTGTGTGCCCCGAGACTTTAGGGTGAGTCCAGGTGTGAAGCTGACTGGTGGCCACCATGCAGTGGGATACGGGCAATGATAAAGAGGGGTTGCAGGGTGCCGTGGGCTCACACATCAGCCCAGTGTGGCGGGTGGCTATCAGGAAAGCTTTCTGGAGGAGGTGATATCTTAGCCCAGTCTTAGAAGAAGAGTGTGAGTTAGCCAAGCATGACATAAAGGACACTCCAGGCTGAGGGATCAGTGTATGTCCCCTGCCCACCCCCAAGCTGTGTGCCAGGCTTACGAAAGCTTTGGGACAGCACACGCACATCCCTCTTGTCTATCATGGGTGTGGGCTGGCCTAGAGTGGAGCTGTGTTTGCAGGGAGAGAGAAGTACCCTGTGTTGCTGAGTTTCTAGTGAGGGTATGATTTAAGAATGAGGCCCAGTGTTGGAGGGGTGTCATAGTGCAGCCCCCTGTCCCCACCTCGTGTGGGCTGCTGGCTCGCCTTCTTGCCCACAGGCTCGTCAACTGTTGGTTTATAAGCCTACGCGGCCATCTCTTCTCCCCAGTACTCACTGCCGTGGCACTGCGCACTTCTCCTGCCCATGTATTGCCACTTCACTTTGGAGTTCCCCAGGGCAAGAGGACGTGGTGGTCGGGTCACGAGTCTGGTGACCTTTCCGAAGAGGGGGAGTATTTCCAGGGTGGTTGCTTGCTGTTTTGAGAAATAACACTGTCACCATTGCCACTTTGCAGGACAGGTGGGGAGAGAGCTGGCTGGCCCTGCTGTGGGGGACTGAAGGTTGGCTTTTGAGCCCCCATGTAGTTGAGAGTACCATTTGGTGCAGAGGAGTCTTGAGTTGCCAAGGAATAGATTGGATCTAAAGTAAGAGAGCTCTTCTCTCTATTTGTGACAGCTGGGGAGAGACACTTGCCCAAGTTCTGTTCGGATGGGCGAGCGAAATGGAAGTGCATGCTGTTTATTTCTCACGTTTGTTGAGTCACGCTGTTCCTTGTGTGAGCCACCAGAGGGTGCTGTTGGCGCAGGATAGCTTGGCCTGCCTGATGGCTTAATACAGAAGCTTCAAGGTGGCTGCTCTCTCCCCACAGATCAGAAAATTACAGCGCTGCTGGTCTTTCATTTAGTCTTCTGACGGTCCCTTTTTGAAATTCTTGCTCTTACTTTTGCATCTTAAGATGCCTCCACCTCCCACCCCAAATACACACACATACACCATGGGGGTACTTACTTCTCTCTCTTTATTCTGACACTGCCCCTCTGAACTCTGTCCCCAACAAAACTGATTAATTTTCCTTTAGCTAGCTGCCAGATGGACAAGGATTTAATAAACTTATTTCCCCTAAGGTGTTAATGAGGCTTAATACTTTACCCCTGGGGTCCTCGACCTTGTAACTGTGAAGATCGAAACTACGCCTTATAATCTAAGAGGTGAACTGCTAAGAATGGAATTGTGCCACTTCTCAGTGTGGGTGGGGATGATGTTTCGGGAAGAAGGTTGGGAGGGGAGCTGTTAAAGGAAGGTGCCCACCCATGCCACTGGCCCTGCAGGGCGGCCCCTCAGCTGTTGCCCTGCGATGAGGTGAAGGAGACTGCGGAACAACCACGCTGAGAGGTTTTATGGGCTCTGCTGTGTGGGTTTCTCACCCTTTATGGTTAGATGTCTTGACCAACAAGGATGACAACACCAGCCTGCCCAACACCTTATACAGAACAACTGGAAAAAGGGCGTGAGACAGACGGGTCCTAAGGGCCTCAGAGACCATGTGGCTTGTGGGAGAGACTGACCACTTGCTCTTCTTTCCTTTGCGCAGACGTTTACAGCATGGTGCAACTCCCACCTCCGGAAGGCAGGGACGCAGATCGAGAACATCGAGGAGGACTTCCGGGATGGCCTGAAGCTAATGCTACTGCTGGAGGTCATCTCAGGTGAGCCGGACCACTGGCCTTGGGAGAGCCAGAGCAGGGGTGCGGTGATGCCGGAGGCGTGGGGCCTCCGTGGCCCAGGATCAGGCACCGCCCCCTGGGTTCTGCCACTTTGGGAATGCTGCCCTGACACCTCTGCGTCTGCTCTGTCCTTGGCTATGGTAGCTTTGGGTGTCTTGAAAAAAGTTCGGGGTGACGTGTGAATTCAGACAAGGAGACTGAGTTTGGTCCTGGCCCTGCTGCCAACTACCTGTGTGCCCTCGGACAAGTCACCGCCTTTCTGCCTCAGCATCCTCATTTGCATAAAGAGGGGTTTGAAGGATGGTCTCTGAGGTCTCTTCTCCAAATGCTGGGACTCTGTGGTCAA
The DNA here is from genome assembly GCF_949987515.2 of Delphinus delphis. Classification (NCBI taxonomy): domain Eukaryota; kingdom Metazoa; phylum Chordata; class Mammalia; order Artiodactyla; family Delphinidae; genus Delphinus; species Delphinus delphis. The sequence continues at coordinate 33,533,151 of NC_082684.1, forward strand.
GAAAGCAACCGCGGCTGACCATCTCCAAACACTGGCTCCACTGCTACCTGTATCCAGGTGATTCCAGTCCCTTATCCAGCCCCCAGCTTGGAATTTGGGTGTCCAGATATCCGGAGGGACAGCTCCTCGCCAATGCATATCTCCTCTTTCTTATGAATGCCTGTCCTCCACCATCCCTTAAAGGTTGGAGGGCCCGAGATTCTAGCTTATGCACCGGAGGGTCTTGGCTGCTTTCTCCACTTTACCTTCCACCTTGCCGCCGGTCCTAGGCTAGTCTCAGGCCAGCCTTCTCCCTGGAGCCTCCTTTTAAATACTGCGTCGCACTGGGCATCTTCCCCCACATGTGCCCCAGGGTTCAATGCCTTTGCTCTTTGGCATTCAAGTTTCATTCATTCTGTTTCCTTCTATTATCCTTCTTTTACCTCTGCTACCTCACGGTGTCAGTGCGCCTGCGTCAGCTGTCACCTAGATAATGTCCAGAGGCCTTTGACCCCTCCTCCCAGCTTCTCCCTTCCCACCGCCCTCCGATACCCACACGCAGCCAGAGGGTCCGTCCAACGGCCCAAATATGGTCACGCTGTTCCCTGCTTGAAACTTTTCATTGCCTCTCTGGGGCTTTGCGCCTGCAGCCCACATTCCTTAGCATAGCTAGCAGGATCCTTCATGAGCTGGCACCTGCTGTGTTTTCAACTAACTATTCCCCACAATGTGTCAGACTTCAGACCCTCTGCCACACTGGGGGCACACGCAGTCCTTCCCAGACGGCACGCTCTCTGTTTTCTGTGCTTTTGCACAAGCTCCGACTGCCTTCCCCCACTCCCCAGTACTTGAAAATATTTTCACTGCAGGTGAAATCTGTGGGGTGGGGTGGGGCGTGCGCGTGTGGTAAGATACACGTGACATAAAATTTACCATTTTGATCGTTTTAAAATGTACACAGAGGCATTAAGTACATTCGCATTGTCGTGCAACCATCACCGCCCCCCATCTCCAGACTTTTTCAGTATTCCACACTGTGGCCCCATGCCATTCAATGCCAGCTCCCCGTTCCCTTCTCCCTGCCGCAGCCCTGCCCACCACCATTCTGCTTTCTGTCTCTGTGAACTTGATTCACAGATTCTGTTCTAGGTTCCTCGTATTAGTGGAATCATAGTATTTGTCCTTTTGTGACTGGCTTATTTCATTTAGCATAATGTCCTCATAGTTCCTCCATGAAGTAGCATGTATGAGAATTTCCTTCCTTTTTTTTTTTTTTTTTTTTTTTTTTTTTTGCGGTACGCGGGCCTCTCACTGTTGTGGCCTCTCCCGTTGTGGAGCACAGGCTCCGGACGCGCAGGCTCAGCGGCCATGGCTCACGGGCCCAGCCGCTCCGCGGCATGTGGGATCTTCCCGGACCGGGGCACGAACCCGTGTCCCCTGCATCGGCAGGTGGACTCTCAACCACTGCGCCACCAGGGAAGCCCTCCTTCCTTTTTAAGGCCAAATAATATTCCATCGTGTATATATATCCCACATTTCGTTTATTCAGTCATCTGTCAATTCACACTTGAGTCGTTTCCACCTTTTGGCTATTGTGAATAATGCCGCTAAGAACATGGTGTACAGATATCTGTTCAAGTCTGTGCTTTCAGTTCTCTTGCGTATGTACCCAGAAGTGGAATTGCTGGGTCCTAGAGTAATTCTATATTTAATTTTTTTAGGAACTGCCATATGTTTTCTTCTGCTTTTTAGAGTGTCTTTCCCGACCTCTCTTCCAACATTTCTTAGTTTAAACAAACCTGGCATTGTTCTTTTTCGTTATTCAAAACTCAGCTTAGCCGTTTCCTCCAGGAAGGCTTCCCTGACTACCACCGCCCCCCACCCCCCACCCTCACTCGTGCTTTGAGTGGCTGCCCTCCTCTGGGCTCCTAGAACAGGCTGTTGATTCCTCTAGTGTGTCATTTGCCATGCAGCAGGATCATTTTTGGCTCATGTGTTTTCTCCTCACTGCGCACTGAGCCCCTTAGGGTGGTGACAGTCTCATCTGTATCCCAAGTGCTTAGACCTGTACTTGGCACGTAGGTGATGCTCAACAAATATTAGAGTGACTGACTGCCCACTGGGCTTTTCCGCGTACCCACCAGATGCTCTCACTGAACGGGCCAGCCTGTGCACATCTGTGGGGCGGGGAGAGATTGAGTCACCGAGATGTTGCCTTTTCCTCCTGAGCGTTTCTGGAGATGGGTAGGATAACAGGAGAAAGGAAGAGGGTGCTCCCTGCAGAGGTCCTCTGAGTGTGGTCCCTGGACCACCCAGCAGAATCAGCAGGACTGCTTGGCCACATGCAGGTTCCCAGCCCACACCCCAGACCTCCTAAATCAGAAACTCAGGAAGCAGGGGAAGGGGACTGGACGTCTGCAGTTAGCAGGTCCTCCTGGTGGTTCTGTGCTGATTGAAGTCCCAGAACCACTATCCTTGCTGCCTCCACTGTCTTGGAGAAGCCCCGTTCCAGCCAGTGTACGTGGCTGGTGGGCTGGCTGGCAAACTCAGGCTTAGCAGGACCTAAGGGCTGGGGCTCTAGGGGGCACGAGGTGCTGCCTCCATCCATCCTATCGGGGGGAAGCCCTGCGGCATCTCATCTGCTCAGGAGGGCGGTAGGGTTCCTTGCCAGAGAGGGGGGCAATGGCCACAGCCTTGGGAAAGCCGTGAGCGGAAAGTCTTGATTTAATAATAAAAACCCAGCTGTGCTTCCCTGGGAGCTGCTCGGCCAAATGACATCTGTGGCAGGAATTCTGTTCTCTAGAAGCTGGGGGGCCCCCTGGGGAGTTGGGAGGCCCCCCAGAGAAATGCCGCTCTGACAGGGTGGGCATGGCCCAGCATCAGGGCCACCCTGCCCCTCGAGATCTCTCAGCCAGACTGTCGATGTGCTCGGAAGGGAGCGGGGAGGGCACTGCTGGGCTGGGCTGGAGACCGTGGCAGGTGCAAGGGTCCTGAATTTCAGGTCCTAGGATGGTGGTTCTCAGCCTTTTAGGGTCCCTGACCTCTTAGAGACTCTGAACGCTGTGTGCCCCTTCCCCAGATGTGGGCACACATGTTGTACATACGCATTTTTCAGCTGGTTTCAGGAGGTCCCTGGACACCTCTGGTCTATGCTCTTAACAGGGTGTTTGGAGAACCTGCTCCTCAACACCCGTTTCCCGGGAGCGTCTGACCGAAAAGCCTGAGCAGGCTCCCCTGTGGAAGCTGGAGGGGTGGGGTGGGGTGGGGGAGTGGCTGTGGAGTGACGGTGGGGGATTGACTCAGAGCTGAGCCGAGGGTACCCCTGGGAGGCAGTAACCGGACAAGAGCAGCGGTGCTCAAATGAGAGAGGACTGGCAGAGCACAGGGAACTCTTCCAGAATACTCTAGAGTGACCCAAGCACTCCCCCAGGCCAGAACAATCTAGGCTAGGAGTTCGGGGCCTTTGCATGTGCTGTTCCTTCTGCCTTGGTCACCAGTCCCTGCAGTCTGGGCCTGGCTGCCTCCCACTCAGAGGCCTCCCCTGACCACCTCACAACTCTTTCGCCCTCCTGCCTGCCCTCCTCTGCTGTGTCTCTTTTAAAGCATTTATTTTAAGAATTTACCCTCTGGCTGCTTGTTCATTTATGTGTTTCTCTGATGAAGATCTGTCTCTCCTCCTGGACCATAAGTGTATGAAGGCAGCAAACTGTTCTGTGCACCCCCGCATTCCCAGCACACAGCCAAGTCTTTGGCATATGTTAGGGGCTTGATACAGACTTGTTGAGTGGCTGCAAGCAGTTTAGACCTGAGGAGTCGGAGAATAGCATCTCACTTCCTGTCCCTCCCTCTCGGTCTGTGTTCAGGTGAACGCTTGGCCAAGCCGGAGAGAGGCAAAATGAGGGTGCACAAGATCTCCAATGTCAACAAGGCCCTGGACTTCATAGCCAGCAAGGGGGTCAAGCTGGTGTCCATAGGAGCTGAAGGTGAGTAAGGCCTGCCCCTGGCTGCCCCCCGGAGTGGGATTCTCCCCACCCCACAACTTCCTGGTTCTTTTGGCCTTTTCCAGCCTGACTCCTAGACCCACTCTTATGTCCCACCCACTTCTAGACATCCCTGGGGGCATTTGGAAGTAGGGCTCCCAGCACCTCCATCTGGTCGACCCCGTGGATCCTTCATGTAAAAACAGCACTTTCCATCCAATCTCAGCACCTTGGCAACCCCTCCGCGGAATCCTAGCGCTGTGGGATACACCTGTGTGGAATGCCACCTCCCTCTTCCACAGGCCTGGCTGCATCGCGCTGTCCCAAGCAGAGAGTTCTGTGGTCTGGGGAGAGTGTGCAGACACTGGCTGGGTGGAGGCAGCCCCCTGCAGGATGGCTGTCCACACGCCTTTAGGAACATTTCTAATATCATTTCCCAGCAGAGCAGCTTCTTGACTCTTTGCCCTTTACTTACAAAAAAATTGTTTATACACCTGAAGCTAACACAAGATTGTAAATCAACTTTACTTCAATTTAAAAAAATTGTTTAAAGCTCAGTCTAAACCATTATTAGCATGTTCTTAATGGTTAAAAGGAGGTTGCACAATTTCTTGTGTGCACTGTGATGGTTCTGAAGGATTTAGGGAGGGTCGTGAGGTGATGAGAATAAAATACCATAACTAGGCCCCGTCAGAACTGTGTCCTAGGGATTCTGCAATGCATTGGGCATCTGCTGTATGGTGCCAGAGATCAGAAGGTGAGTGAGACACCATCTCCATTCATTCACTTCTTCACTGTAGATACAAGCCTGGCTGTGAGTACTGATCACTTGCTCTGCAGCAGGTACTGTGCTGAAGCCCTTTGCACCAGTGATCTCCTTTCACCCTCACCAGCCCTACGAGGTGGCTCTAATTATTATCTCCATTTTACAAAAGGAAAATACATGCCTGACAAGATTAACTTGTCCCAAGTCCCATCATCAGCAAGTGGTAAAGCCAGAACTCAAATTCAGGTCTGAGTGACTCCAGAGAAATACCCCAGAGGGTGGCCTTTCCTTGCAGAGGTTGGAGGGTCTTGCTTCAGTAAATCCACAGGAGCTGATCTCTTCTCCGGTTGATGACTTTAAAGTCCTCTTTTTTTCTAGCAATTGAGGGATTTGATATATCAACATCAAACTGAGAAATTGGAGCACAGCGGTTGGCAGACTGCAGTCCACGGGGTCCAACCTGGCTGACCTGGGTTTTTGTAACTAGGGGAACACGGCCATACCCATTTGTTTACATATCATTGGCTGCTTTCCTGCTACAGGCGGAATTGAATAGTTGCGACAGAGACCATATGGCCTGCAAAGCCGAAAATATTTCCTATCAGGCCCTTTACAGGAAAAGCTTGCTGACCCCTGCCTTACCAGGGACTCAGACTAGTACTTGAGGCCACCACAGGTGGTGCCTTATGCATCCCACCCCTCAGCTGTGAGGCAGGGATCACGTCTTCTACATCCTTGTGGCCCCAGCTCCTAGCAGCGTGATGCACACAGTCAGTGCTCAGTAAACGTTCGAAGGGCTTGTGCGTAGCAGGATACTTCGCTCTGTGAGTGGGAAAATAATCGCTGCCTGTTAAGAAGAAAAGAATAGTTTGTTCTCTTAGGGAGGAATCAAGGCTTGGCAGAATGGGCTTCCCTGGTGGCACAGTGGTTGAGAGTCCGCCTGCCGATGCAGGGGACGCGGGTTCGTGCCCCGGTCCGGGAAGATCCCACATGCCGCGGAGCAGCTGGGCCCGTGAGCCGTGGCCGCTGAGCCTGTGCGTCCGGAGCCCGTGCTCCGCAACGGGAGAGGCCACAACAGTGAGAGGCCCGCGTACCGCAAAAAATAAAAAAATAAAAAAAATAAATAAAAGACTTGGCAGAAAAAGTTTCAACCAAGCAGGTATGGGAAGCCAAAGAAATTGCCACTCAGGTCGTCTGGTGCAAGCTCAGATGCTCAGTGGAACAGGGAAGTAGAGGACGTATGATGTGGGCTGGGGTGAGCGGTAGGGATGAGTGGGGAGAAGAGGGGAGAACATGCCCTTCTAAGCAGGGCAGCTGCCATGTAGATCTGGTCAGTTGTTGCTGTGTGGGAATACTCTTCAAGCATTGCTAGATCTTCCAATTTTTCAAAAGAAGCCAGAAATCCAGATTTTTAGAAAGGAACATTTAACAACTACCTAAAAAAATATATTTGTAAAGACTCTGAATACCAAAGGGGAGGAAGAAAGGAGAAGATGGGCGAGAATAGCACTTGCTGAGTTCCAGATCTGTGGCTGACTAGACAGGATACTTTAACAGGCTTGTCATGTCACCAGCCACATTCTACAGTCAAGGAAACTGAGGCTCGAAGAAGTTGATGGAATGGAAGTGTGTAGTACAGGCTCTGGGCTAGACTGCTTCCATATGGCAGAGCCAGTAAACCCCGGGGGTTTGGGCTCTGGAGCTGAGGTCTGAAGCTCTCCCATCACCCCAAGGCTTTGCTGCCTCCTCTGCAGGGGCCCAGGACAGAAATTTCATGTCTGATTTTCCTCAGCTCTGAAGTGGCAGGTCAAGCTGGCTGTGTTGTCTCGACAGAGGGGTAAGGAGCAAAGACTGACATGGGTGTGAACGCTCACGACCCCCCTCTGATCTCTGGGGAGTCACCTAACCTAGCTGGCCAGAGTTTTCTAGCTCCTTCGGCACCAGCCTCGCTTCTCAAAAGATTTCTAAAGCCTCCTTAAAATGAGCCATTCCCTACCTTCTCGCTGCCTTCAGGCCAAGCCTTCCCTCCGAGATCCTCCCTCCCGTTTCAAGCTGAAATGATAACCTATATAGGAAAAGAATCTGAAAGAGAATGAATATATGTACATGTGTAACTGAATCACTTTGGGGTACACCTGAAACTAACGCAACATTGTAAGTCAACTACACTCCAATAAATTTAAAAAAAGAAAACAAAAAAAAGCTGAGCACCAAGATCATGCCAGGACGGCCACTCTGCTGAGCCAGGAAACTGGATGAGGCCCTGAATGGGCTTTGTTTATTTTAATGAAGTGAAGCTTACTGCTGTAGACTATAGAAGGCAGTGGAATGGATCACCTGGAAGGAGCCCTCTTGGGGTTGGGGTGGGGGAGATGTTGCCGGTTGTTCTGGCTGGGGTGCCCTGGGGACCAGGCCCAGCCCAGGTGAAAGGCCCCAGACCTTTGAAGGGTTACCACGTGGGGCAAGGTCTCGACTCTGACTGACTCTGACGTGCAGAACCAGGCCCGGAAGGGAGACCCTGTGGGCAGGCTGACTGTGGATAACATACAGAACCTCAGGGGATGCAGTGGGTGCTCTGGGAAAGGTACGGGCTCCCTGCCCCCAAAGATGGAGGCCAGGGGCAAGAAGCATCCACACCGCGGCAGGGGTTAGAATAGATCCTTGGGGTTTCTTGTGTGATACTTGATTCTAGAATGTCTACTAGACTTCACGGGGTTGGGACTTGACGTGGGTGAGTGGTGGGATTTAACCAGATGAGGGCACCTGAGAAGGATTTTTCCTTTGAAGATCTTGAGGCAGGGAAAGCTTGATGGCTTTGGGCGCTAGAGCTTGGGGGTGGGCTTGAAAATTTAGCATCTGTCCTTAGGATGGAGGGGGCGGCGGGTGCAGTAGCTAAACCCAATGGTCTTGGGAGGTGCTGACCCCCAGGGTTCTAGTTTCTATCACGTGGAGTTCCTTCGGCATCATTCATTCCACCGTCTGAATACTGCTCAGTGACTGCGTCCCCGGACTGGGGCCAGGGGACAGGCAGGTTCTGAGTAAAATCAGGATGTGAACAGCTTCACAGGTAGCTGTGGTCTAGGAATGGCTTCTTCCCACACCCACAGCGACACTGCTTTTTTGGTTTGGCTTGGTTTTTTAAAGATTGTTTTGATGTGGGCCATTTTTAAAGTCCTTATTGAATTTGTTACAATATTGCTTCTGTTTTATGTTTTGGTTTTTTGGCCACAAGCCATGTGGGATCTTAGCTCCCCAACCAGGGATCGAACCCACACCCTCTGCATTGGAAGGCAAAGTCTTAACCACTGGACCGCCAGGGAAGTCCCAGACATTGTTAATCTAGCGTCGTGGTTTTTCCCCCAGGGGCCCAGTTGTGGCCTTGGAACCCTTCTTTTGGACCCAGCATTTCAGGCCATATAGATGCCTATGAGATGGGCAGCCTTACTCCAAACAGAGATGCCTGGGGAAAGGATCTGCCGTTCTCGGGACCAGGGCAGGAGAGCCCTCTGGGGAGGGTTACACTCTGAGGGTGTGTGGGGAATCAGGTGGGCCCTGGGGATGGGTGGTACATGGGCTGTTAACTGTACACACACCACTCTCTTTGCCTGTCCTTGGCCCCCCTTTTTTCTGGAGTGAAACTGCTTCTTTGGTAGGAGTTAGAATTCAGTAAGCAACACCCCCAGGGCTTGGGTGTTTCTGTGGAAGGAGGAGAGACGTAAGTAGGCGAGACCCAGAGAAGAAGCTGCCTTGTCTTCCTTGGTGCTGGGAGGACACTGAGCTCAAGGCCAGCAGGAGGCTGGGATTTTTTTTTTTTTTTTGCAGTACGTGGGCCTCTCACTGTTGTGGCCTCTCCCGTTGCGGAGCACAGGCTCCGGACACGCAGGCTCAGTGGCCATGGCTCACGGGCCCAGCCTCTCCGCGGCATGTGGGATCCTCCCGGACCGGGGCACGAACCCGTGTCCCCTGCATCGGCAGGCAAACTCTCAACCACTGCGCCACCAGGGAAGCCCGGCTGGGATATTTTGATCTTCACAAATGGGGCAGCTGGGGGTGGGGACACTGGCCCCAAGTCATTAAAAACTTGTGAACATCATTTTTAATTATGTTCTAATTGTCTATTTGGTGAGCACAGCTGTGCTCTGTTCCAGACCTGGGTGCGGTCCTGGAGGAGCCCAAGTGCTCTTATGTTCTCTGCCCGCTCGCCCACCTGTGGTTAGTGTCCTCCAGTGTCCTATTCATTCATTCATTCATTTGTTCATTCATTCAACAAATGTTGATGGAGGGCCTTTTCTGTGTCAGGGACAATGCTGGGCTCTTAAGCAGTGATGCAAAACAAAAAATCTTTACCCTCAGGGAGCTTACGTTCTAGAAGAGGGAGAAGAAAATATATATGTCGGTTGTAGAAAAGTAAAATGGGAGGTCCAGGAAGGTCTCAGTGAGAAGATGAAGGGTGAGTGGAAACAGGAGGGAGGTGAGGGGTATCCCAGGACCAGGGAGAGCTGCAGGGAGGCCGTGTGACTGGAGGGGTAGAGGGAGGAGGGGTCCCAGAGGCCCCACCAGCCACTGCCTTTGGCTCCGAGTGGAAGTTTTGAGCAGAGAGGTGACAAGTCTGGGGATTTGCTCAGTCATGCCTCGTACTTTGCACCTTCACAGGTTTCCAGTGTGTGGTCATGATAAATACCCTGGCAGCAAGGGCCTCTTCACAGCAACCTTACTCTGTATTTCACTCCACTGGCTTGGGCTAGAGAGAGTTTTTTTTTTTTTTTTTTTTTTTTTGCGGTACGCGGGCCTCTCACTGTTGTGGCCTCTCCTGTTGTGGAGCACAGGCTCCGGACGTGCAGGTTCAGCGGCCACGGCTCACGGGCCCAGCCGCTCCGCGGCATGTGGGATCCTCCCGGACCGGGGCACGAACCCGCGTCCCCTGCATCGGCAGGCGGACTCTCAACCACTGCACCACCAGGGAAGCCCAGGAGAGAGAATTTTTTTCTCAAAAAGTTGAGCAACTTCAAGATGCTTGCTCCCTATTGCCACGTTATTTCCCAGAAAGGTGTTTTTTGTTTTTTTAAAAACTTCTAGCCACAGTATGGTAGCCTTATTACCACCCTGGTGTGTGTTCGCTGTTTTTCAACTTTGCTAATTTAATAGCTGGGAAATGGTATCTTATAACGTTAATTCCAAGCGAGATTGACATTCTTACAGATTGGTTATTTGTATTTCGTGTTTTCTGAAGTGTATTCATGTCTTTTGCCTACTTATGTATTATGAGTTTAGACTTTTATCAATTTATATAAACACTTTGAACATTACAGATGCAAAGCCATTGGGAGTCACAAATGAAAGGGCATTTTAAAAATATCAAACGTTTAGGAACTGGTTCTTTTTTTTTTTTTTTCCAGTTTTCCTTGAAGTATAGTTGCTTTACAAGGAACTGGTTCTTGACTGATTAACTGACTACTCCCGCTCCCCGCAAGCCTGCTCTGCAAAGTGCAGCCGGCTGTTGTAGTTATTAAGGAGGATGGTCGTATGCTGCTACATCTCTCTGTCTCTCTAACTCAGGTTCTCCAACTTGGATCATTGTCCTGCGGATGCCTAGGATTCTGGGAGGGGCATTCAAACCCCCTTCTTTACAGGAAGAGTCACATCCTGTCCCAAGTCCAAAGTGGACACTGTGCTTCCTTTACTCGGCACCCTGATGCAGGCTCAGCAGACTTACCCACTGTCCCCACCAGAAGCTGCTGTGGCCAGGCATCACTGCTCAGTGCCTTCGCCTTGCATGCAATTTTGCCCTCCCTTTTGAGGAAGGGGATGAGATCTTAATTTCCTTAGTGGAATCCACTCTTGTGTAAGGGGTTTGTTTTGTGGGAAGCAAACCCAGGTGGATGTGGGCTCAGGGGATTAGGAGTCCCTGGAAGTTGCCCCTTCTTATGGTTTTGTTGGGTCTCCCCTAACACTAGTGTTGCAGGTAGGAAAAAACGAGATATTCTTTGTATGCCTGAGTCTTAACTGAGAGTACCTCGCCATGGGGCCAGGTTACCATCTTCTGGTCTGGAAGCAGGTGAGGGTAAGGAGTCTGCATTTGATTGTTACCCTTCTCAACCCCCAAGACTATAAATGACTCCATGTCTTAGGCTCCTTGAAGACAGGGCTTATATATCTTTGTATTCCCTGCCTTTGAGTCTGGTACAGAAAAAAAAAAAAATTACTTCATAGAATTTATAACATTTTTTAAAAAGTCTAGAAAGTGCTGCTTAGACTGAATTTAGTGGGGTATCTCTTTTTTTTAAAAGATAGATTTTATTCATTTTTTAAAAAAATTTTATTTATTTTTAGCTGCGTTGGGTCTTCATTGCTGTGAGCGGGCTTTCTGTAGCTGCAGTGAGCGGGGGCTACTCTTCGTTGCGGTGCGTGGGCTTCTCATTGCGGTGGCTTCTCTTGTTGCGGAGCACGGGCTCTAGGCACGCGGGCTTTAGTAATTGTGGCTCGCGGGCTCTAGAGCACAGGCTCAGTAGTTGTGGCGCACGGGCTTAGTTGCTCCGTGGCATGTGGGATCTTCCCGGACCAGGGCTCAAACCCGTGTCCCTTGCATTGGCAGGTGGATTCTTAACCACTGTGCCACCAGGGAAACCCATAGTGGGGTACCTCTTAATTGTGATCTTGAAGCTGTTGTTTGTTTTTTATTAAAAAATACCCAGCTAGTGGCATCGTGAACTTGATTTGTGAGTTAGTGGATCCTTCCAGTGGCAGTTTATAAACCTTTGTCGGGTTGGTTAATTTCTGTTGCCTGCACTGGCTTTCCAGCTGTGGATGCCTGTTCTGAGAGCTGTGCTTGCCCAGAGGTCCTCAGCTCACAGAGGTGCCAGGACATTTGTGATGGTATAGAAATTCTGTCCCTCTTCTCTGTTAGGCTGGTGGCACCACTCAGGGTTTAAGACACCCCCTTCTCTGTTGCCTTTCCTGTTGTACCCAGTCGAATTGACCACTCTCCTGGTGCCCCCAAGACGCCCCCAAGTAGACTTCCTTCCTGACACCTGTGACATGTAATTGCACTAATTTTTAGACTTCCCTCTAGAAGTGGAGTTTGTGGTCATTGACTTCCTAAGTGGCTCACGGAGTGACATGGGCACTCAGGGAGTGTGGACTCTGTTCCTGCTGAGACCCTTCTTAATGTGTCCTACTGCTGTGTCTGTAGAAATCGTGGATGGGAATGTGAAAATGACCCTGGGCATGATCTGGACCATCATCCTCCGCTTTGCCATCCAGGACATCTCCGTGGAAGGTAGGTCTTCTGCTCTGTTCCATGCCATGCCCAGGCTTCCACCTCTCCCGTGCCTTCACCATCACGTCTTCCTCCCTGATCCCCGGGGCAACAGGGCCTTGATCATGGGCCACATCCTGGGCCGCTTACCCATCGCTGGCATCTGTGCGCTCTCCTAGTCTACAGGGAAGTAAGAACTGTTTGGAGTGCTGGTCCCCATAGATGTGTTGGCCCCAGAGAAACCCCTCACTTAGAAAGCCCAAGGTTGCTGTGGGGAAGTGTATTGGAGACACCCCACTTGGCTCTTGGGTTGTTAAATCTGAAAGGGTAGGGGAATAGCAGTGAGGAGGGAGTGACAGGAGGGTGAGCGGACACCAGGTCCTCCACTTTGCTCCCGTAGCACCCTCTGGTGGCCACCTTGTAGATCTGCAAGGGACCACCATGGTCTGGGGCAGTGATCTCTCTAAACTTTTGATTTCACACTCCAGCAGTTTTTGAGCTTTATGTCTGATACGTGTGTATTTATTTTGCACTAAATTATATGCATGTATTTCTATGCATATTATAAAACACACCAAACCAAATTTTTTAAAGATGAGGTGGAGATATTTTAAAAATATTTTTAATTCATTTTAATGGCCTAGAAATCAAATCTTGAAAAGATTTTTGTTCAAAATAATTTTTAATGAGAACAATGTGGATTAAATTGCTTTGTTATGGAAATCTTGGTTTGACACTTGGTGATACAGCAATGTGAAATTCTAAGTTTGGTTTATAGATACCTGGTATTTAGGGCTGAAGTGGTTAAAAAGATACCCTCAGGAGTCACTTAGGGCATGGTGCTTGTTAGTGATAATAGATATAAATCTGGTTTTCAAATAGCTTTCTTGATGAGTTTATTCTTTTGGGTAGACATCTTGTCAGTTCTGATTAAATCGTTTTTTCATCTTGTAATGTGACTGACAAAGAGCTTGAACTAAAAGCAGAAGCGTTAGCTTTGCTGATTTTTTAATCGTTTTCTTGTGCTTGAATTATTATATTATCTTTGCAGGAATTGTTTAACATCATTTTAAAGTCCATTTTGTGAATCGAAAGTAAATGAGATCATCCACAAACCCACTTTACTGAGTACTATAACCTGCAATTCACAGCCATGAACACATGGGGGCGGTGCAGTTTGCAGCCCTCCTGGGCTGGGAGCTTCTGGGGTCCTCTCAGATACCTGCCCTATCTTACTGATACATGTCTGCTTTACACACAGCAACAGTGTTGATCCATGCATTAAATATAAGGAAACCATTTTTTTTTTAGATGAACACTAAATGCAACCGGAAGTCCTAATGCTTTCTTCCCACATGGCTGTGTGCCCTCCACAGGGTACATGGGGCCCCTATCTGAAGATTCATGAATTTCAGATTTCACAGACCAATCAAACCTTCCTCCCCAAAGTGGCCACCTGACATAAGTTGCCAGCTTATTTTGTATTGTTGCCATTTCTTTGCATAAAAGGGAGTGACGGGGAGATATTCTGAAAGTTTGAAAAGCCATTTTCTCAGTATTTAAATGTGTAAGGCGGCCAGTTATGAAACGCTTCCTAGCTTACTTCTATGTTTCTCAAATAAGTTCTCAAACTTTGTCAAGGAAGTAGATTTTTGGCCTGGTAGCAGCAGGGTTGAAATCTAGGGGTCTTTGTGTGGACCCCCTGTGTGAAAGAGCATGGACCCTGTGGTCACGGTGGGACCTCCATGAGCCCACGCCCCTCCCTCCACCAAGCCAGCCATTGACCTCTCTGCCCGTCATTCCCTTCCCCACAGAGACTTCAGCGAAGGAAGGGCTGCTCTTGTGGTGTCAGAGAAAGACAGCCCCTTACAAAAACGTCAACATCCAGAACTTCCACATAAGGTGAGTGGCTGGGGTCTGAGGGACCCTTGCAGAACCTGGGCTGCTTCCCCCAAGGACCCCGTTGGCTGGGTCAGTCTTAGCTCTAGAACAGAACAAAGACACTTGGGGAAGAAGTCGCTTTTCTGGGAAGGGAGTGTCGCCGTTTGATGCCCCCTTCCTCCTGGAGAGGAGCCCTGTCCCTCCTAGCTACTGCCTGATACACCTTTGGTTGATGCCCTTGGAGACCCCCAAGGAGCGTGTCTGGGAAGTTCTAGCCTGGGGCTCTGGAACAGAGCAGACGAGGGCCCTGGACCTTGGAGGCGGGTAGGGTTGGATGTGGCAGGTGTGTCTCAACTTACCAAGCCCCACAGTGTTGTACCCCAGTGCCTGGGATCGTGGCAGGAAGACAGTTCCTTCCCACGGTATCTTCTCCCAGCTCCTGCTCTGAAGGGTTATGTACTCATCTCTGGAAAAAAGAAGACCCCTGCTTAGTGCTTTGCCCCTACTGCTTGGCCCGACTCACCAGCTTGCCCCCCCTTCTCTCCCCCGGGTAGCTGGAAGGACGGCCTCGGCTTCTGTGCCTTGATTCACCGACACCGGCCTGAGCTGATTGACTACGGGAAGCTGCGGAAGGTTCGTGTGCTCACCTGACCCTCCTGCCCCCTCCCCCAGCAGCTCCTACCGACTGGTCCCCCTTGGTTGGCTGGGGGATGGGCAGGACTGGGCCCCCTGTTCTGAGAGCCCATGGCCCAGTGTGAAGGGGTGTCAGTCTCCTTAGATGAGCTGAGGAGACAACCCTTCTAGAAGTAAGAGTAAAACACCTCCTCTATCAGGGCTGCTTGAGTATGTATGTGCATAGCACGTAGGTACTTGCTGACGTGCCCAATCTGCCAGGAGAAATATCAGAACCACCAAAGCAATTGTTAGGATGAAGGGATACCAAGTGGCCTTTTCCCTTCTGTTTTTCTGGGTTGTGCAAGGTGCATATATTACTTCCATAATTTAAGATATTGCGTATTTTTAGAGACATCTGTCCCAGCCTTGTCCAAGGCTTGCTCTGCAGTCCTGGGCAGCTTCCCGCCATGACTTGCTTTCCCCCATTGCTGAAGTTTGGCTGGGGATTTCAGTGCTGCTTGATTCATCTGTGCTTTTGGTGTGAAGTTGCTGGGGCTTTTCTTGAGCAACAAGATGTTGAGGAACAGACCGGGAGGTGGGAGCTGTGTGTCTAGCCTCATGATGGTTCTTAGTGTCCGGGCTGGTTAAAGCTGCTGGCCTGACCTGGGAGAGGTCTGTCTGGGACACCGTGACTGTACTCGGCATCCTCTGTCTCAGCCCATCCCAGCACCAGGAGGCCCTGTGGTGCAGACATCCTGGGAGAGGCCACCCGTGGAGCCCTCCTTGTGCCCCCGGTATATGGTCTGGAGCTCGGGTTGGAATGTCACCTGTTGGTCCTTGAATCTCTTGGCAAAGGGCTTCTAGGAATGACCGTTCTGGTATTTGTCTCCTTGACCTTGACACTTGGAGAGCTCAGTGTTCAGTGAAGTCCCCCACCTTGCCTCTGCCCCCAGTGGCCAAGCAAGGCTTCATGTTGCTGGTGCAGCAGCAGCTCTGTGGCATCAGAACCTCCTTTTGGGGGGTGTGTGGTGGGGTGAACCGCCAAAAAGGATTTGTGAGGGAGGAAAGGAGTAGTTTTCTATCCCCTCCAGAAACCCCAAGCTGGGCCTGAAACTTGAGGCTGGACCTCTGCCCACCTGCCGAAGGAGAGAGCCCCGCTGCCTGGCCCTGTGCGTGGCGGTATCCAGGTGTATGTGGACGAGGGTCCAGCTGACCTCTTGGGGGATGGGGGGGGTCCCAGCCCTCTAACTCAGCCACTTTGCAAAGAGAAAAAAAATCGATTTGAGAACCCCCCGACCCACCTGAAAGCTGTGTGGCCAAACCAGACAGGGGCCAAGGTGGGGGAATCCTAGAGGCGGAGACTTTCTTTAAAGGTATCATCATCACGTACCACCCTAGCGGTCAGCCGATGCCCTGTGGTGACAGGTGTGCACGTGCCTGTGTCCCTGCTTGGGGGGCCGGGGTGGGCAGCAGCCAGCCAGTGCACAGCTGTTCCTCACCCCCACATAAAGTGGGGTCCGTGCTGACTGTGGCTTTTCAGTCTCGGCCCCCGCCCCACCCCCCGACTCCAGGAGCCTCAGCCTTTTGGGAGGTGAGAGTCCAGGGGCCTTTGTCTCATTCCCGGCCAGCCTCTCCCCACCCTCTGTCCCTCTCTGTGTCTTTTCATTTCTCCCTGTCTCTCTTTGTCTGTCTCCCCTTCTCTTTAATTCAGTAGCAACAGTACAATCCAGAAACAGCACAGACCTGTTCCCACTGAACCGTGGATTCTTTCCAGAAAGCACAGAGGTTGCCAGAGCCTCTGGTGCTTGGGAACAGGGGAGAGCCGAGGGCTGTGACCGGGAAGCACTTCCTTCCGGCACCCGCTCTAGGTGGGCGTGGGGGGCCTGGCGGTCCCTGGGAATCGAGGGGGGCAGGTGGGTGTGCACCCGGGGCCTGAGGATGGCCGAGGGCCTGGACGGAAATGACTGTTGCTGCTTGACAGTGGTTTTTTATTATTCTGGAAGCTGTCAGAGACTTTCCCAGAAGGACTCCACCTTCTCTATTTTGAGCAGTTTCTTCCTGAATGCGTCCCAGATGAATGGATTTATCCTTTTGTACCCTGTGACCCTCACCTTGGCAAACGCGGAAGCTGAGTGGTAGGCTGACAAAGCCATTTGCTTTGGGTTAGTCTGGGAACCAAGAATCGAGTGGGAGGTCCAGCGAGGAACTCCCCCGACTAAGTTATGGGGTTTTTTTCCACATTAAATTTTTTTTTTTTTGGTAAAATATACATACTTTTTAAAGCACCACTTTAACCATTTTTAAGTGCACAGTTCAGTGGCCTTAAGCACATTCACACTGGTGTGTACCCATCACCACCACCCAACTCCAGAGCTCTTCATCTTGCAAAACTAAAATTCTGAACCCTTTAAGCCATCATTCTCCACTCCCCCTTCCGCCAGTCCCTGGCACTCTACTTTCTGTATCTGAATTTGACCACTCTTGTAGGTGCCTATGTAAGTGGCATCATATAATATTTGTCCCTTTGAGTCTGACTTAGTTCACTTAGCATAATGTTTTCCAGGTTGTCTATGTTGTAGTATGCCCGTCTCAGGACCTCTTTTCTTTTTACGGCAGAATAATATTCCATATCTATTTATCTGTCAGTGGACGTTTGAGTTATTTCCACCTTTTGGCTATTGTGTATAATGCTGCTGTGAATGTGGGTGTACAAATTATTTGAGTCCCTGCTTTCAATCCTTTGGGGTATAGACCCAGGAGTGGAATTGCTGAGTCATATAGTAGTTCTTTGTTTAACTTTTTGAGGAACCTCCATACTGTTTTCCACAGCAGCTGCACCATTTTACAATCCCACCAACAGTGCACGAGGGTTCCGATTACTCCACCTCCTCACCGATCCCCAATAAGTTTTCTTGAGAAGATAGCAGGGCCAGAATGTAGTCAGAAGACTGTAGCTGTTTGAAGGAGCCCCACATTTCATATGAGCGCCAAAGGGGCTTGAGAGCTCCTAGGCCAACTCTTGAGTAACCGGTGGGGACACTGAGGTTAGGTTACTTACCAGTCCAGCTAGCTGGCTGGTGGTGGAGCTGAAACCAGAAGCCAAGACTGATGGCTCCCAGGCCAGTGCCTGGTCTTAGCTTGCATTTCTTTCTCTTTCTTTCTTTCCTTCTTTCTTTCTTTCTTTCCTTCCTTCCTTCCTTCCTTCCTTCCTTCCTTCCTTCCTTCCTTCCTTCTTCCTTCTTCCTTTCCTTTCCTTTCCTTTCCTTTCCTTTCCTTTCCTTTTTCCTTTCCTTTCCTTTCCTTTCCTTTCCTTTTTCCTTTCCTTTTTCCTTTCCTTTCCTTTTTCCTTTTTCCTTTTTCCTTTCCTTTCCTTTCTCTTCTCTAGTTGAGGCAAGCAGGGGCTACTCTTTGTTGCAGTGCTTGGGCATCTCACTGTGGTGGCTTCTCTTGCTCTGGAGCACGGGCTCTAGGCGCGCGGGCTTCAGTAGTTGCAGCACTCAGGCTCAGCAGTTGTGGCTCGCGGGCTGTAGAGCACAGGTTCAGTAGTTGTGGCGCTCTCCGTTGCTCCGCGGCATGTGGCAGTCCCCCCGCCCCCAGTCTTGGTGATCATCGAGATGGGGGTAGCCAGAGACTTCTTGTGCCTCTCACCCGCCTTCTTCTTCTTCTCCCCCTAGGACGACCCACTTACAAACCTGAACACGGCCTTCGATGTGGCGGAGAAGTACCTGGACATCCCCAAGATGTTGGATGCAGAAGGTGAAAGGCGCTTTCCTTCTGGGCCTTCGGCTCTTCTCCCGGCTGCGGCCAGCGGCCAGGAAGGGCGGGCCCCGCACCTGAGGCCAGAAGGGAGAAGGCTTGGTCTTCATCTGGGGAGCCAGGGGGTCAGTTGTTTCTCAGGGATTCCACAGACAGATTCCCTGAGGTTTGGAGGGAGAAGTGGTAGCTGGTGTCGAAAAGGGCGGCCCGAGCATGGTCCTCAGCTTGGCCTTGGAGTCGGGGTAGGGGGTGCCGGGGTGGAGTGCAGTGGTCCTTTGTGGTTGTAGGGGAGGGAAAAAAAGTTTATTATCATGTGCATCATGGACACACATGGGAGCTTGCAGTGATGAGTAACTCAAAGGGGTGACTTGAGTTTGGGGTCTATATACATACCTGACTTCACAGGGGAAAGGGAGTGGGAGAGAGGGCACTTGTGGAAATACAAATGACTTTTTGGAAAGATGGATGGGCCCTTAGGAGAACAGATGGAAGATATGATAGTTTGTGACAATGTCTGTCAAGTTGTAAGGCCAATTTCAAACATGCAAAAGCAGGGAGAATAATATAATTAGCTTCCCTGTACCCACCATCCAGATAGAACAGTTACTGAGGTTTTGTCACACTTCCTTTTTTTTTTCGCTTTTGTTTTCTTTGTTGAAATTTTAAAGCAAGTCTCAGACATCACAGCATCTCACTACTACATACTTCAGATTACATACCTTAAAAATAGCAATATTTTCTTATGCAATCATAAAATAATTTTCACATCAAGCAAATTGACAATAATTCTTGATACATCTGCTGCCTGGTTCAGAATCGAATTTCCCCATTATTTCTTTTTAGTTGCTTTGTTTTGATCCAGATGCAAACAGAGTCTGCACGTGGCATTTCGTTGTTCTATTTCTTGTGTCTTTTCTAATCTGTCGCACTTTTCTCTTCCCTCCGACCCCTTTCATTCCTGGCATTGAACTTGTAGAACCCAGACCAGCTGTGCCGAGTACCCCTTACTCTGGTTTGTCTGTTTCCTTCCTCGGGTACCATTTCACTCCTTCCTCTACCTCTCGCATTCCCGTAAGTGGAAGCTGATGCCAGATGGCTGGTTAGATGCAGGCTCAGCGTCTTGGCAAGAAGACTTGGTGGTTCTGAGAGCTGCTTTCCCCATCACATCAGGAAGCGTATCATGTGTTCACCAGCTGGCTTTAACTCCAGATTTTTCTTGACAGACATCGTCGGAACAGCCCGCCCGGATGAGAAAGCCATCATGACTTACGTGTCCAGCTTCTACCACGCCTTCTCTGGAGCCCAGAAGGTACCCAGGGCCCCCTGCTCCTTCCTTGCCCAGCACACCTCATGCCAGACCCCAAGCCATGCCCTCCCGCCCCTCCTCTCCCCACCTCTCCTTGTCGACAGGGTCCAATGGTCTGTCTCTTCGGTAGCGGCAGCCCCCGGTGCCAACGTGGCATGTTATTCTTGCTCAACTCCTCTCCCACCCGCCCCTCTGCTTTCTCTCATCTTCCTCTACTGCCTCGGAGAACACTGGGAAAGCGCTCACCTTCTGGGACCCGGATGGCGGGCTTCAGCAGGAAGGGCGGCATGGGTGAGATCAGCCAGGGGTGGTTCTGGAGGTCTGGAAGCGCTGTGGGCAGCAGCCCCTCTGTGCCCACCGCTGTTGAGGCTATAGCTTTAACAGAGCAGCAGGCGTCCCTTACAGAGGCAGATCTGGGGAGGCGCCGCCTGTCTTCACCGACCTGTTCTGCAGAGGCGTCACGAAGCCCCCGCCTTTCTCCCGCTCACAGGCGTGGTTTAGCAAATCTGTCCACAGCCCTGTTGGGCCTTGGTGCCTTCTATATCTTGCTTGGGGCCCCCGTGCGGGGTCATTCTGCACAACCCCTTGGGGAGACGATGGGAAAGGGTGGGCTGCGGTGAACACTTCACGTGTCCTGACCCAGGTTTGCCCAGGGAGGCCTGAGGTTAAAGTCCAGTTGTGCAGGTTCTGCACTCCACAAAGGCATCATTCACACTGCAGACACTGAAGATTTGAATATTTTCATTAGCAGGCTTAGCTCGGGTGGCAGGCGCCCCTCCCCCAGGTCCCCTCACAGGCAGGACCCTAGAAGCACAACATCCAGGTCGCTATGACGACAGACCACAGGCTTGGCCCTCTCAGCTCTGGGCCTTGGAGCTGCCACATACTCAGGCAAATTTCCCACCCTCTGCATGGAGTCTGAGTGGCCTGTTTTGAAATGCATGATGGGGCGATGCTCCCGCCTCCCCAACCCTCTGCTCAGCCTTCCCCAGCCCCCCTCTCCCCACCCCTTTTTCCCCACCTCTTCCCTATCTCTCTCCCACCCCAGCCCCTTTCTCCTCCCATCATCTCATTTTCTCTTTCTGCCCATTCCCTCATTGTCCGTCTGTCTTGTGTGCTCTGTCCACCATGGCTGTTTGGGTTTGTTCTGCGCCGCTGCTGCCTACTTTCTTCTCTCAACCTCTTCTCCTTCTCTGTGCAGATATGTAGGCACGCTAAGGCCGGATGGGAAGGCCATGTGACCTAATGTTTCATGTCACTGCCACGCCTTCTCGGTGCGCAGAAGGTGAGCTCTCCCTCTGCCTTGCCCTCTCTCCCAGCGCCCTTTTGCCCATCTCTTCCATCCGCCCTGGATACTCCAGCCGCAGCCCCTTGGAACTGCAGCCCGTGGAATGAAAGGCAGGATTAGAAAAGCCCCCCTCCCCTTACCGCAACCCCAGCCCCTTGTAGGAGGGCAAGATGCTCTCTGAGCTTTGGCCAGGACACTTAAAGATGCCTGAGAACGCCAGCCTCTGGATGGCCTGCATCTCTGTCCCTACACTCTGGCATAATAGGTGCCACAAACGGGAGAGAAGCTTGCGGTCTCGGCTCCTCCCCTGGACTGAGCTGAGAGCCCTTATCCCAGGCGGCACAGTTCTTGGCTCTGCTTCCTGCCTATTCTCTTAAATATCCAGCACCTCCTCACGTCTCTCTCTCTCCCTCCATCTACTTAAGCAAGGCTACCCTCTCACATTACCCAGCAGCCAGGGCAGGGCGAAGTCTTCTGCCTTCCCCCCGGTGTCCAGTCCAGAGGCTCAGAGTCCTGCCTGATCCTTCCCAACCAGGCCTGCCAGGGACAGTGGTGCAGGTTGCATACTACCCAGGGGTGCCCTGTGTGCACCATCGACCATGAAGATTTGAATATTTTTTACAAAAATAATCTTGCAAATGGCAGTAAAAATGTCTTCTAACAGAATAAGTATGACAGTTTTGCAATAGAGGCGCCCCATGCCCTGCCTGGATGGGCACCCAAGACCTTCCTCACTTTCCTTCCAGGCCTCATGGGTACTGCCCGACAGGAAACAGCCCCGCCTGGAGGCTCCCCATCCTGGGTGTCCCAGCCTCCCCAGGAGGCCCAGCCCTTTCAGCCTCTTCTCTGGCCTGCCTCTTGCTGCTTCTTTCTCTTTGTCCCACCTCTGCTGCTGCTCTTTCTTGTCAGCTTCTTCTGGCCCCTCTTATACCCTACCTTTTAGGCAGGATGTGCGCACCATCTATCTACTTGCCTCACTGGGCCTCTAGCCCTGAGAACCGCACAGAGTCTTGCCTGCACCCAGGGCTAGGCTGAGCTCTCGGCCGTGGTCTTTCCCCTCTTTCCAGCTCTCCTTCCTCCTCCCCTGCTCCTGCAGGGTTCTCTCCTGGGCTTCATGCCCGTTGACACTGGCCTTCCCTGTCTCTGAAGCCTTCCCTGTGTCCTGGCTGGTGATGCTCGGAAGGGAGTGTGTGTGTGCGCGCGCGCGTGTGTGTGCAGAGTGTGTGAAGCAGCCTGCTTTTCTCCCTCCCAAATCTCATACCACCTCCCCCCATGCCCTATTCCCTCTCACTCATCCTTGTTGCAATCATTTCATGCTCCTTTTGTCCATACATGAGGACAAGGTCACCAGCTGGGGGGATGGGGTGGGGGGGTGGGGATGGGGGTGTGTTCCTCTCACGTCCTGGGTCAGGAGCCTTACCCAGAGTTGCCCCTCCCATCCCACTTCGAAGGAGTCAGGCAACTGCTTACAGCTCAGCAGGCTGGTGGGAGGGGAATCTTGCCCCTCTCCCGTGGAAGAAGGAGGAGTCTTTCAGACTCATAGACTCTTCTTGTCTTGACTGTCTCCGTGTCTGGAGCCAGTGGGGGAAAGTGTCCTTGAAACCCACGCCCAGTGCCCTGCATCCTCTTCACTGTCTTTCTCTTATCAAGCCTTGGGCGGTGGAACTAGAAAGACGGCCGAGTCTAATACATGCGTGCGTGCAGGTGTACACGTGTTTGTGTGCCTGTGTGGGTACTGCACTTGTACGGATGCCAGTGTGTGTGATGGACGCACCTAGTCAGATGAGGACCAACTCCTGTCTGACGCGTTGGTTTTGGTTCTCATCCTTTCTCAGCTTTCCTCTCCCCTCCTCTTCCCCTGGAGGGGTTTAGAATGGCTTGTGGCAACCAGCGTTTGTTTGTGTAGTTTGTTGCTTTAACATTCATGGCATATTGGGAACTGTTTCTGAGAAACAGCCTTTTGGGGCACGAACCGGACTTGCTGTAGGGGGTTCTGGATGCTTTTAGGAGTAGATGATGCTGTTCGCAGCCTTCCATTTGTCGCCAGCTGGTTGTGAATCTTCTAAGGGAAAGAAACCCCGTTCCTGCCCTCGAGGGATTCATGGTCCACCCGGGAAAGCTCTTAATAAACAAGCTCGTGATGCTGTGGCCTAACCCCTGCTCTGCGGCAGAGCTGAGCAGGGGAGGGGCGCTGCAGGGCTGCGGGGCGTGGAGGCTTCTCGAGCGGCAGACACTGGAGCTTGAGGCTCTTAAGGGTTGAGTGGTGGGGATCTGCAACTGAAAGGCTCAGGGAAGGTGGAGGAAGGTGGTCACAGCTTGTGCGACGCTCCATGGTGTGACGGTGCAGCCTCCAGAGGAGAGCACGTCCGTCCCGCTGCCTGGAGTGAGGACTGGGGGCAAAGCCAGAGTCGGTCGCTGGGGTCAGGGCTGAGCGCCGCGGGGTTGGCTCCCTTGTGTCTGGGGGCCTCGCTGGCAGGGACACCAGGGCAGGCAGCTGACTTGGGACATGGAGAAAGACTAGGCAGTGGGAAGCTGTGGGAGGAAGGCAATTCTAGCTAGATTTGGGAAATTTTTGACGACAAATGTCACAGATGAGATCTTCGTGGCACTCGCATGACTGTAGGTGGTGGGTGGCAGCGCCACGGCGCGTCATTTGGCCTCATGTGGCTGTTGGATGTCACCGGCATGGAGGCTGCTTCCTCTCCAGACTGTACCTGTACCAGCTAATTTGATGCTGATTAGTAGCGTGGCAGTTTGGCCTGGAATAGCTGAGGGTTTCATTTGAGGATAGCTAAGCGCTCCGGGGCTAATAATCCGTAACTTAGAAACAAATAACTCATATAAAACTAAGCACATTGTTTTGTATTACAGTGTATAACAATACACCTTAAAGTGGGTCATAAAAAACAAAAAAACAAACCATGGAAGGGTCAACACAAATTTCTTGTAATCTTTTCCTTTGGCACTTGGAAGTCGTCCTTTGGCCTGTTTCTATAAAATATTTTCTCAGCCCATTTGATGATATTTATAAAAAGTCCCCGGAGGCCCACCCGGGAACTCCCCTAGACTTCATCCAAAAGGAGCGCCCTTTGACCCTGGGGCCTCTGAGGGACGGCCAAGGCCCTTAAGGCCCGCGGGACATGCCTTCCAGAATCCCATGAGCACAGGCCTCAGTCCACCAAGTTCACAGATTGACACACAGATCAAAGCTTATGGCCTCTGAGCCCAGGATCTTGAGATGGCTCAGGAGGAGAACACGATGAAGGTGGGCTTGATCCATTCGCCATCACAGTGGCAGCTGCGTCTCGCCGACGATTAGGGGCTACCTGTGATCCTTACTTGCTTGGTCAGCACGTTGGGCTGGGGGCTTTGCAGCCACCCCACAGTCTTACATACATGTCAGCACACGGGAGAGCCCTGGCCTCCCCCGGGTCCCCTCCCCAGCCTTCAAGGGACGTGGCCCCGGTGACTCCAGGCAGATTCCTGGGGCAGCTTCATGGGGACATCAGCCCAGTTCCCATGACCCTGTTCGTTCCGGGGCCCCACATCTGGGACGGGCTCCAGGAAGGAATTTCTCTCCTTGTGGCCTCTTGGGATCCCCCACGGTTGCTTGTTGTTTCCTTAGAGGAAGGACGATCTGTCAGGAGTTCCTGATGGTCCTGTGAGAAGTGGCCTTGGCATCTCCAGGACAGAGTTAGGTTGGGGCGCAGTGGTGAGGATCTAAGGATTGACTGCTTGTCTCAGTTTCTTGAGACCTGGGACTCTCAGCTCGCCCTCTGGCCACGCCCACAGCTCTCCCACTGGAGGCCCACCCGCCCTGAAACCTCGCCCTGGAGGGTGCAGTGTCTTCGCTTGGAGCTTGGAAGAACCTTTATGGTGATCTCATCCTGCCCCCTCGCACACACACCTGGCAGTCACCCACGCATCACATGATTGGGTGGGCGTGTGTTCTATTTGCAGAGTTCTGCAATGAAAAAGCATTTACATCTTCTCAGTTGTTCCTTCCCAAGTCAAAGCACCGTCATTCTCAGGAACTTCTTGATGCCTGGCCTCAGTTTATCTTGCTGCAGTTGAAACCCGTTTTGTCTTGTTCATCAACCGGGCACAAGGTCCCATCTTTCTCCTCCTTAAACCTTTGCCATCTGCAGGGTCACCCTTCTCCAGGGCCCCAGGATGCTTGTCTGTTTGCTCATTGGCGTTATCTGCTGCCACCCTTAGGCCATCTTCCTATCACAGGACCCCCACAATGGCTTCAAGTTCCCCTCCCCTTGCAGCTGGGTTAGGATGTGTACAAGAACTGCATTCAAAGATCACCTGAGCAAAGTGGGTTTAGGAGCGCCTGGCCCCTGCCGGTGTCGGGTGCACAGTGCCCTCTAAGCGGGAGAAGCAGTGTCCCCTGGGGTTGCTGGGCCTTTTGTATCTGATTGCTGTTCAGTCCTGTTTAGTTCCTCTTGCCACCAAGGCCCACATCGGGTGTCTGCTGGCCCAGCACTCGGTGTGGAGTGTGTGCATAGCTTTCCCAGAGGTGCCCGTGCCTGCTTTCTGGACATCCTACCTGTGCTGGGTTGATCCTTAATTCCTGCAGCTTCTCTTAAAGTTCTTTGGGCTTTGGGCCAGGAGCCTAGAGAGATTCTGCAGGGGTCCTGAGAGGCCCCGCTCCTTATCAGCACCTTATTCTAGGACTCCCAGATTAGAATTCCTGCATCTCCAAGATGCTGGCAAAGCCAGTCTGAAAGCCTTGAGCCTTGGGAGTCCCAGGGTCTCCAGTTTGGAATTCCAGGATGGGCATGGATTTTCTCACCCCTCCACCTGAGCTGAGTATTTCGATTCTACCAGTCATTGGATTAGTTTCTTTCCAACATACATGTTGGATCTCAAACTTAGGCTCTTCTTCAGGGGCCCCCAGTTCAGCCGCTAAGGTCTCCGTCTGGGCTCACGTGATCTGTGGGACTCGGCCCGGGCTGGCAGAGAGGATGGCGAGGAGCCTGTGAATTCAGAGTCTTGGGAGGTGCCTTCCAACCGCGTGATCTGCAGGGGCGGGGGGAGACGTTGTCACCGCAGGCGTGTGCCAGGCGCTCCCGCTGTCGTGAGGCTGACCGTGTCCCTCTCTGTCTTGTTGCCAGGCCGAGACAGCCGCCAATCGCATCTGCAAGGTGCTGGCCGTCAACCAGGAGAATGAGCGCCTCATGGAAGACTACGAAAAGCTGGCCAGCGATGTGGGTTCCCTCTGGGTTCTCCCGGCCTGGCCCCAGCAAGGCCCCGCCACCCTGCCCTGAGAGACGAGGGGGCCCCAGAACCCGTACCTCCACATCTGTGCCCAGGCACAGTCCCAGGCTGGGTGTCATCCCTCATCCCCAGCAGTCCTCCTAGGGCGGCTTCGGCTCTGCTTCTGCTCTCCCAGAAAGCAGAGGGTGGGTCCGGGGCCAATCTGGGCTTTGGAGAGCCGAGTTCCAGGCTTTTTCTGTCACCGAGAGTAAGCCTGGGAAATCCCTTCACCTCTCTGGGTCTTGTTTTTTTTTTCACTTAACAAGTGAGAGCTGTGCTAAGGGACCTCGGAGGCCTTTCGAGACCAGTGAGTGTACTGTTGTGCTGGGGGTTTCGCTTGGACTAGAAAAGGAGTATGCGGTTCTCAGAGGATATGAACGGGGGAGAAATCAGTGCTGGCTCAGGCTAGCTTAGCAGCTGGGCCCACCCAGGGGACAGGAGGGGACAGGACTGGATCTGCTGTCCTGCCATTGGCTGCATTTGGGTTAGAGCTCCACTTGCTTCTTCCTTAGAAGAATTCAGCCCTCTGAACAGCTCAGCCCAGCCTCTCGGTAGATCAGATCTGCCGTCCAGCATAGTGACAACCCAAGTTCTGGTGCCCAGGTGCCTGGGTTTAATCCCTGTGCTACCATTCCACCTTGGTCACCTTGGCAAGTCACAGAACCTCACAGTGCCTTGGTTACCACCTCCGCCACCTGAGGCAGGATCACAGTACTTAACCCCATGACAACGTAGCTCTCGCCATCATTCAGATGAGTTAGTTCAGGCCACGTGCCTGGTACCCTGCAGGGGATCACGTCTTTCCTCTCATCACTTCCACTCCTCTTCCGTCACCTCATCGAGGAAAACAATCCCTGCCTGTGCCCCAGAGGCCAGCCTCTTCCTTTTTGAGTCAGGGACCCACATTCTAGAATCCTAGAAGGTCAGGTGGCAGGGGCCTCAGGGAATGAGTGTTCACACCTTCATGATAAGATGAGGAAACTGAGGCCCAGCCAGGTAGTAGACCTAGAAATAGAACTCGGGTCTCCTGCTCTTAGCTGAGCCATCTTGCCCCCAGGTCTCCCCTTGGCAGAGCAGGGAGGTTGAGTGATGCTGGCTGTGAGTTAACATACCCTAGCGGCCAGGCTTCATGAGGCCTTTGATTCTCAGAGGGAATGCCCTGGAACCCGGCCGAGTGGCCTGGGGGGGTAGTTGGGAAAGAGCGTGCCGTCAGGAGAGATGCCCCCCCAGCATCAGGAGGAGAGGGAGGCCAGTCCTTGCCCCCATCCCAGCATCCTCCCCTGCTACCTCCAGCTGCTGGAGTGGATCCGCCGCACCATCCCGTGGCTGGAGAACCGGGTACCCGAGAACACCATGCACGCCATGCAGCAGAAGCTGGAGGACTTCCGAGACTACCGGCGCCTGCACAAGCCGCCCAAGGTGCAGGAGAAGTGCCAGCTGGAGATCAACTTCAACACGCTGCAGACCAAGCTGCGGCTCAGCAACCGGCCCGCCTTCATGCCCTCCGAGGGCAGGATGGTCTCGGTGAGCGCCCGGGCTGCCCCCACCCTGAGCTGTGCTGGCTCACCATCAAATGCCGCATCGTGAGTGGGGCAGGGCGGGGGCGCGTGCTCTCTACCTGCCCACCCTGCTCCAGAGACCAGTTCTCCCTTCCAGGTGACCACCCAGTCTCCAGCCCACACTCAGCCATGTGGGGTTCCCTCCCTCCCCAGGAACAGAGCCCCTTCTCTCCTCACCATTCCGGGTCAGACTTGCCCTTCCAGACCCCTGAACATTCACTTGGATCTGCCCCCAGCACCTTCCTCCCTACCCCTCAGAAAAATCATCTTTGCAAACAAAATCCCTCTTGATATGTTGAACCAAACAGGGTATGATAGCAATAAGGTTAATTTTCACTTTAATGGAATCTTACTTAAAAATTGTTTTTATTACCTTAAGTAATTTTTTTGGTAGGATATTTCAAAGGTATAAATAAGCAAAATTCAGAAAATAGAAATTATTCATAATCTTACTACCCAGGATCAACTTAAAAGATGTTGGGGGGGAAAGAGATTCTTTTAGTCTCCGTAAATATAATTTTGAAGGGAATCCTAAAGCATGTTTTAATTAATGAGCTGCTTTAAAAGCAACAACAATATATTGTGACCAGGTTTCCATGTCATAAAATTTTCTTCATTTATGTCACTTTTTGTTATTCTTTCCTCTTTACCGTCTCCGCAGAATGTGAGAAATTTTATGAGCCAGGGAAACGTGTAAAAGAAAATTTAAAATTCAACAGGGTAGAGCTTTTGCCCTTTGCAATGGAGAGTTGATGAGGAGACATGAGCACATAAGGCAGGAATGGAAGGGACGGGGAGAAGCATGCAGACAGCATTGGAAAAGGAAGCAGGATCCTGGGGGGACTCTGGGGGACAGGGAAAAGGCTGTGACGTTGTACATGCAGTTTGGAAAACTGCATCCTTTTACAGGATGAATCAGCAGTTTTTAGATGGCCAGAGCTGCTGCTATCTGGAGGGTGCTCTGTGCTTTAAAGCCCCTCCTCTGGGTGGATGCAGTGTGGCCCCTGCCACATGGCAGGGACCTGGGTGGCACTTGAGCTGGGTCAGCCATCACTGCCCAGGGGTGCCCTTGTGCTAACTGTAGGGGATGGCCCTGGCAGTGGCTCCCTGTCTGAAGGCCTGTGGGTTTATGCTCAGTACCTGTCACTATCTCTGGGCAGCTCCTGGCTGGCTCACCGAGGCCAGGGTCCCTACAGGCTCCAGGCTATTATTGCCCAGGGCCCGGAGGCTGGGACCCATGAGTGGACCCAGAAATGTGGGAAGGCTGGGAGGCTCCCACACCTGTCTGCCTCGTTCAGTCTGTTGCTCTGTCTCCCTGGCTGGCCCTGTGAGCTCTGTGATTGCTCAGAATCCTGTCAGAAGCCAGTCCTGGAGCACAGAGGGCCTTGGGCTTTCTGCCCACTGAGCTGCACACCCAACACCCCATAGCTGGGCAGCCCCACTCTCTGTCCAGGAGGCCTGGTGCCCGGGAGCCCTGGGAAACACCGTGCAGGCTGGACGGGGATGGCTGAGATGGGGAGGAGGCTCCTCCTGGAAGGCACGGAGCAGCTCTGGGGTCTCGGGGGGCCAGGCGGGCTGACCCTGTGCCTCCCATCCTTAACAGGACATCAACAACGCATGGGGTTGCCTGGAGCAGGCAGAGAAGGGCTATGAGGAGTGGCTGCTGAATGAGATCCGGAGGCTGGAGCGGCTCGACCACCTGGCAGAGAAGTTCCGGCAGAAGGCCTCCATCCACGAGGCCTGGACGGATGGTAAGGCCAGCCTAGCCCCTGCCCCCGACTCCAAGGGTCTGGCTTTCATGCTGAACCACCAGCCACAACTCCTTTTTTTCTTGTTTTTTATTTGTTTTGTTTTGTCTCTTGCTAGTCCCTTGACATTAGGCAAGTTCATCAGCCTTTTGGTTGCCTCAGTTTTCTCATTTGTAAAGTGGGGACAATAATAGTACCAACCTCACAGGTTTATGAGGGTTAAATGTCTTAATACATTAGATGCACGGAAAAGAGTTCCTGGCATAGTACAATGCTATATATGTGTTAATTATTCCTGTCACTATAATGATTTTTTCTTCCCTGAATTAGGTTGGGGTTCAAACCCCGACATTGCCACCTTGAAGCAGTGTAACTTGGACCAGTGGTCTTGTTTCCTTGTCTATGACATGCAGGTGATGACGTACCCTCCCGGATTAGTTTCCTAGGGCTGCAATTTACCATAAACTGGGTGGTTGAACAGGACAGAAATGCATTCTCTCACAATTCAGGAGACGAGAAGTCCTAAAGTGAATTGTCATCAGGGTTGGCTCCTTCTGGAGGCTCTGAGGGGGAGGTTGTCCAATGCTTCCTCCCCACGTCTGGTGGTTGCTGGCAGGCCTCGGTGTTCCTTGCCTGGTGGCAGCATCACTCCAATCTCTGCCTCCATCACCACGTGGCTGCTTCTCTCTGGGTCTCTGTGACTCAGTCTGCCTTTCAGTTTCCTACTAAAGACACCAGTCATTGCATTTAGGGCCCGCCCTAATCCAGTATGACCTCATCTTAACTAATTACATCTGCAAAGACCCCATTTCCAAATAAGGTCAGATTCTGAGGTTCTGGGTTGGACATGCGTTTTGGGGGGACACTATTCAACTCAGCATACCTCCTCATGGGGTTGTTGTATGCTTACGCATCATAAGTGCATTTTATGCTTAGTCGGGTGCCTGGCCCGTGTAACATGCTCAGTAAATGGTAGCCCTTGATATCTTCCCTCCAATGCCTGCCCTTTTCCTGTTTCTGGCCTCCCACTGTAGTACCCTGGAGCCCTGGCCTTAGCACCTGTGTGTCTCCATCACTCTGACCTGGAGGTTCTTGGGGCCATGTCTGATGTCTGCTTGTTGGCAGCTAAGGTTAACTCCAAAGAGAGAAGATCATACCTGGAATGGTCTTTTCCTCAGAACCTGGGCTGGGGCTGGAGAGGGGGCCATGCCGCCGATCTCCTAGGGCCATGCAGCCTTTTTAGCTGGAGACCCTGGGGCAGACCAACGGGCCAGTGGAGCTCAGTGCCCTAAGACACCCCCACCCAGCTCTGTTGTGATCGTCAGACATTAGGCTGGAGACGAGTAGGGACGGCCACTTGGGGGTAGCGCGGCTTGGTTGGGGATAGGAGCGTGCCTGGCTCAGCAGAGGGGGTTTGCTGAGCTGTGTATACAGTGATACGAGGTTGCTGCCCCACATTCCACTGTGCACGTACGGAGCTGTTTATCCAAGCGTGCATGTGCGGAGTAGAAGGGGGATGGTGGAAATTGCACCTGTTCACCCACATGCTCCTATCGTGTCCTCTCCGGAGCCCAGGAACAGCTTGCCAAAAGGTACAGAGCAAGGATTGGCCCCGCCAGCTCGCCAGCCACCAGCAAGGTCATGAGAGGTGCTGGCATGCCTGTAGATGCCGGCACAGCAGTCTGGCTACACGTACTCACGCTTGACAGTGTTATTGCCCGCTTACCCGGGAATTCCATTTCTTGAGACTGTCTAAAAAATTAACCCTAAGCATGGCCGAAGTCACGTGTCTGGGATGTTTGCGATGAGACCATCTACAGTAGTGCAAGCTGAGGGCCCTGAACGCCCCATGGTAGGGCAAGAGTGGTTACGCCAGTGACGGTTCGGCCACGCGACAGAATGTTATGCAGCCGTCAGAGTGGCTCATGTAAAAGCCGCTGGAGCCAGAGGAGAAACTGATGACGTGCTGCTGAGTATTTTAAAAGCAGGAAACCTTATTTATATACACCTGATGGTGTATCCATATAAGGCAGGACTGAAAAGGAGTAGATAAGTAGGCTCATCTGTGATATTTTTCCCCTAAACTTGTCATATTATTATTCTGACAAAGAAAAAAGAGTAAAGAGAAGGAAAGAAGCTCTCACCTCACAGCCCAGCCTTTGTTTACTGAGAGGGGCTGAGCATCCCTGATGGGTGCAAACACAGGAGGTGGGAGTGCAGGCAAGGCCAGGTCAGCCCCTGCCCTGCAGCAGCTGCTTCCCAGGGTAGCTGATAACCATTGTCTAACAACAGTCTGGGGGGTCATTTCTCATCCCCTTTTTCTCCTGGGAAACAAAAATCCAAGAAATCCAAGTGTGCCTTGCCCCTATAAAGGGGGGGCAGTGCACCTGATGATGGGAGAAGGTTCTGGCCACTGATGGCTTATGTGCAGAGTGCACTGGACATGCTACCCACACTGAGCGTAATTGAGGGGAGGGGTCCCTGCCGGGCTGCTGGGGACCAGCAACTATAACTGGAGAAACTGGAGAAACTAAAGATGGAGTATCCCTGAGGGGCTTGGCTTGCTTTTCCCTGGTTATACCACAGGCATAGATCATCGTTTCCTGCTGTTTATAAAGTTCATGTTATGCCCTAACTTCCCCTCCTGGTCCGGCATAGCCTTTGTACATCACCACGCCCGATGGCCCTGACATACTGCATGGAAAGTGGTGACTTTCCCGCCCCTGCCCCATCGTGGATGGGTGTTCCGGTTGCATGTCTGCTTTCTCGGACTGCAGATAATTGATCATCGCATAGGGCACGCCTCCTCGGGAGGTAGCGGAAGTGGAGCTCCCGGGCCCTGAGGGGTGGGTAGTTGGGGTCAAGAAGGTGGGACCGCCCGGCTCTCGCCCAGCCTCGTGCCCTGTCTGTGACCCCAGGCAAAGAGGCCATGCTGCGACAGAAGGATTACGAGACGGCCACCCTCTCGGAGATCAAGGCCCTGCTCAAGAAGCACGAGGCCTTCGAGAGCGACCTGGCCGCCCACCAGGACCGCGTGGAGCAGATCGCCGCCATTGCGCAGGAGCTCAAGTAGGCCCGGCCCAGCGGGCACAGGGGCGCTGTGGGAGGTGGGGGCGTGGCCTGAAAAGTCATCAGTACGGAAGGCTAAGGACGTTCCCCCCAGGTGGGGAGTAGCCTGTGACCGTCCTGTCCCAGGCCTTCGGTCCTCACCTGTAGCTGGTGTGGGACCAGAGGACGACCAGGTCTTGGCTCCGAGCTCTCGGCTGGCCTTAGTGGCTTCCTGTCATTGGGCGTTTTCGCAGGGTTGGGGTGGGGGCCCTTGCAGAGGAGAACTGGCCTTCGCTGGTCTCCTGCCAGTGGTCTCCTGAAAGCCAAGGAGTTGAGAGTGGGAGGGGAGTCCTGGAAGGCCTTTACGAAGCGAGCACACCTGGCCTTCCAGTGCCACCAGCGCCCCAGCCCCAGGGAGAGGAGAGCAGGCCACCTGGGTCACCTGGGTCATCTGACTCCTCCTGCCTCCTCCCTCCCAGTGAGCTGGACTATTACGACTCACCCAGTGTCAACGCCCGGTGCCAAAGGATCTGTGACCAGTGGGACAATCTGGGGGCCCTAACCCAGAAGCGGAGGGAAGCTCTGGAGGTGAGGGCCCCGGAGGGAGGCGGAGGCCTGCCTTCAGCAACTCTCTTTGCTCTGGGCTGAGAGGCTCCACTGGGTTCCCCGGACCTTCCCCTGGCCTGGCCTGCCTGTGGAAGGCTCACATTGACCCTGGACTTGACCTCTGCCCTGATGGAGATGTCCTAATCATATCCCATCCTCCCGGTTTAGTGTACTCAGCCCCACCCCGGCTGTTTGAGAACTTTCTTGTTCTCCAAACCATACTCTCTGGGGCCCAGGCTGGGTGACTCAGTTGGGGAGTGGTCCGTACACCCCATATTAAGAACCAGCACCTCAGAGAGAGCCTGTTCTTTCTGTCTGAGTTAGTCTTGTGCTTCCAGACCTGAACCCCTTTGGGCTGGCCGGGAGGATCTCGAAGGCTGTTGGGAATAGGGATGGGGGGACGCGGTGATTCTGGACATGACTTTGCTAAACACCTCCCCACCTCCATGCCATTGGCACTCCCAGCGGACAGAAAAACTGCTGGAGACCATTGACCAGCTGTACTTGGAATATGCCAAGCGGGCCGCACCCTTCAACAACTGGATGGAGGGGGCCATGGAGGACCTGCAGGACACCTTCATCGTGCACACTATCGAGGAGATCCAGGTGTGCTGCCGCCCCACCCCCCCGCCCCCAGAGGCCGCTCCCCAGCTGCCCACGGCCCACACTCCTGCAGGACTGCCCCTGTAAGGAGAGGACTGAGGCTAGCACCCCCAGGATGTTATAGATTCGAAAGCTTTGCATTTTATTTATTTTGACTCAGTCATATATGCACATGGTATAAAATCTAAAAGCTAAAAAGCCTAAGCAATGAGTTCCCTTCCTTGTCCCCCAGCCCCGAGTGCCCCTCCCCAGAGGTGAGCAGTGTGACCACATGGTCTCTGCATAGGCAAGCACATTTATTTATCAACATGTTCTTCTCCACGCCCCTTTTTTTATGCAAAAAGTTTATTCTATACTGTATCCTGAGCCTTATATTTTTAACCTAACAATTATCTAGGAGCCCATTTCATAGCAATAAGCTGTTCTTTTGTACAGCTGCAGAGTGTCAGACGAAAAAGGTTTTGCAAAGTGCTGAGGAACGTGTGTTGGGGGAGGTCACCCGAGGAGCAGACCTGGAGCACCCCTTGTCCCTGACCTGACTGTGGGGTGGTGAGCGCCCCCCGGGGGGTTGCTGCTGACTTCACCAGTCCTGAGCGTGAAGCTGTCGGCACCTTCCCGTGGCCAGCCCGGCCGTCCTGGGGCTCCGCCGCGAGAGCCCCGGCTTGATACCGCTGCGCCTCCCAGCTGGTGTGCGGCCGGCCTCCGGTGGCCCCTCCACCCACCTCTACCCTGGGGCCTGCAGGTCTCCCTGGTCTCCTCTTGCCCACGGGAGGCACCAGTGAGTGGGAAGGACTTCCCTCCCAGTCACTGCTTCTCCTGCATGCCCGTCTATGTCCAGGGACTGACCACAGCCCATGAGCAGTTCAAGGCCACCCTCCCCGATGCTGACAAGGAGCGCCTGGCCATCCTAGGCATCCACAACGAGGTGTCCAAGATTGTCCAGACCTACCACGTCAACATGGCGGGCACCAACCCCTACACAACCATCACGCCTCAGGAGATCAACGGCAAATGGGACCACGTGAGTCCAAGGGCCGGGTGGGGTGTTGGCGGAGCCACTGTAAGTTTCAGAGGGGCGGGGATGTTTGTGTGTGTTGTTGATTTTCACTGACTTTTCATTGATTTCATTGTCACATAGTAAGTGCTCAGTATCTGTCAAGTGAATGAACGGCTGAATTTCTAGAACAGGCCAATGTGTTCACTCTATTACCGACTGGCCCCTTCCCTTCACGGCTCTTCCATTTCCTCTTCTGAAGTGGGGGCAGATGGCCGGCCCATCCCAGTGTCCCATGATTGTTCCTGCCCCAGGTACGGCAGCTGGTGCCTCGGAGGGACCAGGCTCTGATGGAGGAGCACGCCCGCCAGCAGCATAACGAGAGGCTACGCAAGCAGTTTGCGGCCCAGGCCAACGTCATCGGGCCCTGGATCCAGACCAAGATGGAGGTGGGGCCCATCGTGGGAAGCAGGGAGAGGGTTTCCACCCTTCCCAGCACCATCCCAGCCATTCAGGCTTGCCCTGTCTTCTCTGGGATGGGACCTGTGGGGACTGT
Organism: Delphinus delphis; assembly: GCF_949987515.2. Taxonomy (NCBI): domain Eukaryota; kingdom Metazoa; phylum Chordata; class Mammalia; order Artiodactyla; family Delphinidae; genus Delphinus; species Delphinus delphis. Next base: position 33,568,356 of record NC_082684.1, read on the forward strand.
GGAGTCTGGGCTGCTGCCCTGCGGGTGGGGGTGGAGTCTATGCGAAGAAGGCCTGTGGGGTGATTCCGGTGTCTGGTTTGAGAGCAAAGACCCACACAGGGACACCACTAAGTCCTTCCCACAGAAGGAGCGGTGCCTAGGCGACTGACTCCGCTTGCCCTCTGGCTTATGTGGCTGACCAGGTCTCCCTTCCTCCTGAGTCGTGAGCTTGGTCAGACAGGGTGATCTCCCCAGAGAGAGAACCAAGCTTTGGGCAAGCGTGGAATGTTTTGCTGAATTGTGGGGCCAGGTATGGGGGTGATGTAGATAAGGAAGGGACACTGTGTGGGTTAGAGCATGGTGTCCCTCTGAGCTCCTCGAGGGCGGAGACCACGTCGAGTTCATGTTCGAGTCTTCCCTGCATCCCCCCCCCCCACCTGCTTTATTAGCGCAGTGTGCGTAGTAGGTGCTCGGGATATATGTGCTGAGTTGAACTGAGCGCACAGAAGGTGCTTTTACAAGCAAGGTGTGCTTACATGGATGAAAGACTGCCAGAAACGGGCACTAGTCCTGGACCACGGGGACAGGTGGGATTGAGGTGGGCAAGGCAGGTATCCTAGGAACAGAACAGCAGGAGCACGGCCATTGAGAAGGTAGGTGAGGTGCGCTGAGTCTGTGAGGGACCCAGCTCAGTGGGAGAGCGCCTGAGATGGACAGTAGCCGGGATTAGGCTTGAAAAGGGAGTTGGAGCAGAGGAGTGAACATTTACGTTAGCAACTGACCTCGCATCCCCTTCCTGAGGCTCAGAAGTGCCCGAGAGACAGGAGATATTCAGCCGGTGATAACATTATCCTTTATGATGCTGTTTCCATGCCAAGAATCATCTGAGGGGTTGGTCAATGACCTGGGGGCCCCAATCTCCACCCCAGGGGCCCAGAGTGGGGCGGTCTGACAAGGGCCTCCTTCCCGGGTGAGCAGGAGATTGGGAGGATCTCCATTGAGATGCATGGGACCCTGGAGGACCAGCTCAGCCACCTGCGGCAATACGAGAAGAGCATCGTCAACTACAAGCCCAAGATCGACCAGCTGGAGGGCGACCACCAGCTCATCCAGGAAGCACTCATCTTCGACAACAAGCACACCAACTACACCATGGAGGTGGGTGGCACCAGCCTTGCTTCTCCAGAGAGGGACCCCCAGATCCCCTTCTGTTTCACCATCCTGGGCTGGGGTAGTGGTGGGGGGTTACCCATCATCCAAGCAAACTGGCCATAGTAGGATAAACTCTGGCTTTTAAGTGAGGGGCTACTCGCTTCTCCTCACTCCTGGAGCTCCGGGTCTTCCGTCCTCAGTGCCTTCTGAATTTCCCGAGGAGCTTGTTGAGAATGCAGATTTCCAGGCCCCGTCTCCAGAATTTGATTCACTAGGTCTGGAATGGGGCTCAGGAATCTAAATTTTTAACAGACAGCCTGGTGATTCTGAGACTGGTGGTCTCCAAACACTGGCTTGCCATCTGCTTTCTAAATGACCTACTTGTTTTGACCGTGAAGGCATGTGTGTGAGGTTATGGAGTTGGATATGCAGGGAATTACCCACTTTTTTGTCCTTTAGTTTTTCCTGCTGCCAACTTCGCCCTCCTTCCTGACCTGACCACACTGGTCCTTCTGGTCTCTGCCATCCCGGGCAGGGGCCACCGCCCTCCTGTGCTTCCCCCTTCATCATCAGGGTCCTCTGTGCTGGTGGTTGTCCTTGTCCTGGCTCCCCTGCCCTCTGGTGACACTGTAAATCTGGACAGAAGGCCTGGTTCGATTGCTTTGGCCATTTTGATGGTCAGGGGAAGGAGCAGGCAGGGGTGGCCCAGGCCTGGGACCCCTTTGCTGACAGGCCCTGCCCACCCCCAGCACATCCGCGTGGGCTGGGAGCAGCTGCTCACCACCATCGCCAGGACCATCAACGAGGTGGAGAACCAGATCCTGACCAGGGATGCCAAGGGCATCAGCCAGGAGCAGATGAACGAGTTCCGGGCTTCCTTCAACCACTTTGACCGGGTGAGCCCCGCCCCCTGCACTCGCTTAGGGCAGCCCCAGCCCCTCCTGCCCCAGGGCCCTGGAGGGCACTGCCCAGCACGTGGGCCTGCTTCCTGGGCAAGTAGGGGAGGTGGGTGGCCGGGAGGAACTGCTGTCAGCCTGCCCTGACTCTGCGCCGCGAGTCTTCGAAGCTGTCCTGGTGTCCCATGAGCTTCCCCGCTTTCCTGGAGAGAGTGCTCGCACTGTGAGCTAAGGAGAGAGCCTTTGACCCCTGACCCTTGGTCTCCTGCGACCAGGAGTCAACCCCCGGGAGCCAGGCTGCCATCGCCTCAAAGGAAGGCCTGCTGTCCCCTGGCTGTGGGGACCATCCCTTGCTTCTGCCTCAGGACAGAGCAGGGGCTCCCTCCTCCCCGCCCCCCCGCCCCGGTGTAGCCTTTGGGACACTCTGCGGGGCTGTCAGAGCTGTCAGTCCTGGGTTCTCCTCCTCGCTCTGGGACAGGACAGTTCTGCGTGGGCTGCCCCTCCCAGTGCCCTGGGGCTTTGCGGTGGCCACAGGGGGTGGGAGCATGGTCTTAGGTGCTGCCCACCCCCCCTGCCTGCTTCACTGCCCTCCAGGCACCTGGGTGGGTGGAACCCTCCTGGAAACCCCGGTCTGGGCAGCAGGGCTGGAGGTGGGCTGGGCACTCGTGAGGCAGCTGCTTACCCCTGTGGCTCACCGTGCTCCCCTGTGGCCTGCCTTCCGGAGCAGGGCTGAGTGTGCCAGGGAGAGGGCCCCTGGGCCTCGTCTGTGTGTCTAACCGTGTGCACTTTTATTTCCCCTCCTCCCCCGACCCTCCACCCTCCGCCCTCCCCATCCGCATGCCTTTGTCCCTGTGTCTCCCCACACTCGCTACCCTCCACCGGGGCATGGCCCACCCCTCCCCTCACGGCCTCCACCTCCCTGGCACCGCATGGCTCGCTGGCTGGCGCACGGCGGCCCCAGGATCACTCCGGCACGCTGGGTCCCGAGGAGTTCAAAGCCTGCCTCATCAGCTTGGGTTATGATATTGGCAACGACCCCCAGGTACTCGCCTCCTGCATGGAGCACGCTCAGGGGTGGCGTCCGGGGCGAGAAATAATGCGTTTCTCCTTTTTCTTTTCTCTCTCTGTCTGGATCTCCCTGTCTCCCCTTCCCTGTGGGCCGCGGGGCTCGTCTTCTCCTGCTGTCCCCCCCGGCCCGTGTCGGGCTCCTCCCCCCACTACTCCGACCTCTGCCCTCGGTTGTCTTTCGTGGGAACCTGCTCGGTGCCCACCTTCCTCTCTCCTCGCCGCTCTCCATCCTGTGGACGGATATTTGCATCTCCCTGCTCTGTCTTCCTCCTTCCTGTGGACTTTTCCCCCGATGTGTATTTGCATCTGCTCCTCCTACGTTCCTGTCCCCTTCCTGACCCCCAAACCGTACACCTCGACCTCCCCTCTGGCCACCTGGGCCATGTCTTCCTGGCCCTCGGCCGGCCCTTCCTCCTTGTGTCTCGGTGCCACTGGCCCCACAGAAGAAGACAGGCATGATGGACACGGATGATTTCCGCGCCTGCCTTATCTCCATGGGTTACAACATGGTAATGTAAACCCCACTCTCTGGCCAGGGGCAGCCAGCTGACTCGAGAGGCCGAGTCCTGGCCGTGGCGGGCTGGAGGCCCTCAGGCTCAGGGCGCCCTCCCCAGAGGGGCCTCAAGATTCTGGTCCATGGGGAAGATGGTGCCCTGAAGGCTGAGCCCAGCCGCAGGGCCTGTGTGTGTCCCAGAGACCTGGCCTTCTCGCCTCTCTCTGCTGGTTTATCTTTTGATATTTACAGTGGACGTGGGCCTTTTCTCTCCCACTGTGGATGGTGGGGCTGACCCCAAGGCTGCCGGGAAGGACTGGTGGTGGGCACTCTGGGTGGGGCTTGGTCCTGCTTCATCTCACATGAGGCGTGGAGGTTTCCATCTCTGCCCGTGTGATGGCTCCAGCCAGGCCTGCTGCCCCTTTGCCGTTTCCTCAAGCCCCTCCCCAACCTTCTCAGCTGCCAGCCCTCGTGCCGGCCTTCTGAGTGGGACAGGGGCCTCAGCCAGGCAGCCCGGCGACGCCTGGGCTGTGGTGCAGAGTGCAGAGCCCATGGGCTGCCCAGCAGAGGGGCAGGGGCACGGGCTTTAGAAACAGGGAATCCAGGAATAAATCCCAGCTCTGCCATCACCAGCTTGGGGGCCCAGATAAGGTGAGGGGAGCCCTGCCCTACTGTTGTAATGGTTAAGTGAAGGAACTCACGTGAGTGCTGTGCCCATGTCTGACACATAGAAAGTACAGTGTGGTGGAGGCAGACCACCCAAGTTCAAGTCTCAGCTCTTCTACCTACTGGCTGTGTGACCTTGGGCAAGTCACTAAGCCTATCTGGGCCTTAGGTTTCTCATCTGGGAACCTGATGGAAATAATAAAATAAATACCTACCTCATATGGTTGTGAGGAGGGTTAAATGAATTATACACAGCACTTAGAATAGTGCCTGGTATATAGTATATGCTATGGGAGTGTTAGCCGTTGCTGTCATTAATTATTATTAGCGTTATCATTTTTGCTCCAAGAGGAATCAGGGCATCCGTAGAGGGTGGGAAGCCTGAACTGGGTCTTCACTATTGGGTATTATGTTCCTATCATGCTCTCAAGACAACCCAGGTTAGGTCAGGGGTCTGCTTTGCCCTCTCTAATAGCCTCAGGCTACTCCGAGCCCGCAGGGGCTTGAGGTCCATAGAGAGAGGAGACCGTGGCTGAGAGGATGACAGGCCTGGGATTGGCTCTTCCCTCCAGGGAGAGGCAGAATTTGCCCGCATCATGAGCATTGTGGACCCCAACCGCCTAGGGGTAGTGACGTTCCAGGCCTTCATCGACTTTATGTCCCGTGAGACGGCTGACACAGATACAGCAGACCAAGTCATGGCTTCCTTCAAGATCCTGGCCGGGGATAAGGTGGGTCTGCTGTGGTGTGGGCACCATGCTGGGGCGGACTGACCTGGAGGGGTGGTCGTGAGCACCTCCACTGCTCCTCCTTCCCCCCCCCACCCCCGGGCCTCCTTGCTGTCACCTCTACCCATTTCTGTAATGTCTTGGGATCAGCTAAGGCATTAGGACACAGCGTTAGCTTAAGGGGGTCCCCTGCCAGGGACACTGCATGTCATACTTGTGATGAGATACTGGTGACGAAATGATGGGTGATGGAGGGCAGTCCAGTCAGGTGGAGTGTGTGAGTGGGTGATGGAAGGTCCATCTGGGAACTTGGACTTCGCCCCTATATCATTCTGGGCACAAGGTATGGCATATAGGTAGGGAGCAGGAAGGAAGCGTGTGTCTCATTTTTCTACCCTGAGCAGCAGTCAGCTTCAATTTTCCAAATCTCCCAAGTTCCCTGCAGTGCACTGCTTGACAGTGGAAACGTGGGAGCATCCAGGGGAATTTGGGGGCAGAGACATCTAGAGGCCAGATTCCCTTTCTGAAAAATTCACAGGATAATCCTTATGTCATCCTTCCTTAGCCAATAGGGAGTATAGTTTCTGCAATGTTTTAATCTATATGGAAATAAAGACTCAACCCACAAAGTGGTTCCTAAAGGTCTGACTTAAGTTCGAGGACAGCGTGTTAGAGTCAGCACTTTGGAGCTGGAAGGACCCTGAGAAGCCGCCTCCTTGAAGGGACTCATTTTGTAGAGGAGGTCTCCGGGGCCCAGAAAGGGACCTGGTCTTCTGACTTTTGAAGTGACCTGAGGGCCAGCCCCTCCCTCCTTCAGACTGGCTCCTGGGGGCTCTGGCAGAAGTAGGGCATAGGACGGGGTCCCGCCTTGTGGGTCAGAGCCCCTGAGTGGAGCCTCAAGCTCCCAAAAGAAGTAGCTTCCAAGTAGCCTTTCATGGGCGAGCCCAAGGCGGGGAGAAAGCAGAGACCCAGACTGGGAGCCAGGCCAGGTGGGGTCAGGTCCAAATTTCGCAAACACGGTTCGGATAGCTGTCTGTGGCGATGATGCTATCTGATGATGATTGATGCTCATGTAATTTGCAGGAGTTGGGTGATGTCCTCGGAGCCCAGCTGAGTGGGTGTGGGGGGCCCTACTCTGTCCCACCAGATACGGTGCTGCTGATCCTGCCTGTGGCCGGGGCGGGCTAGAGCGATACGTGGAAAGATTACAGGTGCAGTTAGCACTTCCAGTTAGCTTGGAAACCGCCTCAAGTAGTTATAGAAGTGGAAAACTTATAAGGGGACTTAAATACACACACACGCACACACACACACACATATATGGTTATATATGTGTATATGTATATATATCATATGTATTTATATACATACACATACACATATATGTGCAGTATACATGTGTGTACACACATATGTTATATGTATATATCGTACATATTTATATACACACATATGTATATGGTTATATATGTATATATATCATATATTTATATGCACACATGTATATGGTTATATGTTTGTATATGTATATATATCATATTTATATACACACATGTATACGGTTATATATGTGTATATGTATATATGTCGTATATATTTATTACACATGTATATGGTTATATTTGTGTATATGTATGTATATCGTATATATTTATATACATACACATATATACATACATATGAATGTGTAATACACGTGTGCGTGTGTGTTTATACACAACACACACACACGTATTTCTATATCCAGAAGTATGAGGACAGGGCCAGAACGGGGATGGAACAGGGTACCTAATGTCACGAGTGAGGTTTACGGCCTCTGGCCTTTGCGGCCGCTTTGCTTTATGGCCGCCCTGACCCGCCGTCCTCACCGCGCTCTCTTCGCAGAACTACATCACTGTGGACGAGCTGCGCCGTGAGCTGCCGCCTGACCAGGCTGAGTACTGCATCGCGCGAATGGCCCCCTACACCGGCCCCGACGCCGTGCCAGGTGCTCTGGACTACATGTCCTTCTCCACGGCGCTGTACGGCGAGAGTGACCTCTAACCCCCTCCTGCCGGCCCACGCCCTTGCCCCCGTCCGCCATGCGCGCCCAGCCCTGCGCCTCAGCTGTCCCCCCTCTCCCGCCCAGGTTTGGTTCGCGCTCCGCCTCCAAAGGGGCGAGCTGGACCCAAGTGGCATCGAGCCTCCCAGACCGCGAAGTGACAGTTTACAAAATTATTTTCTGCAAAAAAGAAAAAAAGTTACGTTAGAAAAAGTAAAAAACCACATATTTTATTATAGAAAAAGTATTTTTTTCTCCACCAGACTTAAATGGAAAAGAGGAAAAATTAACTATTTGCACCGAAATGTTTTGTTTTGTTGTGACATAGGAAAATAACCAAGCACAATGTTATATCCATCCTTTTTATCGATTTTTTTTTTCTATCTGTACCATCTGCTGTATTCATATCTCCAATCTCATGTCCACCTTGATGTGGAGTGGGGGGGTGAGGGTAGGGGATAATCTTGTCAAAGGCACATTGGTGCATGTGTGTTTGCTAGCTCACCTGTCCATGAAAATATTTTATGATATTAAAGAAAATCTTTTGAAATGGCTGTTTTTTTAAGGAAGAGAATTTATGTGGCTTGTCTTCTCATTTTTAAGTCCAGAGGTGTAATTAGCCTATTTATAAGCACACACTTTTTTTTTTTTTTTTAATATTGCTCATTAAAAATGGTCAGGGGCTTCCCTGGTGGCGCAGTGGTTGAGAGTCCGCCTGCCGATGCAGGGGACACGGGTTCATGCCCTGGTCCGGGAGGATCCCACATGCCGTGGAGTGGCTGGGCCCGTGAGCCATGGCCGCTGAGCCTGCGCGTCCGGAGCCTGTGCTCCACGACGGGAGAGGCCACAACAGTGAGAGGCCCGCGTACCGCAAAAAAAAAAAAAAAAAAGGTCAGGACAGGGGCTTCCCTGATGGGGCAGTGATTAAGAATCCGCCTGCCAATACAGGGGACACGGTTCGATCCCTGGTTGGGGAAGATCCCACAGGCCGCAGAGCAGCTAAGCCCGTGCGCCACAACTACTGAGCCTGCGCTCTAGAGCCCCCGAGCCACAACTACTGATGCCCGCACGCCTAGAACCCCTGCTCCGCAATAAGAGAAGCCACTGCAATGAGAAGCCCGCGCACTGCAGCAAAGAGTAGCCCCCGCTCGCCGCAACTAGAGAAAGCCCGCACGCAGCAACGAAGACCCAAGACCCTCGCGGCCAAAAATAAAATAAATTAATTAATTATTTTTAAAAAGCAACACTAAAAAAAAAACGGTCAGGAGAAAATTGGCAAGCGTGGACCACTTTGATGCTGCTTGGCACACACCATATTAAAGCAACAGCACTCCCATGTCAGCTCTTTGCTTGCTCCTTGCTTACTGTTTTACAGAAGTGTGTGTGGGGTCGATGGTGTGGGGGCACCTGGACCACCCCTAATATGCTCTTGACCTTGGCGCATTCCATCTTCTTACACTTCAGTTTCGTTTTTAAAAGGAGAAGGTCGTTTCCTCACGAGGTTCCTATGAGTTAAAAGTAGACTCTACCTTCATTTGTCTCCCACAGCATCAAACAGCTCTGTAACATCTATATGCCCCCCTTCCTTTTATTTTTGTCACAGGGGACACATTCTCAGAGGCATCTCGTCCCTTGCTATTCAGACTGTTCCGCAGACGGCCGCTGTCCAGCATCACCTGGAGCTTGTTGGAAATGCAGGCTCTCAGGCCCCACCCCAGACCTTCCTGAATCAGAATCTGCCTTATAACAAGGTCCCCGGGACATCTGTTTGCACTTCTGTAGCTTCTTCTGTTTTTTTCCCTTACCTGTGTTTCCTCCTCGAGGTTATCAGGCAATGAAGACTGCCGATAATGGTACCAGTAATAGTATCAGTGCAGTGATTTACAGAAATGTAACTTAGCAATGGAAGCTAAAGGTCTGTGTTCCAGTTCTGGCTGTGTCTAGGAGCAAAAGTTTGGTGTAGTGGTTACAGGGAGTTGGGTCTGTGGAGTCTGACTGCCAGTGTTTAAATTCATGACTGCCATTTACAAAATGGTTAACTGTGCATTACAGTTCCCTTATCTGTTAACAGGGAATAATAGTGCTGTTGGAAAGTTGATGCTGTAATACACAGAGCTCCTAAAATATTAGTGCATATAAATGTTAGCTGTCAATCTTATTTTAAGTTTCAAGGGATTCGCTTGAAGGATCTCTTAAAAAGAGAACCCTCAACGTGGTATGTCCCCTCATATAAGAGGACTAAGCCTAAATCAGAACTTACTGAACTGGAGCCAAAGATAAGTTCTTCAGTGTGAGGCCCTCTTGTTTAGGAATTAGTTCTATGAGTTTCTGGAACACCCCTGCCCTGGGAAAGAGGCAAGGCTGCTCAGGAGAAAAGACATGGGGAGAGAGGTTGGCTTTTGCTTTGGTAAACATTCCTATAGGTTTTACCACTGGCTGGTAAGCCAGTAAATGCTCAAGGTGGGTCTGCTCTGACTGCAGCTCTGTGGGGAAAACTGTGGAAAAAGGCCAGAGCCTGCCCTCAAAGTCTTTGGAGAGAGGCCGATAAGCAAGATACGTTGTTCTAGGTATTTACATGCAAGTCTACCCAAGGGCAAGGTGGTATAGGAGTTGAGGAGAGGGAAACTGTTCCAACCAGAAAGTTTCCTAAACTCGGGGTGTAAGTTCTTTAATAAGCTTCAATTCCAGGGACTTCCTGGTTAAGACTCCATGCTCCCACTGCAGGGGATGTGGGTTCAATCCCACATGCCATGTGGCGTGGCCAAAATATTTTTTTTTAAAAAAGCTTCAATTTCCAGAGATACGATCCATTTTTGAAAGAATGTGTGAGTCATTTGAATGAAGTGTGTTTACAGAGTTATTCCACAGCCTTCAAGAGTTTGAGTTTCTCAGTGTTCAAGGGTGCTTGTATGTGTGCAAATGACTATAATTAAATTAATTTTCAATCTGTTAAAGAAGTAAAATCTTAAAAATTGATTTCTTAAGCTTTTAAGGTCATCATGGACATCTTGTTTTATTGATAATGTAATTTTTCTGTAAAAATAAAAACGCTCTTGTCCTAATCATTCATACATTTAACAGATTTAATCCCCCCAAACAACCCCACTTGCAAATTTCATTAAATTCCTTTAAATATTTTAAATGTATTTATAAGTTTTAGTAATTCTTTCCAGGACATCAGACTCCCAACCCAGGAAGATTCAAATCCAAGCGGCAAAGTTTCACTCAGCACAAAGCAGTTGAAATATTATAAATGTAGTAAGTCACGTTCTCTGGAGCAGTTCAAAGCTGTTTACTAACAATTCTCTTACACCTCCAGAATTAAAATCACACGTCTCATTTCAGTTATACATTTCAGATGAAAAACCACAAAGCTAATATGTGTCAGGTTCTCTGCTGTGTTCAGTCACCTTAAATTAACCCACTGGTTGTCATGATGCTTACAAACTGCTGAACACCTCCAAAGTATTAGTACTAAGAGTTTGATTTACTTCATCTGTTGTAAATGTCTGAATAGGCAATTTCAAGTCCCTTTACTACTCATTGCTGGCTTTTGGGGTCAAAGGTTCAGGTGATAACATGTACATCTAGGAAAATACCATTAAGAGGAGTCCTCTTCTAGGGGCTTCCCTGGTGGCGCAGTGGTTGAGAATCTGCCTGCTAATGTAGGGGACACGGGTTCGAGCCCTGGTCTGGGAGGATCCCACATGCTGCGGAGCAACTAGGCCCGTGAGCCACAACTACTGAGCCTGCGTGTCTGGAGCCTGTGCTCCGCAACAAGAGAGGCCTGTGCACCGCGATGAAGAGTGGCCCCCGCTTGCCACAACTAGAGAAAGCCCACGCACAGAAACGAAGACCCAACACAGCAAAAATAAATAAATTAATTAATAAACTCCTACCCCCAACATCTTAAAAAAAAAGGAAAAAAAATTAAACAAAAGAGGAGTCCTCTTCTAGTCTTTGAACTCTGTGGTGGACTGAATAACGGTCCCCACAAGATGTCCATGTCCTAATCCCTGGGACCTGTGACCGTGTTACTTTACATGGCAAATGGGACTTCGCAGAGGGTAATTGAGTTAAGGTACTTAATGGGGAGGTTATTCTGGATTATCTGGTTGGGCTCTTACTAAGAGGGAGCCAGGCCAGCAATGTCAGAAGATGTGATGTTGGAGGTGGAGGTTGGAATGACATGAGGCCACAAGCCAAGGAAGGCACTGTCCTCTAGAAGCTGGAACAGGCAAGGAGATGAACTCTCCCCTAGAGCCTCCAGAGGGAATGCAACCCTGCTGGCCCATTTTGGGTTTCTGAACTGTAAGATAATAAATTCATATTTTAAGCCACTACATTTGTGGTAATTTGTTACAGCAACAATAGGACACTAATACTTGCTCCATTATCCAGGCCTCTGGGAAGCCTGGCTGCCTCCCTGGCGCCAGTGACCCACGTTACAGGCTTGAGGCTTTGGAGAAACCACCCCAGCTTCAGAGGCCTGAACTTGCAACGTCATCCCTAGGAGGCTGTCACAGCTACTGGACCAGGACTCCTCACCCTAACATCGCCAGTCTGCAGAGGAGGGAGATGGAAGCTTCAAAGCTCTGAAACTCCAAAAGGGCCAGAGTGATTAGGCCCAGCAGGAGGTGGGTAGGCTGATTAGCTCACCTGGTTAGTGGCACTGGCTGAGGGGATGAAGGCTGTGGGCTTAACCCCCGATGGGGTAGATGACCTCACACGGACAAGTCTGCCCCGAGGTCATAGGCTGCTCCTTCACCCCCTAGGGGGACAGAAGAGAGGTAACTAAGCACCAGTGCTGCCACTAAAACCATTGAAGAAACTTGTCTGCATGCAGTGCCCTGGAGGATGGCACTGGACAGACACCCCTCTCACACCCAGCACCGGGCAAACCTGGACATCAGAGCTGGAAGCCTACGTCGAGGCAGAGAGGGCCCAGAGATAACAGGACACTCAGACATGGTGGGATAGGGTCCTTCAGCTAAACTATAGCTCTAGAAGCCACTCTGTGACCGTGGAGGCTTTCAGAGCCCCGAGAGTGGTGCGGCAGCCCCTGTCTCAGCAGGCACAGCTAAGGTGCTGCAGTGGGACACTTTGCTAGTGACTGGACCACCTCGCCGGCTTAGAGACAAAGGGGAAATGGGCTTCAGGGTGTCTCCAGAGCCCAGGGCCTAGGCAGCAGCCCAGCTTCAGGCAGGGACTGACGGGAAGCCAAGAGCCTGCCATCTCTCCTTCTCATCTCGGCCCCTCTCTGTGTGGGAGCTTCGCTCCTCTCTCAGGCACAGCTCTCTCTGGTCGTGACCCCTGTGGGGGGAGAGGCTGACCCCATGTACCCCAGTGTTTTCCTCTACGCAAGAAGCTAGTCCCAATTCCAAGATTGCAGGACCCACTTGGCCCAGCCTGGCCTGGTCTGACACAGTGATGCCTACCTGTGGATGAGGCTGAGGCCATCCGTCAGGAGATGGGTGGGACAGATAACTCAAAAGGCGGCCTTATAAGAGTTACCTCAGTTCATTATCAATTTTCACATCTCTGAGATTGGGATGTAGCTTATGACCAATCTCACATTAGAATTAATGGTATCCTACCATTGCTGTTGGCAAGGTGGCAGTCGTGACCTAGAGTCACTGCCTGCCCTTTTGAAGTAGGAAAGTGAGTCCTGGTTTTGTCTCAAACTTCCGTTAACACCTTCTAGTAAGATCAGGCACCAGGATCAAAGCCTGCAGAATGGGTATTACAGAAAGACGATCTGGAGGTCATAGTGGAGCTCTCTCTTATGAAAAGCTGCATTATTAATGCTATGGATCGAAATGACATGTGGAAAATGCACTTAAAGTCTGTGACAAGGAATTCAGAAGAGTTGGACTCTGCGTTTGAGAAGTTTTAGCAAATTTGTTTTGCTCATACTTTCTTTTTTATCTCTGCACAAGAGTGACAGATGATAAAAACGTTTAAAGTCTAAAAGAGCTCTTTCAATAAGTACATAATGCACATAAGTACAAAATAAAAGAATGATAAGAAAGCATCGTATGACAGTTTCGTTGGTTACACATTTTCTTTCTTGATGGTTTATAAAATAATGGAGCGTCTTCTAAATCTGGCCGTATTTTAGATTCAATGAAATATGGCCCATGGAACAGATTACCTGTCAACTCCCCAACCTTCTGGATTCTATTTTTGATGAGAGCACAAAAGAAAGATTCATCCTAAACCTACTCTATGTAATTTGGCAAGCTAAGAGGTCCTCAGCCAATGTAAAACCTCCATTCTTATCACAGATTAACAGATGGTCTCTAATCGCCCCTCTCTAGCGTCTTCCATTTCTCATTATCCTGTTTTTCTTAGACATCTCCTTGAATCCTACTTTTCCAACAGAAAGTGCAAGAGAGATTTTGCAAACTCTTAATACCTGGGAAGATGGCTTCTGAAAGCAAGCTATTTGAAAGAGGGTTTGGGAACACTTGTAAAAGGACGCAGTTATCCCTGGGTGCAGCCCGGTTCCGTGAAGAGCAGGCGCTGCTTGACTAACATTGTCTTCTTTTGGGGTTGGTACTGGGCTCTTCAGAAAGAGCAATATAAAGATGTCTCAGTCCTGGGATTCCCTGGTGGCGCAGTGGTTGGGAGTCCGCCTGCCGATGCAGGGCACACAGGTTCGTGCCCCGGTCCGGGAAGATCCCACGTGCCGCGGAGCGGCTGGGCCCGTGAGCCATGGCCGCTGAGCCTGCGCGTCCAGAGCCTGTGCTCCGCAACGGGAGAGGCCACAGCAGTGAGAGGCCCGCGTACCGCAAAAAAAAAAATGTCTCAGTCCTTTCTGAAATTCAGACAAGCAGCGTCTCCTCTATTCCTGGCGGGGACGATAGAGAGTCCCACTGCAGTGCTAAGTGGCTGTGTAAAAAAAAGCGTGCCCAGAGTGTGCTGCCTTATGAATCTGATGACTTCTGGGAGGTTGCTATAGGCTGTAAGGACCGATTGTTGGTTCTGTTTTGTTTAAGTCCTACTGACTTGGACTCATCAACCCCACAGGTGCTATGAAGCCTATAAGGTAAATGAGAGAATTAGGATCTCAAAAGATCTCAACAGGCAGTAATGATGGGAGTAATCTTATAAGGTTACATTTCATGGGAATGCATGTAAAACCCTGGAAGTGGGTCTAAAAATAAACAGGATGTGGGAGATACCCTGGAAAGGAGACCAAGAATATCCCCAACTTAATACGAGTGAACAGTACGGAGAAGCAGGTCCAAAGAGCTAATTTGATCTTGGGCTGGACGAATAGCTTGGAAACTCAGAAGATGCTTGTGCCCACATTATCTGCCAATTGCAGCAGAAGCATGGAAAGCTGGTCTTTAACAGACACAATGAAGCAATGCTGCAGTGGGGGAGAGACCTAGCCCCATGTCAGCTCAAGCCTATGAGTGAGATGAGCTGGATCCTGGTACCTCGTGACACATTTTCCTTTTCCTGCTCTGTCCAGAACAGCCAAGCTTGGAGCCAAGGTGGGTGGGAGGAGAAAGGGGGGATGGAGAGAGAGAAAAGGATATTTTGGTCTCATACACAATCAGCCTGAGATGATTAGATGTAATATCTCACGCATGTACTCAACCCAGCGTCATTTGAGGATGATATTAGGTTGTGTATTTGGTTAGGACCCTTCTAGACCAAGAGCCACAAAACCCAACCCAAGCTGGTAAGGCCGAGGGTGATTTACTGGCCTGGATAACTGAAGTGTCCGGAGGTAATGCCTGAGGCAGGGGCTTACATGCTGCCAGCAGGACCTAGTTTCTCTGGATGGACTTCATTCTCAAACATGCTGTCCTGCTTCAGTCCAGTGAGTTCACAGCACACCATCGTCTAGAGCTTTCCTTGGGGGTAAGTAACCCAAACTAAGACACAGACCATTCTTGGGGACATGCTTGGGAGAGTGACTTCACCTGAGACTCTTGAGATGGGCGCCCAGGGGCCCCATGCCTTGTGCTCACACAGTACTAGAGCACTTGGACCTGCCGGCTGCAGAAACTGTCCTTGCTGCCGCGTTGAGAAGGGAACACCAAGGGTGTGGGAAGGGGGCTGCCGCCTCTCTCTGGGCTGCCTACGTGTTTCTTCATGTGCAGCCAGCACCTGGCAGGATTGGAAAATAGGGAGATTCCTGCATGCCTTGGGGAGGTGTGAGGAGTCCTGGTGGTCAGGCATGTGGGCACTCAGAAGACTGTCACTGGGCACCTGTGGGAGAGCCCAGAGTTAGGATCAAAATTTTCATTTTATAGTTCAAGGCAATGGGAAAATAGGGTTCTTTACGTAAAACTTCTCTTTATAGGTTGTCTTTTAGAACGCATCTATTCACTAAGGGTTGCCTAGAGTAGGGTGGATGTAAATGAAATTCTAGAATGAAGCAACTAATCCAGTGTCCAGTAAGCCCCCGTTAAGGCTTCCTTCCACCTTCCCCACACCGCTACCAGAAAGCTGCTTTTTGAGAAAGCTGTTCTTAAAATTAGCTAGGTGGATGCTGCCCTCCAGTGGCCAGATGTGTCCTTACAGCGTTTCCCAGTTTGAGAGGAGCAGGGAGCAAGACCCGAGCAGGCGCCCTCACATCCTCCTTGCTTTCTTTTGCACTGCTCCCAGCGGGTCCCAGCTGGGCTGTTCCTGGGATGTTGGGGGCCATGGTCTGTGCCACAGAGGGACAGCAGAAGCAACATTTAGCAGGAGGAAAAACAATGACTAACACTTGTTGACACTTACTTTGTGCTGGCCCAAGTCTTAAGCGATTTCTCTGCATTTAATCGTCACACATACTATTATTACCCCATTTTAAAAACCAGGAAACCAAGGCATAGAAACCTTAAGTTAGTGGCCAAGCTGAGATTTGAACCCAGGTCTCTCTAGTCTCCAGAAGCAATGTTTCATTCACTTTACCAGTGGTACTCAAACTTTGCTATGCCCAAGAATTGTTCAGGGAGTTTGTCAAAGATGCAGAATCCAGGGCTCTGTCCCCTAAGATTGTGATTGAGTGGGTCTAAGAGGAGCAAAGACAACTGGGAATCTGTCCCCGGGACATTATGGGTAGAATCTAGTAAGTAGTCCAAGCAGGGTCACGGGCCACACTTTGGGAAGCATTAGATTAAGATCTCCTCATTAATAGGAGGGATAATTTGTCAGAACATAAGAAAGAACTTTATAATAGTCATATATTCTAATTCAAACTAATGTCTACATGCCAAGCATTTTGGTAGGTGCTCACAGACGCGATCTCATTTCCCGTCCTTGGTGACTCTTGGAGGTTGGTGGCCCCAATTTGCAGATGAAGATGCCAAGGTGTGAACTTCCAAGAGAGAAGAAATCCCTCCTCTCCTTTCTTCTATTTTGAGGCTCCTTTCATTGGCACTCATCACGGTGGGTAGTCCCTGATGCCACTCCAAAATATGCCACTTCGACATAAGGATTATTTTGAACTGAAGGCAATTGAGAAGAAGATACAAGAAAAGCTCTCTTCCCTTCTCCTATGTGCCTAAAAGCAGGACATAAATTTGTAAATGTATGTATCATTTGTAAATTTTACTCTCTACCAGGAAGTCCAGAAGTTAATCACTGGCTGCAACCCTAGACCCTCAGCAGCCCAGAGACAGCATCAGAGGAATCTACACACAAACCTTGCTAAAACTAGCTCTTAGCTACCATTGGCTTCCCCATATATTTGCCTTCCCACAATTTTCCACCCTAGAAACTCAGTCCTTTTCCTGTGTCTTATCACTTCTCTAAAAAAAATTTTTTTAACATCTTTTTTTTTTAAAATAAATTTATTTATTTATTTATTTTTGGCTGTGCTGGGTCTTTGTTGCTGCGTTCAGGCTTTCTCTAGTTGCGGTGAGCGGGGGCTACACTTCGTTGCGGTGCGTGGGCTTCTCATTGCGGTGGCTTCTCTTGTTGCGGAGCACGGGCTCTAGGCACGCGGGCTTCAGTAGCTGTGGCTCATGGGCTCTAGAGCGCAGGCTCAGTCGTTGTGGCGCACGGGATTAGTTGCTCTGCGGCAGGAGGGATCTTCCCAGCCCAGGGCTCGAACCCGTGTCCCCTGCATTGGCAGGCGGATTCTTAACCACTGCACCACCAGGGAAGCCCCCCTAACATCTTTATTGGAGTATAATTGCTTTAAAATGTTGTGTAGTTTCTGCTGTATAACAAAGTGAATCAGATATATGTATATATGTATATCCCCATATCCCCTCCCTCTTGCGTCTCCCTCCCACCCTCCCTAACCCACCCCTCTAGGTGGTCACAAAGCACGGAGCTGATCTCCCTGTGCTATGCGGCTGCTTCCCACTAGCTATCTATTTTACATTTGGTAGTGTATATATGTCAGTGCAACTCTCTCACTTCGTCCAGCTTACCCTTACCCCTCCCCGTGTCCTCAAGTCCATTCTCTATGTCTGCATCTTTATTCCTGTCCTGCCCCTAGGTTCATCAGAACCTTTTTTTTTTTTTTTAGATTCCATATATATGTGTTAGCATATGATATTTGTTTTTCTCTTTCTGACTTACTTCACTCTGTATGACAGACTCTAGGTCCATCCACCTCACTACAAATAACTCAGTTTTGTTTCTTTTTACGGCTGAGTGATATTCCATTGTACATATGTGCCACATCTTCTTTATCCATTCATCTGTTGATGGGCACTTAGGTTGCTTCCATGTCCTGGCTATTGTAAATAGTGCTACGATGAACATTGTGGTACATGATTGTTTTTGAATTATGGTTTTCTCAGGGTATATTCCCAGTAGTGGGATTGCTGGGTCATATGGTAGGTCTATTTTTAATTTTTTAAGGAACCTCCATACTGTTCTCCATAGTGGCTGTATCAATTTACATTCCCACCAACAGTGCAAGAGGGTTCCCTCTTCTCCACACCCTCTCCAGCATTTACTGTTTGTAGATTTTTTGATGATGGCCATTCTGACTGGTGTGAGGTGATACCTCATTGTCGTTTTGATTTGCATTTCTCTAATGATTAGTGATGTTGAGCACCCTTTCGTGTGTTTGTTGGCAATCTGTATATCTTCTTTGGAGAAATGTCTGTTTAGGTCTTCTGTCCATTTTGGATTGCATTGTTTGTTTTATTGATATCAAGCTGCATGTCAGTTCTCTAAAAATTTATTGTTCTTTTGTTAAGATGCTACACAAGCCCAAGTTCTAACCACTCTTTTGAGTTACTCAACTCTGTGAGCTTCCATGTGCAAGTGGGGTGCACATGTTAAACTTCTGTTTATTTTTCTCTTGTTAATCTGTCCTTTGTTAGTATAATATACAGGGCCCCTGTACAATGAACCTAAGAAGGATAGAGGAAAAAAAGATTTTTTCCCCTCCCCTGCACCCCCATGGAAATCAAGCACCTTGGCATTGTTGGGGACCTTTGTGTTGTCTGGCAGGAGGCACGGAGAAAGCACAGGACGGCATCCTTGTTGAACCCAAGTTTGTGTGCCCGATACACAGTGAGGCCAAACAAACCGAAGTGTCGGAGTTTGGAGCAGAAAAAGGTTTATCGCAAGGACCAAGCAAGGTGAATGGGCAGCTTATGCTCAAAAGACCCCAAACTCTCTGAGGGTTTTCAGGGAAGCACTTTTAAAGGCGACATTTGGGGTGAGGGCTGCAGGTGAGGTCTCAGCATGTAGTTACCATCCTCCACATGGGTAGGGGCCTTAGTTCCCGCAGAACAACTCATAGATATATATCAGATTGTTATGTACATCCCTTGAGGAGAAGCTAGGACTCTTTTGTCTCTGCACTATTGTTTCTCGCCTGCTTTCCCTTGGTTTCTGCGTTCCCTCATTTCCCTAATTTGTAAGTGGCTGAACCTGCTCTTTGGAACTCAGGGAAGGTCTAGGAGACTAAAAGCCTTTTTCTGCAAATGAGAAAGGGGGGCTTTTGTACCTGGGAGGGCTTCACATGGTCCTGCTCAGTTTCAATCCCCGTTTTCTTTGATACTCCTCAATCCTGAGGGTACAGGGGTGGGACAAGAAAGGGAATAAAGTTTTGCATAGAGAGGTTAATCATAAACTCAGCAGAGGAACTCGGCTTTGGGGGACTGGGTTTTCAATGTTGTTGAGCTGACTCACCCCACCTGCCGCGAGCAGGCTTGAGTGAGGGTTTGGTGGGCCTGCAGAGCGGCCGCCCCAGGCGTCACTAGGGTGGCATCAATCCTGGGATCTGGAGCAGCTAGTCCCTGGGAAAGGCCTCACAGGGGAAGACGAGGTGCTGTAACAAGCGTTTTGGGAGCCAAGTCCTGGTCGCTGTGGGGCTGCTTTTCAGGGGAGCCCACAAGCCGTCAAATCAGGACACACCCTCTGCAGTGAAGAGCTCCCACCAGGTAAACCCAGGGCTTGCACAGGAGCAGCAGGAAAACTCTGAGGCAGGCTGGGAGCAGGGTGGCCAGCTTTTCAATTTGGGCCCCGGGGAGCTGGGAAAGCCCTCTGGGGCTGTGGCCACAGGCCTGATGTTCATCCAGGCTCAAGGCCTCAAGGGTCTTGGGGTCCCTGCCTAGACCTTCAGTTATTTGGGCAGAAGACAGAGCCTGTGAGTCCTCCGACCCGGTTCTGTGAACAGGGCTGCGTGGGGAAGGGGCTGCCTCCGTGGCTGGGCCCTGAGGGCCTGAGGGGGCAATGTGTGCCCACCCCTCATCTGCGCCCCAGGGGTCCAGGCCCTCCAGTCAGAGAGGGCCCGGGAGTTTCTGTGAGCTGTGCGTGCCGGGAGGGGAGGCCTGCGGAAGGACAGAGCTGGCGGCAGGAGCAGTAGGTTCTCGGCTTCTGCTTCACCCGATGCCTGGCCTCTGGCAGTTGCCAGAATGTGTATGTGATTTACGTGGGACCCGATTTTGGTTTGGTAACACTGGGAGCCGAGGGTGAATTCTGGGGCCGCCTGGCCCTGGTGTACCAGAGGCTGGGGGTGGTGGCCAAACCGGCTGTTCCTGCCCAGGCACTGGGTCCCTAAGTAGGAGCCTTGCCTGCAAGAGGATCCCCACGCCCGCCTTCGCTTTCATAACCAGGAGGACTTCCTCCCCACCCCCAGGACCCCTCGGGCTCCCCTCACTCCCCCTCGCCCGCCATGGCTCTCCTTTCTTTAGGGTGTGCCCCCCTTACAACTTCCTCTTTATACCATTTGTATTATCTGATTTTTTTTTTATATGAAGCGAGTATTATTTTTAC
Source organism: Delphinus delphis (assembly GCF_949987515.2). NCBI lineage: Eukaryota > Metazoa > Chordata > Mammalia > Artiodactyla > Delphinidae > Delphinus > Delphinus delphis. The sequence goes on from NC_082684.1 coordinate 33,588,576, forward strand.
AATGACGTATGTTAAAATACTTTTCATCTGGGGGAAAGCACATATTGGGCAATCCTCAGGAAAACAGGCTAGTTCACCGGGAGCAATAATTTCATTTAAAAGGAACACGTTCTCACAGATTTTTAAGAAAACCTCCCAGAACCCAGTTTGAGAAATTCTGACTTGAAAATGTAAGGGCTAATTCAACTTTAAGTGTCTTTCAGTTGTGGAATATCGATATAAAAACCTCACCTTTAGAACTTGTAAAAAAATCTTAAGATTATTTATTACAACGAACACAAAACTTAAAAATACTCATAGGATTTTTTTTTTTTTTTTTTGCGGTACGTGGGCCTCTCACTGTTGTGGTCTCTCCCGTTGTGGAGCACAGGCTCTGGACGCGCAGGCTCAGTGACCATGGCTCACGGGCCCAGCCACTCTGTGGCATGTGGGATCTTCCCGGACCGGGGCACGAACCCGTGTGTCCTGCATCAGCAGGCGGACTCTCAACCACTGTGCCACCAGGGAAGCCCCACTCAGGAGTTTTGATTCCTGAACTTGGGAAGGTCTAAGGACGCTGATTTGAGAAAGGCTGAAGTCAGGTGTCAGGCTGATGCTGAGAGGTTTTTTTTGTCTTTTGGTTTGTTTTTTGGGTGGTGTGGTTAAACCTTGCTCACTAAGAAATACAAAGTATTACACAAATGTCGGAGAAGAATGCATGATGGCATGGAGGAATGCGCAAAATAGGATATAAAGGAAATTGTAGAGTCATGTAGGGGAGGAAAAATATCTTTCCTTCTACCCCTCTAAATTCTGGACTCTGAGCTGGGGGCCATGTAACAAAAGACAGATGAACCAGAGAAAAGTATATGCATTTATTTAATATACATTTTACGTGACCTGAGAGCCTTCGTAAGCAAAATGACGACCTAAAGAAATGGTTAAACCTGAACACTTTTATAGTAGGTTTGATGAATGGAAAATTGTGGAGAAATATGAAAGGACAGAAAGTATGAGGGAAGTGTAGTAAACTAGGGGAAACTTAGCAAGGCCTGTTCCTTCAGATTCCTCTCTCTGTCCCTTCATCTTCAAAGATAAGGGTGCTCTTTTCCTCTGGGCATAGGGAGGGCACCTCTCACACGGTTTTTTTTTTTTCACGTGCTTCCGGGGAAGGTCAGAAAGTCCTTCCTGCACGTACAATTTCTCAAATCCTTCAGCTTGGCATGTTCAATATGCCAGATGCCGTATTTAAGGGTAGCATGTCCTGAACCCTGTCACTTGAAAGCACAGGCTCCAGAGCCTAGCTGCTCATGTTCAACTCCCAGGCTCTGTCCCTTCCTGTCTGTGTGACTTTGGGCAACTTAATTAATTCTCTTAACCTCCGTTTCCTCATGGGGTTTGTTAAAAGCAAGACAACAGGCCCAAAGTGGAGTCACTTATGCAAAGCTGAAACGGTGCAACTCAGATTGGGACTTGAACTCACGGTCTTTTAACTGAGCTCACACACCTGGTCTCAGGACTTTATGAAGCTCAGGTTCTTGATGTTTCATCGCAGAAAGAATTCAGTGAGAGACAAAGTGATAGGTAAGAAGTGCATTTATTTAGACAGAAACACACTCCACAGACAGGGAGTGGGCCATCTCAGAAGGTGAGAGGCCCTGAAATATGGCGTGGTTAGGTTTTACGGGCTGGGTAATTCTGTAGGCTAATGAGGGGGACGATTATTCCAAGTATTTGGGGGAATGGGGCAGAGATATCCAGGAATTGATCTTTGGTGGTCGGCCTTTTTGATCTTTGGCGGTCGGCCTTTTTGATCTTTGGCGGTCGGCCTCAGAACTGTCACGGCGCTGGCAGGTGTGTCATTTAGCTAATGTATTACAGTGAGTGTACAGTGAGGCTCAAGGTTCACTGGAAGTCAAATCTTCCGCCATCTTGGATCTAGTTAGTTGTAACCAGTTTTTGTCATGTCCTATGGTTATGTCATTCTTTTAAATGTTGTGCCCTGCCCCCTTCTCTCCTGTTTCAAAGCCCCATGTCACCAAACTTAGACTTAATTATAGTTTTGGCCTCTCCCAGAGATGGACTTTTAAACCAGTCAATCAGGACTCACGTGATCAGCAGTAGGGAGGTGATCTGCATGGTAGACCCCTGCCATCCCCTTAAGGAAAGAGGCCTTGCAATAGCCAATCTGCTTTTTTTGTCTGGTTTAACTTCCTTGTCCCTGCTCCCTTCTGCCTATAGAATTCTCACTTTGTACAGCTCCTCAGAGCTCCTTTCTCTCTGCTAGATGAGATGCTGCCCAGTTTGAATCAATTTTTCCTCAAATAAACTCATAAAATTTGTAATAGCTCAGTCCATTTTTTAACAAGAGCAAATACATTCTATCCCAACATTGAGCTTATACATCAGTGAATGACTATATACAGGAAACATACCCCAAATGTTCAGTGTTTATTTCTGAGTGGTGGTATTGTTGTCGAACTCAAGTTTGTGTGCCCAACACACACACTGGGGCCAAACAACCAAAACTCAGAGTTTGGAGCAGAGAAATGTTTATTGCAAGGGTCAAGCAAGGAGAATGGGAGGCTTGTGTTCAAAAGACCTAAACTCCCTGAGGGTTTTCAGGGAAGAGTTTTTTTTTTTTTAATTTTTATTGGAGTATAGTTGCTTTATAATATTGTGTTACTTTATACTGTACAGCAAAGTGAATCAGCTATACGTATACATACATCCCCTCTTTTTTGGATTTGCTTCTCATTTAGGTCACCACAGAGCACTGAGTAGAGTTCCCTGTGCTACACAGTAGGTTCTCATTAGTTATCTATTTTATGCATAGTATCAATAGTGTATATATGTCAATCCCAATCTCCCAATTCATCCCCCCCCTCCCCCAGGGAAGAGATTTTAAAGGCAACATTTGGGGTGAGGGCTGCAGGTGTGTGACTTTCTTCTGATTGGTTGGTGGTGAGGTAACAGGGCAGTGCTCCAGGAATCTCAGTCATCAGCCTTCTGGTTTCAGTCAGTCTGGGGTCTCAGCATGTAGTTACCGTCCTTCTCCTGGGTGGGGGCCTTAGTTCCTGCAGAACAACCCAAAGATATGTATTAGATTGTTGTGTACATCCCTTGAGGAGGAACTAGGACTCTATTTTATCTCTGCACTGTTGTTTCTTGCCTGTTTTTCCTTGATTTCTCCATTCCCTCACTTCCCTAATTAGTACTGGTTGATTCTGCTCTTTGGAACTCAGGTAAGGTCTAGGAAACCAAAGCCTTTTTCTGCAAATGAGAAAGGGGGGCCCAGGCTTTTGTATCTGGGAGGGCCCCCTAGGGTCCTGCTTGGTTTTGGTATCATGCTGACTATAACTATTTATACTTTTCCAACTTCTCCATTAGAAAAGGTTTCTTTTAAAAATAATAACTGAGTGGGTGCACAGCAGCAGCAGCAGGGTCGGCGGGCTGGCGGCAGCAGCGGTACCCGGGCGCTCGGGGTCCCGGTCGTGAGGAGGAGGAGGAGGATGTGGCGGCCGGAGGGGAAACGGCTGCCGAAAACAAGCCGGAAGAGCATTTCCCAAAGTGTATTGTGCGGAACCAGCACCTACTGTGTCCTCAACACCGTGCCACCTATAGAAAATGGCCATGGGAACAGCAGTAGTAGTCATGTAAAAATCTTTTTACCGAAAAAACTGCTTGAATGTCTGCTGAAATGTTCAAGTTTTCCCAAAGAGAGGAACCGTTGGAACACTAGTGAGGGCTCATGATGCAGCCGTCCTTTTGGATTTCTTTTTAATAATGTGTGACCCTTCACCTTTGATCCCCTGACCTGCATTACCTTGGTAACCATTTCATTTTTTAATTTCATTTCATTTTTTGATTTTGGTGTACAAGCTGTATCATTTCATCTCTCAAAGTGTAACATGCTGATTTCCTCAAATAGAGATATCCCTGTGGTGATAAATTTGCAAAACACTGTCTTCATTTTCTGTATTAAAATTCATTTCAGTTTTTTTTTTTTTTTTTTTTTTTTTTGCGGTACGCGAGCCTCTCACTGTTGTGGCCTCTCCCGCCATGGAGCTCCGGACGCTCAGGCTCAGCGGCCATGGCTCACGGGCCCAGCCGCTCTGTGGCATGTGGGATCTTCCTAGACCGGGGCATGAACCCGTGTCCCCTGCATTGGCAGGCGGACACTCAGCCACTGCGCCACCAGGGAAGCCCTCATTTCAGTTTTAAAAATAAAAATAAAATAAAATAAAATAATAACTGAAAAAAATCAATTGCCTTTTCCACAGAAAGAAATAGAAAATATTGCAGGCCACCTAAATAGGGGTCACTTGTACAGTTCTTCACGTGGAGCAGCAGCTGGGTTCAGAGGTAAGGGTGAGGGTTTTAGAGCCCGATCTGGACTCAAATCCAGGCTCTGACACTTTCTCTCAATTTCCCATTTCCTGATCTCTTCTCTACAGTGGGTGTAACAGTGAAACAGGAGGGAAGGGGGTGGGGCACAACCTTGAAAAGAGTGACATAAACCCATTAGAACGAAATAGTTCCAAGATGGAGGATGCGTCGACTTCCACTAGACCTTGAGTCTCAGTATACCTTCATTGTAACACATCAGCAAGCTAAATGACACACCCACAGGCGCCATGACAGTTCCAAGGCCAAGTATATAAAGGTCAAAAAGTGGGTGGTGGCCCAATTTCTGGAAATCCCCGCCCCTTCCCCAAAATAGCTGGAATACTCCTCCCGCTCATTAGCCTATGAAATTACCCACCCTATAAAAACTGACAACCCCACACCCTGCTGCCACTCTGGCCTTCTGAGATGGTCTACACTCTGTCTGTCAAGTGTGTTTCTCTCTAAATCAATCCACTTCTTACCTACCACTTTGTCCCTCACTGAATTCTTTCTGCGACGAGACATCAAGAACCTGAGCTTCATTAAGTCCTGAGACCTGGTGTGTGATCTCAGTTAAAAGACCGTGGGTTCAAGTCCCAATCTGGGTTGCACAGTTTCAACAATACCTCAGTGGGGTTCCTGGGGGGATGAAGTGAGATAACCTATGTGAAACAATCTTGTATGTGGCGCTGTTTTCACTATTTATTTGCAATTTTCTCCATTAGACCAGAGGCAGGGGCTCAGAGGCCCTGGTAGTTTCTGTTTGCTGGGCTGGGAGGTGGTCCCATCTGCAGAGTGGGGGCTTACACCCCACTTTGCAGCCCCAGAGGACTAATCCTAGGTGGAAACCAGAAACACTGGCCTCTAGCAGGCTCTTGTATATTGTGTGGCCTGCTGTCTGTGGGTTCCAGGCTGGCAAGCTGGGATTCTGCCTGGAGAAGGCACTGGGGTGGTGGGCCACCTGGGACTGTCCCTTCTCCTGACCACCCCCTTGGGTCAGCTAGATTCTGAAGGCTGTGACGTATATATAAATGTGTAACATATATACATATATGTGTGTGTATATATGTGTATACTTATGTGTGTATTTATAAACACATCCCCACACATATGTGGAGAGAGAGATGGAGAGAGGGAGACTGAAAGAAACTGGGGTTACAAAATTGCCCACATTTTAAGAGTTTACATTTAACAAATGAAGGCATCACAAAATCACTGCAGGATTAATTAGCATTTTAATTCAATTATCATAGGTTCTATGGTCTCATAACGGGCCTCAGATTTTAACTGTGTGATGAACTTTCCTTTCAAATCTCATCAAAGTATCTATAAGCACAGTGATGAGGACCAAGTTCAGCCTGGCCACATAGCCCTGTGGTCTCCCTGGGCCCATGGCCCTGGTCACATTCCTCTAGTGGAGATGGAACAGACACCACGGCTGCAGTAGAGAGTGTACATTTCTTAGTTTTTGCTGCCTCTCAAGTAGAATCAACAGCTAACAGTCCCAGCAGCCTGGCTGGCTCCTCTGGGCTGACAGCTGCAGGTACACGTGTAACAGGGAAGAGCAAATCTGACTCCATGTTGGATCTGTTTCTTTGGCTTTAAACTTTGCTTTTTTTGCTTATGTTATTATAATCATACATAATGGCCTGCCTCAGGGAACCCTGCCCCCCTGCCTGAATGTTAAACTAAAGTGCCTTTGTTCAGCTCACAGGGAGACAATCTGACCCTGCCCGCCTGTGAATGGCTGCAGAAAAGGAAAAATTAACATATCCCCTCCCTATGCTGGTCAAGCCAGGAGAAACTAATGGCATTTTTACTTTACTTCCTCACCTCCTCTGCCTCTCTATCTTATGACATTGGCATCCAGACCCCAAGAAGATGTTTTTCTGGGGACACTAGTCCGCCATCTTCTCGGTCTGCCGGCTTTCTGAATAAAGTCGCTATTCCTTGCCTCAGCACCTCGTCTCCTGATTTATTGGTCTGTTGTGAGACGAGCAGGGTGAGCTTGGACTCAGTAACAGAAGCTGCACCCATAGTGTTTCTGTTGACCTGTGTGCTTGGCTTCCGTCCCCAGAACTTGGTGATGGGGTTTTTGTATTGCAACCAATCTGGTCCCCTGCTGAGACTTTGTTAAGCACTTGAGATAAGGCTCAAAGATCTGGGAAAATGACAAAGCATCTTGCAAACAGCTTTGTAGTGGGAATGGGGTATTTCCTTTTTTTTTTTTTTTTTTTTTTTGCGTACATGGGCCTCTCACTGTTGTGGCCTCTCCCGTTGCGGAGCACAGGCTCCGGACGCACAGGCTCAGCGGCCATGGCTCACGGGCCCAGCCGCTCCGCGGCATGTGGGATCTTCCCGGACCAGGGCCCGAACCCGTGTCCCCTGCATCGACAGGCGGACTCTCAACTACTGCGCCACCAGGGAAGCCCAGGGTATTTCCTTTTAAATAGAGACTGTTTGCCTTGGGTTAAGTTACATATTGTCATGACAAAGACTTGCTCAGTTGGAGCTGAGCTCCTGGTCTAGGTGGACTGTGACCTGGGGGACTGAGGATCCAGTAGGGTCAGACCATCCTGCCTGGGCTCAAATCCCGAGGGTACTAACCCTGGGCAAATCTTTCCACCTCTCTGAGCCTCAGTTTCCTCATCTATAAAATGGGGTTGATGAAAGAGGAGATAATGATGCGTGAAGCAATCATCTGGCATGTTCCTAGTTTTTGAAGTTTCAGGCCTCATTCTCCCCAAAGAACCTTCTCTGCATGGTCACCACAACACACTTGCAGTTTGTTCCTTGAGCTGAGCCTATAGCAAGTCTCAGACTTTTTCCCCCCTTTTTTCTCTTAATTGTGGTTCAATACACATAACAAAATTTACCATTTAAATTATGTTAAAGTGTAAGTTTATAAATTTATTTTTATTTATTTTTGGCTGTGTTGGATCTTTATTGCTGAGCACAGGCTTTCTCTAGTTGTGGCGAGCGGGGGCGACTCTTCATTGCGGTGCACGGGCTTCTCATTGCGGTGGCTTCTCTCATTGTGGAGCACGGGCTGTAGAGCACAGGCTCAGTCGTTGTGGCGCACAGGCTTAGTTGCTCCGCGGCATGTGGGATCTTCCCTGACCAGGGCTTGAACCCGTGTCCCCTGCGTTGGCAGGAGGATTCTTAACCACTGCACCACCAGGGAAGCCTTAAAGCGTAAGTGTAAAGTGCTGTAGCATGAAGTACATTTGCATTATTGCACAACCATCACCATCATCCACCTCCAAGAACTTTTTCATCTTCCCCCAACTGGAACTTTATCCATTAGACAGTAATTCCTCAGTTCTCAAGCTTTTTGGTCTCAGGGCTCGTTTACACTCTTAAAGAATTGTGAACCCGCAAATGCGTTTGTTTGTATGGGTTATATCTACCAATGCTGTTTAAACAAAATTCAACTGAGTACATTTTAAAGATCTTATGATTCATGAATTGGGCAACAGACCATGTATCAGGAGCTGTACAAGATGAAACATTTTATAGGCAGAAGGGAGCAGGACAAAGGAGTTATACTAGCAAAAAGTGGATTGGTTGTAGCAAGGTTACTTTCCTCTAGGGGATGGCAGGGGTCTACCAGGCACATCACCTCCCTAGTGGTGCGGAGGTGATTCCTTATTGACTGGTTTAAGATTCCATTTCTGGGAGAGTAATTAAGTATTTAAGTCTTTTAAAAAAATTTTTATAAATTTGTTTATTTATTTTTGGTTGCTTTGGGTCTTCGTTGCTGCACGCAGGCTTTCTCTAGTTGCGGCGAGTGGGGGCTACTGTTCGTTGCGGTGCGTGGGCTTCTCATTGCGGTGGCTTTGCTTGTTGCGGAGCACGGGCTCTAGGTGCACAGGTTTCAGTAGTTGCAGCATGTGGGCTCAGAAGTTGTGGCTCTCAGGCTCTAGAGCACAGGCTCAGTAGCTGTGGCGCACGGGTTTAGTTGCTCTGCGGCATGTGAGATCTTCCCGGGCCAGGGCTCGAACCCATGTCCCCTGCATTGGCAGGCGGATTCTTAACCACTGTGCCACCAGGGAAGTCCCAAGTATTTAAGTCTTAATTTGGTGAAGTGTGGCTTAGCATAAGTGACTCCATTTTGGGCTTGTTCTGTTGTTTTTAACAGTGTTTACCATATTATAACTGAAAACTAAGAAAAATTTTAAATAGAATTTATTGATTAAAAATAACAAAGAATATAAATCTTGTCATATTTATGAAATACTTTTTAAGAAAAATAATTTTATCTTCCCAAACAAAAAACGTTAGTAGTGAGAAGATCAGTATTTTTTTCTACAATTTTACAAATCTCTTTAATGTCTGGCTTAGAAGAACAGCTGGACACTCACATTTGCTTCTGCTTTCAATCTACTGCAATATTACATGTCATGTAGCCTCTAGAAAATTCTACCGCAGACCCATGAGAGAATGAGAAGGCACAATGCTAACGTCTTAGTGTTGTTATAGAAATAGTTTTGATTTCATGGATTCCCTGAAGGAGTCTCTCTCCTTAGACGGAATAGCAGAGGCTCTGCCCTGGGGGATTATAGTCTCCGGGAGGCAGGAGTAGGCTGGGTCCAAGGAGCCAGGGAGTCAGTGCCGACCAAACACTCACCGGGGTGAATAAACGCCCCAGCTTCATCATGGCGGGTGGGGGACTGAGTTCTCTCCTCACTGTGTGGTCCCCAGGATTGAGCTCTGGTTGCCCATGTCGGCAAAATGCCTTGTAATACCCCCTTAAATAAGTTCCTTCCCTTCCCTGCCTCACTGCTGTTGTCCCCTGAGATCACTTTTGGAATAAACCACTTCTTCCTAAATCCTTGTCTCAGGGTGTGTTTTTAGGGGGAACCCAAACCAGTGGCTCACCCTAGGCCCATGGCCCTCATCATTCTCCTCCCACAGTGGCCTGCTAAGTCCATCTTTAACAACTTGCTGTTTAGGGGGAAAAAAAGTCCTGGTTTGCTGATTTCCATGGAGTAAATCCTCCCAGCAGGGCTGAGTTCCAACTGAGACCGTAGGGTAGAGCGGAGGTCCCACTGCTGCTCTCCGGCGGTGTGAGCCCGCTCCCTGGCAGCGCTGCTGCCGCGTGCAGCCCTCCACCGTGTCTGCTTCTGCTCCGCGTCCCCTCTGTGGTCACCTCAGCACTTAGGAGAGTGTCCACCTATTGTAGGTACAAATATCTGTTGAGCCTGTTGACTAAAAAAAAATGCACAAACTAAAAGTTGAGAGCTATGTTTCTTTCGGGGACCCTACTGAGGTCTATAGCCCGGAATGCAGCCTCTCAGATAGCTCGCTCTGAGGAACTGTTCCAAACAGGTAAGGGAGGAGATGGGATATACAGTTTTTGCTGAAAAACAAACAAACAAACATGTAGTCAGACATCAAAAGATTACTGCTAATCGCAAAAGCAGACACCTCAAGTTAATGATGTTAGAGATTTTCTCTGTAGGGGAAGATGCAAGAGTCTGGGCTTACTGAAATCATTCCTTTGATATGCACCTCAGCTATCTGGGGCCGGTATCCTGTTTCTCTCCGACCCCCGAATTCCCCTCAGCGTGCACCTGCTGGGGGCAACTGCAGTGGCTGGTGGCTTGGTGGCGGGCAGCCTGTTTACTGAAATGGCAGGCAGCTTTTTTTGTCCACAAGCCAAGGAGAGTAACAAGGCCACATGGTGGTACAGGTGAGAACTAGTCAGGGAGGTGTGTTCTGGCCGAGGGGAAGGGGACCGGTGGGCCTGGGAGGGCTGAAGGCTGCCTAGAGGCAGCAGTCTTCCAGCAAAGATTTGAGACCCAAAGCATCGACTTCGGGTCCACATAAACTTCAGGGCCTGGCAGGGGGAAATTGAACACACAGGCAAAGCCAGAGCCCGAGGTGTGGGGCGTGGGCCTGGGGGGTGATGTCAGGTCCTTGGGGGCGTGGGTGGCTGCAGCATAGAGGAGGAGAAAGGAGAGGGGTCCCTCAGACTCTTTGGGACTTGTCCCCTCGCTTCACCCTGGTTTGACCTCCAATCCTACTGGCTCCCCCAGGGCTGGAACCCAGGCAGGCCTTCCCAGTGGCCTCTTCTGTCATGGGCTGTTTTGAAAGTGGGAGCCCTGGCCTGGTCATCCTGTCAGTTTCAGTCTGTTGAGACAACCAGCAACAGTGTCTTTCCCCAAACTTCCACCGTGTGGAGTTCCTTTAGCCTCTTTCCCCAGAATCTGGGGTGGGCGGAGGAGCAGGGGGTAGGCTTGGCCAGGAAAGCACCCAGTGAGCCTAGGAAGGCAACAGGAAACCCAAAATTAGAGCTGGGGAGGACGGGAGGTGGAGACAGGCCAGGGATGTCTGTGCTGCTGCCCCAGAGCCAGGTGAGTTGTGAGCCATGAGCTAGGGCTTCCTAAGCTTCTGAGCTTGGAGCTGAATAGTAAGGATCCAAGTAGAGCTGACGGAGTAACCTACCCAGGAGAATCATCCAGGACATACAGATCCAAGACAAAAATAACAACCTGGATTTGACCTTACCCCCTCGTTTCATCTAGAAGGAGGGAGGCTGGGACAATGTGGTGGGAACCACAGGGGCATTGGGGACCAGCAAACCTGAGTGTGAATCCTGCTTCGCTGCTTACTAGCTGTGTGACCTCGGGAAAGTTACTTAACTTCTCTGAGTCGCTTTCCTCATCTGTAATAAGTTGTATGATAATGAATGCTAATTGACCAACATGGTGCCTGCAACGTATTCAGGGCTCAGTAAATAACGTATTTCACTGAGTCTAACATGCCATCAATTTTAAGAAGCATCTTTCGAGGGGAATCCTTTCATAATGTATGTGTGCTTATTGTACACTTTAAATATCTTACAACTTTATTTGTCAATTATACCTCAATAAAAAATTTTTAAGAGGCATCAAAGAAAGAAATGAAGGAAAGAAAGAGAAAAGAGAGAAGGAAAGAGAGAAAGAAAAAACCTGCCAGGTAAATTGACCTGCCAGCAATTGTGAGATACACTCAGATTTCAGAGGTAATAAAATATGAAAAAAAAGTACATCTTAGCATTGATGAAATGTAGTCGTTCTTTTTTGATTCTCATCTGAGGTTTCTCTGCCTCTGGAGTATTCGAAGGGTGCTATAACCTCTCCCCGCCTGAGTACCCCCACTGGAGAGGTCATTTCTGACCCTCTACACTCTCCGTTCCAAACTGTGCACGTGTGCTGCCCTTCCAGGGCTTGTTCTTGGGGGTCTGGGGCATGCATGTGGTTTCTGGCTGCCTTGAATGTCCATCTTGACATTCAGGAGGCTGAGCAGCCCTCCTGAGGCCAGGGAAGCTGTTTTCTATCTCTCGGGTCCCCTCTGCAGTTCCTGGGGCAGAGCTGAGCACACAGGGTTCTCAGAAGATGGGAGGTAAAAGTGTAATGAGCTGTGGATGAGGACCAATGAGCCCACCCCTGCCCTCGCCATGAGGTTGGCAAGCGTTGGGACTGGATACTCTCCACCCCAGGCCCATGAAGGAAGCAGGGAAACCATTGGGCTCCCCATGTTCCCCAAGAGGAACTAGAGTTAGGGAGTGATTTGATAGCATTACTGTCTCATAAGCGCCTGATTAGATCCCAGGCCAATCCTAGTGGCTTCTTTTCCCTTGTTACAAAGGCTGTAAGGGGCTCCCGGGTACAAAGCACCGTGAGGAGAGCGCGGGTGGAGAGAGGTCAGGCTGCGCGGGATGGTACTGTGGGCCTGTTCACATCAGGGATGGTGACTACAGGGGACCAGGGCTGAGGCCTGAGCTGTCCAGTCTTGTAGCCACCAGCCTGCGTGTCCAGTGAGTGCTTGAAATGATGTCATGAGTCCAGGTTGAGTTGTGCTGTCCATGTAATATACATGCTGGATTTCAAAGACTTAATATGAAAAAAAAAAGAATGTAAAGTATATGAATAAAGTTATTAAAATATCTTAGTAATTTTTATATTGAATACATGCTGGAATGATACTATTAGATATACAGGGTTTGATAAAATATGTTGATAAAATTTGATAAAATTATTTGATAAAATTAGTTTCACCTGTTTCTTTTTACTTGTTTAAGCTATTCCTGGAAAATTTTAAAGCCACGTATGTGGCTCGTGTTATATTTCCACCGGACCGCGCTGGCCTGAGAGACAAAGATAACTGCCTTCCCTGCCATCCCCAGGCTCTGTGGGGCTTCTCTAAACAGTGGAGCGATGGCCTGCTGACTGGGTTCTAATATCCCTTCGGGGTCAGGTGTCCGGCCCAGAGGCCCCTGTGCCAAGGGGCCCAGGAAATCAGGGTCTACAGTGGTTTATATTGTGTCCCGGCTCTGCTGCTGCCTCTGGGCCGTGGATGTTGGCCCACGTGGCTCTCCCATCTTTCGGAGGCTGACAGGCCCGTCTGATTTCTCCTGGCTACTTCATGCAGGGGTTTAGGACCCAGTGAAACAGGCCACAGGCTCGCTCAGCCCTGCTTGAGCTGCAGCCTTGACCACTTGCGCCCCAGGGCCTGACTGAGGCACTTGGGAGGCTCTGTTGCTCACCCAGACACAGGCCATGATTCGGCTCTACCGTCATTCTGTTCTGTCCAAGGTTTTTCAATCCACAACTCACGACTTGACTTCCCTTTGCCACACTCTTGTTTGCTTTTTGCGGTACGCGGGCCTCTCACTGTTTTGGCCTCTTTCGTTGCGGAGCACAGGCTCCGAACGCGCAGGCTCAGCGGCCGTGGCTCACGGGCCCAGCCACTCCGCGGCATGTGGGATCTTCCCGGACCGGGGCACGAACCCGTGTCCCCTGCATCGGCAGGCGGACTGTCAACCACTGCGCCACCAGGGAAGCCCTGCCACACCCTTAAGGTAGGGCTGACAGTTATGAATCAAGAATTTGTTTCCCAAAAGTTTTCGTTGTTGTCGTTTCAAGTATCTTGGCTAAAGGGTCGGTGGTTTTGTTTGGTTTGTTTTTTGTCTGCGTGGAATTTATATCTGCATTTCAAAACCTGACCAATTCATGGACCTACTCAATTTGCTCTGAAACCCTAACTGTGGCCCCAGGTACATGGATACCTAGAAAAATGGTTTTCTTTGAAAATTTACCAACATTTTTTTTTTAATTGAGGAGTGTGGGTTTTGGACTTCGATGGACCTGATGTTTGGGCCTGGTTTTGGTGCAAACGGGGAGACTGACCTTGGGTTAGTGTCTGAATCTTAGTCTCAGTTTCCTAGTGGGTCAGACAGAGACAATAACAACACCTCTTTTGTTGTGAAATGGAGTGAAGTCATCTGTATCAAGTGTCTGGTGCGGTGCTCTGTGCATAGCTGCCATCCAATCCGTGCTGCTACCACTGCTCTTCCTCTGGAGAAGCAGCCAGGGGCCAAGCCTCTCCCACCCCACTCACCCACGTGGTATGACCTTTGCGGAGGGGACTTTGGCCACCTGTTTCCAGAGTGCTGAGATGAACGTGTCCTCTGATATTCTAGACATTCCACCTCTAAGATTCAATCCTAGGGAAGCTGTCAGGAGGGGCGCAAAGATATGTCAGCCTGAGGGTCACTGCAGTACTAGTTATAAAGCAAACTCTGGAAGCAGTCAAAGTGTGCAACAAGTGAGATTGGTTAAATAAATTAGAAAATCCCTATAGGATGTAACATCATACACTCACTAAAAAGCATGTTCTGGGCTTCCCTGGTGGCGCAGTGGTTAAGAATCTGCCTGCCAATGCAGGGGACATGGGTTCGAGCCCTGGTCCAGGAAGATCCCACATGCCGCGGAGCAACTAAGACCGTGCGCCACAACTACTGAGCCTGAACTCTAGAGCCTGCAAGCCACAACTACTGAGCCCGCATGCCACAACTACTAAAGCCTGCGTGCCTAGAGCCTGTGCTCCACAACAAGAGAAGCCACGACAATGAAAAGCCCACGCACCGCAATGAAGAGTAGCCCCGCTTGCCGCAGCTAGAGAAAGCCCATGTGCAGCAACGAAGACCCAAGGCAGCCCAAAATTAAAACAAAACAAATGTACAAAAAAAGAAAGAACCAAAAAAGAAGTGCAAAACTTATAAAAAATAAAAATAAAAAGCATGTTCTTGAAGAATGTTTTAAGGACATGGGAAATTTTTCACGATAAGGGAATTGATGGAAAAAATGGGACATAAAATTATCTGTAGTATGTTTATGACATTGTAAAACAGAAAATATGTATACTTAAGAATAGGCTGAAAATACACCAACATATTAGGGTAGGATTATAGGTAATTGTAATTTCCTTCTTTTTATATTTTTCTTTATTCAAAAATTTCTATAATAGGCAGATATTATTCTGAAAATTCAGAATATTCAGAACCCCCCCCCCAGCCCCCAACTATGTGAGTTTGTGTATGTATATGTGCTTAATCTGGGTCTTATCACACTGGAAAAAAAGAGTTTTCTTCAAATTCTATTTATGAGAAAGTAAGTGCCTGTGTATAAAACCTGCCTTTGGTGGAAAAAAATCTCTCTCTTTAAGTTATTCATCTTTTTTCTTTTTTTAAAATCTTTTGGCCTCCGCACCACACGGCATGTGGGATCTTAGTTCCCTGACCAGGGATCAAATCCGAGCCCCCTGCCTTGGAAGCACGGAGTCTTAACCACTGGACCACCAGGGAAGTCCCTCTTTAAGTTATTAAAAAATTGAAATCATTTCTTATTCTATTTAAATTCTTGGGTCAGATGCTGCTGTGGTAACTATGGAATGATGAATGCAACTAACAAATAATTTACTGAAAGAGCATACATGCTCATAGTAAAAATACATATATTGTACAAAGGGAATATAATAAAAATTTCCCCTGCCCAAGAAGCAACCACTATTAAGTTTCTTATATATTCTTCCAGAATTTTTCTATGCATGTTGTCATGCAACCATCACCACAGTCCGGATATTCAGCCTGGGGCTTTGTCATTCAATATTACGACCTGGGAGATGGTTCTGTATCAGCAGGTATGGTCTCCCTCATTCTTTTCGATGGCTCTACGGCTTTCCATCGCATGGCTGTGCTATCATTTATTATTTAACCAGTGCCGTCCTGGTGGTTCCCAGTGTTAAGGAGGCTGCAGAAGAAATCCCCGTGCATTCTTCTTTGCACCCGTGATCATGGATGTGTCTGTAGGGTTCATTACCAGTAATAGGATCGCTGCTCTGATGCATTGAGAGGTATGTACTCTGATCATTTGATAGACTGAAAATTATTTCTAATTTATGTTCCCACCTTAATGTTTTCGAGAGAGCCTATTTGTTTGAAGATGAGTTTGAGACAAACTAATAAGATAAAAGCTGCCTAGTCTAATTTGGTACAAGAAGTGGCAGAGATCATCACCAGTTAGATGTCTCAGTGTGTTTGTACGTGTGTGTATAGAAGTACATAATTTTTATTGCCTAATGTATATAGCGTGTCTGGTACTTTAAAAAAAAAACTGCTTCATTGAGGTCTGGTTGATAAAAAAAACCTGTAGATATTTAATGTATACAACTTGATGTGTTTGTGTCTGGTACTTTTAAAATCTCTCCATCCCTGGAAATCACACAATTAATATATGTGGGGGACAATAACTTAGACATCACTATTGTGATGGGGCTTTTAAAATGAGAACAATCAGGGAGGGCCGAGCCGGGTCTGGGTTGCCCCTCGGTGGAGTAGCTGTGCGGGCCTCTCCCCAGGACCTTGCCGTGAACTCTGCTTTGGGCCAGCAGGTGGCGCTTGTGCTCCCCACTGGCCACCCGGCTGTGAACTGAACTGAACAGAGTAACCCGCTGTTGCCCTGAACATACAATTCTTAAACCCCCTACTCCACCGCAAGGAAAACCTCGGAGGATTTTCTTCTGGGAAGAGCGATTGGTCTAACCTCTTAGGAGGAGAAATTGCATCGCCAAGCTTGTCTGGGAAAGTAAAATCTCCTCCTGAAGTGGTCTTCGAGGGAAAGAGAAAACCCAGCAAAGGCCATGCGGGAGGAGGGAGGTGGTGCTGGCGAGGGCTGGAAACTGCGGACAGCGGTTAGGGCTCCGCGTGGGAAATGCCTCCCGTATAGGCTGGAGGGTGGTGGAGACACCGAGCAGTGCAAGATTACTTGGGGGGTGGGGGAGGTAGTGACCTCCCACCTGAGCTCTGCTCAGACTTCAGGCCTAGCTCGGGAGACCCCTCCCCCATCCACCTACTGTGACTAAATGCCACTGGGACACAGCTGTGACTAGATGGGCCTGGTCCCTGCTCTCACAGAGCCTGCGGTGCAGGGGATAGTGTTTGGGATGGTAGCAGAGGAGCCTTTGGTGGGGTCTCCTCTAGATGTGAGGGGGAGGAGAGCCCAGGCTGACCGGTTTAGCCTCTGGACACCCTGGGATGGGAGAGAAGATTGGAAGGATCTGGGAGCAGAGATGAGCCGAACCAGAGGGGATGGGCTGGGAGGTCCACTCAGCAGGGGAGAGAGCTGGCTATAGGGGTCAGTGGGGGAGCCAGGAGCTCCGAGCTGGGGGGCACCCACACCAGACTTCTGTAGGAGGAAGGGTGGGGCATTATGGGCCCCACTACAGACGAGGCTGGGCCATGCTTGGGCACTGTGTCATGTCCTGCTTTGAACAAGAAGCCCTGATTTGGCAAAGGCTCTGATGGGGGGTGAGGGGTTGGGGAGGGAGCAGAGAGACGGGGAAGTACCCTGTCCCTGCTCTCAGAGACAGGGTGATGTCAGTGGAAAGAGAAGACAAGTGTGTGAGTGCGTGCACATGCAGACACAACAGCTGTTACCATAAGGCTGTCAGTAATTGGAACCAGAGGAAGCATCCAGATGGCCAAGACTATGTGACCTTGGGCAAATACATAACCTCTCTATACCTCAGTTTCCTCATCTGTAAAATGGGAACAATATTAGTATCAACTTTGTAGGGCTGTTAAAAGGATTAAACACAAAACAATGCTTGTAAAGCGTGTAGCACAGTCCCAGCACCTAGTAAGTATCACAAATGATTGGTGTTGCTGTCATTTATCATCATCAGCATTATTATTTGTCATCTGCTGGAAGAGGAGGGGTGGGGAAGGGTAGGATATGGATGGGCACTGAGAAGACCAGTCATGGGGTGGGCAAGGCAATGCATGCTGGAGCGGGGAAGAGTGGGAGCAAAGGAGAAGAGGCAGGAAGTGTTAGATGACAAAAATAACACAGTTTAGTAGTGAGTTTAATGTCCTTTATTTAAGGGAAAGCAATCCATGGGTTGGGGGAGCACAGGGCCTCACAAAGGGTGGAGCACCCTTCCTGAGGGATTTGAGGCAAGAGTTTCACAGAGCATTAGAAGCGGCGAGGAGGAAACAGGGCAGGATTGGCTAAGGGGTCAGGGGTTTCCTTGTAAGGCCAGCGGGTCCTCTTTTCTAGGGCCAGGTAAGCTAGCTCCAGCTCAGTTGGAGGATTGCCATTGGTGTGTGTTAGGTTTCCTTGACAGTGAGGTGTTTCAGTAAGTGGGGCCTGATGTAGGTTTAGATTTGTGACGTGGGCCAGGCCGCTGGGGCGACCTCCATTTTGTGCATCCTGATAGGTGAATTATCTTTGTCAGAAGGTAACATTCAAAGTCCTTGCTACTCAAAGTGTGGTCCGAGGACCAGCTTCAACATCACCTGGAGCTTGTTAGAGATGCAGACTTGGGCCCCAGCCCAGGCCTCCTCACCCAGAAGGAGCATCTTTTTTTTTTTTTGGTAGAAGGAGCATCTTATCAAGGCCTCCTGGTAATTTGTTTGCTTGTTGGCTTTGGAGAAGCCCAGCTCTCAGCCACAACTCATGGGAGTAACCAGTTTGGTGGGGCAAGTTGATAGAGGACTGGAGAGACGGGTTGGGACCTACTTCCCCCTAAATGTTTCCACGTGCAAGTTGTTAACTAGGATTCAGTATTTGTTTATAGTTTTTTTTCCTTTGAGGTAAAACTTAAATAACATGAAATGTTCATAATAACCGTCCCTTTGAATTTTCGACGAATGCATCTAATAATGAAACCAGACTCCAATCAATGTATAAAGCATTACCAGCACCTAGAAATTTCCCCCATGCCTCTTTCCAATCAATCCCTGCCCCAGCCCCTAGAGGCAACTGCCGTTCTGATTATTTTCCCTTCACAGATTATTTTGCCAGTTTTAGAACTCCAAATAAATAGAATCAGACGATAGGTTATCTTGTGTAATACTTTTTTCACTCAGTATAATGATTTCGATACACCCCTGTGTTGTGTGTGTCAGTAATTTGTCCCTGTTTATTGCTGAGCGGTATTCTGTTGTGTAGGTATGCCCCGGTCTGTATACGCGCTAGCCTGTTTCTGGGTTTTTGCTTATTATGAATAAGGCTGCTAGAAACATTCCCGTACAAGTCTTTTTGTGAATGTATATCATCATTTCTCTTGGGTAAGTACCTAAGAAGTGGAATCACTAGGTCATGGAAGAGGTGTATGTTTGGTTTTATAAGAAACCACTAGATCTTTTTTCCGGAGTGGTTGTACCATTTTATACATTTACCAACAATGTATGAGTGTTCCCGTTAACATTCTAGTTAGCATTTGGTTTTGTCAGGCTTTTCAATTTCCGCCGTTCTGGTGGGTGTATAAGGTGTTATTTTACACTTCCTAATGATGACTAATGATGATGACTAATGATGTTGTTTTATCTTCTTTGCTGTGCTTATTGGCCATTCGTATGTCTTCTTTTGAGACATGTTTGTTCAAATCTTTTGTCTATCTTTAAATGGGGTTATTTTTCTTTTTACTGCTGAGTTATATGCGTTCTTTCTATATCCTGGATACTGGTCCCTTGTCAGATATGTTTTGCAAGTATTTTCTGCGAGTGGATTTTTACAGAAATCTTGGGTATTGGATTTGCTACCAGGTGGGGCTTACGTGGGTGCAAGGCTGGAAGTTATGTGGACCACTCACTTTGGAGTTGCATGCTGCATGTCCCTCACAGGCCTGGTGTGAAGCACAAATGAGATAACACAGGGGAAAGTCCTTTGCAAAGTACAAGATAAGCGAAGATTTAACACTGACCCTTTGACCATGCGAAGAGGAAGATCCATTTCTCTGTCTTCTCCCCAGTAGTGCAGTCTCTCGAGAGCAGGAGACAGGAGAGAAAAAACTACCCCTGGGCTGGAAACAGTCTCCCTTGTTAAGATCTGAGTGATTAGAGTGCCTAAACCACAGTGCAAGCCTGGCATCACACCTCGGTTCAAATCCGGGCTCTATTTGAGCGCTTTTGGGCAAGCCTCCATTTCATGAAAACTGGAAATAATAAACACCTACCTCCCCAGGGTCACTGTGTCATCATTATTATTTGCAGAATGTCATGCTGAGAGGGCTGCACATGTTGTGCAGTCCTCACAATGACCTTTTGATGTAAGGCACATCACTTTTTTTTTTTCCTTAGGAAATTGTGGGTGAGTTATAAGACGCTCTTGGAGCCTCCAGGAGGCTGCGCTACAGACTGCCCTCCTAGGAGCCCTGTCGGGGGAGTGTGGCTCTACGTGCCTGCGCCACAAGAGGCCACCAGGGGGCGCTCGCCTCCTCTTCAGGGCCGGTGCTGAGGCCGGGCGGTTCCCTGCCCCCGACTCTGCTCCAGCGTCCACACTGACCTCTTCGGCATTTTCCGATGCAGTGTAGTTTCCAGAAGGTCCCCATGCGGGGAGAGGGGGCTAACAAGCCGGAGGACCCGACGTGGAAAGGCCAGGGAGGCCAGTGCTGGTCTCTGTCCCCTTAAAGACTTCCTTGGGGAAGGGGGCTCACGCAGGGCTGCGGGCGCAGGGGAGGGAGCCAAGTTGTGGAGCAGTTTTCTGTGCACCCTGGCCCCGCCCCTTCACACGCCCATTACCTCCCTGGACTTCAAGTCTTCCCCCTCATCCCGCCTGCCCCTGGCCGGTGGAGGCATAGCAACTCACGGCTGAGGGCTGGGCCTGGCCAGGCATGCCCCTGGGTCTCCTGGCCTCCTCTGTCCCCAAGGTGAGCAGTACCTGCGCTTGCTCTCCAGAGACACTTGGGCCTCCACCTGCCAGCCCCCCCCGCAGAGAGCTGGCTGGCGGGAGGGCGGGGGAGAGCTCCTCTGAGAGCCCTCCGGGTCACAGAATTGCCCTTGACTTGGTCCGGTTGCTTTCCCTTGGGACCTCATGGAAGGTGTCGGGGGTGGGCTCACAGACCCGGCCAGGGTCCTCTAAAGCAATCACGCTCTCGATGGCCTGTTGATGCCTGACCAGCCCAGCCAGTTACTTGGTCATGGAGTGTGCGTGCATGTGGTGGGCAGGGGCCCTGGGGCCCCTTGTTCTGGAGACTTGCTGTCTAGGGAGGGAGACCCGGGGGGTATTCTTCGTGGTCAACCAGCACCCAGATGGGCCACCAAGCTTCTCATAAGCCAGGTTCCTTCCTGTCTTCCAGAGACCATGTGGTGGAGCCACAATTACTTTTGCCTCCTGAGCCCCTTAGCCATCCTACTGTTTGTGTCCTAGTCCCCTTGCCCACCTGTCCACTTGCTCAACTGCTCGGTAGCCATGGAAGTAGATGCACTTCTCCCCTCACTCATCCCTACCTCTGTCCACTTGTCCACTCCCTTGTCTGCTCACCCCCTCATCCAGCGAGTGTCTGAATAGCTCAGTTGCCAGCCCTGGTGCTGGGCACAGCCAGCAGGGAAGCTCTAAGTGATCCAGGGCAAAGCCTTTGGGGTCAGAGGGACTGGACGTGAATCCTGACTGTACTGTTTCCAGGCCACGTGGAAATGGGCACGTTTCTCAAATCTCTGAGCCTCAGTCTCCTGATCTGTAAAATGGGAACCCTGTGCACTTTCCTCCTCCCAGCCTGGGTGTAAAGATTGGCTTCAGGATTAATTAAAGTGCTTTAACCAGAGCCCAGGGAAGGGAGTTGCAGTCACTGGGCCTCTCAGTGGCCATGTCCTGGCTGTGGGGACACCACTTGGCCTGTTCCCCATGGCAGCCCCATCTGCCTCAGGATACACCTGGGACAGGTAGGGGCTCACCCCTACCTCTTGGCCAGGCCGTGCTCCCTGGGCAGGCGGCCCCCACACCCAGCCCTGAAACGGAGGGCGATAATCACCGCCTTCCCACACACCCGGTCCTCTGGCTTCTGGCCCGCAGGGCACTCTGGGGTTGCATCAGTTAGCCAAGACACCTGGGAGAACCAGCCTGCTCCCTCCCCTTTTGCAGCCAAGGTCTCCATGACAGCTGTGGAGGGTGGGGACAGGCCTAGAGCATCTGACCCCTGGAAGGATCATTTCCCCTCCCACCTGAGGCCTATACATGGCCAGGACCTGTCAGTCCCCACCCCATTCCGTTCCTTCCACAGGCCCAGTGGGACTGTTCCCTCCAGCTGCTCTGGGGGCTCCCTGGGGGTGGAAGGTGCTTCCTGACCTCAGAAAGGCTAGTCGAGCTAGAGGGTCAGCTGGGGCGGGCGAGGGGAGAGGGCAGGAACATGGTTGGTGGGACTCTGGGTTAAGCGGGGGATCTCTTCCCTCTCCCCCAGACAGTTTAGCCAGGAGGCTGCACGGTACCTGGGGGAGCGTTGGGTGCCAGCCTTGTTCGGGGGAAATGTGTAGAACTGTGGCTGTGGACTTCGGAGTGGGTCAGACCAGAAGGCAAATTCTCCACTCGCCCTGGCACCTTGGGCAAGTCACTGGTCAAAATCTTACTGGTTTAAGAAATGCATGTGATGTGCTGAGCGTGTGCCCGGCACCGAGGAAGTGCCCTGCGGCTGGGGTGCTGCTGTGGGCGGGGGCCCAGCCTGGCCATTCAGGTCAGGCCAGCACCCCCACGGCAGCCTCTAGGAGCGATGCGATGGAGCCCTTTTGGGGCTCTGGGTGTCCTTTCCTTCCCTCTGCCAGTCCTCAGGGGACCTTTGTGGGGACATTTCGTGCTGGGGAAAATCCTTCTGCACCCTGGATGGGGGTGCAGGTAGGGGTAGCGGCTAAGGAGCACAAAGCCCTCAGGCCCAGTTTCAGCCTGATTTACTGAGTGGGTGTGTGGGTCAGGGGAGGGGTTATAGTCTAGAGATGGGCCCAGCTGTGGGACGTGTGGGACCTACACTCCAGCTGCAGCTGCCTGCTGGGTTGGGGCCCTGGCTCTGGTCTCCTTGCCCCGGGCCACATTTTGCATAATCCCGCTCAGTTTTAAGCTCCTGAAGGACAGGGACTATTTGTGGTTTTTTGTTTGTTTGTTTTTTGCGGTACGCGGCCTCTCACCGTTGTGGCCTCTCCCGTACACACAGGCTCCAGACGCGCAGGCTCAGCGGCCATGGCTCACGGGCCCAGCCGCTCCGCGGCATGTGGGATCCTCCCGGACCGGGGCACGAACCCGTGTCCCCTGCATCGGCAGGTGGACTCTCAACCACTGCGCCACCAGGGAAGCCCCATTTGTGTTTTTTTTAACCTTTGCATCCTTGTTGCCGAGTAGGGTGATGGGTGTGACCGACTGAATGAGATGAATGAATGGACGCTAGGTGGGCACGCGGTCAGGATAGGGTACGTGGACAGTGAATACTGCTTCCTGCTTGGGCACTGAAGAGCCCAGGTGGGCATCCCAGTGGCCCGTGCATGAGCTGCCCTGTGCCCCCCACCTGCCCTGAGGCGGGAGGGAGGCTGGCAGGCCTGGCACGTGCGGCCTTCTTGACCGAGGTCAGGGACTCCCTGTGTCCCATTCCTTGGTCCCAGCACCCGCTTTCTGTTCTGGGGTTGGTGACTTCCTCAGAGAGGGAGCACCTTAAAGGTGGGGTCCCTGGTGTAGAATGGGGGCTTAACAAACGTTTGTGCATTGAGGTATCCACTTGCTGGGTGGGCCAGCAGCTCTGCCCACGACCATCATCTGGCTGGGGACAGCGCTCCTGACCTGGCCGGCCCACCAGGTTGCCCCAGGGCTGAGGCGCCTCACAGCCTCATGACTCAGTTGAGTAGGAAGGTTTGGGGCCCAGGAGTGCCCTGACCTGCGGTTGGCCGGGACCTGGAATTCCACTTGAGGAGGTGGCCTCTTCAGCCACGCTCTGGCCCAGACTGGAGCAGGGTGAGTGGGAGGCCACCTTGCCCACACCTGTGAACCTGTGCTGAGAAGAGGCTGGGCCACACCGGGGGGAGCCGGCATCCGCCCGCAGGGGCAGCCCTCCCCAACCCTGGGACGCAGGGCTGGGCTGGGGCCCTCTGGGGAGCGGGCCCGCGTGGCCAGGTTTCCACGGTGTGGACTCAGGCTGGGATCCAGTCCTGGATCTGCCACGGACAGGCTGTGACCTTTGGGTGTTGCTTGTTTGCCCTGAGTCTGTCTGTCTCATCGTCTGTACGATGGAGGTGCTCACATACAATGGAACAGTATTCAGCCATAAAAAGAAACAGAATACTGATCTGTGCTATAACGTGGGTGAACCTTGAATACAGGCTATGTGACAGAAGCCAAGCACAAAGGTCTGGATACATGGAGCGTCCAGAATATGCAAATCTATAGAGATGGAAAGTAGACTGGTGGTTTCCAGGGGCTGGGGGGAGGGGGGAGGGGGAGCAACTGCTTCATGGATCTGAGTTTCTTTCTGGGCTGGTGAAAATGATTTGCAACTATGTACGGGTGGGAGTGCACACGGTGCATGTGCTAAATGCCACTGAATTGTTCACTTTAAAACGGTTCGTTTTCTGTTATGTGAATCTCACCTCAGTGAAAATTATGGGGCTGCTACTGACCTTGCTAGGCGGTTGGGAGGGGTGAGAGAGATGTGAGGTGGATGTGAGGCCCTGGCGGATGTCAGGAATGGAAGCTGCGTTACCCTGGCAGCCGCGACCCTTCCTCCCTCCCGTGCAGACTGTGGTCCAGTGCACAGGCCAAGGCGGAGATGAGGGCAGGCGGCTTAGGCTGGCGCCTCCTTTAGCCAGAGGTAAGGGGCACTTCTGTGCTTGCTCCAACAGCTGTGGGTCAAGGGTCCTGTGCTGCAGACCCAGCTTCTAGCCTTGGATTTGCTGGGCGGCTTTGGGCTGGGCCTTCAACCTCGGTCTGTTTCTTAATCTGCCCAGACCTGCCTCTTACCTGCCTTGGAATGTGCATGTGTCCACTGTGTCTGAGATGTCACCCCTGCCATAGCCCTGTACCTCGACCCCTGTCTTCTTCACAGTGCAGACCACGGCCAGGCAGAGTGTTAGGAATATCTTGGTGCTTGTGTTTATTGTCTATCTTCCACTCAGAATGCAAGTTCACAGGGGAGAGATGCTTGATCTCGTTTGTCCATGATGGTATTTCCAGCACCCAGGGCCTGGCACAGAGTAGGTGCTTAATAAATGTCTGTTGAAGGAACAAATGCATGAGGTCCTACAGTACTAAGTGCTGTGAGGTCAGCGCTATCACCATCCCCACTTTGCAGATGAGGAAACTGAGGCTCTGGGACATGGAAGGGCCACTGTGGAGCTGGGATCTCCATCAGGCAGCCTGGCATCAGCGCCGTGGCTCGGACCCACCCTGCCCTAGGCTGCCTCCTGGCTCCGGAGCTCCTGGTCTGAGATGCAGCCTAGGGCCTGGAGCATTCTGCCCCCTCAGCCACCCAGCTCCTCCCACCCCCAGGGCCTAGGGACCCCCCCGCTGGGGGTCCCACGCCCACTGCCATGAAGCCTTTTTCTCAGGCTCACAAGCACCCCAGCGCAGCTCCCTTTCCTGAGAACCTGTCATAAAGAAGGCGAGGCCCTGATCTGGCCTGTCTCTCCACCCCAGGCCTTCCTCACCCAAGGGAACCTTGGTTACAAAGATGAGGGTCACGCCTTGCATTTGTATTAGACACCTTTCCTCTGGGGAGCTCCTGGCTGAGGGGAGGCTAATTAGCTGTGCTCTGGGAAGAGTAAGAGCTGACGTCCCAGCCCAGGCACTGGCTAACTAGGCACGGGGCTGGCCCTCTGGGGAGCAGTGGGTGTACCAGCCTCATGGCACGTCCCCTACATTTCCCTTTGCTGCAAGAACTCTTCACAAGGGTCCCTTCTGTCTTAATAATAAAAGCTATCTTTTATTGAGTGCTTACTATATGCCGAGGGCTTGCTAGTCCCCTCCTGTCTACTGAATATACCCACCTGTGCCAAGTACTGGGGGCGATTGTGAAATGACAACACCAAGGCTCCCATTATCCAACCTCACTCCTTGGCGGCAGCGGGCCAGTGCTTCACGCATGACCTCACGTAATTCCTGAGAAGCCCTTGGCGTGGGGCGTCACGTGGAACAAGTGCTTGATAAGTGGTAGCTCTCACTGTTCGCCTTCAGATCAACCTTATGAGGTAAGGTACAATGTTATCCTCATCTTCTCAGACGAGGAAGCTGAGGCTCAGAAAGGTTAAGCCACTTGCTGCAGAACACACAGTGAGTCAGGAGCAGAGCCAGTAACTGGAACTGGACTGGTTTGACTCTGAAGCTGCAATAGTTTTCCAGATGCTCTTCTCTCCCTCCCCCCAACCTGGAGGTGATTAGCCTCCAGGCCTGACTTTGTGTGGTTGTGTGTGGGGTCACTGAGCAGAAGCCTTTTCACCCGTCCCTCCAGCAGTGCGCTGGTGAGCTAGGCTTGGACCTAAACACCTTGGAGATCATCTAATACAACTCATCCCCACCCCCATTTTTCAGATGAGAAAACTGGGGAGGGAAGTGACTGTGCAAGGCGACAGCCCTAATGGGCAGATGCCTCCTCACCGAAGCATGAGGCACAGAGGTAGTGGAGTGGCTGGTCGTCACCTCACCCCCCTGCCATCAAACTGGCATTGATACCAAGTAACAAGCATCCTCACAACAGAGTTCCTGGCTTCCATTCGTCATCTTGCTCCCTCCCCCCTTCCCTGCCAGGAGCTGCCCCAGGGATATTTGTGTGGGATGCAGGTTCAGGCAGCTGGCTGGGAACTGCGACTGGGGCCAGGGATGGTGTCCTCCACCTACCTGCCCTGCAGGACAGTCTGGGGGCAGGCCTCACCCTTTGTAGCACACCTCACACGTCACTGTAGTGACTCCAGAGCAGACGCACAGTAGGTACTTAAAAATGCTCGCTGGAGAAACGGCTGTATCCTGGACCTGCAGTAGGGAGATGAAACATCCAGTGCACGGGTGGGCAGACGGTACGCCAGGTCTTCTCACCATTGCTCACCTGGATCCACCAAATGCGGCACTCCCTCAGGCCTGGGGAAGGAGCCTGGGCAGATCTGGTTCAGGAGCAACAAGTTCATGGGTCATGGGCACTTGGCTAATGTTCCCGCAGCGGGGACCCCATTCTCGGGCACTGTGGAGGGTGGCTAAGGGCTCAGTATCCAGGTTCCTCTGAATGTTACCCCTTCTGAAGAGGCAGGTCTTTGGGTACCAGATACATAGACCTGGGGACTCTGACCCTCTGCCTACCCACTCCCCCAATCCAGCTCTGTCCCTCCAGTCTCTGCATCTCCATCCATCGTCTACAGCTCTCACCTGCTCTACCTGCAGCCTCAGTCCCTCTCCCAGCCTCCCCTCTTCCCTCCTCCTTCCCACCTCAACTGAAGGGTTTCCTCAGAGAGGGAACACGAGCCACTTCATCCCAAATCTGAAATAGTTTTCCACGTACGTATATATATATGTTCTTTGAGCACCTTATTCTTTTCCTTCATGGGAATTTGAAAACTTTTTCAAATGGAATCTTATATTTATTTATGAGATTATCTGTTTAAACAAATCTCGCTTCTCTGTTAGAGTGGGCCCCATGAGGGGGGGAACTTGGTGGCGGTCACTTCTGGTCCTTAGTGCCCAATGGGTGGATGACAGAATCCCCAGGACAGGATGAGCCACTGAGCCGGTGGTTCTATAAACATAGTCCCAGCAGCAGCACCTGGGAACTTGTTAGAGAGGAAATGCAAATTCTCTGACTTTGGGTGTGGGACCCGGCAATCTGGGTCTGAACCAACTGGGCACCAGGATTCAGGTGCACACAAAAGTTTGAGAACCACTGGCAGAGGCAAATCCCCTGCTGTTGGGTCAGTGGCCACTGTGGCAAAGGGCCACCTGAGCCGCCTATAAAAGGCGCTGGGGGTGAGCAAGGCCACATCTTCAAAAGCAGCAAGGGGAAGGCAGCCCTCCTCTGAGGAGGGACGGCCAAGGGTGCGGACATTGCGCCATCACCGGGACCCCGACCCCGGCCCACCGTGCTGTTCGGCGGACTGGCCACTGGAGGGCAGTGCGACCACGTCCATCGCGTCCCTGCCCGGCTGCAGGCGGAGGCCTACCCGGGAGGCAGCTGGGGCGGCTTCAGCCAGGAGACAAGAAAATAGAAAGGGATCGCGGCCCAGGCTGCGGCCTCGGCTCACGGGCCCCAGACGTTCTTAGAGGCCGAAGGGACCCCGCCGGCGCGCATCCGCGGCCCGGTATGTCCGAGGGGGCCTCCCTGCCTCGCTCCTCCAAGGCCCGGTCTGCTGCCTGGAAGGCTGGGAGTTTGGCTCGCCTGGGGCCTGGAAGGTTCGGAGGTCCCGGAGTGCAGGACGCGCAAGGGAGGAGATGCCGTCAAGCCGCCGAGGGCAGAGCGCCAGGGGCAGGGCTTTGACCGCCTCCCCAGAGGCAAAGGGCAGCCTCCCGCGTGACCCCCTCCGAAGTGCAAAACAAGGCGGCCATCTTGGCGGCGCCTTAACCCTCTCGTGGCCGGGGCCGCGGCCCAGCCAGGCCTGGGCAGGCTTGCGGTTGGAAGCTGCGATGCCACGGGGACGGCGAAGAATTTCCAAGAACTTGAAGAAAATCCTGGATCCTGGCAACTCCCTCGGGGGCGTTTGGAAACCCCATCCCGTTAGCATTAGGAGCCCGAGCGCCTTTGTAAGTGAATTGGACTTGTTCCAGTCACTCCCTGTTTTCTTCTTGCCCCGTATTCCAAAAGAGAAAGCCAGAGGCCGCAAACAGGCAGCAAACGGCGCTCCTGGTGGCCATCAGGTGTTTGGGGCTAGCAGAGCGTCTGGAGCCCAGACGAGCGTGGATCCAAGTGTTGTATCTTGTTGCTTACAGCATAGAGGGCAGCTTCTTCACAGCCAGGCCGAGGACTGGCAGCCTGGAGCTGACTCCAAGTGGCCGCCTCCTTTCAGCCCCTCTCCACCGTGAGGACTTTAGCTGCCGTTCTGAATGCCATCTGAGGAACCATAAGCCCTCCAGGCCCCAACATTCCTGTGGTCTCATATCTGATGTGGCTCACACATTGATACTGCCTCTCTGTCATTTGGGTACTTTTCAGCTTCTAGAATACACTTTCTTCTTAATATCATCAGCCCTTCGAGGTGCAGCTTGAATATCAGCTTCACCGGGAAGCCTTCCTCCAGTTCCACACCCTTCGTTTCCAGCAGAGCCCGTCATTTCCCTCCCTGCCCACCGGAAGCTCCCTTGGTCTCTGCTGTAGGATGTCCTGTTTTCCTCTCTGCATCCCCCGCCACTGAATCGTGGGCACCGTGAAGGTAGGGACTGTGTGACGGTGGTCTATGGCGTCCCCCTTGGTGCCTCGCACATGTAGGTCATTCAGGAAAGGGTTGCCGCAGGAGCGTCATGAAATTATTGAATGGGTTTTGGTGTTGTAAACAGATTTCCCAAACACTTTGAACCTTGAGCAAAGGAACATGTAATGGTGTTTTCTTAAGCCCTGTAATGGAGTCCTTTTGTGTGTTTAATTGCTTTGTTATTTTTGCTGGAAACGTCAGGGTGCCATGGGAACAAAAAACATGGGTCCTAGCTTGACCAAGAGGACTAACCACTGAGCCCCAAGTGTTCTCATTGCTTCCTCTGTGTGGCCTGGGGGTCGGAGCCTGTGACATGGGATGGCAGGCAGCAGGGCAGGCCCCAAGGACCAGCAAAGGAAGGTCTATGTCTCTGGCTGGGCTTGAGGTCATGATTTCAGGCTGAGATCTCAGGATGAAGCAGAAAAGAAAGCGCCTTGAGAGTCTCGGAGAAGGTGGAAGCTAAAGGAAGAATCCTTTCTTTTTCCTTTTAAAAGAAAAAGCCAAAAGTGCCTCATGAAGGACTGCAGAAAACCCCTTTCATGCCTCACCCACAGATGATTTGCTGAACGCTCATTAAGGGGAAAACAAAGAGGTGGTTTTGTTTATTTATTTAAGAGGAAAAATAAATGAGCTGTGACAAAACAATTTGAAACCAGGCCCCTCTGAGACCTGGGCTTTCACTTCCTTGATGGGAAGTAAAACAGAGAATCGAATCCCCCTCCAAATAAAAGTGAAGTTAATAATCAGACAGCTCAGCCCTGGCCACATCCTGTGTCAGCTCCCTCCCTCCCTTGGCTCACTGTTTATAGCTGCGGAGCCCAGAGTCGACTTAACTCTTTCCTCCCCATCCCTCTCCATCCGGGGAAGCCCAGCCCTGCTCTGAGGCCGGCAGGCTCCTCATACCCTCTGGTGCAGGCCTCGCCTCTGCAAGGCTGGCTCTCCCCGTTCCGCACAGGGCGGCCAGCCTGCCTCTTGGCCTCTGGCTGGTGAGTTTAAGGAGCCCAGCTTAGATTTGAGTGCTGTCTTCTGCTTGTCCTGCACAAAACCCAAAGTGGACACAGGAGGGCTGCACTGGGTACCTGCTTACCTCTCCACTGCTCCAGGGAAACACTAGCTAAACCCACTCACACTCCAGACGCAGGGCCTGTGCTCCAGGCAGCCTCCACAGCCTGGTGGTGTCCTTGAACTGAGTTCTGAGGGAAAGAAGCACAGACCTTTGGGGCTTTGGGCCTGTGCTGAGAGCAGTACTATGTATGTCTCTGAGCTGCTTTCTGAGAACTTCATGCTCTCTTCAAATGCCTTCCCATATTGTAACCAGCCATTGTTATTGTTGTAAGCAGTGATCCTAGAGAGTCATTGTTATCCTCTTTTTAAAAAAATTTATTTATTCCTGGCTGCGTGGGGTCTTAGTAACTGCGCGCATGCTTTCTCTTGTGGCGAGCGGGGGCTACTCTTCGCTGCAGTGCACGGGCTTCTCATTGGGGTGGCTTCTCTTGTTGCGGAGCACGGGCTCTAGGCGCTCAGGCTCAGTAGTTGTGGCTCGCGGGCTTAGTTGCTCCGTGGCATGTGGGATCTTCCTGGACCAGGGCTTGAACTTGTGTCCCTTGCATTGGCAGGCAGATTCTTAACCACTGCGCCACCAGGGAAGCCCTGTTACCCTCTTTTTACAGAGCAGGAAACTGAGGTACAGAGGGTTAAGTACCTTGCCCATTATTGCAGAGCTGGGATTTGAACCCAGGCATTGTAGCTCCAAAGGTCTTGCAACAGAGACTGCTCTCTTCTGTGGAGCCAGGGGGCTTTCCGAGAGCTTAGAATAATCCTGTGAATGCATTTCAAAGATCCCAAAGCCTAAGGACCTTTCGAGAACTTTCGAACTTTGTCTTGGGCTCTCCTCCTTTCTGTTTCTTTCCGGGGTGAAGGCACAGAGAACATATGGTGGGGTCCAGTGGACAGTGGAACGAGAGAATGTGGAGCAACTTAGGATGGGACAGACCTTTCATTCGCTTGGCAGGAGGTTCTAGAGCAAGGATCCAAAGACTTGGCGTGGCCGTTCTCTCAGCCACCGGCCTACTTTCTGCCTTTACTGCCTCCCTCAGCCCTGCCAGCCCTGTAGCCTGTGGATTCCTCACCTGGTCACACACACCCTCTTCTGGCTGAAGCTGGTCTTGCAGGAAGCCACTCACCAGTTGCCTGGGGCAAGTGGCAAAGACTTCTGAACTGGCGGCGTGGGCCATCTGCCTCTCTGGGATGCCTCCCTCTGCATGCCCTGGCTACTGAGGTTTGTCTTGGAAGCCATCTGTTGCCGGGTCGTCTTTGGTGGGTCCCTCGGATCCCTGGAGGGTGTGTTGTGCTGCCCCCTGGTGTCTGGAGGCTGTCCTGCCCGCTCAGCTGCTTAGAGCTCCAGAAGCTCCCTGTCGGGGTGCTGCTGAGCAGGCCTGCTGTCTGTCTGTCTGTGCGCCCCAGACCCCTGGCCCCCATCTTTGGGAGTGAGCTGATCTGCGGAAGATCTGCTTTCTTAGGATGCATTTCTCCATTCAGAGCCATAGCCCAGACTGGGCAGAGCCTATTCCTCCTTTTCAGACTCATTCTTCATCTAGAGAGAAAACTCTGGGGGCTTCACTCCTGTTCTTCTCAGAGCAGGGGTGGCGCCTCTGGGGAGGGAAGGGCACAGCAGTGGCTTCTTTGTGATACCCAAAGGGGCCGACACTCAGCAGGTTGCCTGGCCCAGAGAGGTCTCAGAGAACGCGTGCTTTGACTCCTATTGAATTTAGATGTTTAGGTGAAGCATCTGCATATCAAACAGCGCCCAAGCTGGGGTGGCTCCACCGCGGTCAGACATTTGCCAAACACGCCTCAAGTCAGACACAGCCTTTATCAGTGCTTACAGTGCTAGGGCACTTTAGGACCATTAATCTCATTTACCCCACGCTCTGGGAAATGGGGTACATGTGATTCTCCCCACTTTACCAGATGAAGAAAGTGAGGTTAGAATACCTGCCCACTCTGTTATAGTGGCTGTCTGCTAGAAAAAAAAAAAAGTTCATTGTGGTTTAAAATACATTGAAACCAATTAAATAATTTTCACTGAGTTCAAAAGCAGTGCAAATGGACAGCAGTCCCTCTGAATGTTTTTTCTCGGCCTGGGAGGCCCTGAGGGGCAGGATGGCATTCTTGGTCCTCAGGGTGTTCAAGGAGGAGGCTTTGGGGCACTTTCCCGATCCCGGAGTGGTGGTCTCCCTGTCTGTTCTCCAGCCCTTCCCAGCTCCTGGCAGGTCTCCCCACAGCCTTACCTCTTGTCCAAGAGCACATGTCCTTGGGAAGTAAATATCGTGTTGCAAGAACCAATAAGAGGAGAATCCCTGAGTTAACATTGTTTTTTCAGCTTTTATGAACTTAAAACATTATGCAAAATTTCAAACATATACAGAAGGTGACATACCCGTCACCAACTCTGGCCAAGTTTGTCCATTTACATCACCATCTGCCTCCCCACGTCCCATATAATTTTAAAGTAAGTCCAGTGTATCAGGTCATATCACTTCATCTATCAGTATTTCAGTAAAAAAAAACCCAAAAACTCATTACACTTACCCACATTGTTCTTATTTCACCTAAAAATTAATAATACCACCTAAATATTACTAAGATTCATTTGCTGTTCACATTTCCAGAACATTTTTTGAACTCTTTGCCTTTCTACTTAAAGAAAAAAAAATTGGCCCTGAAATAAGAATTTCTCAGTATTTGGTCGTATCCTTACAATAGCTCCTAAAGGGACCGATTTCTGAATCTGGGCAAGAATGGTCAGTTACCGATTCTCTGAGGCCAGCGATCGTTTTTAAGCTCACCCCGCTACAGCCCTCCGCTTGGCCGGGGCCGTGCACATAGTGGGGGCCACGTCAGTGTGAGCGGAGTCTCACGTAAGGATGAACACAGGGAGGGTGGGGATGCAGCACGTTGCGCTAATGCGGAAGGACTGGAGAGCAGCCCCCTGTGTCCTCCCACCCACGGTCTGAGTGGCTGTCCTTGGCTCTCCGTGCAGTGGTCCACCCGCCAGCTGCCTGGGCCTCCTAGGGGACCCTCTTCTCTCTCTTGCTTGGGATACTTGACTCTTTTCCAGTGACTCCGTGGAGCCCCACTTTGTGGGGCCTCCAGCCGTCTTGGTATTGCCAATTTGCTGCTTAACGTACAGCAGCAGTTGACAGGGTGGTTCACGGAGTGGGCTGCTCACTCGTGCCAAGCGCTTTGCTCATCTGTCCTCACGGCAGCCCCAGGAGGTGGGTATTGCTGTCACTGCCATTTCACAACACACAAGACTAGCAGAGGGCAGGTACGTGCCTTGCTGGCCTAGGAAGGGGCAGTGCTAGGATTTGAAGGGGGTCACTCTGAACATCGGGTGCTCTCCACTGCAGCACATTGGTTGTCAAACTTTAAGATTCGTTTAGCAAAATGCTAGGCAACTTGGCCTAGGACCAGGCACTTACCCTCTTGAGGACAAATCTCGACAAGTTAGGATCTGCAGTTACCATGCACTTTTCCCTGCAATATTCCCATCTTCCAGAACAGATAGAGCATCACTTATTATTATACACGCCCTTATTAGGAGATTAGCTCAGTTGAATGGAATACATTTTAGGTCACACAGCCTCTAATTTCTTGCTTTGTCTTTTTTTATGGTTGAATAATAGCTTGAGTCATAGGTTACATGACGGTGACAGGTTTGAAGGTTAGGAGGGATGGGAAGAAACTGGGTTGCGTATCTTAGGCCACAACCTAGATATTATCCCTTCTGTACATTTTGTCACATCTCTCAGTTGTTGATACTTGGAAAAATGTGACTTTCGGAACGTACAGAATCAGGGGCAAGTACCTGAGAATTCTCGGAGGGAGAAGGGCTGGTGTGGGCACAGTTTTCTTTACCTCAGTCAGTCAGAGTTCAGCCCGTGTGGCTTCCCTTGGCCGAACTTTGGAGGAGCCGTCTCAGGTGGCCTGGTGAGGCTCGACCCCTGTCCACGAGGAGCCTCCCTCACCCACCGCGGACAGCCTGGGGGCTAAACTATATAAGTTCACTCGCATTTTATTTTTTATTATTTTTTTGCGGTACGCGGGCCTCTCGCCGTTGTGGCCTCTCCCGTTGCGGAGCACAGGCTCCGGACGCGCAGGCTCAGCGGCCATGGCTCACGGGCCCAGCCGCTCCGCGGCACGTGGGATCTTCCCGGACCGGGGCACGAACCCGTGTCCCCTGCATCGGCAGGTGGGCTCTCAACCACTGCGCCACCAGGGAAACCCCTTCCTTTACTTCTTGATTTTGCCTCTTGGTTTGTTTCAGCTTTCTCCCAACTCCTGCTGCCCTAGAGAAATGGAAGAGTAGGTAGAGGTGGGAAATGGAAAAACCAAAGCAGACACAGAGGAGAGAGGCATTGGCGGACTCAAAGAAGAAAGAGAAGCAGCAGAAGGCAGAATCAAGAGGCCAGACAGACAAAAGGAGAGGAACCAGTGTCTTCTGTAAGTGTTCATGGGGGTTTATGGACACTAAGCAGTAAAGGCAAACTTCCAGAAGTTGTTTGCCCACCATGGCAATGAGAAGACTGTGGCTATCATTAGGTCCCCTTCAGAATGTCTGGAGGTGAATTTAAATCGTCAACATTGTTTCCAAAAGTTGCATTTGCTGGGACTCCTCTAGTTTTGCCTAGAGTTGGGTATACCAGTCTTCCATGAACCCCTGCTGTTCCGGGAACCCTGTGTCTGTGGATTGGGTTAGCCCTGGTCCTCAGAGAGCTGCCTGGAAGATGCAAAGCTGATGACCCAGCTCCATCACACCTAACGCTTCTGCTCAGATTCTCCAGGGAGCGCTCCAGAGGCAGCGTGATGGAAGCCACCAGGTTCTGCAGCAAGCTAGACTGGTTTGGGGCCTTGCCCCAGGAAGATCAGCCCTCACTCTGCAAAAGACCAATGGTGGGGGTGAGTTGGGAGAATTGTAGGAAAAACAAGGGCAAGAAGGAAAGCTTGCTTTTCTGGGACTGTCCTTGCTCAGTGTTTGGAAGAGTCTGAAATCCACAAAAAGCAGTAAGGCTCACAACAGTCCTGACTGTGGCTGGTTGAGGGTCAGAGCAGTTGCTTTAAATTCATGGCTGCCTCTTTTCTCTCCTGGGTCTCTATTTTTTATTTTTTTTTCTGGTGTTGTTTGCTTTCACGTTCTTCTTTTTTTTCAGAGTATTCATATCTTCCCCACTCTTCTTTTTCATTCTCAATTCTCCTTCCCACCCCACTCTGCCTTCTTAGCATAATTTTTCTTTTCTTTTGGCTTTCCTTGTTCTACATCTGGATTCCCGGATGGTTTATTTTGTCTGTTTCCTGAAATTTCCCTCCTCTCCCATTTCTTATAGTTTGTTGTTGTTGTTGTTCCTTTTCCTTCGGCTTCAGTTCTGTCCACTAAAGCTTTCCTTGGGCCACACAGGCTTTTAATTCTTGTTCATCTGTTTAAGCGGTGCTGGCAAGAGGCAGGCCACAGCCGGCAGGCAGAGCCACGGTGGCAGAAGAGGACCCGGGCGTCTGAAGATTCTCCCCCAGCCCCGGGGTCCTTGGAAGAGGGGCTTCCTTCTGGAGAGTGGGCTGGGACAGTGCTGTTCTCCCTCTGTGCGGCTTGACGTCGTCTGCCAGGCCTGGGCTGAAGGTTGGGGGCAGATGGTGTTTCCTCCACGGTGTGTGGGCCTGGGCCCCATTGCTCAGGGAGGCGATGGAATCAGCCCTTCTCGGTGGACAGGTGGAGGACTCATCAGGTTCCACCCAGAAAGGCTGAGGCTCAGGGGAGGTGCCCCATGGGGAATGTATCACTTGCCAAGCTCTGTGCTGTAGGTGGGAGGCCTTGCAGCATGGGGGCTGCCTCTGGGGGAAGTCTGGGGATCCTTTTTGATCCTCGGTCTCTGGCCGAAGCCAGCCTGGGCATCTGGAGCTGTCTGCTGGGGAGACTGAGGCAGTTTTCCGGTGGAAGGTCCTTCCTTCCCAACAGCCCCCACCCCTGGCCAGTGGGCGTTTTGAGGGCCCAGGAAGAATGCAAGAAGAGGCTGGTAGCTGCGAGGTGTCTCAAAGGCTCCTGGCCACTGGGGGCGGCACAGACCTCATCTGCGGGAGGCCCTGAGGGTCAGGTCTGGTGCCGATAGAAGCAGGTGGTACTTCCTGACGGGTGCGGTGGCGGAGAAATCCTAGAAGTTGCAGCCACACCCCTCCTTGTCTGGCGTGGCGTGGGAGGCGGTGGGAGCAGCCTGGCCCTGCTGCCCAGCTGTCTGAGGCAAATCAACTGCAGTCCATCTGGCTGTCCTCCGCGGCCCAGGCTGGCTTCCCACCCGGGGCCGTCAATGCCATTGGGTGCTGGCTGAGTCCTTAGCGGGCCCAGCTGAGGGGCGGATGTGTCACTGCTCCGCCAGGGGCACACCTGCAGCTGAGTTGCACCCTGGGGTGGAGGGGCCCAAGAGCGCCAGGTGGACGCCCATTGGGCTGCGCTGCCTTTGCCCAGGCCCTGTGGTGATGGTGGCCACGTGCTTCTCTGGAAGCACCATCAAGTTCCCCTCGCCTTCTCCACACCCTGCCACCTTGCTGAGTCCCGTCCACTTCCTCCTCCTTCATCCACGCACAGCCTTCGGGGCCACTTTACAAAGGACTGTTGATTATATCAAAGCTTTGCTTATTTTATATTTTGCTTATATTTCCTTGTGTTTTCTAAGCCTCTAGTCCTAGAGTCCAACTCTTGGGTCTAGCACCCCTCAAGACCCTAGAACCAGAGCCCCAGGAGCCCCCAGGCCCTGATTCCTGGGCCCCGTAGAATTGGTTTATCTCTGGTTCCAGGCAGCGCCTCCCTCCTTCCCCACATAGAGGGCCAACCTAGACAGGAGGGATGATTAGGGGACAGATGATGGATTTTCTTCTAAGTGCTCCCTTCAATTCTAGAGGAGAGCTGGGGGCGAGGACCCGGCCTCTCTGATGTAGGATTAGGATCCGGCAGCCTCTTGCCCTTCCCAGCGGAGCCCAAAGCACGCGCTCCTTCAGTCTGCGGTCTCAGTGCTGCCTCGTTCCTGCCACCTCTCTCTGCCTTCCCCCTTCGCACGCACCACACTGTATAAATATTTACACCCCCGGGCTGGCAGGAATCTTTCTCCAGCTGCTTCCCTGGTCTCTGGGAGAGCTTGTTCTCTTACTCAACAGCTGCAGCAGATCTGGTTGCCTTTGGTCAGACAAGGGCAGGCCCTGGTTTGGGGGCCCGCGGTCCCCCTCTGGGGTGGAGGGTGCAGTTGGCGGGAGAAACTCAACTCTAAAGAGGTCACGGGGTGATGGCAAAGACCCATGCTCTCCTCTGCTGGCTGCCTGTGCGGCGACCCTCCAAGAGTTGTCTGATCCCTGATCCGGCTGGGACGGTGGGTCCTGCTTCTGAAAGGGACAGCTCCTCAGGGTGGGGTCTGCGCCTCTCTGGGCTGGGTTTTGCTGCAGAGGGCTGGAGGATACTTTCAAAGCCAGCTGGCTGGTGCTAGGACAAAATAGGAACTTAGTGTACCCGCGGGCACTTTACAGTTTACAAGTATGTGCTATACCCTCGATCCTCCCTGAAGCAGATCCCCCGGTTTAGAGCTGGAGAATCTTCATATTGGGCTTCTTCTCCCCAGCTCCTGCCCCGGGCCATCCTCCCTCCCACCAACCTACCCGGGGGCTGGGGAGTGGAGAGGATAGATGCCTCTTTCCCCACCTTCCTTGGCGACCCGGGAAGTGGGAGTTTGCCAAAGAATCAAGCTGCCATTTGTTGGGTTCCCACCGGCCTGGCACTGTGTGAGGTGCTTCCCCATATTCTCATGTAATTATCCAAGTCTTAAGCCCAGCAGATTTTTTAGCTTCCTTGTGTGTGTTTCCTCTTCCTGCCCTCAAGACAGCTGTGGCCGCGTAGCAGTGAGCTCCCAGACACAGGGCCCTGCCTTCTCTGGTGCTTTCGGGTTCCGTGGAACCTTCAGGGGCCAGCTGGTAGACACTAGTCTCACCTAACCTGCAGTGGGTGCAGGTCACCTGCTGCTGCCTCCTCTCCCGTGCCTCAGTTTCTCCCATGTCTGTGGGAGGTAATTAACCTGTGCTCCATAGCTAATTCTAAATGCAGTGCAGGGACAGGGTGGTGTCATTTAACTCCTTTTTCTGTGTGGGGGTGTTGTGACAGAAGAGAGTGTTCAGGTATCAGGTACTATGAGGCTTGTGTGTTTGGTGCTTGGGAAGCCTGAGGGGAAGGAAGACAGGGATAAACAGGCCTGGATTTCACCAGGTAGTGGAGCCACTGGGGGTGCAAATGGGTGGGCGGGTCCTGATGGGGGCCCGGGACAGTGGCCCCAGTCTCTTCCTACACTCATACTTGTGCGAGAAAGTAGACGCGTAGATTCAATCTGTCTCTCTCTCTGAGCTCAGACTCTTTCTGGGCCTGGGAGGAAGGCTGCTGTCAAAAAGTAAAAGGCCTGGAAAAAAAAAAAAAAAAGTAAAAGGCCTGGCCCAGTGCTTGGTGCTCAGGGGGTAGAGGGCCATCCCAAGGTGAGGCAGGGGAGGGGTAGGCTGGGTCTGGCCTGCCAGGGAATGTATAGAGAGGAAGGTAGGAAACCACAGCTCAGAGACGTGCTGCTGGGAGATATTCCTGTTGCTGCCTGCCTCCCCACCCCCAAAAGGTAAAAGAAAACCCAAATAAAAGTCTGACCCGGCAGATATTAATACTCCAGAGCCAGGGCTGGTGTGCAAGCAGCCGCCCCCCGCTTCCCCCTTCTGTTTCTATAAGCGGCTGAAATAAATTTAGCGAAACAACCCCACCCGTCTGAGGGCCTAAGATTTCAGAACAGTGGGACTCTTTACCCTGAAAGCCCCTGTTTTTCAGAGCTGAGAGCTTTTTGTTTAAATTCCCTTTGAGAATGGAATGCTCTTGATCTAAAATAATTATTTTACAGCAGTCATCTATTCCTCATAGATAAATGCTTTGACACAGTATGGCTTGCTAGAAAGCCGATCTACACATGCTGTACAGCTTAAAATAGTCAACTCTATGGGGCCACTGCCCGGTTGGACCCGTTTGGATATTTATTGTAACATTATTCTTTGCGATGTCTGTGTGTGTTCAGCTAGTCCCCTCTGTTGTCTGTCACAGGACGGTGGTTATTGCTGGCTAAGTTGCCAAAGCAGAGAATTACTTATTTAGGGCCTACTGTGTGCTAGGCACTGTGCCGGTCGAGTTGAGAGCAGAAAGAGCCTGCTCCTGGAGCAGACATGCTGGGGGGGAAGAGAGATGTCGAAAAGTAAAATGACTACAAAAAACTGGCAACTAATATCATACTTAATAGTGAAAGATCGAATGCTTTCCCTTAAGATTGGGGTCAAGGTGAGCGTGTCCAATCTCACCACACCTATTTAACATCATAGGGGAAGTCCTAGAGAGGGCACTATGGCAAGAAAAGAAATATAATGCATATGGTTGGAAAGGAAGAAGTCAAACCATTCCTATTCACAGACAGCATGATTTTCTATAGTAAAAAAATAAAAAAAACAAAACAAAGCTCAAGGAATCTACCAAAAAACCTTCTTAAAACTAAAGTGACTTTTGTAAGATCACAGGATGCAAGGTCAATACACAAAAATCAACTGTATTTTTATAAACTAATAATGAGAAACTGAAAACTGAAATAAAAAATTAAAATACAGTTGGCCCGTGAACAACACTGGTTTGAACTGCACAGGTCCACTTATTTTTTGGCAGTAGTAAATACTACAGTACCACGTGATCCGAGGTTGGTTGACTCTGCAGATGCAGAAACATGGATATGAGGAACTGCTCATATTCCAGAGGGCCAACTATAAGTTATACGTGGATTTTTGACTGTGAGGAAGGTTGGTGCCCCTGGCCCCTGCACTGTTCAAGGCCCAACTCTAGTTCCAAAAAAAAAAGGGAAATATTAGGTATAAATCTAACAAAATGTATATAAGATCTGTGTGCTAAAAACTACAAAGCACTGATTAAAGAAATCAGAGAAGACCTAAATAAATAGACATATCATGTTCACGGATTAAAAGACACAATAGTAAAGAAGTAAATATGTACTTCTTCCTGAATTGATCTATGGACTTAATGCAATTCCAATAAAAACCCCAGTAGGATTTTTTTGTGGTTATAGACAAGCTGAATCTGAAATTTATATGAAAAGGCAAAAGAACTAGAATAGCTAAAACAATTTTGAACATTAAGAATAAAGTTGGAGGAATTATACCACCTGATTTTAAGACTTACTGTAAAATTATAATAATCAAGACAGTGTGGTATTGGCGAAGGAATGGACACACAGATCAACAGAAGAGAATAAAGAGACTCATACAAATATGGCCAACTGAATTTTGGATAGGTACAAAAACAATTCAATAGAAAAATGGTACTCTTTTCAATAAACAGTGTTGGGATTAGACTTCCATAGGCAAAAAAAATTTAACTTCAACCTAAACCATGTTATATAAAAACTAACTCCAAATGAATCTAACATAAAACTATAGAAAATCTCAATGACCTAAGGTTAGGCAAGGAGTCCTTAGATGTGTCACCAGAAGCATGATGCATAAAAGATAAAACTGATAAGTTAGACCTCATCAAAATTTAAAAACTTTTGCTCTGTGAAAGATACTTTGTTCAGAGAATGAGAAGATAAGACTGGAGAAAATATTTGCAAACCACTTATTCAACAAGAGCCTGTATCCAGAATATATAAAGAACTCTCAAAACTCAACACTAAGAAAACAAACAACCCAATTAAAAAGTGGGCAAAAGACTTGAACAGACATTTAACCAAAGAGGACATACAGGTGGCAAATAAGCACATGAAAAGAGTTGTTCAATATCATTACCTGTTAGACAAATGCAAATGAAAACCACAATGAGATACCACTACACACCTGTTAGAGTGGATAAAAGAAAAATTACTGACAATTAGAAGTGCTGCTAAGGATTCAGAGCAACTGGAGACTCTCATATATAGTTGTGGGAGATGCAAAATGGTATATCCACTCTCAAATAAGGTTTGGCAGTTTAAAAAAAAATAAACCTTAACATGCACTTAGCATATGACCGAGCAATCCCATTCCTACTTATTTAATAAGAACTTACGTTCACACAAAAATCTATACACAAGTGTTTACTGCAGCTCTATTCACAATGGCCAAAAACAGGAACTAATCCAGTGACCCTTAACAGGTGAATAAACAAATGGTGGTATACCCATACAGTGAAATACTGTTCCTCAATTAAAAGGAATGAACTATTGATACATGCAACTGCATGGATAAATCTCAAAGGCATTATGCTCTGTGAAATCATGTAGACTGTATGAGATCAGTTATACAGCATTCTGGAAAAGACAAAATGACAGTATAGGGAACAGATCAGTGGTTTGCCAGAGTAAGGGATGGGAGGGTCTGACCACAAAGGGAGAGTGTAAGGGAGTTGTTTTTTTTTTTTTTGGCGGGGGGTGGTGATAGAAGTGTTCTGTTTCCTGATTGAAGTGGTGGTTACATAAATCTATTCACATGTTTAAATTCATAGAACTGTACACCAAATAAAGGTCAATTTTACTGTTAAATAGTTTAAAAAAAGCTCACAAATTGAAATAACTACTTTGAAGGAAATGAAGATTCCATGAAGACAGAAGAGAGAAGACAGATACCTTGCCTTGATGGGGGGAGGGGCGCCAAGAATGGTTGAGGAAGTGATGCTTGAGCTGGGTACTAAAGAATGATTTAGAATTTACTTGGGCCAAAGGAAGGTCAATCAGATAGAAGAAACAGGCATGTGTCAAGGCCCTGGGGCAGGAGGAAGGATGGTTCATTTTCATCTGAAACTGACTAGAGCACAAGGAGTACCTTGGAGGGGTGGGAGAGATGGTGGTGGGGAGGGGAAGGGGTATGAAAGTCAAGAGTGGAGCAGTAAAAGAGTCTGATTATGCTAGACTAAGGGTTTGGTTTTTATTCTAAAAGGGATGGGTAGCAAAGGGTTTTAGGCAATTGTAATACAATTTGTAATACAAGATCCAGGTTTTGAAAAAAAATTACTTGGGCTGCCGAAAAGAGGGGGTTTTGGGGGCACACAGGAATCTTGGAAAGAACATCTAAAATAGGGTTTCTCAGTCTTGGTACTATTGACATTTTGGGCCAGATAATTTTCTGTAGTGGTGAGGGGGTGTGGGGGCTTGGCCTCTGCATTGCACGACGTTTAGCAGCATCCCGGGTCTCTACCTTCTAGATGCCAATAGCACTGACCTTTTCTCCTCCAGTTGTGACAGCCAAAAATGTCTCTAGACGTTGCCAAATGTTCACTGGGGTGCAAATCACCCCCGGGGGAGGACCACTGCTCTAAAACAACCAAATCCAGTGCTTCTGGCTTCATAGTAGAGTCATCTAGGGAGCTTAGAAAATACAAATGCTGGGCCTCACCTCAGACCAACTGAAGCAGAATGTTTGGGGGTGGGGTGGGGCCTGGCACCTGGCATCTGCATAATTTTGAAAGCTCCCCAGATAATTCTGCTCAGAGTGACGTTTGAGCACCACCAGCCTAGTCCACCCTTTCCATGTATATCTCAGAACACTGAAGCCCAGACTACAGAAATGACCCACTGAACTGGAGGCAGAGTAGCTCCAGAATCCTATTCCTAACTCCTAGACCAGTGCTCATTCCAGGGCCTCTTAGCATGTGCACAGAACATGCCCTGGGCAAACGGTGAAAGCCCAGCCTCCTTGAGTTACCGGCTCTGGCCCTCTGAACATCCCAGTGTTAAGGCTGCCATCCCCGCTTCCTGCAGAACCCAAGCCCTCCCTTCCTGCCACCCCTGGAATTTCTGCCAGTTCCTTCTTCTACTCCTGCTGCTAGATTCATGGTGACCAAAGTGTCCAAATGGGCTCAACAGCAAGGGTTCAGTGCAAATCGAAAAAATTTACTGACCACCTACGCAGTTCTACTCATGAGTTCCAGGTAATATAGAAGCCCTGGCCCTGAGGAGTTCAAAGTCCAGTGGGGAGTAAACAGGTATTTTCCATAAAATGCTGCAGGCTGCAAGGCACCACTGGGAGAGAGGCACTTTGCCTGCTGGGAAGCTGCCTGAAGCCCCAGCAAAAGGAAGCCCCAGGGAGGGGTGTGCAGCAACTGCTAGCAGCTTGGAGTGGCTGGGGACAAATGGCTCTCTGAGGTAAGCACTGTCTGGAAAGGGCTTCACCTTCCTGACCGTCCCAGAGGTGAAGTGACTTGCTCGAGGTTGTGCAACTGGTAACCAGCCGGCAGAGTTGGGCTTCCCATCAAAGTCTAGGTGGCTCAAAGCTCATGCGCTATCCTGTGTCTCTAGGCAGGCCCAGGCAAGGAAGGCAGGGTGGGGTGGGGTGAAGCTGTGGGCTAGTCTGGGAACTTAATGGAATAGTGGGACATCTCTGTGAGGAAAGTGTTAAAACAATGGACGTAAGAAGGAGGGTTTAGGCATCTCACTGCCAGGCAATGGGAGCCCCCGGGGCCGTGCTAGCCCTGGGGCTGGACTCTCAGTCCTGGCAGGAGGCGGTGGGCTCCCGGAGCTGTACCCCAGAAGCTCCTGACACTGTGCAGAGCCACATTTACAGCAGACCTCAGCTGCCCTCTCTGGAAGCCTGTGCCTGGTTTGGAGGATACTGGCAGCTGAGCCACGCCCACTAAGCACTATGATAGGGGCTTGAGGATACTGAGAGAAAGAAGGGTCTGGCTTTTACTGGATATCAACAGGCCCCAGTGATCTAGTTTTCAGACATATCTGTGACAACAATCAGGTGTTTTCCAGTTGGGCAGCAGATCCCCATCACCTCATCCTGACTCACCTTGCTCTTCCCCAGGCTCTGGGCCAGTGCCCTCTCCCCCTTTCCAGGCCTCGGGGCCTGCCTCGTCCAGAGCTGGGTCTGGGGGTCACAGAGTGATCGGATCAAAGCTGTGAGGTGACCATTTCATGGACCTCTATGCTGAAGAATCCTTTTGCAAAGTGAATATTCCCAGAATTTGTTTCATAGTTTCATCAGGCCCCAAGAATGGTTTAGTTTACATACAAGGCTGGGCATATACAAGAGTTCAGCTAGACGTGAGACTAGGCACTTTACTGGCCAATTTTAGGCAGAATTATTATCCCTATTTTAGAGGCTTTGGTCAGTGTCTTGAAAAGCCACACAGCTAGAAAATGGCGCAGCTAAGATTTGGATTCAAAACGGCCCAACTTCAAAGTCCTGGACCACTGATTCTCAGACCTTGGTGACTGAGTCACGAGCAGGAAATTTACAAGGAATGCCGATTCCCGGCCCCACCCCAGAGCATCTGATTCACTGG
This sequence comes from Delphinus delphis, assembly GCF_949987515.2. Taxonomy (NCBI): domain Eukaryota; kingdom Metazoa; phylum Chordata; class Mammalia; order Artiodactyla; family Delphinidae; genus Delphinus; species Delphinus delphis. Next base: position 33,632,768 of record NC_082684.1, read on the forward strand.
GCCTGGGTCCGGGCTGAGGAATCTGCATTCCACAAGCACTACACCTGAATCTGAACCAGGTAACTCTCCAGCAGCACTTGGCCCTTCCTCCCAATTTCTAATCCAGGAACCCTGCCGGTGTCCCAGGGTCTCGTGTAGCAGAGGGTGGGGGGAAGGGTGGGGTCCGATCCGAAGAATTTGGGTTCTTTTGCAAATGACCTGAAAGCGGGGAGGAGGCACAACATCGCAGGGCTCCGCAATGGCAGGGTCAGGAGGGGTCTCTGGGAAAGGAGTGCCTGGAGGGCGTTGGTGACGAGGCCTGGCCCTCCAGGGGCCAGTGGCCCAGCGCCCCACACCCTCACCTGCCGCGAGGTGCGCCCAAACTGGCCGGTGAATACATCCATTGCGCTTCCCTAATTCCGAGCGCTCTCACTTTCCCCCTTCACAAAACCTAACACCCCCAAGCCAAAAATACCTGCTTAGACCCTCCTCTCAAGGGGACCGTCTCCGTGCGAGCGGGGAGAGCCCGGAAGTCGGGCCTGGGACTGCGAACCTGGCTGGCTCATCGCCTCCCGCTCGGAAGAGGCCGTGCAGGTGAAGGGGCGGCCTTTCCGGGCCCGGCGCGGGCGAGGAACCCTAGGGCTGAGCGCAGGAGGTGGGGGAGGGCCGTGCACGCCTCCCGTTGGGCTTCCGGCCCGGGTCGTGGCTCGTAACCTTTCCCGCCACTACCGGGCACCTGCCGAGCACGTCCGGGCGGGGGCAGGCCGGCTCTGGCCCTCCTCGGCCCGGCGGGACGCTGCTCCCCGGTCCGCCGCGGCGCGGATGCCGGGTCAGCGAAGGGTTAAGGAGGCCGTCTCCCTCACCCTTGGAAAGTCCCTGAAATGACGTTGCAACCCGACAATTAAAAGCAGAGTTTAATTATAGAGACAGGTTCTGGGAGCTGGAACTAACCCGGTCGGTCGGTGGGGCCGGTAAACAACTCCGGAGCGAGCGGGCCAGGCTGGACGCCGCGGAGCCCGGGCCCCTGGGAGCGGGGGAGGGGAGCGGCCTCCGGGAGTTGGGAAACGGAGGAAATTCGAGGAATCGGCGTTCTCTTTGCGGAGGGAGGCGGGGGGAAGACTCTTTAGCCAGCCTGTGGCGCCCGGGCCGCGTCAAGGTGCTCCTGGCCGGTCCCGCGACCGTTGGGGGAAAGCTGCGTCGCCCGGAGAGGGGGACATCGGGTGCGGGTCGGGACGCGCCCTGGGCCCCGCCCGCTCCGGACCCTTTCCCCCTCGCTTTCCACCCCCGCTTCTCCGCCCCTCTCTCGTCCCCTCCAGCAGAGCTTCGCGAACCCTCCAGAGTTAAAGACCAACGGGCCTTTTTTTTTTTTCTTTTTTGCTGGGGGAGTGGGGGAATCAAAAAACCGAAATAGCTTCACATCGGGACGCAGACAAACCTTGTGGTTTTAACGCGCACCCTACTCTGTCCTGAAATCTGGAACTCATTACCTCATCACTAAGAAACTGCACAAAACCGCTCCCCCAACCCCTCCTTCTCGAAGCGGGGAAGGGAGTGAGCAAACTGCCCTTTAAGAAAGAAACCTACATTTGAATGATTTAAATTAAGGTGGATGGAAGTTATTTCTTCTTCTGGCGCTTGCCAGATTTCAAGAAAAGCTGAAAAATGGGAACAGGGAGAGGGAAGCAACAGGCAGCTGGACAGCAAAAGAAGAAAAGCAAGGGGCAGCAGCCGGGTTAAAAATGGGGGCCATCAATTTAAGCCAGAGGGGACAAATTAAAGCAGACGGACTGGGGATCACATAGGTTTGTGGCTGCAGCCAAAGCTGTGTGTTTCGCGAAGGTGAAAAACAACAGGTTCCTAAAAACGGTTGTGATTTGGAAGGTTTCCGGGTTTGCCCGGCCAAATTTAATGACAAATAAATAAGAAATGCAGTAAAAATATGTGTGTGTGGGGGGGTGGGGGTGGTGAGAGTGCGACTCCAGCGCTCTGCTGGGCCCGCCCCTACCTCTTCAAAGAAACGTGCTCATAATGGGGTGACCTAATTACATCGCAATGGAACCCAATCTTAGCCACTCAGTGCACAGGGTTTCATAACAGACCCGGCGGCCTCGAGTGCTGGGAAGAAACGTGCGAGGGCCGAGGAGGCGGCCGGGCACGCGGGGAAACGGGAAAGAAACGCAACGCCGCGGTTTCCACCTCGGTCTTGACTCCAGCACTCCGGCGGAGACCGAGGGGGCGGTGGGGGACACGTTAACAGTTTTTTATTTGGGTGGGTGGAAGGGCATCCGAACCTAACAGTAAATAAATATATTCTTTCCAGTTTTCAAAAGAGTGATAATTCAGGGCCTTTCGGTTTCGAGGATCCCACACCCCCCTCCCCCCATCCCGCCAAAACAGCGCAGTGTGACAAGCCATATGTTCCGTTCCCGTGCGGGCGGGGGAGAAGCAACAGTAAGTTGAAGTGTTGCCTCCCCCCCATCTCTTTACCTACATTCTTAGCAAAGTAACTTTTTTTCATTGTTCTGGCATCTAGGGGGTGTGCGTGTGTGTGTGTTGGTGGGGGAAGTTTCGGCGCGGCCCATGGTTCGGAGCGCGCGGGGAAAGTCGTGCGTTGCTGGGTGTTTTTTTCGGGGGGGGTGGGGATTAGGGGCGTTCATGAGGATTTAGGTTTTCTTTATAAAAATATTTAAAGATTGATGCGTGAAATAAATACCACAACGAGGCCTGTTAAAACAACCCGGCAACTATACTCCAGTAAAAATTAAACAAACACCCGAACAATCCGCCCGGACGGTGGTCTTCTTCGCGACGCTCTCCCACCCCTGCTCCTGCCCACACTCGGAGAGTGTCCGCTGCAAAGCGAGCGCGAGTGGAGACGCGTGCGGCGCGCTAAACTGCTTGGTGCTCGCCCGCGCCAGTCCGGGTCCTCCTTGGGGTGGGGGGGAAGTCTCCCTAATCCTCCTCCCCCAGCCCCCACCTCCGCCCCTGAAAAAAACAAAACCCTTGGCTTGAACGCTTTGTGCGCCTCTTATTTCCAATCTCCTCTCCCCTTGGGGTTTGCCGAGGGGAGCCGAGTGCGGAAAAGAACTCGGGAAAAGAGTTAAGTTGTGCGGCAACTTGGAGAAGTTTCCAGGGAGATCAGCTCAAGATGGGAACTGCAGCCCCGGCGCTAAGGACGGGCTTCTGCTCCCGCTTGTAAAAAGAGAAAGTCGAGCCCGCCTTTCTGCCCGACAAAAAAACAACAACACAACAACCAGAACCCCGAAGAGGGTGGAATGAGTGATGTCACAGAGCCGCGCTCGCAGGCTGACAAAAGGGGGGCGCCCCTCCCCCCCTGCGGGGCGCGCGGCCCCAGAGAAGGGCGCCTGCAGCGAGGAGGGGTAGCCAAGCGAGCGGACTCGAAACTTTTCCTCTTTAAGAAAAAAAAAGTTGTGCGCGGCTCTCAGTGGGTTTTTTTTTTTAATTCGCCTTCTTTCCTCGTCTCCCCTCCCCCTTCTTCCTTTCGAAAGTTTCTTTTTTTTTTTTTTTTTTCCCAGAGTTTGACCGCAGGGCTGATTCAACTTCAGTGTCAATCAACTTTTTTTCCTCCTCTTCCTCATTTAAATAAGTTTAAAGCTCCTCCTCCCCCTCCGGCCCACCAAATCTGAAACTTATATAAATTGGGCTTCGCGCGCCGCAGCCCGGGAGAGTCAGAAAGGCGAGGGGCGCCGGGAGCAGGCGTGTGGGACTCCAGACCGGAGAGCCGGAGGCTGCGCCTTCCCCGCACCGGGACCTTCACGGCACACCAGATCCTTGTCCCTGCCCCGTGCGAGCGCCCAGGATGACCACCACCCTCGTGTCTGCCACCATCTTCGACTTGAGCGAAGTTTTATGCAAGGTAAAGTGGGGCGGAGCGTTTGCTTTTGAAAGTCTTTTTCTTTTTTCTTTTGTCTTCAAAAAGAATCCCCGAAAGTTTAGGTCTGGGAACGCAAGGGGGAGAGGAGGAGAGGCGAGATGGTTGTTTATTCCGCCCCATTTTCCCCCCTCAGTTTGAAGGAATTTGACTCTCTGCTCCCCACCCTTTGAGTTTCAACAGTTCCTGGCGGGGATTACATGGGAATCTGGAGACCAGAGTTTTGGGGGGCGAAGTTTGCGTGGGGCTGCCTGGGGGGCGCGGGGCATTGACCAGGCAGGATTGGGGCAATTTTTCGGTGATTCTTTCGTCCATAATGTGCTGCTCTTGAGCCGGGTGTCGCGAGTCTGCTCGGTTTCCCTGTGTGCGCTCTGGGTGTCGCCGCTGCCGGGAGGGGTTCGAGTCTCTCCAGCCCCATTGCCGGACTGTGGGTCGAGAGGTGGGGGTCCCTTGGGGAAGTGAGTCTCGGGATGACGTTTTGCTGGTAGATTTCCTCTTCTGTTCTGGAGAGGCTGGGAATCTGCGAGAAAAGGCCAAGAGTTGTGGTTCAAAGGATGTTGCCAAGCGAGTTTGCAATGGGACTTCAGTTCGTCCCAGCTCAGCCAGGCTTCCTCTGTTATAGCCGACCGTGCTGCAAACTTTGGGGTGAGAGTGGGACTCGGGTTCACCCGCTTACCTGTTTTCCGAGGGACCGCGACTCCGATATGGAGGGGATGGGGGGACACGACTACAAAATGCCGGTCTGAGCTCAAGGGTCTCGGCGAGGAAGGATTTAATGAGGCCCTCAAGCCGTGTAGTTTGCCAGCTGGTGTGGAAAAAAGCAAGTTTTAAATCCGGAATATTCCAGGAGTGCCGTTTACGCGTACATAACAGAAGCCTGTGGATGTTCAAAGTTTTTCGCCCCCTCTCCCCAATTTGAAAGAGAGAAGCTGCTAGGCTACTTTTAATTGCTGAAGTGTTTTGCCTTCTTTTAAACACGTCGGGTCATGTTGCTCTCTTTTCCCAGCTTGCTTCTCCAGTCCGTGCAGCTGCCAGGGCCCCAGGGCTGCAGGGTTGGGGTGCAGGGATACCCTGGAGCTGAAGAGCAACATCAAAAAAGTTTGAATTTCGGCTTCCTTCCCTACCTGCGCATTCCCAAACTTCAGTTGCCCTGGCGGCTGCCTGAACTCTCCCGGCACGTCTTCCTTCTCTTCCTGGCTCTCCCGCTCTTTGATCTATTTCTCTTTCTCTGGCTCCCTCCCCCCGCAGGACTTTTTAAATGAACCTCATTGTTGGGAACAGGCTCTCTACTTGGTTCCTGTAATCCGCTCTGTGGGGTGGTTGCTGTTACAGATTCCAGATCCCCCGCAGCTGATCCTAAGGGACCAACTTTAGAAATCACACAATGACACCCACATGGGCTGGGAGCCAACTCCCAGGTCCCCTGCTCACACCCTTTCCAAATCTTGGGTACAGTTTGGGCAGGTGAATAGGGTCCCGTTGGAACAGAGACCTGCCTTTGGTGCCTCTGCCCCCCTCCCCCAAATCCATTATTGACTGGGAGGAGGCTGGGGGGATTTGGTGCTTTCCTTTTCCTTCCCACCTGCAGCTTTGCGTTAAAGATTAAACACTGGCGCTCTTATCCAAGCGTGCTCTTGCAGCCCGGAGACTAACTGCAAAGGCATCTTCCCAGTGGAGGGGGTGGGGTGGGCGGTGACTGGTGGGAGAGATCATTGTAGAAGGCACCTCTTCTGGGAGCACGGGGCAATGAGTTTTGTATTCGGGAATCACATCCCCTCTCCCTGCCAACCCCCCCCCCCGCCCCCACCAATCCGGGATTTCTCTTCCTGCCCCTCCCTCTCCCCTCCCATCAGCAAGGTAAAGCAAAGGCAGTCTGGAAATCTGTTGCCAAAGGAATGGAATGCTTCTGAAGGAGGAAGTTGAGAGTCTCAGGCCAGGTTTGGGGGGAGGGCGGCAGCTAATTAGGCAGGGACTGATTAAAAGGAGACCTAGCTCCTAGTCTCCTGAGTGTGGGAAAGGAGAGTTTGTGAGTTGTGTGAGATATTTTCAACACAGGGATCTATTTGGGAGGTGAAGAAGTTGGATTTCATGGATGAAAGTGGTAGCTTTGGGGACAGGATATGAGGGTGCATTCCAGGGATCGGCGTGGAGTAGGTGCATGTGTAAAACAATTTTTCACACAGGCCAGGAATTTTGTGGCTTCTTATGCCTGGGGCCAGAGTAAACCCTCTCGGCTGGTTGAATGGGAGAAAGAGGGTGAGGGGTTTGCCAGGGCAGAGGTGGGGATGGTGGGTTCCTTCGAGATGGAGCATTTCTGATCGTGGAGGGGGCTGCCCTTAGTGGGTACCCTTCTGGGCCTGGCGGATGGCTTTTGTCAACTAACCACCGTCTCTCTTGTCTCTCTCTCCTCCAGGGTAACAAGATGCTCAACTACAGTCCTCCCGGTGCCGGGGGCTGCCTGCTGGACAGGAAGGCGGTGGGCACCCCTGCCGGTGGGGGCTTCCCCCGAAGGCACTCGGTCACCCTGCCCAGCTCCAAGTTCCACCAGAACCAGCTCCTCAGCAGCCTCAAGGGCGAGCCAGCTCCAGCTCTGAGCTCTCGGGACAGCCGCTTCCGAGACCGCTCCTTCTCAGAAGGGGGCGAGCGGCTGCTGCCCACCCAGAAGCAGCCGGGGAGCGGCCAGGTCAACTCCAGCCGCTACAAGACGGAGCTGTGCCGTCCCTTCGAGGAGAATGGAGCCTGTAAGTACGGCGACAAGTGCCAGTTCGCGCACGGCATCCACGAGCTCCGAAGCCTGACCCGCCACCCCAAGTACAAGACGGAGCTGTGCCGTACCTTCCACACCATCGGCTTCTGCCCATATGGGCCCCGCTGCCACTTCATCCACAACGCTGAGGAGCGCCGTGCCCTGGCCGGGGCCCGGGACCTCTCTGCTGACCGTCCCCGCCTCCAGCATAGCTTTAGCTTTGCTGGGTTTCCCAGTGCCGCTGCCACCGCCGCTGCCACGGGGCTGCTGGACAGCCCCACGTCCATCACCCCACCCCCCATCCTGAGCGCCGATGACCTCCTGGGCTCGCCCACCCTGCCCGATGGCACCAATAACCCCTTCGCCTTCTCCAGTCAGGAGCTGGCGAGCCTCTTTGCCCCTAGCATGGGGCTGCCCGGGGGTGGCTCCCCAACCACCTTCCTCTTTCGGCCCATGTCTGAGTCCCCTCACATGTTTGACTCTCCCCCCAGCCCTCAGGATTCTCTCTCGGACCAGGAGGGCTACCTGAGCAGCTCCAGCAGCAGCCACAGTGGCTCAGACTCCCCCACTTTGGACAACTCAAGACGCCTGCCCATTTTCAGCAGACTTTCCATCTCAGATGACTAAACCAGGGTAGAGAGGGCTGCCCCCCACCTATCCACCCCCCGCCCCGACCCCGCACCCACATCCCCTACCCTTCCCTCCCTACCCATCGATTCCCGACAAACCCCTACATTAACAAGGTTAAGCTCAACCCCTTTCCCCCAGGACCTTGGAATGCCCCCTCCCTCCCCCCTCTTTAAATGCCCCTCCCCCCCAACATAAGGACAAGTCAATTTGTCAATAGCTTCTTCTGGCTAGAACCCCCCCCACCTCAATTTTATAGCCCACTTACCATGCATAACAGACAAGTCCCATATTTGTCAGTAGATGCGTTTTTTTTCCAGCTTAAGCCTTAAGTGCCAAATCACAAAAGAAAAAGCAGTAACGGTTTACAGAAGCAACTTAGTGCCTTGTGATCTAACTTTGTCACTGTGACTACATTACCTCTTCAGCGCCAGAGGGCACCCGTGGGCCTCCCTGAGCCTCTGCCCAGGGGGAGGGGGAGGGGGGACTTAGAAGAACCAGCAGCTCCCTCCACTGGCAACACGACTGCACCTTTCCTGATTCCAGTCTCCCACACACTTCCTTCTCCCCTCTCCCCAGTAACCCCCGCCCCCTGCCCCCGCCTTGGGAGAGTTGCCAGACTTGGGTTTTTGGGGAAACCTAGCTTGACATTCAAAACCTTTTTCTTCCCGACCTGAACCTCTGTTGACTAATCTTGCCTGGGTTCGTGTAGGTCTGCAGGAAGGAAGACTGCAAAAGCGGATGAAGATTGTGACATAAGTGGGACTTTGTGATTTAATTTTTTTTTCTTTTGTTTTAAGTGGGGAGGAAGGGGAAGCTAGATGGACTATGAGAGACTTGATTTTGGTGCTAAAGTTCCCCAGTTCGTATGTGACATCTTAAAAAAAAAACAACAAAAAAATGAGAGAAAAGCTTAAAAACATGTAAGGGGTGAGCAGTTAATGGTATTCATTCCACATACAATATCTGTGTAAAACGATTTCCTGTAGAAGTAGCTTTAATGGTTTTTGCTCTAGAATACCGTAGGTCTATCCTTAGAGCACTCACGCCATGCTTTTTTCCCTGGGTTTTAAACTTCATATAACTTCAGAAATTGGAGAGCAAAAATTTTGCTTGTCACTGCACATCAATATAAAAAAGCTTATTTAACTTATCAAAACGTATTTATTGCCAAACTATGCTTTTTTTTGTTAATTTTGTTCATATTTATCGGGATGACAAATCCATAGAATATATTCTTTTATGTTAAATTATGATCTTCATATTAATCTTAAAATTTTGTGACGTGTCTTTTTCCTTTTTTTCCACAGTTTTAATATATTATTCTTCAACGACATTTTTTGTAACTTTACACTTTTTTTGGTTATTTTATTTTAAAAAAATGAAAAATTAATTTAAAAAAATGCAAAAAACTGTTGGATTATTTATTTTAGAAATTTCCCCCCTTTGTGTTGGACTGCAAATTGAGTTTCTTTCTCTTTTGGCCTTTCACAACTAGGACTGAGAATGTATGTAAAAGTTCTGTGACAGTACAGAAGGAAAACAACTTCTAATGTATAGCTTCTAAAAGGGAAAAAAAAAAAAGAAACCCTTTGACTTCACGTGCCCATCTCTAGACATTCCGATTGCAGATTTGACGTTCTGGATTCCAGGTTTTGGAGTTTTCCAATGTTAATGCAAACAGAACTGGCACACACACATTAAGATGAATGTAATTATTATTCCTCTTGCTGGTCACTACCGTCGCTTTCTATTTCTCTTTCTTTGTGTGAATTTATTTAAAAGAAAAAAAAACTTTTTGTAACGACTATTTGCAGTTTAAAAATCAATAAACCCATTTTTTCAAGAAATTGATGGTGAAACTGGTTTTGCTTGGTTTGTGGTTTTAGTCTGCCTGTAGGCTTGTCCTTTGTAGACGATGTAGGTGCTGGGAGGAGGAGGGAGGGCATTGGTTGATTTCTCATCCTTAACAGCTAAACCAATGGCTGGTTCCTTTGGCTGAGGCTGGAAGTCGGCTGAGCTTTGGGGGAGGGGTGGGTAGAGGTTTATTGCAAAGCAGCCTGTATTTGTATTATCTGCCCTGTTGTTGGTTGTTGACAAGGGTCCAGCCTTACCTGCCCTTGCAGCCTCGGAGGTTCTTCAGAGTGAGGCACGGGGGCTTACTGTCTTCTCTGCCTAGCCTGTGGTCTTAATTCCTTTGGGTAACGTTTGGGGTGCTGAAATGGTGAAGAGGGGGATGTGGCACGTGGCACTCCAGCAAACTTGGATTTGAGTGTGTTCTTCCAGGCTTTTTTTTTTTTTTGGCCGCGCCACCTGGCATGTGGGATCTTACTTCCCTGACCAGGGATCAAACCCGCTCCCCCTGCACTGGAAGTGTGGAGTCTTAACCACTGGACTGCCGGGGAAGTCCCGCCAGGCTTGTTTTTTTTTTTTTTTTTTTTTTTCCCACAGGAAATTGACCTGAAGCCCTAGCCTCGTAACACCTATCTGGGGTGGGTATGATGAACCATTGCAGGCTCAGAGAGGAGCTTCCAGGGTGGTGGGGGGCTCAGTCACAGGGGACCGGGAGCAGAGGTGGTTTCACTTGGACCCAACATGCGCTTCTGTATTTGGAGAGCTGTTAAAAGGAAGGGGTATGAAAATGGCCAGCGTAACAGGAAGTCATCTGTTCTTGCCGCCTTAGTCTTCGTTGTACCCCTGATGCCATGCAGGATGGGTAGGCTGTCATCTTGGGAAGGGTGAGGTCTACTTGGCTAGAGGAACCCCAGCCGATCGATGTCAGATGCCCACTTAGAGGGGATGCCTGCCAGAGAGAGGTTGGATCCTTCTGAAAATCCTGAGTCTGGTTCTTGGGAAGATTTCTTTCCGAGGAGGCAGAGATGGATATCGTTATCTGAGGCCTAGCTGCCTTCGGTTCCTTGCGCTCAGTAAGTTTTGGGCAGTAAGCTGAATTTCCACTCGAATTCCACCCGGCCTCTCCCGAGGCAGGCAGGTCTGCAGCAGACATCAGCTGGGCCAGGGCTATCCTTGAGGTTGGAGAAGACCTACCTTAGGCACCCTGTCGACTCTTCCTTCCCTGGCCAGCAGGTGCCTGCTGGGGGGCAGGGCGGTGAGGTAGAAAAAAGGGACTATTACCTCTTTCAGGGCAGGGGCTGGTGGTGGAAGGAGGGGGAAAAGCAGCGCTTCCTGGGTCTGGAGGAAACCTAGGCCTCCTGTCTCTTGAGGAGGGAATGAGTGTGTGTATTTGCGGTGGGTGGTGATGGTGGTGGTGGGGACATGTGAGCTTCCTCTCTGACTAAAAGCAAAAAGACATAGAATAGCGCACCTTGAGCTTGTTTTCCGTAGGAGTGGTTGGGCATATGGCAGATATCTTTCTAATTCCCCAGCTCATGGAGACACCGGTTGGGTTCAGAGAGGGCTGAGCATATCCACTGACCAGCCCAGAATTCCCTCCATTGGAGTCAGTCCCCTGAGTGATAACAAAAATGGAAGCATTGATTCCCAGAGACCCTGGAGTGCAGACACTGGCTGAAGAGGCGAGGTGAGGTTCCCTATGGCCTGGGGAAGCTTTCTGTCCCCAGGACTTGACCCTTCAGCCCACCTAAGTGTCTCCATGGGAAACTCACACGGGCTGAGATTTAGGCCACCCAAGCCCATGCATGGTCACCACAAGAACCTGATTTTTTACCATATAGATCTTAAAGGTAGAAGAGATACCAGGGTCCAAAGCTACTTGGGAAATGAAGTAGCAGAATCTTTTTGGGCCCATGCTTTTTCCAGGATATTAGGTGATGAAAGGCCTCAGCGGCAGCAGCCCTAGTCCTGTGCTCTAGGCTGGCAGGGAATCCGGGGAGATGTGAGCCCAGAGCTGGCGGGGGACCTCCATGGGTGCCTCTAGAGCCGCGGGAGATAGGAGCCATGCAGAGAGAGCTGGAAGTGAGGCCTCCACAGAGGGAAGTGGAGCAGGAAAGGCCAGGCCTGCCTTTGTCAGCCAGCTTCCTGGGGCGTGAGGCCTACTTCCCCACCTCTTGCTCTGGACCTTGGGGCATCTCTCTTTGGGGGCCCTTTACAAGGTCTGTCCTGGCTGGGCAGGGCCTCCATGGCTGTTGGTCCTGCAGCTCATGGTCTGGCTTTTGGTTAAATTTCTTCCCTTGGAGCAGCTCAAAGACATGAACTCTTTTGGCCACTGAGCAATGATTTACCTTTTTAGGTCTGGAAGCCTCGTTTTCGGGAGGAAGGTTGGGAGCCTGCTGTGCCCCAGTGTCACTCTGGCGAAAGGAGGACATTTGGGAGAATGTGGAGGCAGAAGGCAGACACGAGATGGGTTTTGCAGCCAACTGGATCACAAGGCACCAGTTGCTGGGCAGACGGGGTCACGGCCTGAGGAAGTTTCTATGGCATGGAGGTCGGAGCCCTTCAACTTGGGTTCAAATCCCAGCTCTGCTAATGCCAGCTTGCGCCTTGGGCAAGTGACTCAATCTCGGATTTTCCATCTGTATCTTGAGGGGTGACTGTGAAGATCAAGTGAACCACAGCAATGATGGTTCTTCATCAGTGCAGGTAGTCTGAGAACTTTATGTGTGTTAACTAGTTAAATGCTCAAAGTGGCCCCTCAGAGGAAGTTCTGTACTACCACCATTTTGCAGATGGAGAAATTGGGGCGTAGAGAAGTTCACTCATTCGTCGCACAGTTAGAAGTGTCAGGATTTGAACCCAGGCAGGCCTGCTCCATGACTGCATTTCCCTACCCTGTCATAGGCTGGCACGCTGAATGCATCTGGCGTGGTCCTTAGCACATAGTAACTGCAAATCGACCAGTGTTAGTTCCTGTCTCCCTTGGCCTTTGTGGAGATTTTGCAGGGGCCTGAGAGAGGACCAGTTGGATTAGATGACTCTGCACACACCCCCTCCACTGGGTGTCATGATCTCATGTCCCACAAGGCCCTGGATTGGTGCGTTTGGAGGATGGTGCCCAGGAGGAGGGCAGGCCACCCCCTTGGACTTTCTCCTTCTTTGCCTGTCATGGGGTGGCTTCTGTTAATGATTGACAGGGCAAAGGGTGCCCCAGGGCCACCTTGGGATTTGGCCCTGTGCCCTTCTTCCCCCAGGGTCCCCCTCCCTGCACGTAGCCAACCATTTAATCACATCTGGCTGGACTGACCTAAACACTACCTGAGTTCAGTGGGCAGGGGCAGGGGCAGGGGCAGGGGAGACCAGCCAGGCTCTGCACCACCCCCTTGCTGCCCTGCAGATGGCCCTCCTCAGGCCGGCCTCTAGCAGCAAACAGGGATTCAGAGAGTTGGGAAGCAGGGTGAAATCTTGGCTTTTTCTTGAGGTCAGGTCAGCACTGGGGGGGCCCTGTGGTGACCCACCTCTTTGTGGGTAAAGCTTGGCCTACAGAGAAACCTTCTGGCCCAAGGGCTTACGATGCTTTCTGCAGGAGCCCCAAAGGGTTACATCTGACTTACCACTGTGGGAAATTAGTCTCTGCGGAGCTAGGGCAGGGGCTGCCCACATGCTGGGCCAGGTTCCCTCCTCCTGCCCACGAGAGCCAGCTGCTGCTTGGGGGCCAAGGATGCCTGCACCACGCTGAGGCTGTTTGCAGTTGTTTCGACATATTGGCAAAGGCTGGGTCTCAAGGTACAGGGCTGTGAGTGACGACGGTACCTGCGCTATCAGGGGGACAGTGAAAAATAAATATTGGCAATGGCCAAACCTGAGGCAATTTTCTCACAACCAGAAGCCAGTCAGGTAGCTGCCCCTGACTCCCAGTGATGCCTCTGGGAGAAGGAGCTCATGACCACATGGAACAGAGTTCCTTCCTGCCCACCCCAGCACTGCAGGAGGAAGGGAGGCTCTGTTGCCCAGGTAACGAGTTGGTTTTGGAGTCAGGAACCTGGATTCAAGTTCCTGCTCAGAGTCAATTGCACTCCGAGACCTCAGGCTAAAAACCTAGTGAGCAGCTCAGGGCCCCAGTTTTCTCAGTTGCAAAATGGGATTATGGTGATGATAATGATGATGATGGTGGTGATGATGAAGGTGAAGACAAACACCTAGTTCAGTGGATAAACAAGCTGTAGCACAGTCACACGATGGAATACTGTGCAGCTGTGTAAAAGGATACATGACAATAAATGACATATATACACAACAACATGGGCGAACTGCAAAAACAGAAAGTTGAGTGAAAGAAGCCTGCCACAAAAGAGCACATTTTACATGAGTTCATGTATATGAAGTTCAGAAGCAGCAAAAGTGACCTGTATCGATAGAGACTTGATTAGAAGGTAGAGTATATACACATAAAAAGTTCATTGAGCTGCATGTTGAAGATTTATGCACTTTACCGCATGTAAGCTACACCTCAAGAATAGAAACAGAGCTGCTATGAGTGTTAAAAAATACATATAAGAAAAAAAGATACATATAAGGAAAAAAAAAAGAAATTCAGTACCTGGCCCGTTATAGGTACTTAATACATCGTGGCTGGTTTTTGTATAACAACAACCTGAAGATGGTAGTGCTGATCTCGTTACCTTTTTATAGAAGGAGAGAATTGGCCCAGAGCAGGTGAGTAACTTGCCCAGGTGAAGTGGGACTTGAATCCCAGCAGATCAGTTCTCAAGCCTACACAGCTGCCAATGACCTGGCGCTGCCCCTTGGTACACAGGTGTTGCTTCTTTAGAAAAGCTAAATACACAGTAATGCAGACTGGGGCAAGCTGCTAATTACTTCGTGTGACCATCCGCGTTAGAAAAGGGTTTCTCTTGGCAGATTCAAAAGAAATCTCTGGGAGCTGGTTGGTGCCTTTCACACTTTGTGCGAGGTCGAGGGAGGCCAAGCTGGGGCCTAGCTGTGCTCTGAGGGGCTGTAGAGAGGAGAGCTTGGCCGGGCAGACCAGCATACTGGGGTCACGGTCCCGGGAGTCACCCACGTGCCCTGCCTGTCGCAGCCCATCTCTCCCTAAGGCTGGTGGGGACTGTGAGGCCTCCGCGGGCCTGGCCCAGCCTCTCTTCCCAGGCCCTCAGGCTCAAGGGTGCGTGGGAGCCTCACGTGGCCGTTAGGGCGCCACCTTCGCCCTCTGTTCCATTCCACTCTTTTGGGAAGTGGTTCCAGCAGCTGGGCTCCGGGAAAATGTTCTTGAATTCTGACGGAGGAAGATGCCCTGCTCAGCCAGTAGATGTGGCCACCCCAAGGCTCTGGGGGCGGGTTCTCCCAGGGCTGACCTGCAAGTGCAGCGTGTGGGAGCAGCAGCCTCGTGGTCCGGGAAGGGCCCATGGCTTGGGGTCAGGCAGCAGGGCCGAGGTGAAAGAGATGCTCACTCCCACGTGCCAGCGACTGCCTCTTTATGTTTTACACCCCAGGCACCTTACTTGCCTCCCTCTCGTTCCAGCCCTATCAGGCAGGAGCCTGCATCTGTGACTCTCCTCAGCCGCTTATCAGCTGTGTGACCTTGGGTAAGTCACTTAACCTCTCTGAGACTCCTTTTCCTCTTAAAAAAAGGGGCACAGGAAGCATACTCACCCTGGCCACCTTCTAGGGTTGTGGTGAGGATCAGATGACATGGAGAGGAAGGAGCTTCAGGAGTGAAAAGACCCTGGACAAAGGTGGTTTTGAGAGTGTGGGAGCAGTTAGCAGCCCTCAGGATGACAGAGCCCTTCTGCAGAGATGTTTCAGTGTCGTCACTTGGCGTGCTTTCCTGCCTTGCTCCTGGATTTGCTGCCTCAAACTCATGTGTGCTGCGTATGTTGTAGGCGATTCTTTAAAATTTACATTTAAAAAAACCTACACAATTCAGCATTTGTGTAGACTGACCAAGCATGCTAGGCTCTGGGCCCAGCCTCCGTCACACGGTCTCATTTGACAGTACCTGTGAGTAAGTACTATCATTAGACCCATTTCACAGATGCGGAAAGTCAGGTTCAGGGAGAAGTCACCATTCCCAACCACCTATCATACATGACCCAGCTAGGACCCAGGTCTGTGTGACCCCAACACCCAAGCTCTCAGCCCCTATACTCGACTTGGGAGACAGATGTCAGATGGCATTGGGGTCACTCAGCAGGTCTGGGTTCTGATATTTGCTCTCCCCTGGGGACCCACAGTTATGGAGGAGAATTTGTCTCCTCCCAGCCCATCCCTCCGTGGGATGTTTCCATCCCATCTGGTCACCCGCTCTGCAGCCCAGGGGGGCGGGGGGATGAGCAGAGGGAAGGCTTGTTTTCTGCCTCTCTTACCAAGGGGGAATCTGAGGTACGATATGGTGACGGCAACTGCGCTGGGCTCGTCCTCTGGTGCAGCAGCTGATTGAAAACCAGGTCCTTGCCTTGGCCGTGCTGCTGCATGGCTAGTGGTGGAGAGAATAATATTGTACCGCTCAGATGGGTGTCATCCTGCCTGATGAGTGATGGGAGACCCTGGGGATGTGGGACCCTCCCCAGGGCTAAGGTGATTACTGTTTAATCAGCTACCAGCCTTCTTGTCTACCTGAAACTGGGATCTGCTCTGGAAGGCACTGGCTGGCTGCTGGAGTTGGTGTTTCCTTTTTTATTTTTTTTAATTTATTTATTTGTTATTTATTTACTTTTAGCTGCGTTGGATCTTTGTTGCTGCGTGTGGGTTTTCTCTAGTTGTGGCGAGGGGGGGCTACTCTTCATTGCGGTGCGCGGGCTTCTCACTGCGGTGGCTTCTCTTGTTGCGGAGCACGGGCTCTAGGTGCACAGGCTCAGTAGTCGTAGCAAGCAGGCTCAGTAGTCGTGGCTCGCGGGCTCTAGAGCACAGGCTCAGTAGTTGTGGTGCACGGGCTTAGCTGCTCCGTGGCATGTGGGAGCTTCCCGGACCAGGGCTCGAACCCATGTCCCCTGCATTGGCAGGTGGGTTCTTAACCAGTGCAGCACCAGAGAGGTCCTGGTATTTCTTTTTTTGATGCTTCCTTTTCTGAGAGATGCTGCCCGTACTACTGAATTGCACTCCAGAGTTCTCCTTCCACCCAAGAAAGTCATTTATTCCTGCTAATGCCGGGGGTCAGAGGGAAAAAACGGCTACGTTCTCAGAGCTCCAGCCAGCAGCAGATGCCAGCAAGGGCAGAAGAAGGAGGCCCTGCCAATCAGCTCCGCCACTGCTCAACTCCTCCCTTGCTTACCTGAAGTGGGGGGAAGGAGGGCAGGGCCTGGGCGCTTCACTGACTGGCTCAAGACTCAGCCCTCTTTCTTCTCGTGTTACTGACCACTTCACTGCTCGGCTTATAGACATTGCAGCCAGGCAGTGGGTTCCATCAGATATTTGAACTCAGATAGAAGCTGGAATAGGTTTGGCTTCGGTGTGGTCCCTGACCTTGGCTTCTCTTCCCACATTCTGCCTCTTGTGGTTGGCTCTGGATCAGAAACTGGTCTTCCTGCGCAGTGGAGGACCCCTTCCCCACTCACAACCAAGCGACGCCTGTCCCCGGCCCCTTCAGCGTGCATTCAGATGTCTGGAAGGTCTCTGCGCTGTGGGTCCACGTTAGGGAGCTGGGCTTTCTCTTCTTAAACACGCATGAGAAATCACTGGAGGACTGGAAGTCTGTCCTAACACGCAGGTAAAGCTGGGAGTTATCCGTTAAGTGCAACTGCCCGACCACGCCCAGCTGGTTTTGGGGCTGGAGGAGCTAAGTCCCACCCTGGCCACAACTTGCTGATAGACCTGAGTGGTCATTGCTTATTTCCGGGCTTCCATTTCCTTGTCTATGAAACAAGGGGGTTGGGCCAGATGAGTTCTTAGTTCTATGATTCCACGAATATCTTAGAAAGCAAAACGCGCACAGCCAAATACCCTTTGCCACCTCGAACGATGCGGCAGCAGTGTTTGATGCTGTAAAACCCCAACTAGGGTTCTAGGCGGAAGGGAGTTGGTGTGTCTTGTTGGTGATGTTGGGTGACTCACATGGACAGGTCCAGGACTCTAGAAGCTGGCTGTCTGAACCTCCTTTGAAGTGGTGGTTTGAAACCCTTTTATGAACTGGAGGTTGAGAACATGTAAGTCATCTCGTTGGTATGTTGTATTTTCCCAAACACGCCATTTTAAATTAAGACATCGAAGCAACTGTCTTATTTGAGGATTGTGTTTAGCATTTGAACATGCTGTTTAACATCTCTTAGCTGACTCCTCTCTGTGACGTTCATGAGAATGAGTTACTGAAATCTGAAGTCCCAGGGAGGTAGATTTCAGCTCGGTCTAGGAAAGAACTTTTTAACAAGCTGAGCTGGCCTTTGGAGATGCTCAACTTCCTGTTGCTGGTAATGTTCAAACCGAAGCCCTGCCCCTACGCCCCCATCATGGACATTGCGGAGTGATTCCCTGACACCCTGTCCAAAGCTGCCCCCTCCTCCCCACTCTGTCATACCATCCTGGTTGGGTATTTTTAATACTTGACACTTTCTGTAAGTGTCACGTTCATGTATTCTTTTATTTGTCCTCTATCACCCCACTAAACTTGGAGGTAAATCTGGCAAAGCAACACCTGGACCCCTGTTCACTGTTCTGCCTCCAGTGTTTCATCTCCTGGCATTTAGCAGTCACTCAACAAATACTGAATGGATAAGAGTTTGCTGTTGGTTTAGGCTTTTTCGCTTCCAAGTCTACAAGCCCACTGTTCTATGGGACTAGGCCCTTCTAGAGCCTGGCTGGGGAGGTTCGAAGGAGCCCTGGTGTCCCGGGTTAATGAGAGTGGAGCAAGCACTGGGCATCGGATGAGGGTAGTCTCCCTCACTGGCTGTGGGTCCCTTGGGTGAGTCACCCAACCTTTCTGGGTCTTGGTTGCCTCATCTGTAGAAGGAGAGAGTTGGATTCAGTTATCTTCAAAACTCCTTCCAGCTGGCCTGCCTTGTGATGCAAGTACTTTGTGTTTGCATTCACTCCTCTGTTCTCAGACTGTTTGTTCAACTCTCTTTTATTAGGGGTTCTAGGCCTATTAAAATAGAAAAAAAAATTAAGTAGCCTTGAGAAGGGAAGGGTAAATACAAGGGCAAATGGGTTGTTTTATTCTGCCTAACAAATTAGAGAGACTACAGGGAGACCCCAAAGGGAATGGACTGTTTAATTAAATAATCGCCTGGTTAAATATAAATAGTTCAACCCAGGCATAAATTAACAACTGAGATTCTTTTTCTCATGTACTTTAGCCACCTAACAGTGCACTCAGCCGCAACATACCTAATATTCTGATTTTAAATATACTTTATAAATGGAGATGGTGGAGATGGATTCTTTCTTCTCTCTGGCCTCTCTGGAAGATGGCTAGTAAGCCTGGATGATTCCATTTTACCGGTAAGAAAGTTAACAATAAGCTACTCTCAACGACAACATTAAAACACCCCCTGCTGCAGGATTGCGCTCTATGGCTGGCATGGGCTGACATGGAAGGCATACAGATGGATTGAATTGTTTTTTAGATAAATTTAGGACCGTCCCCTATATATTCCTCTTTCTTCATGTACCTGGAAAAGATTTTTTCTGTAGCCTGAAGTATTATCCACATGCCACCCACAATAACAACAAATTCAGAATTACCTCTGTGATGAAGCAGTCAACGTACAGGTAGGTATTGGGTGCTAATAAAGGTGTTATATGGTTCAAAAAGACATAAAATGTGATCCTTGTGCATAAAGTTTACATTTTAGTTGGGGAGATAAGATATAAACTAATGAAACCATCAATTAATGCTATACAGATAGCATTGTATACTGATCCAATAAAAGACAAGCTTGAGATAATTAGAGGTCAGTAGCTTGTGAGACCCTGCTGATTGGATAGGACATTTAGTGCCAGTGGGTCGGAGGAGGGAGATTGGCAAGGGCCAGCAACTGTCTGGAGAAAGGCTTGCTCGCACACTGGCTCTGTGGGTACGGGAGGGCCCCTGCTACTGCTCTGAGCCACACGTCTCAAGGAATCGAATGTGAATGGTGCCCACTGAGGCTGGGTAGGGTAGCAGCCCTGCATCATGAAGCTCAGACTGCAGAGACCTTGAGATGAGCAAAGGATGGGAGGCCTCAGTGTCACCGCCTATGGGTCTGAGTCAGCCCATGGACCCATTAAATGTACTGCACTGTGTACCAGGGGTCCCCAGTCCCTGGGCCGCTGACTGGTACTGGTCCCATGGCCTGTTAGGAACTGGGCCGCACAGCAGGAGGTGAGTGGCGGATGAGCGAGCAAAGCTTCACCTGCCGCTCCCCATCGCCCGCATTACCGCCTGCACCATCCCCCCCCACCCCCGTCCGTGGAAAAATTGTCTTCCACGAAACTGGTCCCTGGTGCCAAAAATGTTGGGGACTGCTGCTCTACAGAACATTTCTAAATATTTTGAGCCAACACTTAAAAAGTGAAGAGATTTAAAAAATAATAATCCAGTTGTCTGGCATCTCTGGAAATATTGGGAGATCTGGCCACGTAAGACTCAAAGTCCCCTTTGGCATCAATTGTGGCATCAGTCACGTGGATCTAAGTAGCACCAGTTTCTTTTTTTTTTTTTTGCGGAACGCGGGCCTCTCACTGTTGGGGCCTCTCCCGTTGTGGAGCACAGGCTCCGGACGCGCAGGCTCAGCGGCCATGGCTCACGGGCCCAGCCACTCTGCGGCACGTGGGATCTTCCCGGACCGGGGCACGAACCCGTGTCCCCTGCATCGGCAGGCGGGCTCTCAACCACTGCGCCACCAGGGAAGCCCCACCAGTTTCTTTTAAGATGAGGCTCATGCTCTCCAGCCTGCCCCAGACTCCACCACTCCCTGTAAGTCCCCAGGACTGCCTGAACCTTTTCCCCCTAATGGTAGAGAAATATTTCTCTGTACTCATATTTCTATCAAGAATAAGAAAAATAAAAGCCCAATAAGGCTTTTTTCCTAAACAAAGGCAATGAGAAGAAGCCTATTCTTCATAGAAGTGAAGAACATGCAAACAAAGGTGGCTATGTTGAAGGAATTTCGACCACTGGCCTCTCTCATGTAGATTCCTGCTGGGCCCTGTGTTAGTGGAGTTTGTGGGAGTTTGTGGGAAACACGTCAGGTTATATAACAGAGATGCACTGCCTTAAGAAAACTAGTCCTAATAGCTGAGGTTTATTAAGGGTTCATATATATGTCTACCTTCCCAACAACCCTGTAAGATAGGTACTGCTATTTATCTCTGCCTCACAGAGGAGGAAACAGACACAGAGAGGTTAACCAACATGTCCAAGGTCACACAGCTCCTTGAGGATGGAGACAGGATTTGAATACAAGTCTGCCTGACTCCAGAATCCATTCCCACTTCTGTTTCTTCTGTCCTGTGAAGCTCTAAGACAGATGCCCCTGGCCTGGGGGATAGATATATGTTGTGTGTGTGTGTGTGTGTGTGTGTGTGTGTGTGTGTGTGTGTGCGCGTGCGTGCACTTTATCCTAGCACCCAGAGCACTACTCGGTGCCTAACAGGCATCTGGTAAGTATCTTTGAATGTATATGCTGTGCAGATGGCCCCTGAGCCCTGGGGTCTGGGGCTGTGTTTACTGAACTTGCTCCTCTGACTACAGTGTCCTGTTGGGGGCTCAGATCTGATCAGAGGAACAGGCGGGGACAGCCTAGCCTGCTCCACACTTTTTTGTTCCAAGTCTGGGTCTCCTCTAAGTCTTTCCTTCTCCACCACCTTCACCCTCCAGACCATGAGATGAGACAGTTGGCATATTTTCTTCACTGGAGAGTGAAGGAAAAAGCTATAACTGTTGACAAAGCCAGATGGTGGAGGAAGTGGTCCTTCAAGCCACTGAAGCCTTGTGAGGGGCTGTGCTGCAGTGTTTGTGCTCAGGGGCAGCGGGGTGGGGTAGTGGGCAGTGTCTATGCAGCTGACTCCCAGACAGGAGTTGGGCGGTAATAGTGGAACACAGAGCTGAGGGGCCGATGACAGAAGTGTTTCTGTGTGGATGCCCCATCTCAGTGCCAGAGTTGCTTAGAAGCAAACTCTGAGATAAGGATTTGAGTGTAAGTAGTTTATCTGAGAGGTGATCCCAGGAAACACCAAACGGAGAGTTGGAGAAGTGAGTCAGAGAAGGGAAGGCAGCCGATAATGGGTTTGTTACCAAGTTAGTTATCCCCAGGGGTAGGTGGACCTTGATCCTCCTGGGATGATCTGGGAGCCAGTAAACGACACATGCCTCAGACCCAGCATACCCAAGGGGCAAGGGAGCTGGGATGTTCAAACACCAGCCCCTCAGTGATGGGTTGAGGGCCACTTGGCACTCATGGCCTGATGTGAGGGTGGGCAGGTGGGCTCTGGTAGCCGAGATAGAGGTGCTGGCAACTGGCATTTGGACAGGCATGCACTGAAATGGTGAGGGTGAGGGGGCGTTGGTGGGGAGCAGTACCAACTGCATCTGCAGCCTCCCTTCTATCCATACAGGCTGAGCATCATGTCTGGAGGCCAGGGTGCTTTGCAGTGGTATTACGCCCGTCCTATATCTGTTAGTTTTTGCTACATAACAGACCTCCCCAAAATTTAGTGGCTTAAAACAGCAACCAGTTTATTTAGCTCTCAAATCAGTGGGTGGGCAACTTGGGTTGGGCTTAGCTGGGTAGTTCTGGTCTCAGCTGGGCTCACTTGGCGACCAGCTGGCTGGTCTTAGATGGCCTCGTTGGGACAGCTTATCTGTTCCACATGGCCTCTCTCCAGCAGGCTAGCTGGGGCTTATTCTCATGGCAGAGAATGAGCCGAGACAGGCAAGTGCTCTGAAGGCCTGGGCTTGGAACTGGTACAACATCACTTCCTCTACAGTCTGTTGGCCAAAGCAAGCCATTAGGCCTGCCCAGATTCAAGGGGTGGGGAAATAGACTCTACTTCTAGGTGGGAAGAGCTGGAAAGTCATACTTAGGAGAATACATACAGGAAGAGGAACATCTGCAGTACTTTTGCAAACAATCTACCACATGGCCCGTGCCTCGAGGCATCTTGTGTTCTGGTAGACAGTGAAAACCAGCGTGTGCTGTGCTCTTTTAGACATAGTAGGAGTCAGAAGCTGTCTGGGTCAAGTGTGGGAACACCTCTGTCCTACAATACCTCCTCTCCATGGATGCTTTCTGTTAAACACTATCCTTTCCTTTGGTCATCTGTAAGAAAGAAGTTGTTTCTGAGGGATAGCACACTGCATCTCTGCTTACCAAGGCAGTCATTCTGCATGGGTCGGAAGAGCAGAAAAGAGCTGAGTGGCTTTGGAGAAAGGAGATGTAGTGTGCATGTACTTTTCTTTTTGGCCAGTGTCTGGACCCTTTGCCCCGTGTTTAGGGAATTCCTTCTTTCCTAGTTCTGATGGGTGGCAGCAGAGCCGGCCACTTTCGAAGGTGAAAAGACCATGTCTTCTCTTTCCTGGCCTCCCTTTGTAGCCAGGATGTGGGTGTACGACCTGGACTTTGCTGATCAGACATGCCTGCCTCTGGACTCAGGATAGGAGCTAGTGACGCGAAGAGGTGGGATCAGTAAACTCTCTCTGGAGGTGGTCTGGACTCCTGGGGCAGTGGTGGCTGTGGAGCTAGAGGCTGAGTCCGGTGTCCAGGGGTCGTGTGCTGTTGGCACAAGCCATGGTGCCCAGTGCCCATGGTGGTGGTGTTCTCGCTAGACGAGTTCTGTGGTGTATTTTGGGGGAATTGCTTCTGGCTGCAGCGTCCCAGACTTGGTTCTCTAGCTCTCCCAGAGATTATGTGAAGTACACAGTATCCTCTTAGTGAATTTCTATCTGGCTTGAATCAGCCAGACTTTATTTCTGCCACTTGCAGCTAAGAACCCTAACTTGTAACGTGTGGGTGGAGAGGGAAGCATAAGGAAAGAGGGAAGAGATTGGCCCAAAGAAGACACTGGTTCTACTTCATTATTTTGCCCAATGCTGGCTCCACTGGGAACTGTAAAGAAAACTGGGTAAATGTTTTTGAAAGCATGTGATAGTTTATTCGTTTATTTATTTTTTTAAAATAGAATTTCAGAAGGTAAAGGGTTTACCCCTTTAAGAAGCCGACTGGAGAACCGAGGGATAACTGAGAGAGAGGCTGATCAGGAGGCACAGGGATGTTGTGTGCTTCCAGTTTGGAGCCCTGGAGCAGACACCAGCTTCTGGGATGCCCCCGTGGGAGGGAGAGGGGGCTGTAGAGAGAGACGTGAAGCACGTCATGGATCCCAGAGTAAAAAGACCAAGGACAAAATTCATTATTTTTCTGTGAAGAGCAACCAGGGTTGGACGGGGATGTTTGTAACAGTGAATTGAGTTAAGGACACATAATTTGTATTTAGTGGTTTACTGTTTTAAAGCCCCGTACTTGCTTAGCTTTATAAGCAAAATGTTTTTTTTCCTTAAGATATTTTTATAGAGAAAAACGTAGATGAGTGAATCACATATGATGTTACTGCTTCCCTTGGTTTAATCACCCATTAAAGAAAGTTTACTTTTGAGCTTAAGGAAATTTAGCAGCTACTTCAAACGTAGGTGGCGTCACCAAGAGGTATTAATTCACCTCTCTGCGTAACAGGCAGAAGAAATACACATACAGAAAGCTAGCCAAAGAGCTTTGACCCACTCTATAGTATGGCTCTGCCCTTTACCTTGTGTGGAGTGACAGTTCTTGTCAAGACATGAATGGGGGAGCACGTGCCCAGCCATAGGTGTTCCTTGGGCTGCCTGGGGTCACACCTCCACCTTTGGGTTACCCACCTCCCCACCATCACAGCTCATGTTCAAATGCCTCCTGCAGATCCCTGGCCTTTTCTCCTTCTCCACCCTGCTCTTCCTAAGTGACCCGAGCTGCCCTGTAGAAACCCATTGTTCTCTTACATCACCGTTGGGCTCAGAAGAGAGCAAATCTAGGTATGTTCCCCAAAGTCTGCAGAGCCAGACTGGGCAGGGAGGAGAGAGACCCCAAGGCCAACACGCCTTAAGGGCTAGGAGATCCTCCCAGACTCAGGGGCTACACTTCTATGTGAAGAAGGGCTGGGAGGCTCTGGCCGCATCCTTGTTCCCTGGTGGTGTGGTCTTTCTGAAAGGTGCAAACACCAATATTAAGACATCAAGTGTGCAGTGATCATAATGGAAGCCCCTCCTTCCAACCCAGGAAGCAGAAATATTCTTGCAGTATCTCTACATGGGACCAGCTGGATGTGAACGAAGCATGCAGAGCTCAAACATGCTTGGGTTAGGACTGATCTGTGTGAGTGGCCCGCACTGCAGTGCTCACCATGCCTCTTGGAAGCCGAAGGGAATTTCTTCTTGGCTTTTGGTGTCATCGACTGAGGCTCTTCACATGGTCAACCAGCTCATAGCCGTGTGACCGCTGGTGTAGAAACTCTTCACCTTGAAGGGCTCTCGTTTCGTTGGCTCCTCACTATGGTCCCCATTTTACAGATGGAGAAATTGAGGCTTCTAGAAATCAAATGAATAACCCAAGGTTATGGAGGTAGTAAGGGATTTATTTTTTTTAAAAGTATTTTTTATTTTTCATGACTATACCACATAAAACTTTGAATTAAAAAATCTTAAAAATAGTTTTTTGAGATATAATTCACATACCATCTAGTTCACCCATTTAGTATGTACAATTCAATGGTTTTTAGTATATTCACAGAGTTGTGCAACCATCACTAGAGGCCATTTTAGAACATTTTCATCATTACCCCCAAAAGAAGTCCCACATCCCTTAGCCATCCACCCTCATTCCCCCACAAACCCTCCCAGCCCTAAGCAATAGCCCATCTACTTGCCACAAAACCAAGTCTTTTCATTCTAAATCCAGTGCTATCAAAATACCTCACTGTTAGTCCAGAATTTGCTCAAATATTGCATTGAAGAGAAGTGATTTAGAGATTTAAGAATTGACTTCCTTCAAAATGTTACACACTTCAGGAATCTTGAAGGCATCAACCCTGTGACGGTTAATTTTATGTGTCAACCGGACTGGGCTAAAGGATGCCCAGATGGCCAGTCAGACATTTTTCTGGATGTGTCTGTGAGGGTGTTTCCTGTAGACTGAGTAAAGGTCATCCTCACCGGTGCAGGGAGGCATCATCCAAACACTGAGGGCCTGAAAAAAACAAAAAAGTGGATGGAGGACACATTTGCTCTTTGCTTGAACTGGGATGTCCATCTTCTCCTGTCCTCTGATGTTGGTCCTCCTGGCTCTGAGGCCTTCGGACGCAGGCTGGAATTTACACCATGTGCCCCCCAGTTCTTAGGCTTTTGGACCTGGTCTTGGACTGGGATTGACACCGTCAGCCCCTGCGGTTCTCAGGCCTTCAGGTTTGGACTGGAACTACACCTCCAGCCTTCCTGGGCCTCATGCTTGCAGATGGCAGATGGTGGGACTTCTCAGCCTCCGTAATCACCTGAGCCAACCCCTCACCGCAAATCTCTTTCTACGTCTCTCTTCCTCTATATGGCCTACTGATCCTGTTTCTCTAATCCACCCCCCAGTACCCCTTCCCTATCCCTCAACCAGAGACATCTCACTGCCTTCAGCCCACACAGCTCTCTCCTTCTCCGGACAGAACACAGCCAGCGTCTGAGCAGCGTCCTCCACCCCCATCACCCCCAGGAGTGGTTGGAGCACAGTGGGGTGTCAGGGAGCTTGGGAAACCACAGGTCAGCAGGCCCATCTCCCCCGGGTGTCAATTTTACTGGAAAAGATTTTGGGGGAGAAAAATAAGACATATTATTTACCTACTATGTAGTAGAAAGTTCATTTGAGGACTAGTGTTTTTATCTTTCAAATTAATGCAAAGAAATTCTTGCTTTCAGTGGCCGTTTCCAGAGACAGCCCTGGGTCTCTTAGAGATGGTTCAGTATCCTCAGGCTGTGAAGATTATTGTGGAAATTTAACCCCCATTATCTGAAAGGCTCGTGGGGTATCTACCATATGCCTAAGACAGTGTACCGTGCGGTTGTTTTTCTCACAAACAACATATTGTTAGGTAACTTTTCCGGTCTGTAAGTCTTATTTACCCTGATAGGTTACACCCTCCTGGAAGCTCTTGTGGTAATAACAGCAACTACCTACTACGTGCCAGGAATAGGGTTGGGACTAGGGTGAGGCAAGTGAGGCATTTAGCATACAAAATTTAAGGCACGCCCCACTGCTGACCCTGCACTAGGGCAACCCTGAGAAGGGAGCGCCTTGTTGAATTTTGTACCGTAGGTTCTCATCACAGGTTGCATTTTGCCTCACCCTGGATCTGCCCTGGTTAGATTCTTTCCATACATTTTCTCATGCAATCTTCATGACAGCCTCATTTCACAGATGGGGAAAATCTGAAGCACACGGAGGTTAAGAAACTTGCCCAAAGCCCCACAGATGGTTCCAGCCCACCGATGGTTGACATTGACCTTATCTCCTTCAGTTTTACAAGAGCCCTGAGAAGTAATCGGTCATTGTAGAGTATTGGTTCATGAGAGCTGATTGCTAAGTTTCCAGGTATTTTGAGAGTCAGTTGTTAAACACAGCCATTATTAAATGGTAAATTATACAAACTTATAGTTAATTAAATACATTATATTAAGAGTGAATATAATAAATACCCCACCTCGTCACTCCCTAATTCTGATTCTACAGGATTGGGATGGCTCCTGGCTTTGTCACTCACCAGCTGTGTCACTTCGCTCTTCGGTGAGAGCTACAATGGAGGGCAGAGGCTTGTGAAGGGTAGAGGATTTGGAGCCAGGGCCTCTTGATTCAAGTCCCGGTTTCACTCTTATTGTCTATGTCAATTTTCCCATCTGTAAATTAGGAGCAACTACTATCGGTGTCAGCTTTCTCACTGGCAAATTGGGAGCAATTTACAGATGAGAACACTGACACGGAGGGTCGTGTCTGTTTATCTCTCACATGCTTTTGAACGTTTGCTGAATACTCGCTATGTGCCAAGCATTGTTCTAAGCTCCTTGCTTATATTTTTGTATTAATGTTCCAATAACCCAATGAGATAAGTATCGTTCTCCCATTTTCAGATGGGGAAATAGCCTCAGCACAATTGAATACCTTTCTCAAGGTCACACAGCTGGTTGGTGGCCATGCCAGGAGTCCATCTCAGACGGTCTCTCGTACCTAGAGGATGCTTAATAACTGTTCATTGATCTGAAGAGACAAGGGGCAGAATCCAGACCCTGCACTCAAACCCGCCCATACTCCCTGTCCAAAGGTAAGGCAGAGAGAGCTGCTGCTTTGGAGCGAAAACCCCTTCTCTGCAGGGTGGGAAGAGGCCCTCTCCTCCCTGTGCCAGCCGGAAGCCACCTCTTCCGGGCATTCTCCAGGGCGGATACATTATAGGAACAGCCATGAGGCCACGAGGAATAAAAACACCCGCTTCCCGTGCTCCCAGCGTGGTGATGGAAACCTCCAGGTTCGAGCTCCGAGACTTCTCCCTGGGTCCCAGGAGAAGCAGGCTTCCTACTAGGGTGATGCAGCCTCTGTATCCCACAGGCCTGGAAGGGTTTGACAAGAGAGGCTCTTGCTTTGAGGCTTGAGGTGGCTGCGGGCCTGCAAGAGAGCGTTTGGGTTTGGGCACCAGGCGAGCCTGGGTTTGAATCTTACCTCTGCCTCTTATAAGTTGGATGTTCCCAGTTAAGTTCTCTGAGCCTCAGTTTTTCCATCTGTAAAATGGGAGAATACCCACCTTATGGACTCTTATGGAATTGCGGTTTAAATATCAAAGAGAATGTGTATGAAGCATATGAGACAGCAGTGGAAGAAGGAATGGAATAAAAGTTAAGTGAATGAGTGCCAATAACAGATGTGTGCCAGGCACTGTGCTGGGCAAGGAGGATTCCAACAGGGGTGGATAAGAGTCCTATTTCCAGGACTCGGTGCAGAAACAGAGAAATGAACCAAGAGAGAAGGTGACGGAGGACGTGTGCTGTGGTAGCTGTGTGGGGAAATAGCAGGGAATGTGGGACGGGTCCTAACTTTCCCTGCACAGGCACTTGTTGAACAAGTAACTGCTGAGCCCTACTATGTGCCTGTGGGCATTATGGGGGATGCAGCTATGCATACGGTCCAGAAACAACACAGTCCCTCTCAGAAACAAGACTAATAGGCATGAAAAGGTAAATGACAATACAAGCAATAAAAGCCTTAGAGACCAAGGTACAAGAAACCATAGAGCGAGGAACGTGGCCCTTGTCCACTTGAGAGGAACGGATGGCAGTGAGGACCCCTTGTTCAGACTTGCAGGTGGGAGGCTTCTGGGAAGGCCTGAGTTCTTCAACTCCACCAGGCGGAGGATGGAGGAGGGGCCTGGGTTAAGTTTGCCTTCTGCTGCCATAAAGATGCTCCGTGTGCCCCAGCTGTTTCCCTGGTCCCCGCTGCAGTCGGGCTGAGTCTCTGCCTCCACTGCTTGGGCCCAGAGCTGCAGCACCACCAGAACTGTCTTGGTGGGACCACGAAGCCAACCTGGGTCTCCCCATTCATGCCCTCCTGGCCTGCTGGGAATACGTAGGGCAGGGAGTATAGGAGCTCAGGGAACAAAGCAGGCACTTAAATCCTTTGCTGGGTAGGAGGTCTGGACAGGAGTTGGTCCTTTGTCACTTAACTATCCCATTCTCCACGGGCTCCTCTTATGTCTCCTTCTCAGGTGAGTCAGGTTGAACTCTCTGGTTGAGGAAACAGTTTCAGGAAGAGTTTGGAGGTAGTGTGAGGCTGGCAGATCAGAAAATGAGGTCCCCCCAAACTCCCCAGTCCTGGCCCCATAAGTTCCCAGCAGGAGGGGCCTTTTTGCTTTCTTAGAGATGTGGAGTGCCTTTCTGCGGCTACCCTCCCCTTCCCTTTGTGTGAAGTGAGTTTCTCCTACAGCATGCTGTCTGCTGTGACAGTGCTGGTGTTTGGGGACACAGTCTCTTGGGAGGTGTGCCCTTATGTTCTACCAAGAGGCACCTTTTCTCCCCACCCAGTAACAATGAACCCATAATAAGCAATAAAAAAGACAGCATGATGATATTCCACTCAACGATTTTCTATGTCCTCATGACATTAAAAAGGGACCTGTTTTTAAAATTAGAGGGTATAGGAAGAGCAGATGAAATGCCAAGTCCACTGCACAGTGTGGGGTGAGATGGTGTCCGGCACCTGCCCCCGGGCCCTGCCACCTTCACACCTGTGTCTCCCGCAGCATCATTTCGTGGCCCTGCGGAGCCTGTCCTCATACGGGGGTGTGTTTCTCTACATGCATTTTCATGTTACAGATCACATTACTCTCAGAGAAGGTGACTCTTTTTGGAAGAAGCGAGCTGAACTCCGCCTGCTCCTATGTGGGGGATGGGAAGGTGGGAAGTGGAGACCGGTGATTACAAGTGTGAGCTCTGAAGTCGGAAAGCCTGGGATTTAATCCTGACTTTGCCCCCTTGCTCCTTGCACACCTTTGGGGAAGGCACTTGACCTCTTTGAGCCTCAATATCCTCATCTGTGAAATGTGGATAATAACAGTGCATGACCTCACGGAGGGGTTACGTGGATTACGCTTGCTCACGTGGTAAAGAGGGGAACCCAGAGCAGGAATTCGTTTGGGGGCTTCTGGGCCACTTACTGCTGTGTGACTCTGGGAAAATCACCAGACTCCTGAGTTTTGCTCATGTCTGCGGTAGGGGTTACTCGCCCAACCCATTTTAAAGAGTTGCTGTGAGTTGGGGACAGGTCAGTGGGATCTCAGGTCAGCGGGATCTCAGCACAATGAAGAGCCCATGATACGTGCTTAATAAACGTTGGCCGTTATGGTGGCCATGGTGGGCTCTTGTGAGGGGGATTGGGAAGGAAGAGGAAAGCCACAACAGAGCGCTCATTTCACAGCCTCATCAGTTTGGAAGCATAAACTCCCCGGCTCTGAGACTGTGGAGTCAGGTCCTCTCCCGACCTGGCCACGCCTTCCTTCCTAACCAGCCTCACTACCCGGGAACACCTGGGAATCTCTTGTCTCCCACAGATCCCCAAATGCCTCCCACCCCCTTGTTGGAATGGTGGTTAATTAAGTGTCTGTCAATCTTGGAATGGTGGTTAATTAAGTGTCTGTCAATCATGGAAACCAGATACCGGATGACTGGTAAGGGCTGCTCGCTCAGTCATCTTCCTCAAGGCCCATCTAGGCTGGTTTTCTCTGCTCTCAGCTGTATCCGAGCTCCTGTACAGCCCATCTTCTCGTCCACTGAGGTGCTCGCACTGAGGCTGGTGACCAGCTGTTCTCTATCTCCTGGGGACAAGCAGGAAACTTCAGCTGTAGTGGACAGCCACGTCTGAGAGAGGCCAAAGGGAAAACAGCCCACCAGATTGCTGGGCTGCAGTGAAACCTCCAGCCCCGGAGGTCTTCCACAAACAGGATAGAGTTTCATCTCTCTAGAATGTGTTAGGGCAGCAAGGTCTACCCTGTCCTCCCCGCCCAGATGAAATTCGTCTTCCATGAAGGATGGGCCCCACTTCTGAGCTCCATAGAACTCTAGAGAACTCCATGAGCTACACAGAACATAGGGTACGACTCATGGCCTTGACTGTCTTGAATGAATATCTGTCTCTAGGTACGTGTTTATTTCTTTAACAGCTCCCTCGGAGGTGACGTCCATGTCCCATTGATGTCCACACATCACTTACCACAGTGCTGCATGCTTACGAAGGATCTACTGAGAGCTTAGAGTACGTAGGCGGCTGCCGCTAACAGGAGAGCAGAGCTTCGGAGGATGGGTCACAGGACTGGTAGGCTTTAATGGCTTAGCTTCGGGTGCTGCCTAAGAAAGGTGGGCTCCACAGTAGGGGCAAGGCAATGGGGCTCCGAGCTGGAACAGCCAGAGTATGTAGTAGCCTGGGGGAGAAAGGGCTGGGGTGCAAAGAAGAGGCATTGGGACAAGGAAGACAATCAACTTCGAGCTTCGTTGAGAACCATCCCTGGAATCCCCTACATGGTCCTTCTCTTTGTGTCAATGTGGGGTTCAGACCAGGTAGGCCTCTGCTGACCTCCAGCTGGATGGGATGGGGTACAGGGGAAGCATGAATGAGATGTGGCTTCAGGAGAGATGGGGACGCGGGTGGGTGGAACCAAAACAATGAGCCCCCTGGCCAGAAGGGGCATGGGGAGACAAGGCACTCAAAATGCCACGGACCACAGGGCTTCCTGCGAGCCTGGGGATGTGACCAGGCTCTGTGTCCTTAAGTAGAAATTGAGCCCTGAGGTTGACAGAACCTGGGCTGACCTCATGGGGCAAAAGAGAGAACAAATAACAACAACCACCACCATGGCAATACTTTACATTTGCATGTTGTTTCATAGTGTACAAAGGGCTTTCATATCTATTAGCTCATGAACTGGGAGAGGAATTCAGTTGCCTCCACCCCATGTACTCCCAGAAGGGCCTTAACCCTGATCCTCCCATCCCTCTCCTCCCTGTTTCTGGGACCGAGAACTTGTACAGGATGTGCTGCCTCGCGCAGTTTTGTGCAGGGTGAGAGGAGGGGATATGGCTCTGGAAGGGTGCTCCTCCTAGCAACCCCTCCTCCTCTCCCTTAATCCTGCTCCCCTCTCCTCCCCAGGCACATGTCCCCACACCTGGCTTACCTGGGCTCGCCTCTTCCTGTGTCTTCCAGAAGAGAGGAGCTTTAGGCTAGGAGGGGGACCAGAGCTCCTGGTACCTTGTTGACATCAACAAGGTAACCCCTGTCTATTTCCTCACCTGTCTCACCTACTGGGTCTTCCCATGGCTCTCCATCTTGTTCTGCCAATAGCTCTGCAGGTCCATCAGCCATGTGAGGCAAAGGTCAATACTGTCTGCCACACTGACTCAGGTCTCAGCCTCCTTCCTGCCAAATGGCCCAGGTGGCAACCCCAATCCTGGCCTGGGTAAATGTGCCAATATTTCTCCATAAGCACACCAATCTTTCCAACTTGAGGAGTCTAGTTTCAGAAACTCCAGCCAACACCTGCAGGCTGCCGCAGACTGGCCAGGGAAGTAACAGAGTCAGAAGAAGGTGTGTAGGATCCCAGAAGACAAATGTTTTCGACAAGGAAACTGGGACATGCACTAAAGAACAAGAACGGTTGGCCACGGAGGAAAATGGCTTCTCATGTAGAGATGGGTCAGAGTGGGCCAACATGAAACACTCTCAACTTAGAGGATAGGATAAGGAAAAGTTGCTGGGGCACAGATGAGCAGATAATACACAAATGAATTTGATGTGTATCACTTTGAACTGAAAAGACAGACACATGAGGATGTGGATATATATATATATATATTTTGTATGTATATTATATTGAAGTACAGTTGACTTACAATGTTGTGTTGACTTATGCTGTACAGCAAAGTGATTTAGTTATACATATATATTCTTTTTCATATTCTTTTCCTTTATGGTTTATCCAGGATATTGAATATAGTTCCCTGTGCTATATAGGAGGACCTTGTTGTTTATTTATTTTATATATAGTAGCTGTATCTGCTAATCCCAAACTCCTAATTTATCCTTTCCCCACTGCCTTTTCCTTTGGGTAACCATAAGTTTGTTTTCTATGTCTGTGAGGCTGTTTCTGTTTTGTAAATAAGTTCATTTGTATCATTTTTTAGATTCCACGTGTAAGTGATATCATATGATATTTGTCTTTCTCTGTCTGACTTCACTTAGTATGGTAATCTCTAGGTCCATCCATATTGCTGCAAATGGCATTACTTCATTTTTTTTTTATGGCTGAGTAATATTACACTGTACATATGTACCACATCTTCTTTATCCATTCCTCTGTCGGACATGGATGTATTTTATACCAGTGGACTCCCCTAGAATCTTCAGGCTAGGATCTGTAAGTGTGAGTAAGATGGTTCCACCTATTTTAAAAATGTGAGATTAGATTGACCAGACATTGTCCTTTGGGGGGTCACAGAAAGAAGGTATGGGGAGCTGTGAGTGTACCAATCAATCATAGTAAAAAGTCTTATGGGGAGGCCTGTGCTGTACAGGAAGAGTGGTGAAGGGTCCACGCAGACTGTGGAGAATTTCATGTTATCTACTGGAATCAGCTGAGCATTTTCCCAATGAGAGTCAATGGGGATATAGAAAAAAAACATACAGTCACCGCCACTGGGACACATCTAGTGTACAAAAATGAAGTCAGGGTGTATATGGTTATGCTGTGGTAACTACCACAAAATGTTGGTGACTCACGATAACAAAGGTCATTTTTCATTTGTCCCACAAGTCTGTTGTTTCTTGGCTGTAGGTCTGCTGAGTGGTTTTTACTCCTGGGCTGATGGAGGGACAGTGGGACTCCTTGATCTGGGACTCTGATGGTTTCATAGCAGAAGGAAAAGAGACTGACATGATGAACCACTCCCTGGTCCTTAAAATTCCAGTGACACCTGTCACATCTGCTCACATTCCATTGACCAAAGCAAGTCACATGGCCAAACCTAAACTCCCCTGGGAGAGGGAAGTGTATTCCTCCTCTAATAATAATAATAAATTCTACCCCACAATAATAAAGTCTACCCCACAACGTCTTTATAGCCTGGTCTGCTTTAGGCCATTTGGGGTCCAGCCTCACCAATTCTCATGATGTGTAGACTCCTCAGAATCTGGTTGTGGACAACTGTCTTGGGATGGAGGTATAAACCAGTCACAGGAACATAAGCTCCACAAGGGATGAGTCTTGGTCTAATTTGTTCACTGCTGTATCCCAAGGGCCAAGAACAGGACCTTCAACGTGTACTTGTTGCTGAATGAATTATAAATGGGTTTAAGATGCAATTTGAACTTTCCTGCCTCAGCCAGGGAGTATCTGTGTCCCATACTCTGCTATCTTTGGGTGTGGAGACGGATACTCTCAGAGAACCTGCAGCTCTCTGATGGAACCAGAGGAGCCGGGACTCCACGTCCTGCCTTGGGATGCTGTTTTCAGCCCCTGTTTTGGTTTAGCCCAGGAGTCAGCAAGCTTTTTCTGTAGAGGGCAGATAGTAAACATTTAAGGCTCTGGAGGCCGTATCATATGGTCTCCGTCACAACTATTCAACTGTAGTAGTGCAAAAGCAGCCAGAGACAATATGTAAGTGATCAATGAGTGTGACTATGTTCCAATAAAACTTTATTTGCAAAGACAGGCTGTGGGCCAGAATGGGCTGGTGGGTTGTAGTTTGCCTACCCGTAGTCTAGCCACAAGGCTGCCTTCTGAAGCTCTTGCTTTCCCCCTTGCTTCCCCCAGTATCTTTTTCAGGGACCATTTTAGGGTCTCCTACTTATCATTCTCAGCTCCAGAAAATGAAATGCCACAATATTGTAGTTTTGGGACCTCCTGACATCTGCTTCCAGTGTTTGTTTTCTGCCTTGGTTTATTTTGCTCCAGGCCGTGTCTATCCCCTAACATCCCTGGCCTGGCTAGGTTTGGGGTCTCACTGTGCTGCTGTAAGTCTCAGGTGCTCCCCTCCATCGGTGCCCTCATCTATCTTGCTTTGGGGCATGAGTCCACACTCCCTGTTTGACTTCTTCAAGGGACCCCTGGACTATTGGGAAAGAGAAGGGCATGGGTGAGGCGGGAGGAGATCATCTCTCCCCTCATGGTTCAGTTGGTCTCAGAAGTATAGAAATCTATTTTCTTAGGGATGTGGCTCAGATATTTTCATGTCATGGAACCTGATGCCTCGGACTCACAGATTTTTTCAGGTTGGAAGGCCTCTGGTGTAATATGACAGTCTGGAGAGTATTAGCCGGCCACCCCCTCTTTCTGGGTCAGTACCAGACTTATGTAATTAGAAGTCCAAAGAGGAGACAGGCAGACAGGCAGACCCACCCCAGCCAACAACCTTCCCCCGCAGCCTTCTATCTGGTCATCACACAAGTTTAGAGCATGAAGAGACCTTGCAGCTAATGAACTCTCGTCCATCTGGTTCCAACTGCGTATTTGAACGGCATGAGGACCAAAACGCAACCCTCTTGTCCTAGGTGGCAAAGCCAGAGCTTAAGACCCCATGGACACTCCACACTCTTCAGCTAACTTCCAGACAGCTGCCCACTGCCCCTCCCCATCTCCTCCTACAAGATAAACACATCTGCGACCCCATCCTGAGGGAGCAGGGAGGGAAGGAAGGAGGGAGAAGGGAGCCTCCCCAGTGCAGACAATCAGAGACTTGGCCTTGACTTGGGTTGTTAAGATAGGACCGCCTCCCTTCTCCAGCTGGCGGGAGCAGTGACCCCAGGGAGCTCAAGCCACAGGGGAGGAGGTGGTGCTGGCCAGGGAGAAAAGATAAAGGAGAAAAGGGGAGGAGTCTGGCCAGCTCCCACCTCCTGGCTGCTGTTCCAGCCAAGTAGCTGAGCTGGAGAAAGAGAACTGATAACAGATAAGGGTGCTTGCTTTCCTGTGGCCTTGTTTACACAAGCTTGGGTTCTTGCCGCTGGTCCCTGAGGGTGGGTGTGGAGGATATGTGGGCGGAAGGCAGTGTGGGGTTCCTGGACTGAGGCTTGCTTTCCGCTGGCCAAGTCCTGAGTGGCTTATGGATCTCTCCCTTACCTCCCACTCCCAGCCCGGACTTCCTGCAGAAAGCTGGCTAGGCAAGGGCTTGAGCTGAAATACAAGGCTTTCACATAGGAGTGGGGCTTTGCACCCCAAAAGCAGTGGGTATGGCAACTCTGCCTCTCCCCTGGCCTCCTGGGTCTCTGGGAAAGGATTTCAAGCCACAGTAGAGTCTTATGCTTAAGGCTTATGCTTAAGCTAATTCAAGGACTCCCCGCCTTCCTTTTTCAGTGCTGTGTTCCTTAGCCTCCCTGAAAGAAAGTCAGAACTGTACTATAGCTGGGAAGCTAAAAACAATAGAAGAGTAATTGCTCTGTGCTAGGTGCTGTGCTAGGGAATAGGGATAGAGCAATGAGCAAAATAGACATGGTCCATGACCCCATGGAGATCAAAAGCAATTAAGTGTCTATATGAATGATGGGCCAAGGCAGGATGTGCTGTGGAAGCATACGGCAGGGACCCAACCTTCCTGATGGTTGGGGAAGACTTTCTGAAGGGTGAGCAGGATTGTCTAGACAATCGAGAGAGGTACAGAGGAAGAGCGTCCCGGACAGAGGACATACTGCAGATGAAAGCACCGAGGAAGTGAAAGAGACTGGGGTATTTGGGAGAAACAGAGAGTAGTGGTGTTTTGTGAGACCCAGAGGGAGAAGAAAGCAGTGGTGAGTGATGGGACTGCAGAGGCAGGCAGGGGCTGGATCATGGGGTGGGGGGTGGGGGGCAGAGAGAAATAAGAAGGGGCACCTGGAGGGAGGGGAAAATAAAGGAGTAACGGTGGATTGGTTGGAATGGGAGGTGGGAGGACTCCAGGACACTTTCCTCTACGGAGAAGTGGGAACCACAGTCAACTCTGAGATAGTCTTAGGTGGTTAACTCCCAGAACAGAAGCCTCATCGGCCTTACCTGGTTGCCTTCCAGTGTCAGTGCTCAGCAAATGCTTGTGGGTTTGGGGCTCCCTCCCATGGGTGTCCCTCCTGACCTCCACCTCATCTGTGGTAGGCATCTGTCTGGTCCCTCAGCCGAGCCTTGGATGGTTTGAGATGATGCCAGACTGGCGATGTTGCCCTGGTGGTCAGCATCTCTGAAGTAGGACAGGTGGGATCCAGACTGAGGGCTGAGCTGCACCTCATGCTGGTAGGGCCTGATTCCCTTGAAGCTGTCTG
This sequence comes from Delphinus delphis, assembly GCF_949987515.2. NCBI lineage: Eukaryota > Metazoa > Chordata > Mammalia > Artiodactyla > Delphinidae > Delphinus > Delphinus delphis. The sequence continues at coordinate 33,669,669 of NC_082684.1, forward strand.
CATCTGGTTGCCATCCCCATCTTGTCCTTGTAGGGTGGCAGTTAGAAGGATCCAGTTGCTGATGGCCAACTCAACATTTCCATGTGTGTGTATTACCCCCGAGACCCCCCAGGAAGTCATCCATTTGCTCTCTACTTATCCCTTCCTTCCTTCCATTCCACTCAATGGTTACTGAGTGCTTACTGACTCTGGCACCAGCTCACAGTAGATATCTTCATTGGCTCAAGCTCCATCCTTGGTCCAGGAAGTCCCAGGATAATATTAAGTTTAAAGGGTCAGGGTACAGGCTCCAATATCAGACTGTTGGGGTTCAAATGTTCTAACTACCTCAGTGACCTGGGGGAAATCACTTTTGCACCTCAGTTTCCTCATCTGTAAAACTGGTAACAACGCTGTAGTACCTACTGCATAGCCATTGGTGGGTTAAATGTGGGTTTTCTTTTATAAGACTTTGTGCAATTAAGTGGTCAATGAATATTAGTTGCTACTGTTTATATACCTTAGCTGGGAACCGGAAATTGTTGGGAAGGAATCCTTCTGGTATTTTTTTACTGAGAAGGTAATACAACAATATTAAAGATATCTACCCTGACAGCAACTATTTTTACCTTTGATACTCACTTTCAGTATTTATTGTGAAATCATAAAAAAAAAAAACCCAGAAGTCCATGGAATCTTATGCTTTCTTTTCATCTGCTCCCGTAACCCTGCTATACACAGAGTCAGAAATGACCATGGTGTATGCCGTCCCCCCTACCCAAGCCGAGAGGTGAGAACCCTGGATTTATATTCCTGTTCCATCCCTTCTATCTTGTGTGACTGTGGATACATTTCTTAGCATCTTGGAACCTGTTTCTCCTCATCTGTTAAACGGAGGTAATAATACCCTCCCATGGGTTATGGGAAGTAGCCCTAGTGTGGGTACATAATAGAGGATTAGTAAATGCTAGTTCCCTGCCCCTCCCTCTGATTTAGTGTGGGATTCAGAAAATAGGAGGTGGGCTTCCCTGGTGGCGCAGTGGTTGAGAGTCCGCCTGCCGATGCAGGGCACGTGGGTTCATGCCCCGGTCCGGGAGGATCCCACGTGCCGCGGGGCGGCTGGGCCCGTGAGCCATGGCTGCTGAGCCTGCGCGTCCAGAGCCTGTGCTCCGCAATGGGAGAGGCCACAGCAGTGGGGGGCCCGCGTGCTGCTAAAAAAAAAAAAAAAAAAAAGGGAGGTACCAGATGCTGCCACCAGCCTGGCCCAAGCCCACTTCTGACCCCCCACAGGAAGCCCCTGACTGACCTGAGAGGCTCTGCCTTAAGGACTGGGGGTTAGCCAGCCTCTGGTTCACACTGTGATGTCTCTGCAGGGAGGGGAGGGGCCTCGCCAGCGTCCCCAGATCACTTGGTCAGCTCACCAATTGAAGGGGAGCTGGGAGTGGGAGAGGGCGAGGGTGAGCCCTTGGGGGCTCCATCCTCTGTGGTCAGGGTAGGCTGACGCCTGCTGGGGAGAGGGACTGTGGGATGTGTGGGCAGGTGAGCGGAGATTGCAGAGTTCAGGAAGAGCTGATGGAACCAGCCAAGCACAATGAGAGAAGAGCTTCAATAACTAAGAGGGGCTCATTAAATCAGGATGGTGGGAGCAACCTGGCTGAGTTACCTAAATCCCCCTCCCCTCTCCCCACCAAGAGCCTGTCTCAAATATCAGGAGAATATTATGTTAATCGCAAATAATTGCCTATGTTTGTAGAACACTTTACAAATCACAGCATTCGTTTTTATCCATTTTCTAATTTCAATCTCACACAGAGGCAGAAAGGGAGGTAATATTCCCATTTGACAGGTGAGAAAACTGAGGCTCAAAGGGACTGAGAAATTTGACCAAGTTCACACAGCTACTGAGCTGGGGTGTAAAGCCAGGCCTTGTAGTGCCACAAGGTACCCACAACTGAAGGATGAGTAGGAGTTCTCCAGGAGCTAGTGATTTGGCAACTTGAATAATTTAGAACTTTCTTCATTAACCGTTTTTTATAAAAATGAAAGTACTACCTGGCCCTTATTCCTTTTCTGATTCATTGGCTTCTTTTCTGACTTGGGAACTGAATCCCCATGTGGAGAAGCTCTCCTGGGAACAGAGATGTATACAGTACCCTGTAACAGGAGGGATTTATGGCAGCCCTGCCAAAGGATTTTCAGAGCTTCTTGTTAATAGGTGACTAACTGAGGTTACAAAATCACACTGTCTGGACATTGGCTGTCACCAGTAGGATTGGGGCCTCTCATCCACTTAGTCTGTATCTAGGAGATCACACTAACAAACTGTGAACGTGGGGCCTTGGGAAGCCCCCTTTACCCTTCTGGGCCTCTGTTTCCTCATCTGTAAATGGATGAAACTTATTCTCCTCCTAACCCCACCCACCACCCCAATTACCTTAATTTGACTTTCTGTGTGCAGGTTGGGGGAGCAAACATTTCTTGAATTCTCGGACACCAGTTCGGCTCTGCTATTACCAAATAGGGGACCTGGGCCTGTCATGAAGCCTCTGTGGGTCACGGTTTCCTCGTTTGTGAAATGCTGGCGGTGGCTCTTTGGGGGTCCTTCCAGCTCGAATGTTCTCAGCCGAAGCCATTCACCAGGGGTGGGCCAGGAAGACTGGTAGGAAACTGAGGCCTAGTGGTTTGCCTGGGTGGGTCTGAACCAGGAGACCAATCGGGTGAGCACAGGAGTCACAGAAGCCAGCTGAGGGGTAAGAGTCAGGGGAGGAGGCCTGCAAGGGCAGAGTTAGGAGTTGGGGGCTGTGAAGAGGGAATCAGAGTGCCTAGCCACCCTCTCAGGCTTTGCCCATCCTGCGCGGCCATCTCAAAAGAGGCCCTAAGGCCCAGACCCAGGCTTGGAGGCTCGAGTCAGCTACATGGTCCCTGCTCACTGAGACAGGCTGCCTTGCTTCACAGGCTTGCCTGCCAGCTCTCTGCTGAATGGATCTGTCTGAGGCAGGTGAGGTGGCGAGAAACCCCTCAGCTGGACCTTGCTGTGGAGGCCAGCGCGGCCGGGCCAGCACAGGGTTCAAGCTAAGCTCTCTGGGCAAACAGTGTCTTTGCTCTCTGTTGTTTGGATGCCAGCATGGAGGAAAGGCGGGGTCCATAGGCAGCCGGTGGTGTTCAGAGAGCGGCCCCTGGGTGTTATCTCAGGGCAGGGCAGTTAGGCGGGAGGGGAAGGTGGGGAGGCCTGCAGATAATGGCCAAACTGTTCACTCCAGCTGTCTGGGTTCTTTCGCATCAGGGCCACTGCCTTTCTTTAAACAAGTGCCCTGGAGCTGCCTCTAGGCCAGATGCCTTTAGAGACCTAGAAACCATCATTCTTTCTTGGATGAGGATGGGTGGAGGGCCTTGTGGCTCTGGTCTCCTGGCAGATAATGGGGCCTGAGTTTCAGTTCTTGCTATTAACTGCTGGCAAACCCAATCTCCCTTCTGTGACTCAGTGTCTCCACTTTTTTTTTTTTTTTTTTTGCGGTACGCGGGCCTCTCACTGTTGTGGCCTCTCCCGTTGCGGAGCACAGGCTCTGGACGCGCAGGCTCAGCGGCCATGGCTCACGGGCCCAGCCGCTCCGCGGCATGTGGGATCCTCCCGGACCGGGGCACGAACCCGTGTCCCCTGCATCGGCAGGCGGACTCTCAACCACTGTGCCACCAGGGAAGCCCTTGTGTCTCCACTTTTTCAAGAAGGAGAAGGGCCCCTTTGACCACCGCTCTCCCTCTGGCTCATGAGAGTATCACGAGGATACATTAGGTCGTGTTTTTCACAGAACAGTGGGTCCTTAGCGAGGCCCTGGGAAAATACGGAGGTTTGAGGTTCCAGAAGAGCCCAATGGCGTTATTACTCATTAAGTCTCGGCCACCACAGTGATGCCGGCGGGACGTGGTGAGCCGGGCCCAGACAGAGCAGGAAGTCAAGTGCACTCCCTTTTTTCCCTTAGTGCAGCCTCAGAGAGCTGGGGCTCTCGGCCCTCGGAGTCAGCTGATACCACTTGCCCAACCAGGGTAGAGGTGAGGGCGTTGGCTTTTGCATCAGAGACTCTGAGTCTTCTTCCGAGATGACACACGGCTGCAACCAGCCCCAGAGGCCAGCCCCAGTTGAAAAATGTGACTATGGGGCCATTGGCCCCGAGAGTTCAACAGCCTCTGCAACGGGAGTGGGGGAGGTGGGACTTTGTGAAAGGTGCCTCCTGTCAGCCGGAGCCCGGTGTCTGGAACCTGGAGTTCGAAGGCAGACGCCATTTCTGCCGCATGCCAGTCACATGACCCGTCACGCACAAAGCTGTCTGCGCCTCAATTTCCACGTCTGTAAAACCAGCAGCACGGTTACAATACATGCCTTGTAGGGTTGCTGCAGGAACTAAACACGATCTAGAATGTTAATGGTTCCAGTGGAGCATTTGGCACATCAAAGTGCTCAGTAAATGTTCCAGAAGGGAGAGAAGATAGAGGGTGAGGTTACGATAAGCAGAGAGAGAACGTTTCCTAATCTTGGGATGCCATGAACTAAAAACAGTTTGGGGTGCAATCCAGCAATGACATGGCTGAAGCCATCAGTCCAGGGCTGTCTGGCCCAGGCAACAGCATTCTTTGGATAAGCTTATTAAAGGAACAGAGGTTGTGGAGTAGGAGAAACTTTCCAGAAGGATCTGCCCTTCTTCCTCCAGAGCCTGCAAACAGTTCAGCTCTCGAATGCCCAGAGCCCAAAGGCCTTTGGGGGCAGGTGTGGGGTGAGAGGGTGGGTTCTGGTGGTCAGAGCCCAAGGCCAGGTACAGAGACTTCCATCCTCCTGCAAGCTGTCTGTTACATCCCCTGGAACAAATTTCTTAACCAATCATCCCTGGGCAAAGGGTGAGGCTGCAGACAGTAGGTCTTGTTGCTTCCAAGCTGTGTGACCTTGAGCAAGTCACTTGACCTTTCAGAGCCACGCTTGCTCATCTGTGATGAGGTCACAATCAAGCCTTCCTAGGAGTGGTTGGGAGGATGGTGAGCATTGGCTCTGCCAGGTGAACGGAAGGGGAGGTTTCGAGGAGCAGCCTGTACTCATGTCCAGGGGCAGGACAGCTCACTACCT